>NC_066312.1:860000-1485000 GCF_905404315.1 Leptidea sinapis | reverse complement strand
TAGCTGAATCTCTTATCAATGTATATTACTTATTTTCGCAACTTTTTCTATCAGATTTTGGGCCATAAATTTTAACAACTGACATTAAAATAGATATTATGACATTATATACAGAGGGTCATAATCCCGAGATTATTGCTCCGAAGCAATTAACAAGCCTGGAGAACGAGCATTTAAATGAACATATTCTAAGTAGTGGTTCTTTCATCAATTTCGTTCTCGTTTAAAGGTCACTACAACGTGTTTTAAGTAGGTAAACTAAATGTTGACGTCGAAATATAACTTACTTATTGCTTCTGTTCTAAAGAAGGAAAAGAAGGACAAACGAGCGTAAGGCGGTACGGGTCACCTGGTGTTAAGTGATCACCACCGCCTACATTCTCTTGCATTACCAGAGGAATCACAGGAGCGTTCCCAGCCCTTAAGGAAGGTGTACACGCTTTTTTTGAAGGTAACCATGTCGTATCGTCCGCATACACCGCCGCACAAGGAAGTTCATTCCACAGCTTTGTAGTACGTAGAAGAAAGCTCCTTGAAAACCGTGTGTTCACTGTGGAGGACCACCACACATTCAGATGGTGGGGATGATATCCTAACTTGTGGCGTGTCGTGCGAAGGTGGAATTCGGCGGCAGGAATCAGCTGAAACAGCTTGTTGGAACACTCCCCATGATAAATGTGGTAGAGGACACTCAATGAAGCGATGTCTCTACGCAACGCCAAGTGATCCAGCTGTTCACAGAGCACTGGGTCCCCGACAATTCCAGCTGCTCTGCGTTGCACGTGGTCAAATGGATCCAGCTGATACTGGGGTGAGCCAGACCAGAGATGACAGCAATACGCCATATGAGGCCGGACCTACGCATTGAATAGCGCTAGAATGTGGGCCGGCTTGAAGTATTGCTGTGCTTTATTTATGACTGGCCGCGGAATTGGCAATCACTCGAGATATCGAAACCCAGAATTCAGATACTAGGCGAGGCTGTAAGGGAAGTGTTGTCGAAGAGCGGTGAAATACAAATGTGGTTTATTTTGGTGGTAAACGCGCAAACTTGAGTCTTTTGCTGGTTATATTGGACAAGGTTCAATTTACCTCATTCCACGACCTCAAGAGAGGACTCGATAGAAGCAAGCTAGCACTGGTCGACGATTTCCTTAGACACCTGCATGGCCCGTGTACACGGCATCGCCCGTGCTGTCGTCTGCATAACAATGTATGTTGGAGGTGTCCAACATATCATTGATATGCAGAAGAAACAGTGTGGGAGATAGCACACAGCCTTGGGGCACTCCAGTGTTCACGGGCTTGGGATTCGAGCAATAACCGTCGATAACGACCTGTATGCTGCGCCCAGTGAGGAAGCTGGAGGTCCACTTGTATAAGCTCTCGAAAAGCCCAAATGATGGAAATTTTGCGAGAAGCACCTTGTGCCATACACAATCAAAGGCCTTCGCTATATCCAAGCTAACTGCCAGGCCTTCCGCCTTGCTTTTGATAGCCCCCACCCATCTATGTGTTAGGAGTACCAGAAGATAATAATAATAAACTTTATTGGCAACATAATTACACTGCTAAAACTAGGTCATAAATTATAATACAATAACCTTTAACAAACAAGTAATTTTAACATAATATATTAAACTAAAATTATAAGTTAAGCAAACTAAACTTAAACTATAAAAACAACTAAAAATAATTATAACAGACCAAGTAAAATTAATATAAATAAAACAATTAGATCGAGGAGCATTGCTATCACGTTAGTATTGCCAATCGGAGGCCCACTCAGTATACGTCGAGCCTTCAGAGCCTCGACACTGATTTTCAGTAGGCACCGTGTTTCGCAGCACGGAGAGCGACTGCGATATACAAATACCACCTACATCTACAATTACAATTTAAATACATATTTCTACACTAAAAGCAAAACTTTATAACTATATTAGCAAAATGAATAAAATATGACACTATTCTGATGTTTATAATTTATTATAACACAGCTACCGTCATAGTATATTGTTGAAAAATGTAAACTCCGTGGACACAGGATATAATGAGACTAAGAAGAAATAAAAATAAATGTGGCCATAACAAAAAGGTAACATTAATTTAATTTCAAATATTTTCAGAATAATTAGGCGTATAATATTATACATTAAATTTGTAAAGATCCAGGGTGTTTCAAGTAATGCTACTTTATGTATGGTTATGGTTTGTAAAGTGGCTTTGATCCAGTTCATTTCAGCCCTGTTACACTGCGACCAATGTGATCTATTGTGATAGCCACTGTTAACTTAATAGCTCACTGTAAACATTGATTCTTTTCATGAATCTTATTATGTCTTTTGCAGTGAGCTGACGTATCGCAAATGGTTGAAGAATTGGACTTCCCAAAGAAATGCTACGTTCACGCATTATAGGACCACATTCAGAGAGAATGTGTAGCGGGGTTTCATCTGCCCTATTACAGAATCTACATGCTCTGCAATCTCTGAGACCTAAGATTGAGAGGTGTTTGCTACTTTATGTATTATAAATAATCAATAACCCATAAGTCTTAGAAAAACCAGTAACTTAAATTTATAATACATACTTTATAATACTACTTTATGTATTATAAATTTAAGTTACTGTTTTTACTAAGACTTATGGGTTATTGATTGCTTATTTGTTTCTGAAATAAAAGAGTCTTATATTTAAATTTGAAACGCGAAGTTGTTTTCAGGTCACAAAGAGGAGGTGGCAAGTCCTTCCAACATTTAGTGGCTGTAAACTTGAAACTACCTCGGAAAGATGCACTCCTGTGTAATGGCATTTGTAATCTATACATAGATGCTCTTGTGACGTATTCACTAGTATTATCTTTCAACCAATGTAATTTACTATAAAGGTATGGCGGCACTTTATACTTTATAATATTGAGCATACGATAATCCATTTTTAAAATTTTATTATTATTTAAATAAGGTGTTACGTGAGCACGCCGTGGAATGTCGAAGCAATAGCGTGCACATGCGTTTTGTACACGTTGTATTAAATTCTTAGTATGTGCAAGTAAGCGTGGCCCTACTACTGTATCAGCATAATTTAACTTGGATAAGACCAGGGCTTTGCATAGCTTAATGCGCTCCACCGGTAAAATAAAATCTCTGATGCGATAAAGAATCTTTAAACGGTAGAAGCAATCCTGAGAAATATTTAGAACGTGTTTTTTGAAACGAAGCCTTTTATACATTAGAACCCCCAGATTGCGCGCCTCGGTAACTCGTTGTATACGCTCTCCCTTTATTTGTATGTCAGTCGTATGTGATATTGCCTTTATTTGCCGTTCGGTACCAAGTATCATGAATTTTGTTTTACTCGAATTTAGGACTAGGCAATTCGATTCTGACCATTGTACGATACGTTCTAAGTCGTTATTTAGTTCTACCATAGCTGAACGTGTATTTTCTGGCTTAAATGAAATATATAATTGTATATCATCTACGTATATATGATAATTGCAGTGTTTTATTTCCTTTATATCCGCAGTGTAAATAATAAATAAGATAGGGCCTAATATAGATCCTTGCGGAACACCTCTTCCAACCTCACTACAGTCTGACCGATCGACGTTGCCGTTCTCATACTCGTCTTACATCTACTACTTGCGTGCGATTTTTCATATAACTTTTGAACCATAATAATGTTGCTGTGGAAAAACCATAATATGACAGAAGCAACGATACATTTAAACAGTCTAATACCCTAGTATAGTCCAGAAGCACTAACATAGAATCCTCTCCTTTATCCTGAGCAGTCAAAATGTCATCAACTACATTAATGAGAGCGGTTGCGGTACCTCTCTGTTTCCTAAACCCGGACTGCAGATCTGGTAAGATGTTATTTGATTCCCGATAAGTTCTCAGTTGTTCAGACTACTTTTTCTAATATTTTAGACAGGCATAGTAATATGCTGATAGGCCGTATGTCCTTAAGGTTATTTGGGTTATTAGTTTTTGGGATAGGCTTGATGATGGCCTGACGCCACTTGCTTGGAAAAGTACTAGTTAAAATTGACGTGTTCCCTATTTTGGTTATTGTTTGCAAGGTGTCACAGTGCAAGTTGTCAATATCACCTACCGATTGACCATGACTACTCAATAGGTGACCCTCTAGGCATACCAAGAGCTGGTGGTTAATTATGCTCTCCCAGATTTTGGAGAGCAGGGAGGTAATAGCCACAGGCCTGTAGTTTGCCGGATCTGAACTGTCTCCTTTTTTTATGGATCGGATGGACAAGGGCTGACTTTCATGAGTCAGGGACTACGCCTTTTGTATATGAGTGCTGGAATAAACGCGTTAGTACCGGCGTCAACTCAGGGGCACACGTTCTAAGCACGATTGGAGAAATGCCATCCAGCCCGCTCAAGTTCCTGACGTCCAACGAAAACAGCGCTCGCCTAACAGTTTTCTGTCTGAACTGTACTTCAAGCATACAGCTCTGACACGGCGGGATGGTCGGCGGTGTTGTTCCGTTGTCGTCAAGAGTCGAGTTGGAGGCAAAAAGAGCGCACAGGAGATCGGCTTTCTCTTTTGCCGTATAGGCCGGGGTGTCATTCCTCATGTGCAACGGCGGCAGGGACGGCTGATTGAAGTTTAACGGCTGAAGAAGCTTTAACTGACGCATCGAACCAGGGCTTGATCTACCACCGATCGGTACTACAGAGCTTGGTATAAAAATATCCATGCCCTGTAGTATCACATCGGCTACTGTAACGGCGCAGGCATAACTTACTTATTGCTTCTGTTCTGAAGAAGGAATGGAGGACAAACGAGCGTACGGCGGTACGGGTCACCTGGTGTTAAGTGATCACCGCCACCCACAATCTCTTGCAACACCAGAGGAATCACCGGAGCGTTCCCGGCCTTTAAGGAAGGAGTGCGCGCTGTTTTTAAGGTACCTACCCATCGTTACAAGGATGCTCATCCCACAGCTTTGTAGTACGTGGAAGTAGATAGACCTCGTAAGCAACTTGTTTACATCTCTTGTTATTGTAGGTATTTTATATTATTTACTATTCCGCTTCATTGGAGAACAATCCTTAGAAGTATAAAATATAGGTAAGACGATATCTTTTCATTAAGTAACTAAGCGTTCAAAGTGAATATATATTTAAGATATATATATATATATTAAGAGACAACAACTGCGAGTGTCTTATTAATTGTTATATAATATATTAAATAGGTAGTAAGAACTGACAGCTGGAACGTATTATAAATTATTTATGGAAATAAGTAAACTTGTGTTTTGAACCCTGATTTTGTAATATTACATCATGGACTATATAATTAAGTATTATTTAATACTTAGTCTATTATCACAAAATAAAGTGGTTTGGCAATAAAAATACTGTAATTTATCAATTACATTTATTCGTAAAACTTAAAATATGTAATATATGTAAGAAATTATAATTTACTAAAAATGTACTAATTTTACAAATATTCATATATCTACGTCTTATTCATAGAAAAATCGACGTCAAGACACGCCTGAAAGAAGCGAAGCTTTACAGTATAAAGCGGAGGTGCTCCAAATTTGTTTATATGGGTACATACTAGATATTAGGTGTTAGTGTCTCATAGCGAATTAAAGAGAGCGACGCGTCTGGAGGTACCCGAACATTTACCTTCTGTAGAGTGCTGACTACTAACAAGGACGACTTTATACGATGCGAGCGGGAACATACGATTAAAACCGGTATACAACGGCTGCACGGAACAAAACTAGGTAATTTTTACAAAGGTAATAACTTCTGAAACGACCCGAAGCTCTCGTTTTTTCACTATTAACGGACCTTCGAGCCGCTCGCCGCGCGTACTGTCTACTCTAGCTTAGCGTCTGATTTTCGTTAGACGAGAACGTCAGATTAGGGACCATTATAATAAGTAACTATTTAATACCCTAGTGTTATGTGTTATTCATATTTCTTCACGTAGTTGTGATAGTAATTAATTATTAGTAAAAACTGGTACTCGTGAAAATTATATTTTGTTTCCACCGCAAGATTTATTTAACATTCTTACAGAGATATATAATATGCAAACGGTGATTCTCGAACATCTTGTAACGGTACTAAATGTGACGTTATGTTGAACGCTAAAGAGGCTTAGCTCGGTTAGAGATGTCTCGGGGCGAGCTGCCTGAACGTCCGTATAAACGCTTCGCTTCAAATGCCTATAAAAGGTATATATAATATTACATTAGTTGAAAGAAGTTTGAATCCTATCGAACGTTCCATTTTATAAACCTTTTTTTTTGGTTTTGTTCGTCCATCTGGACAGGCAAAGGGGTCAAAAGCCCATACAGCCATATTTCATAAACCACCGAAAGCTAATATGCCTCTACATTATATTATCTTAATTTATTTACTGGCACAGGATGCAAGTCCATAATGTTAGAATGTTACCATCATCTTGATTAAGTCTCTAAATAAAATAAGTTCAACAACTGTCAAACAGATTGTTATCAAAATATTAAACAAAATAAAGAATTTCAAATTAACACAGGAAACTTCAATTGAATGCTGGGACGACAATATTATCGTCGATATTATTAACTCGGTATGAGGTTCTATGCCTTCGGCTTACATGATTCGATTTTAGTTACAGCGGATATAAATAAATAGAAGTCGATAAGTTCAAATTTTAAGTGAATTTCATTTATCAATCGAAATTTAACGTTGGACTTCGGCTTGATACTACACTACTGTACACTGACTGACGTAGAAAAACCTTTGTCAAATACGAAACAGCTGACCGACAGACGTCGCCCTTTTATTGTTATCGAAGGCTAAAAATAGGTTTATAGAATTATTCTAGCTTCTATAAATCACATTTACTTTATCGGAGAGGTAATAAGGGTTTTAGCTCTAATATGGGATTATAAATACAGTTATAAAACAATTAACGTTTTAAGCGTCCAATAAGTCATTCACTTAAAAACAAGACAACAAACATTTACCACTTTGATACTATAATAGGTATTATTACAAGATTTATCAATATATTATGCATATTACACAGGAATTAGGTACTTATACATACTATACCTTCCTACTAAAGTAAAATATTTAAGGGTGCAACCAGTAGGTACTAAATAGTTTTCGAAGGCGTTTATTCAGACTGTTTGGAAGAAAGATGAGTTGTGCATTAGGCACTCTACACTGAGGATTTAACATAAATAATAATAATATACCTACACATTCCGTATGGCAGATATGAAGCAGTATAAACAAAAGTGAATAGCTCAGGATCGACAGAAGTAGGTACCTACTTACCTAGACTAGGCATTTCAAAATACTTTAACTTGTTTGGAAAATGAGTTGAATCTTACTAGACTTCAGTAATAGTAATATAATAGTAATAAAAACGAGTGGTGTGCTCTATTTTTTAGCTAAAGTAGTTGCTCGATTATCACCAGTACTTGGTGTGGCCAGGTTGACATATGCGTGTGACGGCCAATCCTGGGCGCGCGCCTCCATTATACCCATACATGATGCAGCGCTGGTTTCGGGCCCGCTGTAACTATACGCTCGCCCACTTGTTGATAACGAATGCACTGATATAACCTGTTGGAATACACAAAATTAAATCTTATCCCGACGGAATAATGAAATGTAAGATCTACGAAAGAAATAACGCTAAATTGAATTTGATTGTTAGCTTGGTTAAACTGATTTTTTTCTAATTTATAAATATTATTATAATGGAGGGAATACTATCTCAAACTCAAGTCTAACTTCGTAAATATAAAAAAGTATACCTGCTATGTATGTATTCAGTGTTTTATAGCTAGATCTCAACTTTACCGAGAAGGGCAGAATCAAAGCAAACAAAAGAAAGAGATCAAGCACAACTAGAACGGACAAGTGTCTCACGTAACGGAAAGTGAAAAACCTTCATGAACAACTGGCATAACAGAGGTCCGTTGCCAACTTTTGAAGTGAGATACCTCGAATGTTGCTGAGTGAAATTTCGCGTAAAAATGTAAACTCCAGTAGTGAAATTCGGTGGCTGTGAGTAACCAGAACAAATTCTCAAACACTTCCTGTGATAGTGACCGGTAAATGTTACTGGGAAGCCTTGCCTAGAAGACCGAGAACTTCACCTGGCTTCAGAGGCTTAAAGTGAACTGTAGTGTCACCTCACTAAGATGACTAAGCATACTAGAGGCGAATATTTATTTCCCTTCCTGTGATATATCGTTATTTCCTACAAGTTTGCCGGTACATACTATGGCAGTATAGAGGGTGTGAGGTTGCCAACAATTGCAGACAGAGAACGCGTATGTATCTTCCTCATAGGAAACTCGGACGTACTCGCGTAACCAATGCGGTGTTCCAAAAATGGTGGCACAAATAAGTGGCGGCACCTACGTCTCTAGAGCTAAGTGGATGTCAACAATATATAATATATTACAGTTACCCGAGAATGATGATGGAGCAGGGGATGACTCTCGCTAGATGAGGCATCTCCATCGCCATCTAACGTCCTGCCACTAAAGCCTTGTGTCATGTGGAGGAATATTAGCATAGCCACCACCAACACTGCTGCATATACGAAAATCTCTGTAGCCTGTTCAAAACAGTAGGTATGAGTAAATAATATTGAGTAATTAGAAATTCGCTAAAATTTAAATGTATTTTATTATTATTTAATGTCATTTTTATTAAATTTTAATTTGGAACATTAATAATGCAGAATTTGTAATCTCGTGTGAAATTATTATACACTAGTTATATTATATTTTTTAAAGTTTATATTTAAGAAATAAACTGCCTATAAAGTGCTTTAATTATTTCCGGGAAGTGAACTTTGATAAAAAAAAGTGTGTGTATACTTAGAAGAAGTTAATCGTCTTTGGCGTAACAAAACAAATCCCTAAAATTATTTATTCGTCATGCTATTCTACGTTTATAGAAAGATCAAAATTGTCAAATTCGCGAAATAAATTATTGAATATTAACGAATACGGCTGTATTGGCTTGAACCCTTTGCCTGTCCTAATAATGGACGAAGAAACCAAAAAATTTAATTAATGTCGCAAACGTCAGAAAATTTCTGAATTTTGTTTTTTATAGTTGTCGTTGTGCGCGCGCAACGTAATAGTCAGAGAAGTTTAACTTCAAAAAGGTACAAACGTTACTATGTTTTGCTTTTGTTTATGTAATTTTCCAGTTAAAAACCTATTTAAATATGATTTAAATATTCTTTTAATGTATTTTGGTTTGTTTTGGTCTTGTGAACAATGCTCTAATTTAAATAAAACAAACAGTCAATGTAATTTGTCAGAAATGTGTAAAGGACATATTTTACTAACCAATCTGTAACAAACCTTTGTGTAACAATGATGCGCGCGCGCATCTTAAAATTTCAATCTCATCATAACGCGCCTAAAGAAGTTTAACTTCAAAAAAAAACTACAATCATAATATCAATCTTTTCTATCATTTAGTTAGGTACTTACATTCTTAAAAGATGGATGTTTGAAGTCGGTATTCTTTTGTTTTTTTTTCTAATTTCTATTAACTTATTGGATTCGGAAATTAATTAAAGAAAATCAAGACCACGCATAAATACGTTCACATCTTCAAGAATACTTATAAGTATGTAGCAACGAAAAAGTAGTACCTAAATGTTACGAGATACAATACCATTTCAATTTAAAGGGTAATTGTATACAGAAAAAGTTTATCTCATGATAATTCTAATAAGCTCAAATATGGGTAGAATGTTTGGTCCCGATCCTTACGGCTTCATCACTAAATCAATGTGATGGTACTGTTTTCTTTCCCTTTGAATTTGGCGATTTATAGTCTATTCTCGTCGTTGATCTATTATAGTCGTTTACTAGCCGCGAAATACTTACCTTTAAAAAGTTCCGAGTGGCAATACTTTCTTTGAAATACATACAGGCTTTGGAAGTGAAAATTTTGTGTTTTCATTGGATTTAGGTGTTTTTGTACGAACTGATGTGTAAAAATCATTATTTACAAAAAGAATGCTCACTCTCGATTCGAACACTTGAGCCTGCGTGATGATAATGACTATTAGATTCCCCACCGCAACTGACACGTACCACGCAGCTATAGTAATTGTCTTCATACTTTTTGGAGCCTGAAATTATACTTAAATGAATAACAGTTTTAAAACAATAACAGATATTTATATAATACCTATCGGTAGCCACTTGAGCCTTGTACGAAATGCAGATACTTACGTGATCATATTCGCGTAACTCAAGCAAGTAGAGTATTTGTCACCAACTTTAACACATACTCGACGTTTACTCAAGTAACTAAAAAGCGATACTAATAGAGTTAATTTCAATGAACTCAGCACTCTGAATAGAAAGTAGAATTCAATAGTCTTATGCCATCACTAAAATTTAGTAACGTCAGGACCATAACATTGCAAGGCGTGTGTCATGTAAGTCAAAAGCCAAATTGAAATGAATCTGGAAGTGAATGGTCTACAATAAATTAATGCACATGTTGCTGCACTAATTCGTCGGAAAAGGATGAGGGTAAAGGTGACGGAATATTCCAGAGATAGACCGATTTAATATATATGAGAATACGTATTACTTGAGTTCGTTGAGTATGTTATCTAAGTCAGTTAGAAATATAAAATGAATTATCTATATAAATATAACAGATTTCCACGTATATAGTCACTCATCACGATATCTCTGGAACCATAAGGCGTAGAGACTTGAAATTTGGTAGGAATATTCCTTTCGCCGAGTAGAGATCAGCTAAGAACCGATTTTACAAAATTCCACCCGCAAGAGTTTTTTTTATTATGAACAGGACAACGTCTGTCGGGTCAGCCAGTTGGTAATATAGTGATTTAAAACCTGCGTGAAAGAGAACTCCAGACCAGAGACAGCGAACATTATCTCGGCTACGGAAATAAGGAGGTATTGGGGGACGATCCAGGCGAGGTGTAGCTCGTTCGGTGGGTTCGGCGCGTGTAACACCGCCGCATCCAGGCGCCCTAAGCGTTCCCGCAGAGATAGCACGTACACACCCCCTGGCCGCAGGTATCCCTCGCCCGAACCTGCTACCAGCCCGCTCGCACTATTAGCGTGCCACCGGAACCTGCCACAAGTTTTTACAATAAGTTCAACCGTTCCGTATCTCTAATATTAATCGAATATGAATCGGTTTTTTTATATTATTTCATGAAAATTAGGGACGAGACGAGCAGGACGTTAAGCTGACGGTAATTGATACGCAATGCCCATTACAATGCAGTGCCGCTCTGGATTCTTGAAAAACACAAAAATTCTGAGCGGCACTACAATCGCTCTCATCAACTTGAGACGTAAGATGTTAAGTCTTATTTGCCCAGAAATTTCACTAGCTACGGCGCCCGGCCCGGTATAACAATATGTATATTTAAAATATTACAAAGTGAAGTAAGTAAATAAGAGAGGGCCTATAAAAATTTGTATATATGGTTTCTGCCATATTTGTTTTTAAATGAAACAAGAGAGGTCGTGGATTTCCCCATATTGTAATTATTATTTGTAGTTATAGCAGCATTAGTAATATACACACTCTGTGTAAAATTAAGGCTGCCTTTCTTACTCTTGCCTTTTATGAGATACAGTGCGTTGACAGATAAATCGACGGACAGGTGACCAAATGGTAATAGGGTTCCCCTTGGACTTCAACTATTAATGGCGATGGTTGGCCTCTTTAAATTGTAGATCAACCTTCTAATTTATTATCATGTTAAAAATACAATTGTATTTGTAACTAAACCTGACATGAGTAATAACTCCGAAAATAATTATCAGTTTTCATATAACAAGTTAGTGTCCAATAATCTATGAAAATGTACATTCTAATGGTTTAATACTAACTTATTGGGTAAGTGCAGTAAGCTAGGTGAGAACCTAACCTAACAGAACCCTTGGTGTGGTAGTTTCACACTATTACTAACGGCTGTTCCCAATATACTATCTAAAGATAGAGATAAATTACTACCTTCTACTGTCAATTATTAGCTGTCAATAATCTGAACCTGTCCCAATATACCTGATATGTCATTCTTATCGCCTTATATTGTGACGCGTGATTTGCAATTTCCATACAAACTTCTATCACTGGTAAACTATACGTCTTCCCATTGACAGACATCGTGTATGGATAAGGTGAGTTACCGTCGATAAGTTTATTGGGACAGAAAGGTCAACGATAGTTACGATTTTTATTTTGAGTCAGAGATAGACTGAATATTGGGAACGGCCGTAAGACACCACAGCGGACTGTTTCTCATAAAGTGCAATAGTTAAACTTTAGTTTTGTTGCTATAGCAACTAATAATAAATCACAAAATGGAAGATTCCAAATAAATTAAGGTGTCAAATTATATAATTTTTATCACAGCAATGTGTTACGTATGTTGTAAAATAATAGACAATTGAGGAAATAATGGTAATGTTTAAAAAATTTCTATTATAAAATTGAATGATACAGACTTTCCCGGTTGTAAGCACATATATGCCGACTCGCCAATGTGATTTATAGGTTCATTAGACACATAGTAAATGTCACTCAGCCTCCTATCCGTCTCCACTGTTATAGTCACGTTTTTGTTTGGTCCAGTATCACCTATATATACAACCCTGAAACGTGAAAAATATTACCTTTACTATCTTTACCTATGCCTTTCTGTGGCTAATTAAGATTTGAAAGGAGTTGGAAAGATCCTGGAATACATTGAGAAGTTTTCATTTCATATTTTGTATAAACCTTTAAGATGTAACATAACTCAGCCACCATGCTTATCTATAATCTGCGCAATTTTTATCTCTTTCTAGTCTTACCTCCCTATAAGACATTAATTTGATGGTCTTAGAAGTGATTTAATAAAATCGAGTCTCTTATTTATACATGCTAATGAGTAATCCGATCAAGTACAGAAAAATCTTATATCTTCGGTAAAAAACATAATAAAACACGAATTGGAAGGCTCATCCCTTTAATGTAAAATACTCACTTCAATTTAGGTTTCCCAGTCAGCGATTTCATAAACGGATTCGGATCCATATAATATAAAGATAATTTGTCTTCTGAATTCTGTCCGATCACTACAGGCATGAACTGTAAAATAATAATCACAGGTTGTTGTTTTCTTTTCTTGTTACTATTGTAAAGACAACTACCTTGTTCATAATAAAATCACTTATCTCAGTTATTAGCCTATATTAGATAATACGTGTTTGAGGTCTGTTGAACGTTCGATAAAATTCATTATCCAAATGTTGTAAGTTTTCTTATTAGCCTACACGAGTCTTATATACATGATACACGTGTCGAATTGTTTTAAGATAAATCTTAGCGGAAATAACACGCAATAAATCTTTAAAATATTTGAATAATTATGGATTTCCGCAAAATTACGAAGATTTCAATAAATTTTCTTAAGAATCTTTATTCTTAATAATTTCTTATACCTCCGATTACTTATATGCTTCTATTTGGTTTTATTTAATTTATTTCATGACCAAATATCCTTCTATCATATGCAATATTATCACTTCGGAGAAAAAAAACGCATTTTTAACTATTCTTCGAGGGTTAGCCGTGCAAAATACTTAGAAATTTTTAAAAAGTTTCAAGGACCGATAACAATACAGTATTTTTTCCAATTAAGTTTTACATAATTAACAGAATCCAAAAGATAATATAAAATTAAGACACATACATATTAATAAAAAAGTAAATTTATAAGTAATTTTAATGCTGTTTTGAGACTATTAAAGAAGAAAATTACAGTATGGATGGTGGTGAGTGGGGATCACTTACCATGAGATTGTAAGTGTGACCCGTAGGCAAATGTTACAACTTTGGAACTGTGTGTGCATACTTTTTAAATCAACTAGCTCTTTAAAGCTTTAATGTGTTTAAAAATATAGTTTTCCTTTTTTATATCTACGTATATTGGATGTTTTTGTAAATTAACCCAAAATTAGTAATAAATAGTAACCATTCCTGCGACCGTCCTCAATTGCGAAGTTACTATATGCCTCTTCATTACACGGCCCGCGCAGGCTGTCGGACATTTAACAGTAATCGTATAGAGGCCATGCTCGAGTGGTGACATCAGGGCAGTTCCCAATTCCTCTACTGGTGCAACACCCTCACCGCGGACTCCAACTTCGATAGGACAGGCCAAGGAGTTCAACAGGACCAGTCCAGTTTGGTGATGTCCGGGCACTTGGAGAGTCGAACGCTAATAGAAAGAGAATATAAAATACAAAAGAAGATAGAAAGAACGACAGAATAGTAATGTTGCCTCAACAAGTTCTCTTGATGTCTTTTAACTTCACATTCAAAAGATTTTAAAATATAATCAAAGTAAAACGATAATTTACACAGGCACACACAGGCTTAGATATTTTCCACCTTACCAAAAATAAATTTATTTTGAATGTTAAAAATATATTGTTAAACAAAGATGACATCAGTCAAACCACCTAATTTATTAAAAAAACACCCATAATAACAACACACTACACACCCAAACACACACACACACAGAAAACACGATATTATGCGTACATTTATTTTTTCTTCCTTGCTCGCTTTGCTATATTTGTTTTATCTCGAGTAGATTATTTATGAATTCATGATTATATTTTTGTATTTGCCTATGTAATATTATAAAATCACTGTTGGTCAATGATCTGTACTTTATTACCTAGCTAATAAGAGATGTAATGTGCTGTAGATTTTATGAAAGAAATAAATAAAAAAATAAAATTATTATGAATGATGGTGTCATTCATAGTCCTCTTTAGAATATTGAATATTTTTATAACAACACAAGATCTCAGCAGATTGTATTCTATCTATTCTATTTGTTATAAATTAAGAATGTGTCCAACTACCTAATGCTTTTATTAATTTATAATTTATCTTATACTGTGCCACATCTAGTAACTATCAAATATTATTTCTACATATCAAACATTTAGATATTACTAGTTGACCCGGCAAACGTTGTTTTGCCATATAATTTATTTTTAGTGTTCGACGGTTTTTTTTCCAACGTATTTTACAAATACAACCAGGGACGTGCATATCATAAAGGCAATCAGGCAGTGCCTACCTTGTTATGAAGGTAAGTAAATAGAGCACTAATGTTACAGTTAATTTACTACCTATGGTAGGCAGTATACAGACTGCATGTACGAAGCAAGCAGCGTTTCATACAACTTATGTCGTGCTGTCGGACTAATACGCAACTACAACTAGTTAGATCTACAGTGCCTAGCATGCTAGAAAACCAATGCACGCCCCTGAATACAATTACTATGAAAAAGTATTTTCATTTTCTGGGTTAATATACAGGGTGTCCCAAAGTTATGGGACATGAAGGGAAAGTACCTTAAATATAGTAGATATGGTATTTTACTGAAAGAAGACTTTATGTTATTTTTAAAAGTTAATAATTCTGCATTCAAAGATCTTCTAAAAATTACTTGCCTCGTCTGGGAATCGAACCGACTTAAATGTAAAAAAACACTCCTAATTTAATATAAAAATACACTCCTAATTAGATATGAGAAAGTAGTCAATTAAGTGGGTATTTTTTTGTAAATTAATTAATTTAATGCTCAAAATGTGATCCCTCCTGTCTTACGGAAATCGCCAATCTTTTAATGAGTCCGCTGCCTTTTGATTTTCTTATCATTTTATGGTGAATACTCGATATGATATGGCACAATTCTGTTTGTAACTTGCCCACGTTCTCGTATCGCTTTTAAACTAAAAAAAACTATGCTATAAAGTATTTTAATTATGAAGTGAGTACTTATTTAGGAATAATCAATGCTATCTATAGTATGATAATTTTCAAACGTCGTCGTCGGCAGTAAATAACTTTCTTGAAATTTTAACTCAAACATTTTACGTTGCTCCTTTCTTTTAAAATACTATGTTACTTAAGAATAGTTATTGGTTTTTGGCCATTCTTTTGATTGGCATCATAAAAGTAGGGGTGTTTTTTTTTACAATTAAGTCGGTTCGAGGCACAGACAGGGCAAGTAATTTTCAGAAAATTTTGGAAATGCAGAATTACTAACTTTTAAAAATAACATAAAGTCTTCTTTCAGTAAAATACCTACGATATTTAAGGTACTTTCCCTTCATGTCCAATAACTCTGGGATACCCTGTATATCATATATTTGACACTCACAAAAATTTGAATTTCTATTAGTAATAGAATTTTTAAAATCGGTTTAGTAGATCCAGTGATAAAGGCCGGCAATGCTCTTGTGATTTCTCAGGTGTTGCAAATGAATGTGGGCGGCGGTGATCACTTAACACCAGGTGACCCATACGCTCTTTAGTCCTCCTTTTCCATAAAAAAACCCTCTAGAAAATTTGATAATTATTTTAAACAATAGAAAGTATTTCCTTTTTTATTAAGATAAGTCATTCTTATCACGAATCTCTTCTTATGATTTACAATGATTGTCTGTACTCGTAAAACATTCCTATAGTATAGAATTACTAGGCGAAGCCATATTAGCCATTATTTGTCTGTACGTCGCAGTTATTAAATATCATATAATATAAAACCAGTTAAAAAGTGTTTCTCATTTCTGGGATATATATCTTTCGAACGTGTTGTAGAAGCTGACTAAAATCCTGTATAGAAATATTTTAATTTTGAATTTATTTAACATAAAGTTCGGGTAACACACACCTCAATTCCAATTTGTAAGATCCCGGCAGAGAAGAATGCCAATGCTGCTAAGATTCCACCAGAAAACATTTTCTGCAGCGGTGGCAGCTCGGGCAGAAGAGGCCACGCACCTCCAGGACATATCGGAATCATAAGCAGCACCATGGCGGGGTTCATCACTTGCAGCTGATCCGGCATCAACGTTACACCGAACAATTCACTTCGAAGTCTCGAAGCTTGAAAGGTCCATCGCGATCCCTATACATAAATTTTAACTTTTTATCTGTACCTGAGTGACGTAATCCGTCACTGAAACAAATAGTTTGTGGGACACTTCCACAACAGCTTAGGTTGCATTTATTGTTGGGCGGACGGTCAGTGCAGGCGTCGGTCGTACCCGTACGCGCGTGTACAATTGCGAAGAAAAATTAATCCATTATTAATAATGAATAACAGGTTAACCTCTTTAATGTAAACGCCCAACATATAAAATATACAATATATTTATACATATAAAACATATAAATTATTTATGTTTTACTTTATTCCTTCAAAATGTATAGTTTAATGTATTTACAACTATAAGAATATGTAAGAAGGTTTAATGTATTGGTCAAATTTCATGTTAAATATACAACATGTTCTACCTATGATATTATCAATATATTATGGTGTCTGAATCGAAATCACTGACGTAGATCAGGTGCGGCCTTTAAAAAACTGCATTTTTTTTGGTTACATAGAGTGTACCTTGTTAATATCTGAAGAATAAGATATTGATTACATATCTAAACAATAGAATTTTGAAGGTCGACGAGGTGCATGGCAGGATATCTCCTGGGACTCCCTCAATATGGGGGTCACACAAGGGTCTAATCCTGGGCAGTTCGTCTTCCTTATCTATATAAATGTTCTTCGTAATCATAAAGAAAAAAACATAAAATAGTATTGTTTGCGAATGCAGATGACACTTCACTAATATTCAAAGTGAAAAGAAACCAATTTATGTATGATGAAGTAAACGATATTCTACCTGACATCGTGTACTGGTTCAGCGCTAATTACCTATTGGTAAATAAATTATATACAAAATTTACCGTACCAAATGTCAGTAAAAGTAGATGCAAGTGTTTTGTTAATTGTCGAGGTGATGAAACCGGTGAAATATGCTATATTTCTTGGCATTACTCTGGATTCCAAATTACAATAGGGCCCTCGTATTCAAGGATTGGTGAACAAACTTAGTTCTGCAGTATACGCGGTCTATTTATAACCTATAAGCATAATATTAACACCAGGAACAGTCATAAACTTATAATGCCTGCTACTCGGCTAAGTCGAATTAGTAAGTCTTTTGCGGGGTGATGCATGAAGCATATAGCTTTTACAACAAGATCCCAGAATGTTTTCAAAACAAATGTATTTCGAAATAAAAAAGAATTGTTAAAAATGTTTGTGTGGTTATGTTTACTATAACGTAAATGAGTTTCTTAATAATACTACTGACTGGGAATGGAGCGATCGCCCTCAGGTTATTAAATAATAAGTTTAATTGTACGATATTACGTTGTAACCATATTTTATATGAAAAAAAAGGCGCCCGCTGTTCTTGCGCACATTCTTCTCAACTCTGAGGAATACTTTTTGGAAAGGGTGGTAGTTTTTGACTTTGAAGAAGTGGTATCTATCAAATACTATTTTGAATAAAAATATTTAAATTTGAATAGCTCAAATATGAATCACAATTATTTAACTAACATTAACACATAGTTTAACTTTAATTACCTACTGTGAAATTAGACGTCCACGCAAATGAAACTGGACCTTATTGTTTATTAATTATAAAGTATACTTTACTTTGTTTAATGGTAGTCCAAACCTGCTGATCGAAGAGTGACCAAAATATCGGTACCGGCAGATACAAGTAAAGGATCGAACAGACAACTTTCATGTCTGCTACCAGCTTTTCACCATACTTCTCGATGGCGTAGTCGAGCCAATGCTCGCGTGGAGCGCCATCGGAACTATTGTCATGTTGCATTCGCTTCCTCAATGCAAACTGTAATTAAAAAATAGTGATCATCCTAATTTGAAGCTTCAAACTATCTTAATATTAAATATATTTCAGAAGGAACAATTGGCGTTAGTTTTACTTATGTTATTGAGGCTGAAATAATTAGTTTTTGGAATTTTGGATTCATTGTTTCTCTGAAATATATTACGCGCGGTGATCTAATACGATTTGAATGCGGTATTCACTGATGTATTTTGGCAAGATCCTAGTAATATTTAGACATGCTTGTTTCACACAGTCTGCAAAGTTTTTTTATATATACTTACTTGATATTTAGTGTTCTTATCGATAGCCACCGACCGACAAGCCCCAGGGTATTTATTCGTGGTAATGGCAATTAATAGCATTTGCCCAATATGACAGTAATTTCAAGCTCTAAGATGACTCATAAACGAAATGCGAGGATTTTAATCTAATTTCGCAGGCTTTTCGAACCCGTTACGTCTTTAGATTTACTTAAGTATCTTCTCAGTGAAGTTTACATCTACATCATGTTTCACGTTGAATGTTCCGAAGAGCCACTGAATTCATCAAAACATCACAGTTACTCTATCATTTTAAATCCCATCTTCATCATCTCGATAATTTATTATTTTAATGAAATTACTTGCGAAGTGTTCGCGTGGAAGAAATACAGCGTGGAATCCATCAAAAAATGGCATATTAGAATAAAAAAATATAATAGGTTGCAACATGAAAGTTCTATTATACTTTTTTATATTGGATGAATATTAATTCATCCATATACTATCTATGAAATTTTATGTTATTGGGCATATACTATAAAATTTAAAATAACTAGACAAAAGTGACGTGTATATATGTGATCATATTGTGTTATATAAGAATAAATAATTCCCATTTCCCACCAGTATATCGTATATTATGTAATAAGATGATCCGAACTAAAGTCTATGGAAAAAATCTTTTATGATATACAAATAGAGTTAAAAAAATTAAGGTCAATAATTAAATAGTCTCCCTTTAAGTTAATATGCTATATATTAAGCTGTGTATCACTCACCCACGCACAAGACATAAACTTTAATGTGACGGTATCGCGAGGCTGTTTTATTCTGTACCATGGCTTTCCAGCAACAAATATTACTGAAATATTTAAAGTGTGTTAAACACCTCCAATAAAGTACACGAATAACAAAGAGCCATTCCATCATTAAGATACCAGTCAATATATACAGCGTGGCGCTATTATTCGTCAAAAATATATTCTAAAATATTAACTAACTAACTAACTATTCTTCAAGTAAGTACCACGAAAACATCACGGGTTCATATGGGTACAGAGAGCCATTGATTTCATTTTCAATGTTAAATTTTTTGTGGTAGGTATATATGTACATTTCTTACAGCTCTTGAGGCAGTTCGTTAATGTAATCTGGTATTAGGTAATTGACAGTTCTCTTCCCATATTTTTAATTTTTAATAACTAAGTAATATTTGTGATTTTAAATATCAAGTTGTCGTAAGGCCAAAAGTCTATTTTATCAATTAACAGGTTGGGATTATTAATTTCGGTTAAAATAGAAAATTTTAAAAGCTTTTTCACTATCATCATCACATTCGTAACATAATGTCCAAAGAGCTGATCATAATTTTCCTTATTTTTATTTAGTACATGTTTTGGTACAATTGTAGTCTTATATTCTTCAATAGTAATCTTAACTGCAGGTTATAAATATCTTTCAAGTTTGATTTTCAGGATGAGCAAACATTCGTTATATGTGGGCCCCAGTTAAATCTGTCATCGATTAGTATGTACACTTAAGTTTGCACTTGTTATTTTTTTTAAACGAACAGGTTTTTCGATTGTTTAATGTCAAACCTTCTTCGTGTGCCCATTTACAGAGTTGATTAAAATTATATTGCAAGATGTACTGGGCTTGCTTATCGGTTTTTTGAGTTACTAGTAAGCAAGTGTCATCTGGTACAAATTGGTATACAGTTCTCTCGATTATTATGATAACCATATCAAAGTCGAAAGTCAAATAAATTTTATTCAATTAGGCTTAAACTAAGCGCTTTAGCGTCACTACAAATATTTCTTTTAAATTACTGAATTTACAATATCTTCGTATAAGTTGAGCTCGTGAGAAGAACATATAAGAAAGCCAACGGCTGGTCATTTTTAAATCATGCCGCTCACCCTTCTTGTAAATAGGCCGAATTACGCCAAGACATAGACTGATGTAGTCAAGCACTGATTTAGAAGGTGTGTTATGACAGGCATTAGATGTGAAGACATATATTTTATATCATTAGGTGTAATTCTGTCGTAACCAGAACTTTTTCTATCATTTATATGCATAATTATACGTTGAACATCTTTTTCACGTGCCTGTTCTAATCTAATTTAGTTAGAAGTTATTGGTGTATTTTCATAAAAACCAGTTCAACATTTGCAAGTCACAGCGATTGATAATACTTTTTTGTCAAATTCCTTGGCAAAATTATATGATAAACTAAGTGGAGATGGCTTAAAATGCTTAATATTTATATCATCAATAGATTTAACAATTTTTCCTGTGAGTTTATTAACTATTTTCCAAATTTGCTCGTTAGTTTTTACATAAGTATGTCGGATTTCATCTGTCTATTTTCGATTTCGATTCGACAAACCGGCTTTGTTTCTTTATAAATTATATATCAATCTCTGTTCCGAATTATTTTCATTGTCGCTTGGATCATTAAAACGGGGAGGTTTGTTCCAGTCAATACTGCACAACCTGTTTTCCAACTTGTTGTTATCTATTCTTGTAACCAGCTGGCGAGATTGACTCATCGCCCCTGCACCATACGTTGAGGAATGCACAACAAGTTAAGCAGTATCGTCTAGAATGATTTTAACTAGCGCTGGTACCGATGGTTCATGTTTCTAATAAAAATATGATAAAAGTATATCAAGGCGTTTTTCAATTCGTGTAAATTGATTTATGCCTGAATAAAATCCTAATTCTGATAGAGTATTCAAATGATATAATAGGACTGTATTTTTTAATGCCTAAGTTTATATCACCAATGATTACACAGTCATTTTTGGGTTGTATTTTAAGGGATGAAAGGAAAGAGAAAAATTTAAAGAAATAAACATTTTGACTGTTGCTTCTCAATATATTTTTGATAATATTTTATATGTTTATAAGCACATTGAGGAATTTGCTAGAAACTGTTACAATGATAATGTCAACACGAGGAACAAACATAAACTTGTTATGCCTACTACTCGGCTAAGTCGAGTTAGAGTGTTCAAAAGTACCTACGATATACAAAAGAATTGTTAAAAAACATTTATGTGGTAAAGTTTATAATATAAATGACCTTCTTAATAATTCCACAGGTTGAGATTCAGGCTATTAAATAGTAAGTTTAATTGTACAATATTACTTTGTAAACATATTTTTTGATGAAAAAAATACCCGCTGAGTTTTTTGCGCCCATTCTTCTCAAGTTTGAGGTATTTTTTTTGGAATGGGTTGTAGTTTTAGACTTTCAATAAGTGATGTCACATCCTATTTTGAATAAAAATACATATTTGAATTTGAATTAATAAATCTTTGCTATAATCCGGCCGTCTATGCCGCACATATTCCTAATTTATAACCATAATTTACGACTAGCTCCCCTGTGATGCATTCAAAATATCTAGATGAGTTGTATACCTCCACCTCAAAAATATTACTCAACGAATGACTGATAAAATAGGATTAAAAATCACTGAACGTCAAAAACTACCCATTCGGATAAATTTGGCCTCAGACCTGAGAAGAACTCGTTACTCTGAGACATGAGATATAAAGTCTCATTAGCCCAGTAATTTCAATAAGTTCAGTTATGCAAAAAAGCCTCCCACTGGTACTTTTTACTAGTATAGAAAGAAGAAGACGGATTTTGATATTTAATAGTACTCAGCAATATTTAAAGCTAACCAATTGATATAAGAACTAGAAGCGATGGGAATCCGAAGCCGAGTGCATAACATGTGTCATCTCCAAAGCACATGAAACTGCGCCTGAGAGTTGGTGTCACGATTGTGCCCATGAAACCACCCAGGTTCACGATGCAGT
Source organism: Leptidea sinapis (assembly GCF_905404315.1). Taxonomy (NCBI): domain Eukaryota; kingdom Metazoa; phylum Arthropoda; class Insecta; order Lepidoptera; family Pieridae; genus Leptidea; species Leptidea sinapis. The sequence continues at coordinate 1,462,088 of NC_066312.1, read as the reverse complement.
AGAACGTCGAAAAGAACTTCTGCAACCGCCGAGTTTCTTGCGGCAGGCGAAACTAGAAAACAATCAAATTAAGAATTGATTTAGATCTGATAATAATTAAAAAATCTATTATTTATATTTATGTTTTAACTAACTAACTACGTCTTTTTGCAAATGAAACTCAATTGAATATCACGTTCACACCTGGTCCCCACCGAAGGCGGCTACGCAGGGCTTGATCCCGCCCGTTCCAGTTGCGATCAAAGCCAGACCAATCATTGAAGTGATCCTGCAATATTGAACATACTTAAAGAATTTACCAAAAACTGGCTCCTTCTGTTGTGGACAGAAACAAAAGCTGTTCCAATTGTCGCGATACAATACTCTGTGAACGGCGTCGCTCCATTGTGTGTCTTCTAATGCATGTATGGGCAGTGCTCCGAGGAGCTGTTTGACCTGATACCTGCCATCATTTCCATCACAGACGATACTATATGGGTACTGTCACAAAAAACGCGCACAAAATTTAAAAAAACCTCCGCTCTATTTACTCTATTTGTACTCTGATTTTCCTCCTCTTTCATAAAAAAAGGTCTATACAAAAATTGGTCAGCATGCTTTTTACATTTATAGTAATTTTTAAGTTTGAATCGTACAACCTTTAAGCGGATTAGGAAAAACGTAATGTTTATCTTACTATCATAGTACTGCTAGCTACAAATGGTTCCTATATATTTTTTTAAGAATAAGTAATTAAGAAGAAGTTTTTATGAAACCATTGTGATAATACTTACGTAGGTGGCAACATTAGAACCGGTATGGCTGAACAACAAGTCAATATCGTGCCCACTAGGTATATTATTGAAAAGTACAGAATCACTCTGAAATTAATGTAATTATATTATAGTTTTGAATTACTACGCTACAACTACATAAAATAGTCTGGGGTTGTCAGTTTTTAGACTTACGACACGGTACAGTTTACTGATGAAAATTTACGTACACCTAATAGGTGGTACTATTTTCCATTAACCCGATGAATGAAAAAGCGTCTGCATGCACGCGGGGGAGGGGTGGTTCAATGACAATTCTAGTCTATACAGGGAAAAACTAAAAAAATCGATGCAGTAATCCACCATCAGACCCACCAGATATGCGAAGGGTTATTTTATTTCCTTTTTTTTAATGTAACCTTTTTACTTTCATCAAAGCCAGCCAGATGCAAATAGTATACAGCAAAAGAGAATTCATCACAAAATTAAACATACTATAGGCGAAAAGATTTTTACCGAGCTATTATATTATGCACTTACTTGTATCTACCAATAAAGTTATCAGCCAACAAAGCACCCATCAGAGGCATCGTATAGCACATCATAATAAAGATGTGGTATACAACTGTTGCAGCGTTTTCATGTAGACAGAGAACATTACGCAAATAGAGTGATAGGATCGCTGAAATATTGTCAGTACTACTATAATCTTAATTAGTAATCAAACATAAAATATTCTGCTGCTAGTTGTCTTCCTTTCTTAGCACTGTATTGTCGTCGCAGTAATAACAATGTATGTACCTATATATAAAGGCTGATAGGCAAATTAGTGACCCCTACGTGATTCTTGCTGACGTGATTGTCAGTTATAAGGATCGTGCTTAGAACTTGTAACACTGAGTTGACGCTGCAGCTGGTGCTAACGTGTATATTCCGGCACTCATAGTCAAAAGGCGTATTCCTTGACTCTTGAAAATCAGCTCTTGTCCATGCGATCCAATAAAAGGAGACAGTTCGGATCCGGCAAATGATAGGCCTATAGCTATTATCTCCTTGCTCTCCAAAATCATGGAGAGCATAATTAAACGACAGCTCTTAACTAGAGGGTCACCAGTTGATCAACGACCGACGGAACGTCTGTCGGCATGGTCGGTTGGCAGGCAATCTTCTGGTAGACCTAACACATAGATAGGTGGCGGCTATCGAAAGCAAGGAAGAAGGTCTGGCAGTTAGCCTGGACATAGCGAAGTCCTTAATCGTGTATGGCACAAACCGCTTCTCTAAAAACTTCGATCATTTTGCCTTCTCGAGAGTTATTAACTCTGGAGGTCCATTTGCATTAGCAAATGGACCTCCAGCTTCCTCACTAGGCGCAGCATACAGGTCGTTCGCGACGGTTATTGCGGGAACCCGAAACCTGTGAACGCTGGAGTGCTCTAAGGTTGTGTGCTATCTCTTACACTTTTTTTCTACATATCAATGATATGCAGACGACAGGACTGGTAATGCCGTATACACGGGCAATGCAGATCTCTCTCGGGAAATCGTCGACCAGTGCGGAAAGAAACTTCTATCCAGTCCTCTCTTGAGGTCGCGGAACCATTTTAAATATCCATTTTTCGTATCACCGCTCTTGGAAAACCCTTAAAGCCTCGCCTAGTATTGGCGTACTGGGTCTCGAAATCTCGGGCCAATTTCGCAGTCATCTTTCCACGACTTATATTCTAGTATTAGAGTGTCTTGATTAACTGTTTCACCTGATTTCTGTTGCCAAATTCATCCTTTGCACGACACGCCACAACTTAAGATATCATCACCACCATCTGGATGTGTGGCGTTCCTTCACAGCGCAGTTTGCAAGGAACTTTTTCCGCGTACAACAAAGCTGTAGAATGATCTTCCTTGCACAGTGTTTCCGAGACGATACGACATGGGTACCTTCAACAATAGCATGTACACCTTCGTAAAAGGGCGTCAAAGCTCCTGCTATTACTCTGGTGTTGCAAGATGTGGGCGGCGGTGATCACTTAACACTAACTGACCGTATGCTGTTTTGTCCACCTTTTCCACGAAAAAAATAATATAAAACATAAAAATACGTGCGCTTTAATAAATGGTAGTGAAGTCAAGATTGTCTAAAAATTTGTCAATGAATTGCTATTTTCGTAGATTAATTTTTGCCATAAATTTTTCTTCATAAATTTGATCAGTATATCATTATATTATGGGTACTGTAATACTATTCTTTTGTTAATTTTAAATAGCGTTTTGAGAGCATATGTATCTGACAAAATTACTGGAATATTCATAGGGAATATTAAAATTACAAGTTATTACGGAAACTGTAATTTTATGCTTTCTAATTAATTTTGAAACATCAACTGATCTAATAATTCATGCTAAATCATAACTTACTTCTCAGACCACAAAACGAAAATCTCTCGCAGAATTCTGTCGCTATAATACAATATATAGATGTAGGGTTGTTGTACATTTCTGTGACATCTATTTAAAAACTATTTTTCTTAATTTAACCTATTAAAATTTTAAATATAATCCAATAGCGCTTGTAATGTTATGTTAGATTGAATAAAATAAACAAAGAGAATTTAAATTTTGTAGGTTTTGAATGATTAATAAGTCAAAAATTCATTCAAAGATAATATAAGAATATAGATTAAAAATGGCGACTACGTATCGGAAGACGCAGTGTTGGTAGGACCCCCACAAGATGGACCGACGATCTGGTCAAGATCACCGGAATACGTTGGATGAGGGCAGCGCAGGACCAATCGACGTGGAAGTCTTTGGGGCTAGGCCTTTGTCTAGCAGTGGACGTCTTCCGTCTTCTTCTTCTTCTTTATTTTCAGTGTGTTTGTCTCCCTTTTGATGGTTTCTTTCGACCACTTTAGTAAAAAAATAACGGTATGCAGTCCTTTGAAAATCATAAAGGGTCGTTATTTTGATAACACACTATAAAGACGAGGTCATATGTCAACCCTTGTTTAATGTACATCCAGCATATCTGTGTTATTAATAATAGTCACGGCTTTATAATATTTTAAAATTGCGAGTGACGGTCTGCTCATGCGCCGCTTGGTCGCGAAAAAATGTGCAGATTTTGTTTTATCATGTCTTTTGTTGATATTCTTTAGTGTGGTGTAGGTAATTTATTTATGAGATTTATTTTTTTCTTGAGATTATAATTTGTTTACTTATTTATTTTTAAGGGTTTCATCTAGTGTGTGTTTACTGGGTTTGTTTTGTTACTTTACTTTGTTAATACTTATATTTAAACAAGAAAAATAATTGATATATTATAGATATACTCTCTACTAACTATATACGATATACTCAGAACTCAATATAGCATTAATGGTTTAGTTCTAGAGGATAAATCTGATATTAGAGACTTAGGGGTTTTTTTAATAACAAATTAACGTTTCTGCCTCATATTGATAATGTTATTAATAAATCTTCAAAAATGCTAGGCTTCATCATCCGTAACTGTAAAAAATTCCGCAATCCAACAACTAAAATGTGCGCAGTAATCTAGAATACTGTAGCATCGTTTGGTCTCCTCAATACAACATTCATCAATTAAGAGTTGAACGCATTCAAAAACGGTTCTTATGGCACCTTTCTTTTTCTTGTGGGGTACATAAGCAATTGCCATCGTACTGCGACATAAGTTGAGACACTTTAACTTGAAAAGTCTTTCTGTTCGACGACAAATGCTAGATCTAATATTTCTATACAAAATAATTAGAAATCAGCTCGACAGTCCATCACTCGTGCACTCCATCAGCTTACGAGTTCCCCGCCGAGTACCAAGGCGTGCGCAGGTCGGAGCTGGCCTGTTCCATCAGCCTTTGCCAAAACTAACCTTAAGCAATTTTCTCCCATACCACGTCTATCAAGAACTTATAACGCCATCTGTGGTGAAGTAGATATTTTTAAAGATTCTTTACCTGCTTTTAAAAAAAATACTACGAGATTGTTAGGCGCCAAAATATGATTAATATTCTTCTTCTTATTTCTTTTTTTTTCTTCTCTACAAATTCGTACCTTGATTTTATAATTTTTGCTTTATTTTATAAAATTGTTTTCTTGGTGTCACGGCAGCAAAGACTGTGCATGTTGTGACACCTTAATTTGTTGTACATTCAACTCATTATTTGTTAATATTTGATATATTTTAAGCGTAGTAGAATGTAACAACTACTGGTTGTCCTATAAATAAATAAATAAATATTGTTACAAGCTAACGGCTCACATAATAATAAATAGTTATTAGAATATTTTTTCTCTATACGTGAATGTTGTAATATTCTTGTGAGATAATAAGTCCGGTGTGGACCATGCCCTCCTAAGTTAATTATTAGTGGTATTAATTAAAAGTCCATAGCTATTGAAGGTAAAGCAGGTTAGGTTACTAGATTATCAGGCTCTCTTGCAAACCATTGATGATTTTACAATGAAACCGGTATCTCTAATAACTCACAAGAATTGATTGTGATATTATGTATCTTACTGAATACCCCTATAATAATCTTAAGTGACCATTAAGAACCCACCGTTACCCCCTTCGAAAATATACGACCCTTGCTCATAATATTTTGTTTTAATTATTGATTCATAATTAACATCCTTTAAAGGCCGGTACGGATAGTTTCCTATAAACCCCCCGTAACCATCGCAAACCGGAGGTGCTCTGGAAAAGCAGCAACTATTGAATTTGGTCAAAAGATAACACAATCCACAAACCATCATTTTATTCTTGTAACTTAAAATGAACTCGGAGTAATCTACACTTCAATAATATTCTAAGCCATAGACTATACAAGTAGTATAATATAGATTATATCATTGAGTATCTTAGCACAGTCCCTTCATTTATAACGCTTTATGTCCACAATTCTAAACTTATAAAGATAATAAAATGAACACTCAACTTTCAACTACTTACAACTATAATATAGTTGTAATTGAAAGTTGAGTATGTAATGTATGTATGTAAAAAAAACCTGAAATATAATAATTTAGTTCATTATTTTATTACACTTGTTTTATATTCAATTATAGGAAAACGTACAAATTTTATTCTAATTTCTTTGCTACATATTAAAATATATTAGCAATAAATACCTGCAAATAAATACAAGTACCTAATAAATACCTGCCTTATGTTTTTAAAATTGAGTAAAAACACGATATAAACAAAAGCAACATTCTCGTTGTCACTGTTTTATGTTATGTTTATTTTGATTACGAAAATTACTGAAATTAGGATAACAAATCAATACATTTGAAAAGATTAATTCATATTAAATTTATTTGAGTCGAGTTTGCTGCGCATAATATTGAAAACGTTAGGTTTATTTTTACATTCACTACGGCTTTGGTAGCCAGAAACACAACACCCAACCATGGCGTTGAAAAGATTCCGTATCTCACTCCAAATATGTTTTGAAACAATAAAATCACAAAAATACTATTCAGAAGCTGGATGACATGACAGATCCTGTTTGTTTGCCCTGGTTTGGTTTGCCCCAAAGTTGACAAACTGACGTTGTGGCAAAGAAAAAGTGGGGTACGCGATAGATCTCTATTATCTATTATATAATTAATTTATTAATAATATAATATATATATATATAATAATTTATTAATTAATTTATTACTTTGTCCCGTTCTATCTTAGCCTAAGATGTGTATCGCTTGTCCTTGTCTAAGGTTGGGCGCAAACGTTCGGAATCCGGATTAGGTTTCCTGATCAGGCATTTAGATTCGGAAACCTGAATGCTCTAATTACATACAAAATATTCAACAAGGCGCACATTATAATTATTGTTTCCGAACGGAAAAAAAACCTAACGTTCGGTTCGGTGCGTTCGGTTTGTAAGAACGGAAAAAACTCAATGACGTCATCCCGAACGCAGCTCTCGCGTACATTTCGGCTCAACCGCCGCACACACACGGAAATTTTAATTCAGATTCGCGCGAGCATTGTAGTGAGTGGACGTCTGTAGACTCGTCGCAGGTAACAAATTTAATTTTCTCTCGTATGCCATTATGAAGTTCATCAAATGATTTCACTGACATACTGTAATATTTGAAGAATTCATCTGGGTGTTCTCGTAATCTTGCTCTTTTGAGATAAAATTGACTATCTGTTAATCTCCGAGTATTCAACGGGTGTACCCAGTAATGACCATTCCTCTTCTTCTTGTTTAACGCCAGTAAAAGTGCAATAGTAATCAATTCGTCGTCCATGATAATACTTGCGTGTGCTTTCACAAGCGTCTCTATTTGTATTGGTCGTAAAAAAAATCGGATTTGCGCTAGTCTCACGGAATTCAGATTCGGAAACCATTCAGGTTTCCGAATCTAATTGCGTTGTATTAAGTGCTCTAATTACATACAAAACATTTAACAAGGCGCACATGATTCTTATTGTTTTCGAACGGAAAAAAACCTAACGTTCGCTTTGGTGCGTTTGGTTCGTAAGAACGGAAAAAACTCAATAACGTAATCCCGAACGCAGCTCTCGCTTACATTTCGGCTCAACCGCCGGACACGCACGGAAATTTCAATTTAGAACTCAGAGCTTTGTTGCGAGTGGACGTCTGTAGACTCGTCGTAGGTAACAAAATGTGTGAAGGGGAAAATTTAATAATGGCAGTCAAACAATTTCCATGTCATTTTTTTCAGGTATTTAAGTATTTATTTTCTCAAAATTGTACCCAGTAACGACGATTCTTGAGTCCTTTTACAAGCGTCTCTATTCGTACTGGTCGTAAAAAAATCCGGACGTTTGCGCTAGTATCACGGAATTCCGAATCTGAATTCCTGATCAGGAAACCTAATCCGGTTTCCGAACGTTTGCGATCAGCCTTAGGCACATTACATACAATAGAGTCAATTTTTTTATTATTTTGTTTTAGAGAGTTTCGCTAGGCTGGCTTGAATATTCATTTCCGTTTCCACGTATGTATTTACAAATTCTACATAACGAGAACATAATTTACCACTTCGTTCAATTAATTGAAAACGTTGGAAAGAGAATTAAACCGCTATGTTCAAACTTTAGGTGAAAAGTAATTAAATGATCTACGTGAGGAAGTTACGTAGATAACTCTTGGATTTATATATTCATAATTTTATAATATCACTACTGCTTCTTTTGGGAATAGCGTTTACTTTTTATCGCTTTGTTGCGTTGTCTTGACTCTTAGTAGTCTGTGGATTTGGCAGCCAAACACACTAGACCAAACCATGCTTAGAATTAGTGTCAATAATCCTAAAAATAACATGGTGTTAACTTTTTTATGGGATCAGTATCAGCTCACACCAAATAAATTAAAAAAAAAATCTGAAAGCTCTTGTATTAATGGTCGTAAAGTTGATATTGTGTCAAATAATATTAAAATGGGTTACGCGAAAGAGATGAAGGGTGGTAGATTTTGACGTTCAATAAGTGATTATAAATCCTATTTTGAATAAAAATATTTGAATTTGAATCAATAGCTTTGTGCCAGTCTATCTGAGACTAAGCTTTATATCGCGTCTTTTCTATTTGTAGGGAAGTTAGCGACGCTATTTCTGTAGTGTTAAACGATGGTTAGCTGTTCCGTGGTCACTTGGATAAGAAGGCAAAATTGGCTGGCAAAGCTGTGTACTAATTTAGGTACGTCAGTACTACACTTCAAGCCACCTCCTCAACTACATTAGGCGCAAATTTGACCTTACTTCATCTCTGGGCGGGCGGTTGCCAGTACTAGCTTCTTCCATTTGACCGCATAGAACCAAGAGTGGCTTGAATCATCGATGATCAAGTAATCTTGGGTAGCGATGAGAGTTGGTCATGAGGCGTGCTTTTAGGAGTTGTTCGTATCATGTTGATGTCTGGTATTTTAAGGAATCACACACATACAGGGTCATCAAGAATACTCCCTACTAAAATCCTAAAATATAAAAGGGGGCATACGGGCAAGAGGCTCACGTGATTTGAAGTGGTGAAGCAATATCCGTGGACATTCGCAACACCAGAGGTCAAGAGATGCGCTGGCGACCTTTTATCAACAGCCGGAAGACGTCCTCTGCGGGGCGAAGGCCTCCCCCAAAGATCTCCACTACGATTCCTTCTGCGCTGCACTCATCCAACGTAATCGGGCGATCTTGAACAGATCGTCGGGTCATCTTGTGGGGCGCCCATCAACATTGCTTCTTCAAGTACATAGTTGCCATTCGAGAACTTTTCTGCGCCACCGGCTATCTGTCCGTCGAACTATGTGCACTGCCCACTGCCACTTCAGTTTCACAATCATTTAGGCTATGTAAGTGACTTTGGTTCTCCATAGCCTTCTGAGCGACCATGACCACTCTCATCAGGCCCACAGTAACAACAACACTGTGGTATTTGGGACGAGAACAACCCGAGCCGAGAGTTGACACCATTTAGGATGGGCAGCCCATCCTAAATGGTGTCAACGAGTGGCCTATTTCGCAAAATTGGACTTGCCTAATTGGATTGTTTGTCCAAGCTAGAGGTTTGGAGAGTACAGTTCCCAGTTTACATTTGACATTATATTCGTCTTGTGCATGTTCATTTTGATACCTATCCCATGGGAAGCTGTATTGAGGGCATGGAGCATATTATGGCCATATGAGTGATGTTTTCACCGTTGATATTGATACTCAGTCCATTCCAGTCCAGAAGCTTAAAGATATCTTCAATCTTGCTGGCCTTTAGATTGGGAATATACGCTATGCCTGAAGGTATAAAAAATATAAATATCCTAAAAATTCATTTAAATAGAAAGTTAGAAACATAACAGCGAACATGTTTTACGGACTTGGAGTCTAAATATAGAATGTCCATGTCCATTGTCTACTGAACTGTGCAAACTATTAATAATTATGTGGCAACTGAAGCCTTTTTAGTATGAGTATTTAAAAATGTCCAATATAGGTCTATTAGCCACGCTACAACATATTGTTGGATCCGTCTGATAGTATGCGTCCGGCTTAATGCCTGATAAGAGCCGACCTTTGACTAAGTATTTTATAGCTACGTATGTCCGCTGTGAAGTTGTATCATCTGTATCTACAATATTATATTCTGTGGTAAGTCCAATCGAATCAATGAAAATGAAGTACCTTCATGCCAATACAAGCTAACAAAACACCTGGAGCAATACCTTGCAATTTGCATTTTGCATCAAACGGTTACGGACGTATAAATTTTGTCATCAATCTAGTTCTAGGCTGTGAAAAGTTTTGAATTTCGTTTCTTGTGACATTGAAAACAATACAAATATTTATAGGTATAATTAGTTCTAGTTATTACAGTTATTGATTGCTTGTGAGTTGTGATTCAGTCTGTTTAGTGATAAACAATAGGGGATTCTTGGTGTTTAGAAGTGCTTTAGACTGTGTGTTTCCAACTTCTTGGACTATTATAAATTGTATTTTGATCTAAAAGTTATAAATTATTATTGTAGTTAGTCACAAGTGCTTTGTGACTGAAGATAAATATGGATCAACCATTGCAACCTGAGAACGATGCAGAGGTAAACAAAGATAACGCCGAAACGGGTGTTCCTTGGTATGAAGATAAAAAGAATTTTTATTGGATGGGTGGTATTTTTGAGTGTTTAACATCAGTTGTATCATTATTCAGTACTAACCAATTGAAAGAAGAACCAGGTAATTAAAATGTAGTTAAGTATAGTAAGTAGATAGATACCTACTGTAAAACATGGTTCGGAGACTAACTGCAAAAATATTGTTTTGTTGCCGTCCTTTTAGAATTTAGAGTAATGTAGGTGCTTATTGAAGGTATGTTTTATTATCCTGACAACACCATACAAGGAAGCTCATTCCACAGCGTAGTTGTGTGTCTGAAAGTTCCTAGAAAATTGCACTGTGGAGGAATGATACACATCCAGATGGTGGAGATGATATCTTAATTTGTAGTGTGTTATACGCAATCACTCGAGTAGTCAAGGCCCAGTATTCCAATGCTAGGAGAGGCACTAAGGGTATTGTTCCTGAAGAGTGAAAGGTCTAATGGGGTTTATCTTCAGGGGGCAAAATTGGACAAGGTTTATTTTACTCCAAAGATAGATGAAACAAGTTTCTTTTGGCACTGGTTGACAATTTTCCAAGAGAGACCTGAATAGCTGGTATATAATATGGCATCTCCAGTTCTGTCTTCCTCATAGCAATGTGTGTTGGAGGCATCCAACATATCAGTTATATGTAGAAGAAACAGTGCAGAAGATAGCACACAACCTTGGGGAATTTTACAGCTCACTTCGGGCTTCGGGTTCAAGATATAACCATCAACTATGACCTGTAAGCTGCACCCAATGAGGAAGCTGGTGTCTATATCCAGACTAACTGCCGTCATCTATCATCAGATATATCAGAAGATAGTCCGCCGATCAACCGTGGCGAAAGCTGTACTGACGCTGCTGTACAAGAGCTGGCAGTTAATTATGCTCTCCATGACTTTGGAGAGTCGCAATAGGCCTGTCGTTTTACGGATCCGAACTTACTCCTTTTTCTTTGATCATTATTGGGTTGGCTTCAATAAGTCCGGATCTGAAATAAACTCATTAGGATATGTTCTGAGCACAATGGGAGAAATCCATCTGGCCTGCTCGACTTTTTACATCTAAGGAAAACCGAGCTTGATGCACAGTTTTGTCTGAACTGTACTTTAGGTATAGAGCTCTGTGTTTTTCCATTCTTGTAATTGAAGTTGAGTTTTAGTTGAAAAGAGTGCATAGGACATCGGCATTTACATTTGCCAGAGCAGTGGCGACACGGACGGCTTGTTGAAGTAACCAAGTGCAGCTTTCGACAACGCCGACAACTTGCGTGTTTCGGTCGGGTAACGTGAAAGCTGCCCGACGATTTTGACGACATGCTTAGATTTTAGGGTGATTTGCCGATTAAAGAATCTTGAGGCAAGGTTGTATTTTCACTTTATAGCTTTGCAGTCGGTTTCTTTATGGCCAGAGCCAAAATCCAGATTTGATTCGCCTGTTTTTGTGTAGATAGCAGCTGAAAGCATGAACCAAAAAATTTTACTCTTATTTTCGCTCAGGATGTTAAATATTCGATATATCTGTGCCTCCTTAAAGTAACACAGGCTGCCTGTATCATCTCAAGCTGGTGGTGGATGGCGTTAAGATTGGAGTGGATTCCCCTTATATTACAAGAGTCCACAGTGAGGGTGAAGCGGGGTGCCGTGGTGTTAAAGCCCTCGGACATGTGTGGTTCTGTGCCCTACCCAGAATATGATGGGAGTCGCGAGCGAGAATGCTCGGGGAGGGATTACCCTCCTGGGGAATTATGTGATGTCATGCTGTAAAATAGTCAAAACACTAGTAGTTGAAGACTACTATCTCCCCTGTCTTGCCCACTTTTATCTTTTGTTCTTCATCAGTCCTTCACCAGTCAGACTGATGTTTAGTTAAGTCTTTGCTTCTTGTAAGTACCAAAAATGATGTAAAAATATTCTTATAATATTTCATATACCTATTGCCTGTTGCCTTTTTCATTTAACTGTTTTATGTTTCAACATTATAAAGTAATAATATCAAGCTATGTATTAAAAAGTAGTAAAGTAGTAAAGAATGTTTTATTTGAAGGAAATTTTATGTGTATGTTTGGACTGTCATAGCCTTGTTGTATAATAATAATATTGAATTGATTTAAGAAAACTGGGAAATACCAATGGAAAAAATCACAGATCTTTTCTTTTTGGGATCTGGTGGTCAAGGAACTGTATATGGGGCCCAACTTAATGGAAAAAGGGTTGCAGTAAAACAACTGCATACTAAAACTGAAACAAATATGAAACATTTACTGAAGCTACAACATGAAAACATAGGTAAAACAGAAGATGAATAATTAAAATTATTTTAAAGTGCAACACATATAATATAAAAAAATTTTTGGTTTTTTAGTTAAATTCATAGGAGTTTGTACCAGTCCTCCCCAATTCTGTGTCATCATGGAGTATTGTCAGTATGGGTCTCTCTACGACTTTATACACAGCAACACTACATTTGCCCCCAAGCAACTTTTGAAGTGGGCTAAAGAAATTGCTGTTGGTATGGTGTATCTCCATGGGCATAAGATAATACATCGCGACTTAAAAAGCCCCAAGTGAGTATTATAATGAGGGTACTTATTTAAAAAAATGTAAATGTGACTGTGAAAGTATAATTTTATATATTTTTCAGTATCCTTATTTCTGATGACTTGGTTGTGAAAGTAAGTGATTTTGGCACAAGCTGTGTATGGAATGATATAAGTGCTGTCATGACATTTACTGGGACAGTAGCTTGGATGGCCCCTGAAATTATACGCCATGAACCATGCTCACTGAAAGTTGATGTTTGGTCATTTGGTGTTATGTTGTGGGAGATTCTAACTGCTGAGAAGCCATATAAGGGTCTTGAAACTCAAGCCATCATGTGGGGAGTGGGGACAAACTCAATATCACTTCCAATCCCCAGTAACTGCCCGAACAGCTTGCAACAGCTGCTAAAACAGTGCTGGAATCGAGTTCCACGAGATAGGTGAGTTATATAGTGTTCTATATGATAATATTACATTCATCACATATACTAAATACTTAATGTTATTTTTGTTTAGGCCAACATTCAAAATAATTGCGGGCCATTTGGAGATTGCTGGTGGTCAGCTGCGTTCAATGAACACTCAAACATTTACAAAAGTTCAAAATGAATGGCGTGCTGATGTGCACAAAGCAATGGAAATTCAATACTCTAAGTGAGTTACTTTTTTAAAATACTTTTTCTCTTTTTTCAGATTTCAAACATGTGTATACATATATTATATTTCCAATAAGATCTCATTATAACAAAATCAGATCATAATATGATGTATCAGATAGAATTTATGAGTAAATGAAGGAACTTTTTAAATTTGATATGTGTAAATAGCAATTTTTATAAATATACTATAATAAAGTGTATCATTTACTGAAGTGATGAAGAAGACCATAAATGGGAACCAGAATATTTCAATGATAAGTATTTCACAGAAACTATACTTATTTGACTCTTATGAACCAAATTTAAAGTCGTAAATAAGTACTGTAACTGACAATACTGATCTAATGATGATGCTGCTAGGATTGGAATTCTTTCATGAAAACATCTCTCCTAGCCATGTTTGGGATCAATGGAATTGTCATGAGACACTTTTTTTATTTGAGAAGTATTTTATTTGAGTCTTAGGTGTGGTTTTGTTTATACTCAATTAGTTGCCATACTTAGTCTACCAATATTTATAATTATCACTTTTTAGCCATTCATTAGGGGATGATACTACATTCTTCTGTTCTGTAATAGGGAAAGTGTTTTTAATTTTTGGCAGGTGGTGTGATGCACTTCACTTTACTATGTCTATATCTTTAATAAAGATCTTTCGAGTTTGATTTAATACTTTTATTAGTGTAACTTGGTCAAGTGTTGATTAATAAGATGGATCATTAATTTGACACATTCCGTGTCAGGAACTTGAACACAGTCAATCCGGAGAGCGACGATGTTTCGGATCAGAGGCGAGAGGATCTGAAGCAAGCCAGGGATCTGCGCCACATGTATGAACAGCAAGTCACACGCGCCAATGAGCTTTTCATGGAAGTGTGCGCTGTGCGCCTGCAGCTTGAACAACGTGAGAAGACACTGGCAGAGTAAGTTTATTTATATCCAGAGTGTGTTGTAGTGTGAGTGCGGCTTCACGTAAACTAAAATGTTTTTCTCCATACGACATGCTCGTGACCGGGCGCTGCTTGGGTTTACTGGTTGATCTTGTCATAGTGAGCTGTGACCTGTACGTAATTGGTGATGAATTGTTTTTATTTACAGGTTTTTTTAGATATTTTTGTGTCTGCGTTTTATTTGCAGTGTGTTGACATTTCAAGCATTTCCAGGCTTCTTGGAAAGAGGCCACGCATGAATTGCATCACACAGGGTTTGTTTTTTTAAAGTAGATCCCTCTCCCCCCTCTCCCTTCCCCTAACCGTATTCACATTTGTGAAATCCCTCTCCTTGATGGGTGTATCTTTTTTTTTTTCAATTATTTTAATCTTTCATAAATTATAAGTAATAAATATTGCCGGGTTGTACTCAGTATCCCGTAGCAAAAATTATGAGATAAAAAATATTATGGAGTAGTACCACTATAATCGTGGATGGAAGCTGGATCAACTACAATTTATAAAAATTGGTTAGGTTAGGTACTGTTAGAACAGTTAACACAACGCACGAACCGAGCGTAGCGCGCCGCGGCAGCGGCCTTCTAGTGCCAGAACTGAATTGAAGGCGTTGCCATTATAAATTAGGGAGGGGGGACCTACCCAACCCTTCAAAATGTCATAATTTGAGGTTAGGTTATAACGCTTTTTTCTCTGGAACGGTGCATTACCTTGTGATGGGAGTAGTATCAGGGTTAAGGGGGCAGCTCCTCTACCCCTTCCACCCTCCTCCTTCAAGTTTTAACCATTTTGCTTAACATATTATAACTTTCGAGTTTTATTATTTTAGATTTTAGAATGTGACGTAACAAATCTTTTCATCCCCCCTGTCCCTTGTAACACAATGGCACACTTAGTTAGCCCCCCTTCTCCTTAAAGAGTGACGTAATATATGTATGTTAATAATTAAGAATTACGAAATGGCTGACACGCACACTTATGATTTGGACAATATGGATATCATGTCCAAAGTACTCGGGGAACGTAGTAGAGAACGAATTTTTGACCATTTTTTAAATCCATGATGGCCGTCGCGTAAAATTATGATTTTATGTACATGGATATCGTTTTCAAGTAGGTTGTGGTAGTTGAAGAAAAATTTGGGATCCTTTTTGTAATCCCAGGTGGCCGCCTCGTAAATTTATTATCACAGTATGGACATCGTTTACCAGATTCTTGGGATGGGATGACTGAGAATAAGATCGAATTCAAAGTTATTATGTCTTTGTATTTGCATCATATATACATACATACATTTAGGGTTCCGTACAATCGAGTGGATGGTTCTGCTAACATTAGTAGGTATAGGATCATCCATGTATCTGCTGTCTCTTAGTTGAAGGCCAATCCGCCGATATTTTAATTTTTTTATGTTTGATTATTATTGGTTTTAGGTTTTTAATATAAAATATAAATTAAATTAATTCACAATTTGTTTCGCATCTTTCACACACAACGTGACATTAACATTGACATGCGTTTCGTATTAAACATGGATGAAGTGGAAGTAGAAGCTAGTTCTATAATGTATTCCAAGACATTCGATAGGGTAGCGATACAATGAGTAAGATCTATGTCGTTTTCAGGAAAGAGATCGTGTTGAACGAATGCCGCTGTGGCGTACGCAACTCTAAGGTGTTCCAGAGGCAACAGTCGTCATCTTCGGAGGGGATGAAACTGCCCGTGAACCACGATAGCCAGCGACGACGCAAGAAGATCTCCTTGCCTGCCCAGATGGTAGTCAGCTTTGATGACAACAAGTCCCGAAGCCTGACCACGCTTGACGATCACGCCAGCTGCCCTTGCAATGCCATGGCGAGGAGCCTTATGCCCGCGCGCAATACGGACGTGACCATCAAGTTCGAAGACAACGGCAACCAGGCTAGCGTCTGCCGCGGCTCCGACAGCCTCAACGACAATAACATACCAGACGTCGCTCAAGTCTAACTTGCTAACGTGCTGTTGATCTCAATCTTTGTATTCAGTTTATTTGTGTTTTTATACTTGTTTTCCTATATTTTGCGTAAATTGAGATCAAACTGGTAGAACACCAGTACATATAAATATCTTATTGGACAATTGCTCCATTACTATATATATTTCTTATAAGAAAAACAATGTTATAGAAACAAATAATATTAGTGATTGAGTGTTTCGTACTAGCAAATAATAATCCTATATTTTGGTACAGATAAGTATCACTTAGTTCGTTGATGTAGAATGTGCCATCAAATTTCGGCACTTTTCGGCGCACTTAAACCCGAATTTCCAAGTAGTTGGCAGAGACAACCCCTTATCTCTAGTAAATTAGGTCGCAGGTCAATTTCAATGGCTTTAAGGCTTTATACTACTAATACTTACACATTATTGAACTTAATGTAACGGTCAGCGCATGCCCTCATCTGACTTCTCATCTTATATTAGATTTATATGTCACCCACGTTTCACCAAATTATATATTATAGTAGTACCAGTGGGACGCTCCTTTGCACAGGATACCGGCTAGATTATGGGTACCACAACGGCGCCTATTTCTGCCGTGAAACAGTAATGTGTAAACATTGCTGTGTTTCGGTCTGAACGGCGCCGTAGCTAGTGAAGTTACTGGGCGAATGAGGCTTGACATCTTATGTCTCAAGGTGACGAGCGCAATCGTAGTACCGCTCAGAACTCAGTTTTTGGGTTTTTCAAGAATCCTGTGCGACACTGCATTGTAATGGGCAGGGCGTATCAATTACCATTAGTTGAACGTCCTGTCCGTCTCGTCCCTTATTGTTATAAAAAAAATAAGAAAAATATAAAAAAAATATATTAATTAATTTAAATAAATAATATTTAATAATTTCCTTCTAATTTAACTAATATTATTAAATAGATTAGATCTGTCTTCGATGTGAGGCCAATCTGTGGCGAATAAATTTTCTCCTTTAAATATTTGCCAAACGACAAAATACTGTTTAATAATGTTTTTAATATAGCCTAGGTATTATCAAAAGAAAAACTCAATACAACTACTCGATAGAATAAATGTTGATGGAATAATAAAAATTACTTTGATATGGATTTAGACCCATGAGTAAGTCAATATTAGATTAGGACATTTAGGAATAATTATTAAACCCTAATTGAGCGCGGATTTGAACCCTGTGTATCAAAAATACCAGAAGGTCACCCGTCGACCGACCATGGCGAAAGCCGTACTGTCGATTTTTTTTTATTATTTTATATGCCAGTTAAATCACGGGAACAAAAATGTGGCTTCTAATCCGAATTTCCCATTGTTGTAATAGCAACAATTGAAACAATTATTTTCTATCTATTTTTATTAGAATAATAACTCTTTATAAGACTACGGTATGTATGGCTTAGGGCACTCATATTGTCTTTTGTTTACTATAATTAAGCCACTATAAAATATTTATTTAATAGCTGAAAGCTATTTAAAACTGTTATAATACAAAGTGTACTAGTCTTTTTTATATTTTTTACGATTTTACTTTTTCTAATAATTTATTATAGCTACTAAGTTAAGGGTTCGACTACACCAGATAGTCTAAAGTATTTATTATTATATAGGGTAGGCTCACCTATCACGCAATTTGCATACAATCAGACGTCGAGTTGCGAAAATTTAAATTTTACCAATCTACTTGTTAAATCAATAACAATCATTATCCCATGCTTCAAAGAGAAACTACAAGTCAAAACAAATTAGAGTAAACCTTTTTCCTTTTAAAATTACAATCAATAAGTACTGAAAATGCACAATAGTAACTTACATTTACAGACCTGTGTCGTTTATTATTGAAACCAAAAAAATAATAGTATCTATGATGAAACCCATTGGAAAAGGAAGAGAATATAACAAAAATGAAAGGAAAAATAAATTAAGACACTGGTCTATTAACAACTACAATGGCTATGAAAACGTTGAAACTTGACTTAAAATGTTTGCAGAATACGGATCTATCGACGATTTACGACCAATTCTGATCGTAGAATTACAAGTCGCTACCTTGTAAGTTAACTTTATTAACATTGCCGCTGAACCGTCAATTTAGGTAGGATTTACGGTCGTTCTTCTAGGAGAGTGTGTTTAACAATAGGTAGATAACCTACTAGTCTTATTCTAGTCGTAGTCTATTCGTATTCTTCGCGGTTAGTACGAAGAGTTTCCAAACGCATTAATTTAATTAACGCAAATTATTAGTAGTTTGTAGTATTTTAGCAATATTATTAATATAAATATATATTGGAATACATTTAATCTCATGTTTTTAATACAGTTATATTTGTATCACTTAATAAGTATATTTGCTGTTTACTGAAAACAGATCTGTTTGTGTTAGGTTATTGAAACCTTAGTGTAACTTACGGATACATTACTGTCACCGTTTAATGACAACATCTTATCTATCCATAGTTATAGTCCAATGCTATCTGTCAATAGGTTATTGAAATGTAAGTAAGCGTAAAAGGACAGATTGTCTACGTCTAGTAAGTTAAACTAAGGATAGATAGATTATTGAAAACGGCCGTAAGCGGATATGCATTTATTGCATTATGGTTGGTATAGCGAGAGTTATGAAAAACTCACTGTCAGAGAATTGTGGTGGCAAGTGATTCAAATGTAACTATCTATCGTAGATGTCGTTTATGTAATTGTCTAGGTTGAGTAAACAATTAATCTGTTTTTGTGGTGTTAAATTAATAAATATACTAAAAACTTTTTCGTTTTTTATTTAATAAACCTTATTTACATAATATATTGATAGAAAACCTATAAAAAATGATACATTTTAAACACTTTCATCGTATATCTTGATAAACGAATGTATTTCACTTGATATAATGACGACCGCCGCCTATATTATATGGGATTGGTGTGGTCATTGCTTGCCTTTCCTCTTAAAAAATCATAAGTAATGTTCTTCTTGCAATTAATTATTATTAAGTACTGAGTACATACATTAAAAGATCGCTGAGATACAAGAAAAAAATCGCTGTGATTTGAATTTTGCGCCAAAAATGTCATAACGGCGTTGTAAATACATAATATAACTTATATAGATAGCAATTAAACATTCATTCAAATTAACACCTTACTTGGTGGCAGTAATATTCAAATTATACGCTTATAAGAAGCTCGTTGTTATGGTGCGAAATGTCGACGACGTCCGTCTCTTTGCAAAATGATAAAAATAGTCAAGATATTTGAGTTCATAATTTTACTCATTTAAAGTAGATAAATTAAATTAAAAAAAAATACCATTTACCTGAAATACGACACTGTATCCACTTTAATGTTTAGATATGCTCTTATTTGGATAGTTTTCCACTGATCACTTTGTCATTGAGTGGCGTTGCATTCCAAGCGCTGTTAAAATACAACTGAACGAAAACTGTGCCTAATAGACGGGTAGGCAGAGTTTTGTTTCAAACAATTTTTTAGCGTGATTGTGTCTCGTTGTTTATTTTACGTTTATGAGAAAATATCATAAAATTTAAACGTAGAGTGACGCCGGCAGCGGAGCCATGCTCCAGGTACCGGTCGCGGTGGCAGGGCTGCAGATAAGACTTTCACTGTGTGGCTTTAAGCCAACCGCTTAGCGAGAACCGCTCGATATATTGATCGAGGTTCTTTGCCTCGCCTTTGGGATCGTCTAATAAATATTTTTTTATTCAAAATAGGATTATTTCAAATAGGATGTGATACTTACTCACTCAAATATATAGATTAACTTAACAATCGCAGGAATACACAACGTATCTTTTTTTTTTTATTAAAAACACAATGTTTCTCAAAAGTAATACGTATTATAATTAGATTATATTTGACAAAAAATGTAGGTAACTACTTAATGACAGCAAGAATTCTGAATAACTCCGAATTTACAAGTGATAGGATCACTGTGTGATTCAACAATAAAGATTAAATTGTTGAAAGCACTTACATGAATAAATTCTAAAGGAGCTGCATCTCCAACGAGCCATTTGTTTTAATTTATTTGTGTCGTAGAAAATTGGACAAAATTCTTGCATATTTACTAAGTACCAATAAATCTGTTTGTTCTCTTGCATTTATCTATTGTTTTTCATTTTGGGATCTACAGGAAATCTGAAATAGAATATTTTTTTTAATTATTAATTAAGTATTCATGCCCCTTATTTTAAAAACAATAATAGAAAAACTAATAATTTAAAATTCAAATATCGTGGTAAATAAATACTTATTGAAAAAATTTTAATAAAATTCACAAAAAACATGATTTAAACAAAAGCCTATAAGTCTATAATATGGGTAAAACTATATCTATTTTATGGCAACATTCTCGTTGTCACTGTTTTATGTTATGTTTATTTTGGTGATGATAAATTTAACAAATTTTAAAAATAGTTCAAGTCAATACTTTTGGAAAGAATATTTCATATAAAATTTATTTGAGTTTTGAGCTTGTTGCACATTATATTGAAAACGATAGGTGACAAGTAATACTTACCTACTGCGTGGAAGCGAACCACTGGATTTTTAATGTTTAATCTACGACTTCGGCAGTAAGATACACTACACCCTAAGCTAATCACCAACCGATGACAATATGACAATTATTTGTTTGTTTTTGCCAAACTTGGCGAACAATAAAGTGGGTAAACAAATAAAATTTGAAAACAAAATTTTATAAGCGATGTGGGACTCGAACCCACGCACACTCGCGTTCCGTGCGAGCTCTCTTTCCAACTGAGCCAACAGTTCGATTCACGTATCGTTGATAAAATCTTGTATGCTTTGTTCAACTCTGAGAGTTGTGTCTGTCTGTTGTGACTTCATCTACACGATCTACTTTACAGTAATTAGTAACCTGCTCAACAAAAATATTTGCATATTAGGAAATTGACTTGAGATGTCGCTCTTGCAAATCTAAACAATTTGTTATGTTTCAAAGTGATAACCCTCCTTTCTGGGATTAAATTTATTACACAAATAAAATTTCAAAACAATATTTAATGAATGATGCGGGACTCTAACACGCGACCTCTCGCGTCCCGTGCGTTCGCTCTTACCATTTCGTTCATAAAATTATGTTTTCAGTTTTATTTGTGTAATAAATCCCAAAAACATGAAAGTAATTATTGACCGTATTAGTGATATTTATTATTTTTTAACGTTAAAATTGACATTAAAAACGATCGAGCTGTTTTGATTTTATTACAAACACTGGACGCTCGCCCTCATACCTTATTTTTCTCTCATACAATACACGGTTTAGTCGAGCGACTGATAGAGGAAGAGCCCGTGGACCCTAGACCTACGTTATTTTATAAAAGCCGAAAGTTTGTCAGCGCATGCTCCCAACACAGGTAAGAATGATGGACCATTATGGAGTTTGGGTTACAGTGGCAAAGGGGTTGGAAGTTGGAACTATCAAAAGTGTCTGGCTAATGAGGAAACAGCATCTACTTACTACCCAAGTATTATATATAAAAATCAGCTTTTATACTATGACTTAAGTAAATTTATAATTTCGTGAACATTAAGGGGGTTGCCACGATGTTAAGGGTCTGTTAATGAATAACGTGATTTTTAATAATATTCTGAAGGTAATACCGAAAAATCACACTTTATTCTTTGATGTATTTAGTTATCGGTATTTTACAAACCTTTAGTACCGTTTATCCGCCGCATAATGGTCCATCGTTTTTACCTGTGTTGTGAGCAGCATGCGCTGACAAACATTTCAGCTCTTATAAAATAACGTATGTCTGGGTCCACGGGCTCTTAGACCATAATCCGAGTTGTTGTTGTAGTGTTGTTACCGGTATAATATCGATAACATTGATTGGAGTCATGCCATCACATTATTATATTATTCATTTTACAAATAATTATTTGGAACTGACGAGATTGATAATTAAGAAAAGTAAACAGTTACAAGAATTCATTTCTGTAGGCAATAAATTTCACAAGAATGTATTTATCATATTTAGACAATATTAATCCATTTTAAACGGTCTGTTCTTATTAAAATTATATACCATTGAATTTATTTGTATTATTATAATTTTTATCGTAGAAACTATTCAAATCAGAGTCTATCACAATAATAACACTTTCTAGAAGGTTCTGTAGGCTAAATACTATCTTAAACTCCACGGACGAGTAAAAAAGAACCTGTCACCTTACATAACACTGAACCACCAAAACAAGCCGGTTAACCCCACGCTCACACTTACACTAATACGAGCCGATCGGCCGCCATTATGAGATGTGCCATCGTCTGTGACAGATCAGTTTGCGTCGCAATAAAATATTTTAGAAATGCCGTCGTGCGTTGTGAAATAGTGTTAAAATAATACTTTAAAAGTATTTGTGGCCATATATTATGATTATTTAAGGAAGAAACTGGTAAACAATTGTGTAACTGGTATCCCTCGTAACAACACACACACTAGAATAAAGGTTCTCAGAGTCCTTCTTTTTTTACTCGTCTGTGATTAAACTCATGCACTAAATAATATTGAAAAAATGACAAACAGTTTTGAACGAAGAAAAACGCAATGGCTACTCCCCTCCTATCACCGGTGATGCGTGTGGTTCTATATTACACATTATGTTAGTTAATATAATTAGGTATCAACATTACTTTCGTGTTCAAAAATGCACATTTCTACTCATTGAATTGAATAGAAATCTAATCAAAACAAAAATCATACAAGAGTCATAAAATGTTCTATTTTAGACATAGGTTAGGTACTTCCAAGTACTTCACACTTTATGAACCTAATTATTCTGATTTCAGATTCTACACACAACTGTTTTGTTGAAATCAATAAATAAATTAGAAGCCTCCAACATGCACTATTATGTCGACAATTTTGCATCATCTATCGAGATCACTCTTGTGAAGCTCACGGAATGAAGTAAAATGGACTTAAGTTTAACCCCCGAAGGACTGAAGTTTGTGCTACCACAAAATAATCTAAATAAAAAAAAACATTTGTCGTATCGACACCTGTTTCACAACACTCCCCTTAATGCCTCGCCTAGTGTATATTGGTTTTCGAGATTGATTGTTAACTGCGCAGTTGCCTATATGAGAAGAAAAGACGAATAGGTTTCTAAGCAACTGCGTCATGGATCGAGCGAGAGACAATATTTCAAGTCAGCGCACAGTCTAGAATAGGTATTACTCACACCTCATTCTTCGGTTTAATTGTACGAGGTTTTTAGAATATCCGCACTATGGAGGACATAACTCTTAAGAAACTTCCAGCGTATCTCTTATAAGTAAATCATATAATTGAACAATATTGCGTTTATTTACAACTACAACGTTGCTTTAATGATAAAAATTATGTCTAAGTCTTACTAGATAATATTTTAAGAATAAACTAAAGAAAATATTTTTTGTCATTTCACGGAACCAATTCTGGTATTTGATCAAATCACTAGATTTGTTTAGAGAAATGATAAAATCCTGTTGTTATTTTAACATCTTCCGTGATTTGATCAAATCTCTTAGGGAATTTACCAAATCTCTGTTTTTATCATATCCCTGCGACATATACTGAAGAGCTGTTCAACCTGATTCCTGCCGCCGAATTCCACCTTCGCACGACACGCCACAAGTTAGGATTTCATCCCCACCATCTGGATGTGTGGCGGTCCTCCACAGTGCGGTTTTCAAGGAGCTTTCTTCCTCGTACCACGAAGCTGTGGAATGAGCTTCCGTGTGCGGTGTTTCCGGGACGATACGATACGACATGGGTACCTTCAAGAAAAGCGCGTACACCTTCCTTAAAGGCCGGCAACGCTCTTGTGATTCCTCTGGTGTTGCAGGAGAGTGTGGGCGGCGGTGATCACTTAACACCAGGTGACCCGTACGCTCGTTTGTCCTCCTTATCCATAAAAAAAAAAAAAAAAATATACACTTTTATAATAAAGTCCCAGCCACTGCATACGTATCAGCAGTTTAGAAAAAAAAGGGAGGTACACAAACAGCTATCAGCACACAGGAGGTTTTTTCACACAGAGGAGGAAGTTCATTTTACCCTATTAACGAAGACTCTAAAGAAGATACAAATTTTCGTAGACTACTTTCCGAGAAATAATGGTATATACGGCATGCACATTCAATCACTTGTATAATAGTGTATGTGAGAAGTATCTACCATGTAATTGGATGCAGAAAAAGTAATATAGGAGACAGCACATCAACTCTCGGTAAGCCCAAATATTTGATATTTCAAGAGAAGGGTTTTGTGTCATACACGATCAAAGGCCTTCATATATCCAGATTAACTGCTAAGCCTCCTCTCTTGCTTTCGATAGCCGCCGCCTATTAAAAACTGGCGGTTAATAATGATCTCCACGATTATGTAGAACAGGGCAGTTCTAACAAAAGGCTCTAAGTAGATATCGCACTTCGAGCTGTCTCCTTTTGTTAGGGAATCAAATTCAAATATTAATATTATATGTAAAAAAGAATTAAAAATCACTAATTGATCCTCAAAAACTACCCATTCGAAAATCTATGCCACAGTCCTGAGAAGTTCGGCCTAAAAAAAAACTCAGCGGTCTTCTTCTTTTACTAATAAAACTCCGTCACTTAGTTACAATTTTACTGTACGAAATTGTATAGATTCAAAATTTAATAACCCGAGGGCGGTCGCTCTATTCCCAATCCGTCAATAGGATTCAGGCGAGAATTGATTTCCATGAGTTCATCTCATCATTTGAGTACCTAAATAGTAGAATTAACGTGGTAGTATTGAAGTTAACTCAACAACTCAAGGGGGCCACGTGCCGAGCACGATGATAGAATTGCCCTTCAGCCCGCTCGACTTATTAAAGTCCAAGAAAAATGGAGCTCACCCAACAGATTTTTGTAAGAATTGTACCTCAGGCAGAAAGCTCTAACACCGCGGAATGGTCTATATTTTCCATCGCTAAGAGTCAACTTAGAGGCAAAAAGAGTGCCCAGAAACACAGCCCTCTCTTTTGTCATATAGAACGGGGGGCTATTTAGCTTTAGCTTGCGTAGACGGCTGGCTAAAGTTGCCAAGAGCAGCTTTCGACAACGCCCAGACTTGCCTGAACCACTAAGCAGACTAGGCATAATATAATAAACATAATAAGCACTATAGAATTTGGAGGCACGTATTTCATCTTTAGACCTTTTTAGACTTTTTACTTTATATCCAGCGCCGCAGGTTGAATACCTCTCTTGGTTTCAGTCAGTTACTATTTTTCAACTAGTGCTGTGATCAATCGCTATTTCAGAACTTGGTTTGAAAATATCCGTGCCTTTAGTATCACAGTTGCAGAAAAGGAAGGCATCCTGTACCAAACTGCTGACCTCTAAATTTGGCAGGTTTTCTGTGTAAATTTTAAGGTGGAGGGATGGGGAGACGGAAGTGTGCTGTGTGAGTCTCACAACAAAAATCCTTAGTGCCCTTTTATAACATCCACGAGCCAGGACATATTCTTTACCGCTCCAAGTATGCACAGGGAAAAAGTAAAGAGCAGAGAAATCTGTGAACGGCTTGATCGATTACGTATCGTTCATTTTAAGTTCTCTATCGCATTTATCATGGAGAATTTTTGATGAGAGATTTATGACTATTTTTGTCACTGAATCCCAACATCGCACCACACACCAATAACATGTGGAGGGGTAGCGAACCTACACATTGTGGTTTTCGGAACATTCCTCCACGTAAAATAAAACTTTGGAAGAAATACTAAGTCGCGCATTGGCGCTTACGGTTTTTATACCTGTCTCTACAGCCTGTGTTAGATTTTTCCGCGACCTTACTACGATCCTAACTACCAAATGTTATATGTGTGTTATATTATTTCTTTCAAAATTTCAAAAGTGTTTGAACCATGACACAAACACTATCAGCATTAAACGTCTGCTGTGTAAGCATAATGTAACTAAGTAAGTAAGTTGGTACTTTACTATTAATTTTTTTTCAAATTCAAATATTTTTATTCAAATTATTTACATTACACTTAATAATTCATAACACTATTTAGATAAAAAATATTAAACTAAACTAAAATAATCTACTAAAATTAATTAATTTCAAATAGTAAATATCATTAAGAACGCTGTCGGCAGGTGGGCACCTTGCCCATGAAGCAGGCAACATTAACTCTTTGTCTGGATAATTGTGTTACGAGTTTTTGTGCCGATGAACCCCAGGGACCCATCGTCTCCACCCCAAAAGGAACAAATATGTATCCATCACCAAGTGATGCATATTTCCTCCGCTATAGATTTTCGGCAGTTTCCATCGCTGCACCTGCCGCCCTACATGAATGTTCAATATGAGAGGTGGCTAGCGTCACACAGCAGCAGTATGATTCTAACCATTCAGACTATTCAAAAAAGATATTTAAAGAGCTATTATGGGTAATTAATTATTGCCGAGAGTTAAACATTTTTCATATAAAGTGTGTTGATTAAAAAAACATACAAGCGACTTCTTACAACCACCTCAGTTTACAAAGAAACTGCCCTTAAATAATTTTAAAAAGTTTCCCGTACTGTAAAAGCGATTTGTTCCTGTTTCGTCCCAGGTTTTTGTCCCACATTCCTGTTTCTTCCCGCGTTGATTTTTATTCCTGTTTCGTCCCACTTTTTAAAATGTTGTTTTTGTACAGCCAGAAAAAAATGTGAATTACAACAATATTCTAGATATATATAAGAGCAATAGTTTACCCGAGACCAAAAGATAGCATGAAAGATGTTCATAAACCTATTACAGGATATTATGTTCTTGAAGATTGCGGTACAGCTGTCTTAGGTTGTCTCAAAAGTATAACGATAAAACTTGGTACAAAAATAACATAAGCTGACCAAGTACATAGTAAAATTATCTTGATTCCGAAGTCCATGCATCAAGATGAAGGTGGAGAAAGCAGTAGATAAAAGTTAGGGTTTTAAGCCATAAACTTGCTTGTTAAGCGGGCACACGTACACGTTTTTTTTAAAGATATTGAGTTTTTAAACCAATTTATATAATAATTTGAATAAGTAAAATTTTTATTAGTTAAAAGGCTCCTGTTTCCATTAATTGATTTCTGGTATTGAATACTAACTTGTTGAGTTCATTAAAAATATTTCTCGTCAAAAATATGATTTTTAAAATATTTTGTACATGTTGTAAAACACATAAATTACTACCCGGGGCGAATAAAGAACAAAAAGTGGGGCAAAACAAGAATAAAATAATATATTATTCATTATTCTTATTTTCGAGACGAAACAGGAATAAAATCTGGGGCGAAACAAGATTTTTTTTGTGGGGCGAAACAGGAACAAATCGTAAAAGCATATCTCGCTCACCTCATTGTAATTCTATGTACTCATTTTAATCGTCAACTAGAATACGATTATTCTGTGTACGACTTGTTAAATGTGTTGTTACTGTGTCGCAGCGTACGGTCGTGGCCTATGTTTTCCTCTCCTGCCCTGCCCTGCAAAAACTGTACTGAGCTGTGATGCGTCAACATCGTCTCAGCAGCATTGGCTTTATGGCGGCATGGCGGGAGAGACGGACCTTTTTTTGAAGAGGAGGAACATACAGTGGGAGGCTCCTTTGCACAGGAAGCCGGCTAGATTATGGGTACCACAACGGCGCCTGTTTCTGCCGTGAAGCAGTAATGTGTAAGCATTACTGTGTTTCGGTCTGAAGGGCGCCGTAGCTAGTGAAATTACTGGGCAAATGAGGCTTAACATCTTATGTCTCAAGGTGACGAGCGCAATTGTAGTGCCGCTCAGAATTTTTGGGTTTTTTGAGAATCCTGAGCGGCACTGCATTGTAATTGGCATGGCGTATCATTTACCATCAGCTGAACGTCCTGCTCGTCTCGTCCCTTATTATCATAAAAAAAAAGAAAAAAAAAAGATTTACAACATGCACCCCCTACCGACTAAAAACCTCTGTCAGCCCTGAAGGCCAGCGCCATAGGACGTGGGCCGTGGAGGCCGAAAAACAGTCGCGGGGCGTCTCCTATGGAGACTCGAACCTCAGACCGGCTGTGTGCTTGTGGGAAGGAGAAAAGATGATGATGAATATGAAAGAATGAGAAGAACGCACTCGCCAGCGAGTGCGGTGATGTATTGCTTAATGTATGTAAGTGTGCATGTATGTAAGAACTGTGTAAATGTTTGTGTGTATGTATGTACGTATTTGTGTTTGTTTGTGGTTGTGTATGTCGTGTATGTCAGTCCGTAAAAAAAGAGACGGCCCGTACTGCGGCGGTAAGATTAGCCACGGTGACCAAGACTGTCTAGATTGCCTCCGCAACGTCACATATTATGGAGAAACTGTTCTAGGGACTTTTAATTTAACTTTATTATCTAATTAAATATAGTTATTTCTTATATATTTTATTTTATCTATTTGTATATGAAAAAAAAAATATTATTATTATTACGTATTATTTTAATAATATGTAGGAACTCGGTATTTTCTTATACTGGGGCACACTCGGGCGACCTCCTAAGATTGTGGACATTGAAACACCTCGCCATAATAATACTGAGATTATTTAGTTACCACACAGTTAGTCACCGATTAGCAAAATTCCGAAGGATTTATAACTTTACTGGTTAGATACCATTGTAATATTCCGGCAAGTAATCCTACAGTATAATATATTATCAGAAGTACTCATGGGACCTGTAAATAATAATTTAATTTGAATAATTAATGATATCATGATGGTAACACATACAGTTGTAATATTGTATAGATCGAAGTAAATGTTCGCAGCAAATGTAATTCGCTCGGAGCGCGTTACATTTTTCAGTATTATTTATAGAAAGCGGACGGGCGGGCTGCGGGTTTGTTGAGTGTTCGTCTCTCGCGCACACAGCAGGCCGCGCGCGGCCCGTGTGGATCATGGAGCCCCCGGCCTTCCCCAACGCAGCCCTAAGCACGGTCAGGGCTGCTCCCGCGTCCACCGCCGTAATTCTGCTGCCCGTGCCCGCCGGGACACCGCCCTTCCACTACCAGTGGTAAGTTCTATTTCCAGTTTTAACTTTCTCTAAAAAATAATTTGTTTAGATTCCAGAACAAATGGCAGATTTAATTATATTAAATGAACATAGTGCATATTATTATGTTAGTGTGTTAATGTGAGACGTGTGTGTGTGTGTGTCGATGATGATTTGAGTCTTACGTAGTTCGTAATAGAGTGCATGTTATGCGCGTCCCAGATGACAGTAGGAGTATGTAGCTGTCCGATCCAGCGCCAGTCTTGCCGGCTGTTTTGTTTGTTTTTTAGATGTCCACTAAATTTAGATTGAAATCAGGAAGCGTCTAGCACAGAGTTGACATTATTACAATTAGTATTACCTATGCGTTAACTAAATTATATTTACAATTAAATTTAAATAATCATATTCGATTCGGGAATGTTTTGTACGAATATAATTTTTCATGGCTACGATTTGACTGGAATTAAAAATTACTTAATAATTTTTAAGAAATCGAAACTACAGCATTATAAAACAACACGCGCAGTATAAAAAAGATCCCTAAGAGATAGACATGTACATACCATTGCGGACTTTTTTGTAGAACTTTATAAGGTGTTTAATACTGTAGTACATTATTTTGATCTATCTCGTAGGGCTGCAATGGGCCAGCGTTTGCAATGTAAGCGAAAAAATGTGTTCATTTACATCACTATACGAAACCTCTAATATCATCAGTGTTTCCCTACTATATTATGCATGTATTATACATTTACATACATAAAGATTTACATAGAGTCTTAAGATCTAAGATAAGATAAAATAAGATAAGATCTAAGTATACATAGATAAGACTGAGAGCGGGAAGTGACTTTGTCTTATACTATGTAGTGATAGTTAGTCTGACCATAAATAGTTTTAAAATTAATAAATAAAACTATAATATTTCATTTAAATTTGGATTCTGTCATTCTTATAATATGAATATTCATTGTCGAAGTCTCGGGTCAAAGTCGTCAAAGTAGTACTTAGTGTACACATATAAAATATGGAAGTAGAGTTCCCATACTAATAAATGGTAGACATTTATTATCACGGCCAAAAGTCACACAATAAAATAATAATACAGTAAACTATAAATGCGTATAAAATAGTGTCATTGGTAAAGAATATAGGCCGGTATTAGGATGTGTTTTACTAGTTATGCGTTTTTGTAAATAGGTCGGTTATAAACACATCGATTCGACCACATTCGATCAGAGTCTGTTGATGCGCACTCGCCCAACGTGATTGAGTCGTTCTCGGCATCACACGATTTGGTAAATAGTTGGCGCGCCTGCTGCAATGTTAGTGTTTGTAAGATACATGGATGATGTTTTGCACTATGTATGAGGGAACCAGGAGGTAACCAGGAGGTAACCTGCCCTCCAAAATCATGGATAGCATTACTAACCGCACGCTCTTGGTATACCTAGAGAGTCACCCGTTGCCCAACGACCGACAGTACAGCTATCGCCATGTTCAGTCGGCAGGCCATCTTCTGGTATACCAACAGATAGATGGGTGGCTACTGAAAGCAAGGGATTTCTCCCTTGCTTCCGGTAACTACTGGGGCAGTGAGCCTCCAGGCTTAATCCATTAAGCGAAGGAATTTCATCATTATATCCACCATTTGGGCCTCCCGAGGGCTTATGAAGTGGACCTCCAGCTTCCTCACTGGGCACAGCATACTTACTGTGTGCTAATTCCTACACTATTTCTTCTGCATATCAATAATATGTTGGACAACATACATACTATGCAGACAACAGTACTGGTGAGGCCGTATACACGGGCCATGCAGGCCTCCCTCGGGAAATCATCAAACAGTGCCGAAAGATATTTGTGTCTTTTATCGGGTCCGAAGGTCAATTTAGAAATTTTGAAACACTCAAGTTGGCTCGATTACCACAAAACACCCCAAGGCAAGTGCCCTCTAAGCCTTCATCGAATGCGACCTTCTCTTGGGGAGAGAGAGGCGCAAGCGGCACTCCCTATGGAGTATCCGCTGGAATGTCTTATAAAGACATCGTCACTCTGTCAACCTGTCACTGTCAACAATAATTTTATGGCGCCATGCGCTTTCTGGCATAGGCCGCCAAACGGACGGGTTATGTAAAAAAAAGTTCAATTCGGTATTTTTACTAACAAAGAATAGGTGCCGGATAAAACCCGATCATATTTTCTTAACGTCACCATTTTTTATTAAATATCCCAAATATAATGCACACAAAGCTTACAAACACAATTATAGATATGCTAAATAATAAAAATGTATAGAACCTTATAGTTTCAACACCGAATATATTTTTTTAAATATTTATGTGATGCACTTTATTACGAGCATAATATCATTTATCTTCTGCGAAAAACGGTAAGTAACTAATATCACGGACGAGGAAAAAAAGAAGGACTCCACGCCGTGATATTAACAAGTGAAGCACCGTTTTGCTAGTGTGTGTGCGGTTACGGGGGATACTAGTTACACAATTTTTTCTCCCTTAAATAATTTTTTTTTTCTCCCTTAAACAGTTTTTGAAAATTGATACCATCTAGATATTGACAACGTTAAAATCTTTGAATGAGTTCTAAAATCAAAATTTTGCAATGGTACGCCTGTATTAATAAATATATATGAATAATTTGGAAAATTACAGTTACTTATAGTTATTACGGAATGAATAGTAGATAAGAACAAATAATACTTTAAAATAAAAAAACAAGCAATTGTAAATAAACCAAACTAAAAAGTAGAAAATATATAATAGTTTAAGAAAACTATAAAACACGCTTTTTATAGAAAACCGAACTAAAAAATAGAAAAAAAATTTAATAAATTAAGAATAGTGTTAAAAATTATGATGAATATAAATTTGTTAATACTTAGTGTAAATTAGAAAAGAAATATATTATTTATTTAAAAAAAAAGATTGAATTTGAATTTGTTGTTTGGAAAATTCATATAAGTATTTATGTATTATGAACCTAAATCTTAACTCCTCTATTCATTTTCTAAAATGAATAAGGTAGGTATAAATCATTAAAATTAACCTCTATTCTGATTCCTCCGTTTCATCTTCAAAATCCGTGTCAATTAGTACATCTTTCACATTCTTGTATGGAAAATTCCGATAGTGAATAAGAGATATTTTCGGAATAACACATGTGTCACATAATCTTATGAGATCAATAAATTATTTGCATCTGGCTTCTGGAAAAACACTATATTTGTCATTCAGTGGTTGTGCTTACATTGGCAAAATGGATATTGATTATACTTACGCATCATCTTTGATGTTATATTTTACAGTCGTAATATTTAGTGCAGATTTCTTAAACGTACCTACTTCGCAGCTTCGCCTGTTTACCCAAGTCAGATTGCAAAATACTCGAAATCAATCTAAAACAAGTCGAGTTATTTCAAAAGAGTTTTCAGAATACCAAAATACGAATAATAGTAGTATACGAAGTAATCATTACACTATATGTCTTTTTCTAATTGGGTAAAGTACCTTTCGTAAGTAGGCCATTTGTAGCTTCTAAAGAATGTGAAATTGTTTCATTAGTTTATAATATTGATAGACATTCACAGAATTAAAATAAAATAAACCTATCCGTGAAAAACATTTCTAAATCGTTCTGGGTGAATAATTTCTCACGTAACGCGAGCAAAATAAAATGTATTGAATTCTATTTCGTTTCTTAGAATAATATGAGATGAAGAACTACAACAGGGTGCTCATATTGAGGAAATCTCAAATAAACTCAGTGCTGCTACTTTTACTATCAGAATAATTAAAAATCACACTGATACTAACACAGTGATATTGATTTATTTCAGTTATTTCCATGGCATTATGTCATATGGAATTATGCTATGGGGAAAGCAGCTGATATCGAAACAATATTTGTTTTGAACAAGTAACACAAAGTAAACACATAGGAGTTCTAACAATAGCATCCCGATTCCTCAGCATAAGACGGCATTTTCCCCTATACCAGGTTATCGTTACGTTCTGGGACATCCTGTATCCAAAATATCGGCCAGGATGTTTCCTAATAAAAGTAGACCATGACCTGTCAATATCATATGGGGCTGATCTTTTCAAATGCTTGCTTTAAAGTAGGGTTTAAAACCATATCCACCCTCCAGCTCATTTATGGTTGAAATTAAATACCTACCTAATTTAAACAAATAATTTTTTCTTTTAAAGTAGGACACCATTAATTGACGAAAAAGAAACTAGATTGTACTACAGACTATTATCCTCTAAAAATAAAGTAATTGTACGTAACAAACAAAGTGAATCGTAAGCTTGAATATATTTTTATTAACAACCCGTATTAAATAACAGATGATTGCACTGCTACCTGTATAAATGATTTATCTATATATGTAAAAATGAATTTCTGTTCGTTAGTCTCGCTAAAACTCGAGAACGACTGGACCGATTTGGCTAATTTTGGTCCTGAATTATTTGTGAAGATCT
The DNA here is from genome assembly GCF_905404315.1 of Leptidea sinapis. Classification (NCBI taxonomy): domain Eukaryota; kingdom Metazoa; phylum Arthropoda; class Insecta; order Lepidoptera; family Pieridae; genus Leptidea; species Leptidea sinapis. The sequence goes on along the minus strand of NC_066312.1, from coordinate 1,428,007 downwards.
AGGGAAGGTTTGAAAGGTGAATAAATATGAAAATTCTAGGAAAAAAATTAATATAAACAAAAATTCTGTTCTTCCTTTAATTGATTGGTGTCCGCAATCGCTCAGAAATCAAATTGAAATAATAGTTTAAAATAAATAACTATTTAGAAATCTATATATCTTTCTATCTCTCAGGAGGTAAAAAATAAACATAATTTCAGCTAACTATAGTTGGTAGAATAACTACAGTTTTTAAATATCTATCAGATTATTTTTATATAGATTAATAAATCTTAAGTTTTGTCACAAATTAAATTTCTCAATCTGACCGCACCAAAAATATATCAGAAAGATTTAAATTGATTAACAGACTGTATCATAACTATGTGTAATCTAAAATAATTTAAAAAAATCATTCATACCGAGCATTTTTTTATTTGTTTTAATTAAAAAGGATTCATTTTCTTGGTTTTAAGTTTATTTTAAACAAAAGTTTAGATTTTTTATTTATCCATTGAGGCAGTACGAAGTCTATCGGGTCAACTAGTATTTATACATATTATTACAATTCCCAGGGTAACGTTTTTGTCTCAAACCGTCATTCAGTCAAATTCATACGAAAATATTATGTGTATATAAGTTAAACAATCACTTATCTTTCCCAGACGTGCTTTTTATACAGTTCAAATGTACAATATAATTGTCATATACGATGTTATGCGACAAAACGTTGGTTTTTTTAGCCGGTGACGATTCTTATGAAGGTGACCTCTTAACAAAACCATACCCAAGAATGATCCTCTCAGCAAAACTCAGCACCCAGCCATATAACTCTATCGACACAAGCATAGTAAGAAATAAACTTGTCTGACTTCATTAGATTGTACGTCATTACTATGGATATGCTTTATTGTTAGCTTACAGATAATTTACATGATCAAAACGCCATTCTAATTTCATGTCTTGTAATGTGATTAACAAACAATAAGTCTAAAATTATTTCTTTTACCGAGAAGAATTAGAAAGAATGCATAATTTAATGAATTAACAACGATTAAAGTTGCCTTGCCAACCGAAATCGATTATTCGAAATAACATTTTCGTAGAGTGAAATAAAATATTGGAAACCTTAAGCTTACCTTAAAACTTAAGGCCCTTGTTTGTAAAATGATATAAAATGATAAATAGCTAATTTATGCTTTGCCACTTTTTGCATTTGGAAATGTGTTGGATAGTTTTGAAATGTTTTCAGGTTGCTTATGGAATGTATCTCGGTCTTCATTTTCTTTCGACGTGGTTCACACATTTCTATATCAACAGGAGTAAGATCAATAGAAATATATCTCTCATCTCATTGAGTTACCACAGAAATATGAATATTATGCAATAATATCAAAACCCTTTCATCTTAGCAAGCTTTGCTTTGATACCAATAAAATTGAAAACCATTTGAAATTTGTAATTAATCACACTTACCGTATTTATATTATCTAAATTAGTGAGAGCTGCTTTACTCTTTTGTCAACAACTATGTTTAGACTGCAAATATTTGCATTATATTGTGTTTGATCTCACCTGCATTGATATTATAATTGGAATTATAAATCAACTAGCGGGTCCGTTAGCCAGCGGATGTGACTTTGTTTCATTTATCATATTATCTTAAGAAGATTCATAATCAAAAGCTTAATTTAAACTCCTCGAAACATACCTACTGTACCATCGTTGCACTTGATGGTAGGTAACCACCGGCCTAAAAGGACTGACCTTCAAGATGACTGACTTGGGCATTATGATAGACGAAAAGTTAAACATTTCAAATCATACACACATTTTTTCCGGAAAAGTACGGAAACTGACCTACGTCTTCAAATTGCTTCGCAATCATGCACGTAGAGAAATGCTCCAACTTGTATTATTTCTATATTATGTCAGTCAATATTATTATATAAAAACTTAACTTTTCCATATAAGTATAACGCTATAAGTTACGATTGCCCTATGACAAATTTGAACTAAAATGAAGGCTAAATAATTTAACATCCTTCTTGCAATTGTAAAACCATCATAGCTCATTAAATATATTAGTAAACGTATAAACAAAACAACACACACATAATTCAACACCAATTCGAAAAAGGTATCGTATATCGTTATCCTGGACTAGGTGACTTTTAGTAATAAAGGTCTTTGCTAATTGTTGTTTGGTACCCGGCACAACTTATGTAAATAGTCACAACTTAAATTAGGTGCTTTTAATTGTTAAGATTGCGATACGAATTTAACTAACGTTTTAACACTAAAACTCGACTCTACATACGATGTAGGTTAAGCTAACATAGAAAGTACATAAGTACCTTAAGTTGACACTTAGCATTTACTTAAATACTTAACCATGCATTTATGATTCTTAGAAATAGATTGATGAGGCTAGAAAAACTATTAACTCTTATTAGCTATGTAATAGTAATCAAGAAATTATTGAAAAAACTGTCGTAACTTTATTATTGGTTACTTCAATTACTTTTATTGGAAACTCATTTTTTTATTTTAAATATAATATATAATTTAACTTCCATAATTTTTTTATATTCTAGGCATGACTATTAATAATATATAATCATGTAGGTACCTCTGTATCATACACAGGTATTATACTTGGTAAATAAATAAACTAAAGGTCTGATATGTATTATTCCATTTAGTAATTTAATTTACATGACATTCTTAATACATGAATAAGAGTTATTTAACACCTAGATCGCGTACATTTTCAGTTTTTTTTCTTATAGTTTAATCGAGCTTATCATTTAATGTAAAAAAAATCACGTTGTTTTAATATTTTAATAGGTACTCGTCTTCTATAAGATTTATAGTGTAAAATATAAAACGCACTTTTCTTTGATATAAGTACCTACATATTATATTTATACTTAACTATATTTTGTACAACATTTAAAAACCTAGCAATAAATGTTTTTTAGAGAATTTGTTGTCATTTTCACCTATTTTTTTATATAAAAGGGGGCAAACGGGAAGTAGGCTCACGTGATGGGATTTTTTATGAGGTGAAAAAAATATGAGTCCACCGTAGCTGTGACCTGGTGGCAGCTAAAGTAGCTACTTCTCCAAAAGGTGTAACTTAGTAAAACTTCTATACTATTACTTTATTCTAATTCAAATTCAAATTCAAATATTTTTATTCAAAATAGGATGTGAAATCACTTATTGAAAGTCAAAAAAAACTACCACCCATTCCAAAGTGAATGCCTCAGGCCTGAGAAGAATGGGCGCAACAAACTCAGCGGGCTTTTTTTTTTCATCAAAAATATGTTTTACAATTAAAGTAACATTTACAAAGTAACATTGTACAATTAAACTTATTATTAGCCTGAGGGCGGTCGCTCCATTCCCAATCTGTGGTATCATTAAGAAAGTCATTTATGTTATAGTAACCTTTACCACACAAACGTTTTTTAATAATTCTTTTGAATAACGTAACACCTTTGTTTTGAACATTTTCTGGGATCTTGTTGTAAAAGCATATACATCGCCCCACAAAAGACTTACTAACTAAGCCGAGTAGTAGGCATCTTCAGTTTATGTCTGTTCCTGGTGTTAACATTATGGTTATGACAGTTTCTGGCAAATTCACTTATGTGCCTATGAACATACATTACATTATCAAGAATATATTGAGAAGCAACAGTCAAGATGTTAATTTCTTTGAATTTTGCTCTCAATGATTCTCTAGGACCTAGGTTATAAATAGCGCGAATAGCCCTCTTCTGCAGCACAAATATTGTATTAATATCAGCAGCGTTGCCCCATAGCAATATACCATAGGACATAATACTATGGAAATAACTAAAGTATACTAGTCGCGCCGTATCTATGTCAGTTAATTGTCTAATTTTTTTAACCGCGTATGCTGCAGAACTAAGATTCTTCGCCAATCCTTCAATATGGGGGCCCCATTGTAATTTGGAATCTAGAGTTATGCCAAGAAATATAGCAGATTCCACCGGTTCTATCACCTCTCCGTTTAACAAAACATTTGCATTTACATTTTTGACATTTGGTACGGTAAATTTAATGAATTTAGTTTTCTTGCTATTTAACAATAGGTTATTAGCGCTAAACCAGTACACGATGTCAGATAAAATATCGTTCACTTCGTCATACATAGCTTGGTTTCTTTTCACTTTGAAAATCAGTGAAGTGTCGTCCGCAAACAATACTACCTTATGTTTTTTCTCTATAAGATTAGGAAGATCATTTATATAGATAAGGAAGAGGAACGGTCCAAGAATAGACCCTTGTGGTACCCCCATACTGAGAGGAGTCCCAGGAGATCCCCTGCCATTCACGTCGACCCTCTGAATTCTATTGTTTAGATATGAAGTCAGAAGATCGAGCGAAGTTCCTTTTATGCCATAGTGGTATAGCTTCCTGACCAGCGTTGAATGTTGAACACAATCAAAAGCCTTAGATAAATCACAGAAGATGCCAAGTGCATTCTGCGATTCCTCCCAGGCATCAAAAATATTCTTGATCAGCTCAACACCTGCATCCGTTGTTGAAAGTCCCCTAGTAAAGTCAAATTGTTTCAAATGAAGTAACTTATGAGAGTTAAAGTAAGTAAGCATTTGGCTTAAAATTATTTTTTCAAAAATTTTACTAAGGGTCGGCAAAACCGACACAGGACGATAGTTGTTCGGGTCAGAAGAGCATCCCGACTTAAATATTGGTGTAATTTTACTATGTTTCAGAAGGTCAGGAAACACGGCACGATTAATACAATTATTAAATACTATTGCAAGATATGGTGCTATGACATCAATTATTGAACTTATTATTTTAACAGAAATGCCCCATATGTCAGCAGAGATTTAAAAGTTTTAATTATTTCTCCAGGGCTAACAAAACTAAAATTGAAACTTTGTTGACATCCTATAACATTTTCCAGAAGAAGTGACTCAGCAACACTGGTGGAGGAGACAAGAGTGTTTGTGATAGAAACTGGAATCTCAGAAAAAAAAATCTCAAAAGCAGTAGCAACTTCCTGCTGAGATTGAATTATTGTATTGTTTATTGATAGATTATATTCAATGTTGCGGTCTTTCAATCTTCCAGATTCCCAGTTAATAACATTCCAAGTCATCTTTATTTTATTTGGTGCATTTTTAATTATTTGTCTGATATGCATAGACTTTGCAATAGAACAAACACTTTTAAATAATTTAGAGTATTTTTTAACATACTCGAGAAAAGATGTATCATGATTATACAATGATCTCTCACTATACAGTTCATATAGTCTTTGTCTGCTCCTATGAATGCCAGCTGTTGCCCAATCATTAAATGACAGGAGACCACCTGATTTGACTGTCTTAGAAGTAAATATAGAAGCAAACTCTGTTTTAATTATTTTAAATAACATATCATACATTTCATTTGGATTAATATTATATTTGAATAAATCCAAATTTGAGAGTTTAACTGACACATTGCCTCTATATTTCTCCATTCGCCTATTATTCACAGGAACAAACCTAAACTTTTTAATTTTAGTACATTTATTGACCTCAATATTAAAAGAGGCTAACTGACCAAAGTGGTCTGAACTCAGCTTGTTAATTATTGCCTGAGAAATGGGTTTATAATTGGTAAATATGTTATCAATACAGCTTTTGGAGGTGCCAGTTACTCTAGTAGGCTCTAAGTAAATATTGGTTAAATCATATCATTTGAATAAAGATCTGAATCTAATACTGGTTGAGGATTTTTCTAATAAATTAATATTAAAATCACCACATATCATGATATACTTCTTAGACTCAGATAATTTTAATAAAACCTCCTCCAATACACTTTCAAATAATTCATATACTGCATCTGGGGGTCTGTATATACTAACAACAATGGCGCACTTGAGCTCTGCACAGGCTATTTCAATTGTACGTTCAACAGAGAGGCCCACAATATCTTCTCGTTCTTTGAATTTAAATAATTTACTTACAAGAATAAGAGAGCCTCCACGTGTAGCTTTTTCTCTGCTAAACGCACTTGCCACCTGATGACCACTGAAGTTAAAGATGAGCTCATATTTTCTGAGCCAGTGCTCTGTTAAACATAAAATATGTATATCTTTATGATTTATAAATAACTCCAGTTCAAGTTCTTTACCTAATAATCCTTGCATGTTTTGGTTCATCAGGTTTGCAATTTATAATTATTACTTATTCTAGTACTTGTTATATTACATTGTGTTTTTACACTGCTAGAGGAGTCCCCTATTGTCTTATTGTTTAATTTTTTGGAAACTATTCCAAATCTTTGCTTAAATTAGTACACTGCTCAATAGAAGCAGTGGTTATCGACTTACAACTAAACTGCTCAAAAGAAGCAGGGGTTGCCAAATAATTGGCTGTGTTATAGTATAAATAATATGATAGCGATTTTGCTATCTGTGGCGGAACTATCTAACTGAACGGAAAATACTAGAATTCATTTTCAGAATGACAATGTTTTTTAATCATAATAATATATAAGTTATACAGTATCTAAATATCTACCTCAGGTGCTCAGTGGTTGTACAATAACTCTCCACTTTTAGATACCCCATGATCCGATTGGTGGGTTTGAAGTTTATTATTTAGTCGTAAGAATGATAATATCTACAACAGTTGTGCTCCGAAGTATAGAGAATTCAATATTATACATAATATTCTGCTCTAACCGCCCAAAATAAACATGAGGTTATCATAAGAATGATCTACCGATGCGCGCCATCTAGAGCAAAGTTCTAGAACTTTTAACGATTAACAGTTGAAACGTATTACTCGTGAACATACAGAGATGAGACACTATGTAAAGCGCTTACTACTAAATATTACTAAATTCTAGATTAATAATTATACCTACCTATTTATAATATTTGGTAATAGGGATGGCAGCACTAGACTAATGATTATAAAAAAAATGTATCCTTACATATCTATCTGTTTACAAGCATTCAATTTTACCCATCTAGTAGATATTTATACATACAATAGATTTATGTGTATTTCAGACTACCTACTATCTATAATAATCAGAATTATAATTATAAATCTAATATTTATTACGCCATTGCTAACGCTTAAATACTTTCATAATCAAAAATAAGAATGAAGTTAATCTTTCAAGACAGTGAAGGGTAAACAAGATCGGCGCTGGCGTCGCTTCTGTAAAAATATCTCAGCTTTCAGTACGCAGTTAGCCATCGCTTACTCTATCCGAACGACTATGAGCTCCCGCCAAAGCAATGGGCAGCAATTGTTGCAAGGGTGATGCCCCGGGAAAGTCTATCGTGCGCTCAAACTCCACATATACCAGGTATTTAGTGGATGCAACCCTATTAATATATGTTTCATGAACCTGTGCCTGTGAATATCCGTGCGTATTGCAAACTGGCGTAGTGTCTACCTAATGTGTTACAAATTATACTGATATAACTATTAAATAGAAAATTTATTATGATGGGTTAGGTAGAATTATAAATAGATTTTTAGCGCATTTGTGTTGATTCTCTCGCTGTTTACGAAATAATATTTAAATACTTCAATTATGAATTTTTATAATACACAGTACAGTGCGTAGTAATCTAACTTCTTCCTAGTGCGAAGTATGCAAAAATATTACAATGCTTACATAATCCATACTATCTTGAATAAATGATGAGAGACAATAAGTGGTGATAATTAATCTTCCAAAACAAAAGTGTTCCAAAACGAGTATTGAATTAAAAATAAGCATTGATTGTGACAATTAATGGATAGAACGGTGATTACAGTGAATTTGTTACTGCGTTCACAACATTGAAACTACCTCTTGTTTTATACAATTACTAGTGCAAAGATAAACACAAGAAAGCTTTTATTATATTCTGAAGAAAACATTACACGTCGTATACGTGTAATGTTTTCTTCGGTTTGAACTTGCGCGGTCTTTTTGGGTGGTCTTTTTCATATGAGAGTTATGAGAGTAAATATGAAAATGATCTTTTACCATCAGCTAACCCACATGTTCATTATCAATTAAAAATATAAACTACAGATTTGGTTTATCTATACATAGTAAGCGTTGATCATTCGCAAGTCCTCCATTCTTTTTCCTATATTTGATAATAGATACTGATAGCTTAACAAGTTCTTAGTCACATTTGCATTCCATAACAAATGCACCAAATTGCTTCTTTCCTAAAAATAAACTGGAGTAAATTTTAGAACAAGGAAGAGATTTCCAAACTCTTGCACGTGAAGTAGAGTAACGACTTCTTACACCAATAGATGAGTAGGTACCGTGCCTTTTATAAACGGTCGTAAATTCCTTTGAACACGTTCACACAGTGGCAGGAAATTTGGGAAATGTTACATAATGTTTGTTTCACTTAGACGTGATTATAATTATTATATTAATTCCTCTTTCAATTAATGTTAATATCATCTTACAGAAATGCCATTATGTTTTGACATCGTCGTTTTGATTCAGTGATACAAATTATTTACCTTATACGCGCCTATTATTTTCTGGTATTGCTGACAATCACGGGAACACTAATCTCAGCCGTTCAGTTTTCACCAAAGGACCCACTTACCTTACTTACTTTATTGGCCCCATTAATATAAAGAAAAAAAAATTGTGTTCATATTATGAGGTACGTTGTAGCTTCCACGGCGATCCATCGATAGTAGAGTAGATTGCATTTGAATATGTATTACTAAGTAGCTATTTTGGATTTGATCATTTTAACTAATTCTAAAATAACGTCAGTACCTTATATACAAAATTGTCGCGTCCCGGTGTTTGTTACCAAACTCCTTCGAAACGGTTAAACTATTTTATATTTTTATTTTATCATGATGCCGCATTAAAAATACACACAACTTCAAATTTTCACCCGTCTACGATCAACACCTATTGTTGTATCGCAATTTTAATATTCCATCCACAGAGACGCAATAGAGTTGCATGATGGTAATCGAATTTAATGTATATTGTAGTACGATATATTCGGTAGCTCTGAGAGTCAATCGTCATATATTTTTTATACCCCAAAAATTTTAATTTTATAAATTTTTTATTACTTTATAATATGGCGATTCAACGTTTTTTGGGTCAGTTAGTAATATTTTTATCATTCTTGTTCATTCAAAAATTTGCAAATAGAAACCGGGCAAATTCAGGGTGGGTAAGAGATATTATAATAAGACTTGGCTGCAATACAACGCTGTAAAGTATTGATTACTGCTGTCTCACGTTTATTAATAGGCAATAGATTTTAACCAGTCGCCTTACATTTTAAAATCGTATTCCACTGCTAAAAGCCCTAATAACTGATTAGATTAGATTTTAATAGAAATATTAAACATTCCAATGTAATTTGTCTGTTGTTGTAAAAGGAGGATGAGTGGCGGAGATCCTGTTATCTCATAAAAAAGCGATAGTTTTCAGATCTTGAGCAATGTCATTGAATCATTAGAACTTAGAAGTCAAACTAGGGGATCACTAGCAGTGAAACCGCCCCTATTTACATTACTTCTTACTTCTCATATTATGTTCGTAGTGTCAGAACTACTGTAATATCTGGAACCCATATTATAGGAAATATATAGACGTAAAAGAGAAAAAAGAGAAAATTTGTAAAGGTATTAGAATATCGCTTTCGGTATTATGCTTCAAGTTATGATTAATCCTGTAGCCGCTATAAAAGACCGGCGAACTTTACTCGATATGTTATTTCTGTATTACGTGTGCAACAACATAATTAACTTCCCGAACTAACATCTTTATTTATACAATTTAGAGTCCCGAATAAGCGTACAAGGCATACTGCCTTTTTTAATATCCCAATTACTAACTCTATCTATGCCCAGAATACGGTGGTATGTCGTACCGTTAGAGCTTTAATAAAAATTTCTTACCAACAGATATATTCGTCCAACACTAAAATTCTTTCGAAAAGCAAATAATATAAAATATTTTGTAATCGAGTAGTTGAGAATTACTAAAGACACACACACACACACACAACCACGGCACAAAATATTAATAAGTATTATTGTATATAATAAGAGCAATAAATTATTGTATGTTAGTTCAATAATAATAAAAAATACATATGCTATTCGTGACCAGCGTATAATCTGCCGTTATTGCATAGCCGTGCAATCATCAACCTACCCATGATTTTCACAACGAAAGACGTAGGCATTACTATGTACTTAACAAATAAATAAATTAGATTAATATCTCCGTTTTATCATATTCACATTTTTTATGAAATAAGGAGCACGACGAGCAGGACGTTCAGCTGATGGTAATTGATACGCCCTGCCCATTCAGTGCTGCTCAGGATTCTTAAAAAACCCCAAAAATTCGCACTACAACTGCGCTCATCACCTAGAGACATAACATGTTATGTCTCATTTGCCCAATAATTTCACTAGCTACGGCGCCCTTCAGACCGAAACACAGTAATGCGTACACATTACTGCTTCAAGGCAGAAATAGGCGTCGTTGTGTTAACCATTATCTAGCCGGCATCCTGTGCAAAGGAGCCTCCCGCTGGAATTTGAACTGGTTTAACTTGAAAATATAGCCGAAAAAAGCAAATAAAAAAAGTGCTCTGTTTATTAATGAAAGAGGACGACAAACGTAGAACTAATTTCAGAAGCAATCAATGAAAAATGAAGTCACGTGTCGAGAGCTTAAGTTGAGTACCTACAGCGCACAACATTCAAAGACTCTACCCACATCATACGAGTATTCAGTCATTGGTTTATAGAAAAATGTACAATTGTATTTATAAATATGATTCCATGTAGGTAGTCCTTGTGAAAGATTTATTACGTTAGTAAGCCCTTGATATCGTATTAGTTTTTCTCTTTCGAGGATGACTCAATAAAATAACTTTTTTAAATCTCAAATAAATACAGTTGAGCATAATCGGGCCGGATTATATTTATAAGTTTGAATTTGTAACAAAACCTAGAATGGGCACTAATTGTAAAATAAACAAAATTAAAATTTCATCGAGGCGAAGTCGTTAAAAGTTTTGCGTTTCCACACATCTCGTTAGCCAAGTGAGTGCGCAATAACAATATCAAAATCAAACGGGAGAAATGGATCGTTACTACGTGCCCATGTATTTATATATATCTTTGTTTATGTCAAGTAATGTCTGCTTGTAGTGAATACGAAACAATGAATCTTAAACCCAAATTTTACCTTTTCTTTATATTAAGATAGCTACATTTACGACTTAGTTTAATAATATATCTATATATCCAAATTAGATTTCATCTTTAGACTTTCATCTTTCCATCTTTGTAATCTTTATAATATGGCTGAGTCTTGTGCCAGAGTTTGGCGAGTCAACATCTCCTGTTGATGCCTCGTGTAGAGGCGAAACACGTGTCGAATTGTTTGAAGACAAATATTGGCGGAATTAACACTAAAGAAAACTAAAACTATGTGAATAATTAGGATTTCTGCATAGTAACAACGCCTACTTCAATAAATTTTCTTACATCTTTATAAGGCGATTGCTTCGAAGGCTATGAGGCAATGGTACAAGATTTAGCAAGAAAACTAAATAAGGGCACAATAGAGCCCTTAAAATGATTACGTCATACTTCGGACTCACAGGAGCGCCGAGTTGGCCCTGGTTTGACAATTTCCTTTGATATATATTATATTATGTAGGATCTATCTATCCTCTACATAAATTAATAAAGAATAATTTAGGAGATCATGTTTGTTGATGCAACCGCAGAAATTGTCGAAAAAATTTGTATATCTTCTTCTCGCGATTTTTATTTTATCTAAGCCTTATTTGAAAATTTGCTACATAATTCATTTCATGTAGAAACAGATTATATAAGTACAGGCCGTACAATAATTTGAAACGAAGCTAAAGCTGGGTATTATATTTATGTATGTGCGTGTCAAATTAATTGGCTTGAACCCAGAAGTTTATTTGTTGCGCAAGTGGAAAATTAAGCCAAACATGAGAACATTCGAGACATATACGAGTACTGTCAACATATTATCATGTCGAATGGTACAACGGCCAATACCTACTACGATATACGACGACTCTTTGCTGTGGTATTATTATTTAATAATAATAATATATTTAAACTAGATTTATATCACAATCTACGACTCGGCCTCCCTCTCTGTCTTTTTTTCCTTCTCTGTAGCGACGATTTAAAAGATGCCGCTGGTATGACGTGGAGCAGATTATGTCACGACCGAGAACACTGGAAGAGCCTGGGGGAGGCCTATGCGAAAGCAAAACAATCTGTGTCAATGTCTACTGCAAACTAAATGTAAAAAAAAATATCTAAGGATTGTTATTAAAGGCTATTATTATTATGTAACTCTTTATTGTAATTTTATCTTATCTTCTACATTTATATATATAACATATTTATAAAAAAAATTACAAATATAAATATAAAAAATAGAGTCCCGCAGGTGTTGGTTCACGACAATTCCGCCGATGGTTAGGGCGACAGACTGAGGGAGGAACTTCCGCACGATGCGTGCCGTTCCCAAAACAGCTGCTTATTATTATTATTATAATTATTATTAAATATCACATTATAATATACTATATGCTAAACAAAGTGGATTTCAAATACAGTGTTTCTATGTGGCGGAAGACCACCATTGTCTTCCAATCAAATGTCAAATAAAATCAATGTTGAGACGGAAGAGGTACTTAACTATTACAGTAAAACAATTTTTAGGTATTATAACTAGTTTAAAACAATAAGGATAAAGTTTATTTGACTTTGACTTTAATATAACTGTAAAAAGTGCTCAACATATTGTCAAGTAAACAACTAGGTACCTAGTTTGTCGGTGACAATGACGTTCTATACAATATATGGACATATCAATCCCAGTCTGATAATGGAACGGTAAAAGTGTTCTTAAAGACAATGTAAGCACACTTTTGTCCATAGTCGTGTGTCAATCAACAAGCCTAAGTGTGGTATTAAAAGTGCTTAAATAATACATTAACGACTCAAAAAAAAGATGGTGTCATCGGTTAGGTTATTTTATTATATAGTAAGGATATGCAAAAAGTAGAAGTAATTTAATAAAACGAACATATTTTCATTACATTTGCTACAATATTATTGACAAGCCCCAGAAAAGACCCGCTTGTCAAAATGGGACAGATAAAAGGACACAGTCAGTAATGAAAACAATAGAGTCGCTCTTTTTAAACGACTTAAAAAAAAGGAGGAGATTCTCAATTCGTCTGTATGTTATTTATGTTTGTTACCTCAGGACTTTGGACTGGGTGGACCGACTTTGATAATTCTTAGTTTATTTGAAAGCTGGTGCTGCCCGTGTGGTCCCATATCAGATTTACATCTGACTATGGCAACCACGAAAAAACCATAAAAGTTTTCAATTTGCTAAAAGTATGTGCGCAACAAATTCACGGATAATTCAATATCCCCCAGCCGATTTCGATCATCAGATTTATTAATTAGATTGTATAAATATACGTAATTATTTTTATACTTTTTAGTTCATATAATTTGGAATAGTGTTTTTGAAGTCGGTTGTTTTTTGTTAAGTATTTTTTATTTTTAGATTTTTAGATTTTTAGTGAATTTGAACTACACTAACTAATAATTTGTCTAAATTTGTGTAGGTCTACTAAAACGTAAGCGCATTGCAATTTTATTACAGGCAGTTAGAAATTCTGTCACAGATCGCACCCTTATTTTAAATCGTTAAGGAGTTCAATTGATTATCATCATATTCGACTACGACAATTACTTAACCATAACCACGTTACGGTAGGTGACTCAAATATCCGGATAGCATAAAAAAGATTCGGCCTAGAATCGTTAATTTGCTGCTAAGAATTGAAAACTTCCTTAACTTTGTTATAGATCCCATAAGCAGAACCTATCTAAACCTATCACCGTACTACCTTTGAAGTATATCCTATATCTTATCAAGAGAAGCAACAGTAAGAGAAACTTTGCGTACAGGACGCAGGACAGTATCATAGAGCGTCACGCCGTTTGCCGTGACGGCATATTAGTTGGGTTTCGAAATATACCTGACTGGTATGATAGCGTCGAATTAGATATACCTTAAGGGGCAGAAAAACAGATAGACATATGAGGCATTCGGGTTTTTTCCTTCGGCACCCTTAATTAAAAACCCCATTTGACGTATAACCGTTCTTCGACAACACCTCCCTTAAAGCCTCGCCTAGTATCGGAATACTAGGTCTAGAAATCTCGAGTTATTGCCAATTCCGCAGTACTCTTGATGGCAAAACCATACTGGCTTCGAGGAAACTGGAGAGAAACTAGAGCACGGCAATACTTCAAGCCGGCCCACATTCAAGCGCTCTACAAAGCGCAGGTCCGGCCACACGTGCGCCCTGAAGTATTAGCTCAAACCATTTGACCGCGTGCAACGCACAGCTGCTCGAATTATCGGGGTTCCACTGCTCTGTGAACGACTAGGTCACATGGCGTTGCGTAGAGACGTCGCTTCATTGAGTGTCTTTTACCGCATCTATTCTGATTCTTGCCGCCAAATTTCACCTTCACACGACACTCCACAAATTAGAATATCATCCACACCATCTGGATGTGTGGCGTTCTCCACGGTGTCTTTTTTTACGGAACTGTGTACCACGTACTTCAAAGATGTGGACTGGGCTTCCTAATGCGATGTTTCTGGGACTATACAACTTGGGTACCTCCAAATAAAACGGCAATGCTCCTGTGATTCCTCTAGTGGCAATAGAATGTGGGCGTTGATCAATTAACACCAGGTGACCCGTACGCTGGGTTTGTCCTGCTTTCGAAATCGAATCGAGAAATTGATTACGTTACGCCTTAGGTCGTTTAGTGATGTATTGAGTTAAAAATTTATATTCATTTTATTAAGTAATACAAGCAGGTCATATAATAATCCAAGTAAATAAACTAATTGAGTCCCTTATATTCGAAGTAAAATAGGTCAACCATGCGTTATGGTTGTTAAAGATCAATAAATTTCAAAGCGTAAAAAAATTAATGTTTAAATCTTCGTTATTCAGTTCAGTTACATCAGAATATTACAACTATATATTTACGTACTATCATATCCGATTGTTATAAATTCCCGTAAGCCATAAAATGTTTGTGTCTTCTTTGAAATCTAATAAAGGCTCGTTCGTCGAACTTGCATTTCGATGTTTTAATTGGTTTCATTCCGGCTTTGTTTTGCAAAAATGTATTTTTGTTAATATCTTTTCTACGTGAAGATAAAAGATGCAAAGATTAAATGAGGCTGACCCTGAACAAGGAATAAATTCCATAACTCTACTATTACGAAATATTATAATATCTACGTTGTTCAGTCGGCGTGCGGCTCGCAGCGGCCATGGCGCTTTTACAGTATTTTTAGCCCGAGAAGTTCAGATGACGCGTAATATTGCAATACTATGAATATATTCAAGGTCTGGGCCGGATTGTTACTAGCTTTTTTAACTAATAGTTTTTTAAATGAAAATAAGGGACGAGACGAGCAGGACGTCAGCTGATGGTAATTGATACGCCCCGCCCATTACAATGCGGTGCCACTTAGGATTCTTGAAAAACTCAATAATTGTGAGCGGCACTACAACTGCGATCGTCACCTTGAGACATAAGATGTCAGAGTCATTTGCCCAGTAATTTCACTAGCTACGGCTCTCTTCAAACCGAAACATAGTAATGCTTACACATAGTAATGTGAATTTCAAAGTCAAATAAATTTTATTCAATTTGGCTTAAACAAAGCGCTTTTGAATCATCATTAAAATATATAAGTAGTTTGATTTACTGAATCTATTATTATATGTTTGGAAAAAGTAGAGCTCGTGAGAAGAACATATACGAAACTCCACGGCCACTATTTATAATCAAATAGAGTATTTTACAATGGCTGTGATATACAAAACAAATTAGTTTGTAAGGTGCTGCATCCAACATAATATGAATAGTGTTCAAAATTAAAAGCATTTTAAACTTATTTTTTTTTATAAAATGTACTAAAGAATATACTGTATACTTAACATAAAATAACTAACACTATACTTAACATAAAATAACTAACACTATACTTAACATAAAAAATCATGCAATTGACGCCAGCGCGAAATTTGCACAGGGTGAGTGTTATTTGTAATTTTGTAAAGCAATACGAATTTAATCTATTGGTGGCATCTGTCAGAAGACAGCGGTATACGGTGCGAGGCGAGATGCCCCTCATTTTTCGTTTGAGCCGCCGCTCAGCTGACACTACACCACTGGACAGAATTCAGGGCGATGACCTTAATCTACTAGTAGAATGGATTAGATACTTACGGTAGGATAAATTATACAGGGGTTCTAAAGATTTTTGAAACCATTTCATATGAAATGTTCTTTGTATTGTAGCATTTAATCTAAGGGGTTTTGATTTTTATTATTTTTTTATTTTTTTGTGGTATTTCCGCATTCTACTTTCCGATTAATAGTCATAGTCATAGTCAATTATCGTACAGAGGGACTACCGTCAACTTTTAATAAGCGATGCGATTCCGATGCAGTACGGTTTAGGTGCCTAAACTGAATCGCTAAAATTCGTACCATGAAGTACTTTTTACTGAATAGTGTTTGGATCGCTTATGAAGAATGAACGAAATAAATTTGTCTGTGGTCCGCGGTGTGAGAAAGGGATGACGCTCTAACGTCGTTGCATAAGTTTGTCTCTCTTACTCGAACCATATGCGTTGCGTTTCGAAACCTAAAATGATGTGATGTTAGCGGTTTTTTGCGTAGAAAATACTGAAAAAAAAATTATAATTGTGCTTTATAGCGCTTCAAATATAAACCATTAAGCCCTTTTTTGTACTTATTAAATAATAGTAATATAAATAAATATAGTGCTTTGAATTACAAATTAAATGTTTGGTTAGGTGATTTCGTAAAAATGACGAGTTTTGAACGCACCTCCATTGATGTTTAATTTGACAGGAGCATAGAGTACATTTTTTTAATCGTTCTTGCGAACAGGCTATATATAGCCCGGGCCCTTACTGCCTCATCTTTAGTATTTTCATTGTCGGTATTTATTTTCAGTATTTTATTTTACAAAAAAGTCAAATAAAGTATTCTCATCTCATCTCTGTATGTTTTCACTATTCATTAAAAGTTATTAACAACACGATTCACTTTCTTCTGAGAAAGTAGAAACTTTTTTTTAATAACTTTTAGAATCTATAAGCTAAGCTAAGCTATCCAGTTAAGATTGAAATATTACCTCATGGTAGGTAGGTAGTTAGGTAGGTAGGTAGGTAGTTGGCGAAAGCAGCAAAGCAGTTCATTTTAGGTTGTCAATTGAATCGCAATAAGAGTTCATGGTAGGCCCGCAGGGCTTCTTTAACCACGGTTGCGACCCACGTTCGATCCTCGAGTAAAGAAAACAGAGAGAAGTAATTTTATTCCTATTTTTTTATAATTCTCGTGTAAATTATTGTCTATTTCAATATAATTATTATCTCATTATAATATTTAAGTTATAACAATAATATAAATGCGGCTTCGTTTTCGCTTTATACAGATACATAATAAGTGTAACCATTTAAATAACGCCTCGATAACATGAATAAGCAATGCGAAAATTGTAAATTCTTAAGTGCTGCGATTAAACTTGTTTAAATTCAGTGAACGTCTGAATTCAGACAACTAAATTCAATGAAGTGTAATAAGTGCTTTCATAAGCATTTCGCATAAAAGATTTTTAGTACTGACACCGTCACGGAAAATAAATTTTGTTATTTCACTTACAGGCAAGTAAAAATTACACTGTACACGACAATTACAAGTGAAAAATAATTAAAATAAAAGAATACTTATTTTACTAACGGCAGAACTAAACTATAACATAAAATGCAAAATTTATGTTGAACAGCGAATTATATTCCTATCAAGTTATTTATCATTAAAAATTTCTATACTTCGATCAACTTTCGGAAGTGCGAACAATTCTATTTCTAGTACGAAAGTGACCTGTGTTTGTACTAATAGATATTCATTGACCTAGGTTAGACCTTGCAGTATATGGTAGAAAAGTTTCGTGTCTGCTGATTCTCGGGAGTCTCAAGGGAGCTGATACATTAATCAACAAGAGAATATCGGGGCAGTCAATTCCATACTGAAAATGTTTATAAAAATATTCTATCAAACAGTATATCTATTTGCTAAAATATCGCTAACGTTCGGAATAGTTGTCTATTTGATTGAATAGAAAGATGCCATATAAATCGTTTTTGGATTTTTTTCCCCCCGCCACCCGCGGAGCTATTAAGACGCAAATACTGTGTTCTCCTTTAATAAATTTCTTAATAGTAGTTTTTAAAAAGTATTTCTCACTTAAACTGATAGACTTTGAAAGTTAAAGAGTGTATCTAAAAAGTGACGTAATTTATATAAGCATTTTTTTTTCTTTTCGTTTTGTTTTTTTTTCGTAATTTAAGGCGTTTTTGTTATAAGTTTTCCTTGGTTATCGTTTTTCATTTTTATTATTGTCAAAATTATTAATATTAACTATATTCCTTCAGACAAAACAATAAGAGGAACAACAAACAAAATGGACCATGAAAATATTACCATTCGAAAAAGGCTTAAAAAATCTAATTCTTTAAGCAATATATCCACCTCAAATATATCGCTTCTAGACACAACTGTAATGAGTCTACCTGACACATCACTGGATGAAACAATTACTTGCCTAAACGATAAAATAAAGGAGCTTACGATTGAGCTTCAAAGCGCTCACCAGGAAATTGAAAATATCAGCCATGACAATAGACAGTTGACGTTGGAAGTAGAGAAATGCAATAGAATTATTCAAATTTATAAAAAATTAGGAGAAGAGAATCATACAAATACTACTCCAAACACGGGTAGGAAAAAAAAGAAAAAGTCGGTAACTACTAGCAATACACCGATACAGTTAACTTTTGACAAAAAAAAGGAGTTAAAAAATGGTACAAATATTTTACACCCCGAAACAGCGCAGACACAGGAATCAAATCAGGAGACAAAAGTCTCAGATAGTTTAAATAAATCATTTTTGACTGAGAAAAAGTATCATGTTACTGAAGTAAAGCAGGACAAGAGAGCAATTCCAAATAATCCTAAGAGAGTAGTTGAGGGCAAAATCCAGAAAGAGGACCTACTGAAGCTTAAATCAAGAAAAAGGATCGTGATTATTGCGGATGAGCAAGGGACAGGTACTCAAAG
This sequence comes from Leptidea sinapis, assembly GCF_905404315.1. NCBI lineage: Eukaryota > Metazoa > Arthropoda > Insecta > Lepidoptera > Pieridae > Leptidea > Leptidea sinapis. The sequence continues at coordinate 1,408,676 of NC_066312.1, read as the reverse complement.
AATATTGCAAAATTTGACTGGGCCCATGTATGAGGTCACTTGTTTTCTGAAACCAGGTGCAAAATTAACTGATATACTTCTTTCCGAGACAAGGTTGATGCAAAGCTTAACAAAAATGATGTTGTCATTATATTAGGAGGCACTCATGAAACTAATCCCTACGATTTTCAACTAAGTTTGAATAGATTTTTCTATAATAACACACATACAAATATTTTAGTAAGTGAAATACCCTATAATAGAGCCTTAAATGAAAATAAGTTAAATTATGATTTAAGATTTATATGCGGAAAATTCCAAAATGTATCATTTGTTGACATGGATTATAGTAGAAGAAGAATGAAACGAAGTATGCAAATACGACATATATGCCAGGCACTCATAAAGGATATTTTACGCCTTGAATATCGAAGCAAAATAGACAGTTATAAAAAACAAATAAAGAATACGCAGAAGAATATAAAAAATACAGAAAATAAAGCTACCCAAACTGAACATGGACAAAGTGAAGGTGAAAACGGTAAAGAAATACAAGAGGAAAAGGATGATGCCAAAAAATATATTCTTGAAATAGAGAAAAAGGAGCTAACGGAAACAGTGCAGAACCTAATAATTTTGTTCGAGTCTCATAAGTTATACATATTACATCCAAATATTAATGGACTTATTAATAAATCTGAACAGCTGGTAGTACAACTCGACGAATTAGAACTTAGCAAAAATATTTTTATAGATGTACTTTGTTTTACGGAACATAATTTAATTGAACACGATTGTGAGCTGCTTAGGATATCAAATTTTCGCGTTGCCTCTGCATATTTTCGTAATAATAGAAGGGGTGGGTCAGCCATACTTGTACGAAATTGGATTAAATTTAAAGAGTTAACGGATATCACACGCTTAAGCGTACCAGGTGTTATAGAATGTAGTGGAGTCGACCTAATAGATCAAAGCACAATAGTAATATGTATTTTTAGACCACCAAAACTCGATAAATTTACCTTAGACACATTTTTTGACAGTTTATACAACATACTTAATAAAAATTGCTTCAAAAAAAGGAAAATCATTATCTGTGGTGATATAAATATAGACGTGTTAATAAATAATAAAATTACGCAAACCCTTAATGAATTAGTACATGGTTTTAATCTTAAATTAGCACTTACACAGCCAACGCGCTTAGTAAGTGGCACATGTATCGATAACTTTTTGACCAATATTCGGAGCTATAGCTGTTCTGTTGAAGAACTGGCTCTATCAGACCATACAGCACAAATTTTCAGCTTTACTGTTAAAAAATTTAGTCGGATAGAATACTGGTTTATTTTAAGAAGAGACATTAGCGAAGAAAACTTGAGTAAATTTAAGGAATACCTAAGTAGTATTACATTTTCGGATGTTTATGAAACATCTGAACCAAATGAAGCATACAATAGATTTTTCGCAATGTTCTCACTTCTTTACTATCTCTGCTTTCCTTACATTAAAATAAAAATACAGTCAATTAGAAAACCAAAGTGGATATCAAAAGGAATAAGACAATGTTGCAAAAGGAAACGAGAGTTACTATGGAAATATAGAAAAAAACCTAATAATAAAAATAAACAAAATTACAAAGTGTATGGAAAGCGTTTAAAAAATATCATCAAACTAACACAAAAATCCCAAAATTATTATAGAAATTCGCATAACAAATCTAAGACTACATGGGACATAATAAATGAAAACAGATTAAAACTCAATAATTACAAAATTGAACGTATTAAAAAAGGCAACGAAATAATAAGTGACTTCTTAGAGATTGCACAAGCTTTTAAAGAACATTTTCTTAGTCGTAAAAATTTGTCAACAACTAATGAAAGAGCAAACGCTAACTGGAACAAGCCGAATTCAATTTTTATGAAACCATCATCGCCTACTCAAATAAATAACATCATAAAAACACTAAAAAATACAAATAGCACTGGGTTTGATGAAATTTGTACCAAAGCAGTAAAATATGTATCTGATATAATATCGCCAGTTTTGTGTCATATTACAAATCTATGTGTAGAGAATGGTGTATATCCAGATAATTTAAAAACTTCAATTGTGAAGCCACTCTTTAAAAAACAAGATAGGGAAGACATGGACTGTTATAGACCAGTTACACTTAAACCAATTTTCTCAAAAATAATCGAAAAGTATATTTGTAATAACTTAAACGATTATTTTGAAAAGAATGAAATATTAACCGAAAAGCAAAAAGGCTTTAGAAAAAATAAATCAATTAATTTAGCAATATACAATTTCTTGAAGGAAGTCATTACTAATGTAGATAAAAGAAAGCATGTATGCGTTATGTATACTTTATATGGACCTCACTGAGACATTTGACTATGTCGACCATCAAATATTATTGGATAAGGCTAAGCGTGTAAGGGGTTAGAGGAAACAGCTTATCACTTCTAAAATCATATCTAACGGGGAGGCAACAAATGACACAAATAGCGAGGTTAGTACGGCATGATAAAACAGAAACACCATATATATCGGAGTCAAAAACCGTAACCACTGGAGTACCGCAGGGAAGTATATTAGGTCCATTGTTGTTCATAACATATATAAACGATTTCCCTACGGTAACCAACCATGAGATGATTTTATTTGCTGACGACAGCACAGTGATATTTATAGGTGAAAATTTAAATTCTTTTGAAAGTGACATTAATAATACTATAGGCAATATTATAAACTGGTTGACATGTAACAATTTAATCATAAATCTTGACAAAACTAGCATAATGACATTTGTAAATAGACGCAATAAGATAGCATTGAACATTAATTATCTAAGTAAAAAAATATCTGAAATAACACAAACAAAATTTTTAGGCCTACATATTGATGATTGCCTAAATTGGAAAACCCATATTGAAAATTTGTGCATGAAGCTAAATAGATTTTCATTTGCATTGCACATGCTGTCTAAAGTAGTAAACCAGTCCGCAGTGTTAGTAGCTTTTAACGCATATGTCACATCAAATATTCGGTACGGGATCATATTTTGGGGAAATTCCACAGATAAGGATAGAGTCTTTAAATGTCAGAAAAAATGTATAAGATCTATATTTCATTTAAGCCCTACTGATTCCTGTAAACCATATTTTGATAATTTTAAAATACTTACTTTCCCGTGCCTATATATATATGAAGTGCTAGTATTCATTAGAACAAATGATCAACTATTTAGTTACTCTGATAGTAAACGCAGAAAAAATAAAATATGTTTCACGCAGCATACAACGGCACTTTTTGGTAATAGTATATTTAATATAGCTCCTCAGCTATATAATAAACTACCAGAATCATTAGCGGACCAAAACTTAAATATTAACTCTTTTAAAAATAAAATTAAGGAATTTTTAATGACGAAGAAATATTATTCAGTTAAAGAATATTTAACAGACATGAATGTATAGTCATTAGAATAAGTTAATTCAGATATTTCAAATTAACATTTTTAGTAAGCAAATATTTATTTTTCACATTTTTATAATATTAAGGTGGATAGACTTTTATGAATAATTTGGTTTTATGTTGTATGTTTTTCACGGTAAACTTAGAGTAAGAATTGTAAAAATATATTATTTTTGCATGCCTACCCGGCAGATTGTTAGCACCTATGATTATAATGTAACACCAATGTACCCACTCAATCTATGCAATTAAATGACTTGATTTGATTTGATTTAATCAAATGTTTGGTAGAGAGGACACCATCCCACAAAAATACCTACTCAATAATATTGCGTACAAATGCATTATAAAATGTTATTTTCGCTTGAATCGATTTAAATTCATTGCAATTCCTTATAACAAAACAGAATGTTTCTAAATCTTTGTTAGCGATGTTATCAATGTGTATATTAAATTTGCGCTCTATCTATTGTAACGCCTAAATCCCAAATTGAGTCCGCTTGAGCTAATTAGCTCCTATTCATGTTTTATAAGGTTTTCAAATAATAATTTTTTCGTGAAAATTTCATTCACCACATTTTTGCCCTGACTTTGCAAATCCGACTACCAGTACCACGAAAAATTCTTTCCATGTTTCGGGTTCATAAATAAATTAATGTCTGTTGGTAAAATAATTTTTCGGTTAGTAGATCGAGAGATTACCCGCTACAGCCTCACAAACTTTACCTCTTTACGTATAATATTAGTATTAGAACTTTAAATGTTTGGCCATATTGCTTTAAAATGTATATGAGTGTAATGTCAAAGGTGAGACGCTCTGGAAACGTGTTTCTAATGAATGTCAGCAGAGGTCGAGGCTTGAGCCCACGCTCTCTCCAGCCCGGGAAATGTTGAGCGTAATAAATATGAATCTATTCAGGAGTAACATCGATCGGGCTGGGCGGTGAAGCCTTGAAGTGCGCTCAGCGCTCGCCTATGGAACCTTCAATCAACTAGTCATAATAATATTTCTCGTAGCTTAGTTCAGCAAGGCTTCCACGTTTTTCTTAATAAATGTTTCCAATTCCATTTATGGAAATTAATTTTAAATGAAGATGTTATCATTACCTTCATGAACAGGAATATTACTTTTCAGTGTTTTTCAAAGATCTTTCTCATACGCGAATATATATAAATATATATACGATTCATTTATTTTTAATTACATCAGTTTCACGTATGTACATGCATCTTATGAAACAATGGTGAAAAACGTATATATTTTGGATATTTTTTTACTTTGCCTATGTATAATAATAGGTTGGGAACAACGTTATTTCGAATCAGTAAATAATATATCAATTTTATATGAAAACCGTAGATATTTTATTTTAAAGATTATAATTATTTAATCACAGTATATAACGTAAGCGCCATTTTTTTCGATGACTTTTTGCCACCTTGTAGGTAGTTGCAGGATCCCATTGCTGTAGAAGTTTTGGTACTTCTGATAAAAAAAAAGCGTGATAAATAGTATTAGTAGTCCTTTCTTGTTATGTTGCTGATGAACCTGACACTGCCTTAGGAATTCTAAAGAGACCGAAACTGTGGTAAACGGAAGGTGCAAGGTCAGTTCTGTTTATTGCACAGGTTTATTGTGTCTCTGTTTGGGTTTAATGGTCTCATATTCTTCTGAATGAATATTAAAATAATTTATTCACATTTATAAAGATATCTGGTCTGCGCGCAATGAAATTACAATTAAAGTAATTAGTAGGTATTTATGATGCAGATGTCCACTATGCGCCTTTGCGGTCTCATCAAAAATTAGTATTAAAGTGATAATTTTTAGGCTTCCGTTGCCAAATGGCAAAAAACGTAACTCTTATAGATTCGTCATGTCTGTCTGTCACGGTCACTTTCTCCCGAAACTATAAGAACTATGGGTACTGTTGAAACTTGGTGAGTAGATGTATTCTGTAAACCGCATTAAGATTTTCACACAAAAATAGAAAAAAAGCAATAAATTTTGGGGGTTCCCCATCCAGACGTCCGAAACCCATACGTGTGGGGTAGGTATCTATGGATAGGTCTTCAAATATGATATTGAGGTTTCAAATATATTTTTTTTCTAAACTGAATAGTTTCAGGAAGAGACACTTCTAGTGGTCAAATTTGTAATGTAACCCCCCCCCCCCTCCTCTCCCCCCTTTAACTTCTAATATAAGAGAATGATAAAATGAAATAAAATATATGATGTACATTACCATGCAAACTTCCACCAAAAATTGGTTTCAACGAAATCTAGTCAGTAGTTTTTTTTAATAAGTCATAAATCGTATTATCAATACCTTAATTGAAAAAAATACACAATTTTTAAAATATCGACAAAATTTACAACAAGTTAAGAACTTTTATATTATGTTACTTGCTGATATAATGTAATTGTAAATATAATGATATAATTTTAATCATCACCATCTACATACCTGTACAAAAACCAGAGTGGTAAATACTAATGTGGATACAAAATTTACGTCTATTATTTTTATATTAAGTTGAGACACAACTCTGAGGGATGCAGACACTACACCTCAGTGCGTGCCCATAACAGAGATCACACAGAGATCTGTTATGGGCGGTCGATTCTGCGTTGCATCAGGTCTATCAACTGCTTGTCCCATCACTCATAAACATCTATAAACTATCAAAGAAACTGTTTCAGGAATCGCGCGGGAGCATCACTGGACGGGCGCAGCAAGACCTCAGTGGATAGTGGTGGAGTGAGGCTCACCGTAACGGCTGCCCAGATCGGGGACAGCGGGATCTACACCTTACAGGTTAATTCCTCCTATAATAGCTAAATATCGATATCAATCTTGTATACATTTTAAAAATATCATGTCACGTGTTTGGCCGGGTTTTTTAACTCCAAAACTACTTATCGATTTAATTTAAACTTTTAATACAATGTATGCAGTTTGGTTCAACTTAAGAGAATGGTATTATTCCGATTAGTGACAAATTTTATTATTTATTTATTACTTAAAATGTATACACTTTTATAATAAAGTCCCAGCCATTGTTCAGGCATTATCTATAAATAAATTTAAATGATTTATAAAAAATGCCTCTGTCGTAAATCCTATCACTCCACAGCAGAATATCTAAATGATCGGACAGCCTGGGACTAGATTATGATTATTTTATAGCGATAGAAATGACTGTGCAATGTTGTATATTTTTATTGAAAAGAGCGCAAAAAAAAGAATGCTGGGAGAGTTTCTTGCGCCGCTTCTTCTCTCCCAGAGCGCCTTTTGTTTCCGAAGCGGTAGAAGTATCTAGTATATTAGAAACGACATTAAAAAGAAATCTAAAGGAATCAATTTTGAGAAAATAATTGCCTTTTATTGTATGAAAGAATTTTTTACGTACAGTTTGATAGTTCTGCTATGAATTTCAATAGAGCAACAGCGGACAATAACGGTCTTACAAATAAATTTGGTAGAAGCTATGTCAGAGAATAAACCAAGAATATGCAAAATTATTATAAACAAATACTTTGCCTATTATTTATATTATAATTATTATTTTATTATAGGTTTATTCGGACGCATATAACGTTTTCCGCCTCAACATTTCAGCTGTATATGGACGGTCTTCTTCATAAAATAAAACGGATCAGGCCAAATAAATAAATAAAATGTAACTTTGATGTAAATACTTAATGTTAAAGTTCAGTGATAATAAATAACACGCATTTTAATCTTCTAAAAAGAAGTTTAGTTAAACATCTGTTAGGTACCTACTCGAGTTATTTAAAAAAATACTACGAGACTCTTAATTTTTACCAACTTTTCCCAAATCACACCTTTGATACTATTATTGTTTTCGTTTAGGCAAGCAATGCTGCCGGTAAAGATACGGCTAGGGTCAGGCTGGAGGTTTCTGCAGACGAGACCCCGACCGGTGACGACCCGCCGACCTTCCTACGAAGACTTCAGGACTTGACAGTCAAAGTCGGCACAAGGACCAGGTTCCTCGTAGAGATTGCCAGCTCCACGGAGTGTAAGGTAAAACAATATGTTGTTATAAAGTGGTTTTCCTCACTACTGCGATACAATATACAAAGCAAATGAACATTCTTAAATTTATGTTCAAGTTTTGAACCCGGGCCTCTCGGTTTACGCTCTCCGCGCTTTCACCACTTATCCAACCGTCTGAATCACGCATTGTGAAATATAAAATTGTGACACAGCGCAAATCTTGGTTATGTTCATTAAACTCTCGAGTTGCGGCGCCATCGACAGAATCTTATATTAAATCTTATCAAATTAAAATCACTTTATGCATCTATGTCAATGAAATGACACTTATGAATGTAAATTTTTTTTTAGAAGAAGAAGGTTGATAGCTTTAATGAAAAGTGGAAAAAAACTCATTGCAGTTGATCAAGCTGCTCAAAATTTTTATATTTCATCCAAGACACTTGGATGGCACGACAGGAAAAAATTTGTGCCGTTCTTGATGGTGATCCGAAGAGATAACTCTTTAAAGAAAAACTGACGGGGGTACACTTGCGTTCTGAATTCTGTTTGAATAATGTCGGTCGGCAGCGCATTAAATATTTATTATTTAATGACATAAGTAATTAAAAAGTCTCACACTTGTACGTTGTTATACACGGCAAAACTATGACCGAGACTGCAGACGTAAAGGTAAGTAGGTACCTAGATGCATAAAACGAATGTTTTTATCATTACGGACAGGGAGTTGTGTACTTATTGTAGAAAACCTGAGTTGAACACCTCCCTTTTTTACGCCGTAGTCGGGTAATTTCAAGATTTCAGTGATGATTGATGACATTTGCAAGATGCGCCACAAAACAGGAGCGTTTTAACGATACCGAAATAGATTCCAAGCAATTCTCAAATTAGATCTGAGCTGAAATGAACATTCGCCGTATGTTTCTTCAGTTATTTAATATAATAATAGGTGTCTCCTATAGACATGTGATATACTCACAAAAATTTCAAACTAGATAAACCCTTTTGAGTATTAAAAACTATACATGCAACAAAACAATATTATTTTAAATATGTTAGATGACAAAAAAAATAGACATGACCAAAGAATGAGGCAATCATCTTTTTTCCGTGACTTCTTTCTTTCTTTACCTTTGGCCGTTGGCCGATCTCTGAAAGGAAAAAACCACTGAGCTGATTGTCTTTTGATTTCGGGTTCGTAGCAATATATCCAGCTTTTATCACCTGTGACGATGTCAAATACAGCATTTGAGTCACCGCTGTTGAACTTATCTAACATTTGGCGACACCAGTCCATTCGAAGGTGGTCGTCGGTTAAAGTGTGGGAATCCATCTGGTAGAGAGCTTCCTGACGCCTAAATGTTCTTGTAATATTTTTTGAACTTGACTCATACCAATGCCTAAGCTTGCCCGTATCTGTTGATAGGTCACTCTCTTATCTTCCTCTATCATGCGTCGCACAGCACTGATGTTATCTTAAGTAGTCGCTGTTAAAGGACATCCCTCACGTGGATCATCATTGAGATTGCTACGTCCACGCTTAAACTCGTAAAACCAATTGTAAATAGTGACACGAGATGGGGCTTCATGAAGAAATGCTAATCGCAGCCTATCATAGCTTTGTTGTTGAGTAAGCCCACAACGAAAGTCATAATAAATCATTGACCGAAAATTTTCTCGCGTTAGGTTCATTTTCACGTGAAGTAACAAGAGTTTTAGATTTGCCGCCAATTCACAAATACAAATGACAAATGAATGCAATATACTACATTAGGTTACCAAAGAGTTCTAAAATTGAAATTAAAAAAAAATCATTAGTAATGTTTCTAACTGGCCAGTTCTATACATTTTCAGCGTTAAACGCGTAATACCTACCGCTGGAAAACAACTATTTGTACATACTATACTTAGGTAATTGACTTATGAAAATAATTAGAAGCAGATACCTAACCTCTTTTTTTAATTTACTTATTGAAATGCCAGTTGGAATATAAAATATCATGGCTAATAAAATAACATGCTTAATAGAACAACATGGTTAATAGAACAACATGGTTAATAAAACAACAAACTTACATTCGCATCTAAAATATATTCTGTAAAGAATAATTAATATCGTCTTTAGAAAAAACACAACATTGTAGCGTATAACGGTGTTAGTATAAAATGCTCATTGAGAAAATATATTATGTTGTATTGAACTAAATAACATTGAACGTCGTGGGCAGCGGGAATTTTACGTCAGTTTGTATCCTCGTGACACAGTTCTTGTGAATCACTAAATCTAAGCCGGCCGGATATTTTAGGTTACACTAGCTCCGACATAAATTCTTGTTTTCCATATTTTCTCTCTTCTCTTCAAAATCTCTTTAAATGTATAAATATACTCTTTTGCTTCATTCTCCTTTTAGAGGGATCTCTCATACAGTGGAAGAGAATACCAACATTCTTTTAACTCAACAAGTCTTCGATCCAACCTTTTCAAGGAATTTATTTTGTGTAGGTGACATGGTACCGTAACGAGCGTCGGCTGCTTGAGGTGGAGCGTATAGCGTTGGTCCGAGATGGTCACTTCTGGTGTGCGGATGTGGCGGCAGTTAGTGTGGACGACGCTGGCCGGTGGACCTGCACAGCAGAGAACCTGGGCGGGAGGGCCAGCTGCTCGGCGCATCTCAATGTACTCGGTCAGTTCTGTACTTCTGGACATAATAATATAGTAAAGTTGATTCTGTGTCTGATACTAAATTAACACCTTTTGCTTTTAATGCATTTGAGTATTTACACGGAAATAACGCTATTAGAAGAGAAACCAATTTTACTTAAATTGGGGGTTAAAACATCAAGAGGGCCCTTCCCGGTCCTGTCTAACGTCAACGCGACCATGGTTGAAAAGCATGTTTTTTCATCCAACGAAATTTTTGAAAAAGAGGCATAGCACTAAATGTGGAGTAAGTGCCTCAACACTCGGTCGGCATTCGGCAATTTAGACTGGAAACTCACGGCCGCGGGCGGCTGGTAATTGAGAGGTAATCATGAAACCCTTCATCAACCATTGATATCACATTGCGCGCCCCTTTAATGTAGGTAGTTGGGTAGGTACCATAACAGTGACAGTATATCTTGATTTTGTAGTAAAATATATCATAGAGGTTGCCGCAATGACGTCTAAAAGCTAGGGTTCTCACGAGTAAACAATATTTAGTATTTATATATTTTTTTCATTACAATCATGTATCTTCATTATTGTAATACTTAACAATAATTGTCAATGACAATAATTATAAAATGATTATAATAAGTTAATATTATATTACAAACAGAATAAGGCATCTGATTTATAGTACTTATTATAACATTTGAATATATTTATGTCTCATATAGTTTGTAAGATTGAATTATCTCAAAGACAGACGGTCAGGTGATGTTGACAATAGCGAGCGCGACCTGATAGACCGCTTCTAATTTTTACTTCTTCTTCATAGTAACATCGATATCTTTCAAACTGAAGCCACAACAATAATTTTTAGTTTTTCAATTGTGTGTCTTAATGTTGATACATCCAATCTATCATACATAAACTACTGCATGGAATTGGGTGCAAATTTCTCTTTGTAATTGGGTCGGTGATATTGACGAGTTATACGCAGCGCTCCAACCGATACTCCAGGACGTGTTTATTGCCATCGATAGTCCTGTCAGTTTTAGAAGACCTGACAGCAAGAACTCTTCAATATTAGCGTAGAAATGTAGTAACAATGGTTCAAATTGTTTACAGTTCCCAAAGCCTATAAACGTCCAGAATTCATGGAGGAACTACGAGCTATATTGACTGAACAGGGCACGGTGTCCCTTGAGTGTAAGGTGGTCGGCGTGCCAACTCCTGTGTTGAGGTGGTTCAAGGTCAGTTCATTAAGACTATAAATAAAATAGCCTTTATCTTTAAAGAAAACAGAACAAAGGCTATTGCGTTCCTTCTCAGCACTAAGGTAAAGTAATTAAAAATCTGTAAGTAGAACATCTCCGTAATAAATAGGCGACACAAATGGAAGAAGTGCAGTGGGGGCAGAGGAGTAGAGCGTTTGGGCTTAGCGTTTCTGAGTTATTAAATTTAGTGACTTCTTAATAAAAAGGTAATAATAGTGACAGAAGCTTACGCGCTAATTATAGCGTATATTTATCTTAATATAATTATATAAATTACGTGACACGTTGTTAGTCCGCGATGGACTCCTTAACTAATGAACGGATTTTAATGGGGATTACTTCATGGAGGGCAGTTTAGTCCAACTTGAGAGATAGGATAGTTTTTATTTTGATTTGGGACCCACAATAATTTTTATTTCCAATATTTGTTTTGAATGGGCAAATTTTCTATGAGAAAATTTATTGACGAACGGTATGATTCTGCTGTGAAACAATTTCAATAAAGCAACAGAGAGCATTTTTTACGAAATAATTCTTGATGTTTTGAAATATTATTGTTAAATTCATATAAAACGGTATTTTTTTATTATCTACAGAACAACGTCTGTCGGGTCAGCTAGTATATATATATTAGCGAAGCTATGAACTAAAAAAGATCGACCGAAGATGTTGTTCATAAAAGCGATGTCCGACATTTATTTGCTAAACCTACGTGAATCAACGCCATTAGTGAAGATGTTCTACTTACTTCGGGTGCAAGTGCTGTGCCTGAGGCATTTATTTTCGAAATTGGTGATCATTCTCAATTTTCAATTAAATTGGAAAGTGCAATTAATTTCCAATTATTTTGATTAAAGTTTGGATTTGAATGCCGTATAGGTGTTTCTTTGGAAATAGACGAGTAGATAATAATATTGTAAAAATATTGTAAGGTTGTGTAATGAGCTGGGGAGCTCCAAATCGTAGCCGTTAGCCGTAAGAAATTTGACTGCCTAACTTTAGCGCACTCTTTGGGGGAAGGCTGGAGGTGAAGGGGTTAGTTGGCAAACCCGCAGTATGTAGTTATACACATTTATAATGCATCGCCTTCGGACTATGGCTTTGCGCGGGTTTCGTTACTGATTTTTATATGTATGTGTATAATATAAGTCTCCTACATATTAATTGATTTCTATTGGAAGTTTAAATAATGTTCAATTGCATATTCTAAGTAAGAATCATTTTATACAAATTATATAAAACTATTGCTTATTTTTTGTACCGACTTCAAAAAAGGAGGAGGTTCTCAATTCGTGGTCCCATTGTGATTTGGTCCAGATCTGACAGTGGAATCCATGAGAAAACCATAAAAGTCTTAAATTTTGCAAAACATACGTATAGCAAAGTGGATGATATATTTACGAATAACTCGCGCCAACCGATTTCGATGATTCGATTTCGATTTTTTTATTCGAAAACAAACATATACTTGAAAGATAGTTTGGTGAGAGTTTGGTTAGGTTGTGATCACGGAATCCATGACAAAGTAACGGAACACTGTCTGTAATCAAATTGCAAAGTATTTTGTACGTTCATTGCTGCATTGAAATTTTTTGTATATTTACACATATTTAGACAAATTGTTAGTATACTAATACTTCAAATTCACTAAAAATTATTAAATAAAAATTTTTTTAACAAAAAAACAACCGCCTTCCAAAACAATAGATATAATGTGCACTAAAAAGTATAAAAATAATTGCGTATTTTTATACAATCTAATTAATTAATGTTATTCTAGTTACGATTATTGTAATATTTGGTGACATCCAAGATAGTTTTCCAAAAATAACAATAATGGTAACTAGAATAACATTAATTAATTAGATTGTATAAAAAAACGCAATTATTTTTATACATTTTAGTGCACATTATATCTATTGTTTTGGAATAGTGTTTTTGAAGACGGTTGTTTTGTTTTTTAAATTTTTTTTTCAGTAGGTAGCTAGTGAAAATAATTAATCTAAATCGGATTCACAAGCCGAGTCCAAAAAGTAAAGCAAAGCAAATATACGAATGAGTACGGATTAAGTTGAAAAATGAAACGGGACTTGTGGCGGGCGCGTGTGCGTGTTCCTTCATACTACGCACACAAACATCGACTAATCACGCAGACACACATATCTGTACTTGGGGCGCAGCGCAATAGCAAGAGTTTCTTCATATATCTACTCTCTAAATTCCGCTGGACCCGCGTCACCTCTTAATATAATTTACACACATTTTGTTTCTCATGCTGCGAACAGGACAGTCGTGAAATAAAAGCCGGTGACGTGTTCGCGCTGACTGCGAACTCGGAGGACCCAACCTCCCTTGGGACATACACATGCGAGGCTGTCAACTGCATGGGCAGGGCGTACTCCTCCTCCAAGGTGCACGTCATCGGCCGCGCTAGTCGGGAGGGTTCAGCTAATCCAACGTCAGGGTAAGCGTTGTATTTCTGATTAAATTATTTATTTGATAGCTTCAAAGGGCTGTAAGTGTAGTTGTCACCGCATTTATAACTATATAGACTGTACCTTTGCCCTCCACATTTAGACTTCATTCTAATACTTCATCTTTGTGAAATCTATCTCCGGATCATCTTCAAAACAAATCTTTCGTTGGACACTGTAAATTGTTTTCTTGAATTAAATTGATTCAGAGCATCGTGTTTTGTGTTCAATTTATAAAGGCGAGAAGTTTTTCCATTACGGTAGTAAATGTATTGTTACAAGCTCGATCAACATTTAAGTCTGCGAAGGTAGACCCTTACCGCGCTGTCGCAATTTTAGCTAAGGGATATTTTCCTAAGCAGCACAACAATTTCTGTATTGCACTCCATGTTTGGTTTGTTGAAGTCATTACGTGTGTGAGAAAATTGACTTAGGTCTCCACACGGTCTCCACTTTATTACTGTTGATGCATTTTATTTAGCAACTACTTCACTTAATCATTTTTGGTGAACACCACTATATTATTTTCGGTGACAGTTAAGTATACATTTGTTTTTCTAATCTTTCATCCGCATTAATATCTTACACAGTTTCTAGTTTAAGGCCTAATCATGACTTCCAGAAACTCTCGCCTTACCATGTACAAACTTCCTCAACGACTTTATTAGTGCATTCTCTACCATTACCGTTTTAGAAAATACTTGATGCGTCGAATTTTGTGAAAATATATGAGAATATAATGCTCCTTCTTTTTGTTTTAAGTGAGCGATGATTTATTTATGAGGATTATGATTTATTTGATTAACAACATGCATCTTCTTTGACCGTCGTTGAATGAGGCTATTGATGTCCACGGGCAGTCGTCGTTGCACTGACTCCAACAACGTATCATAAGTTAGTTACTCTCTCCCCATCTCATCATTATCAAATTACCCGACAATCACTTCGTAATGACCAAACACTGAGATAAATAATGAAAATCTTACTAACTTAATTTTGATGAAACAAATTACTTATATGTCAGGTATTTTAAACATATTTAATATTATAATATTATTTATTACAGAGGAATAACGCCAGACCCACCCCCAATCTTCACAAAAGAGCTTGAGGACCAATTTGTGAAGATTTGTGAATCACTGGCTTTTAGCTGTCACATCGTAGTACCGCCATGGCCACGAAGTATAGTGTGGTACAACAAAGAAGGCAAAATTAAGCCCAGTGACAAGTAAGTCAAAGTCACTTTTACGTTTGAACTTTACATCATTTGTTTCACTTTGGGCAAAATCCGCGCTATAAGGATTTACCTGGTGTCTGTTTGGTGCATAACATCAATTGACCAAGTGGCGCATAAAAGCAACCGCCCCATATTATATTTACCCTAAGAAGGGGAATCTGTCAATCTAGACTCCAACACACTGCCGCAATCAACCTGCGTTAAATACCTTAGATTTTATCTGGACCGTAGAATGGTATAGAAAGACCATATTAATAATTATAATCGAAGCGCAACTAAATTAACCTTACATTCAAAAACCCACTCTGGCTTCTCGAAAGACAGACTGCCTTATCTAACAAACTAAGGATATATTGCTCCATATTTAATAATAATAATATAATAATAAATTTCGTTTATTTCAAAGATTACATATACATTTTTTAGTGGTTGAGACTTCCCAGTAAGTTGTCTTAGGACACTTGTATTGGGAATATCTCGCACTTCCTTAGCAACTGCATATTAAAACTGATCTGGTCATATGAAATCCAACTGTGGTCGACAGCCAGCAAATCCAACCAATCAAAAAATGAGGATCCAGAGAGCTCAAAACAGCATACTAAGGGTACCTTCATCAGCCTTGGTACGCTCGAAACTCTACCATTAAGAGGCTCTTTGCACCGGATGCCGGCCAGATTATGGGTACCACAACAGCGCCTATTTCTGCCGTGAAGCAGTAATGTGTGAATTCAAATTCAAATATTTTTATTCAAAATAGGATGTGACATCACTTATTAAAGTCAAAAAACTACTACCCATTCCGAAATGAATGCCTGAGAAGAATGGGCGCAACAAACTCAGCGGGCTTTTTTTTCATCGAATAAATATGTTTACAAAGTAATATTGTACAATTAAACTTATTATTTAATAGCCTGAGGGCGGTCACTCCATTCCCAATCTGTGGTATCATTAAGAAAGTCATTTATGTTATAGTAACCTTTACCACACAAACGTCTTTTAACAATTCTTTTGAATAACGTAATACTTTTGTTTTGATCATTTTATGGGATATTGTTGTAAAAGCATATACATCGCCCCACAAAAGACTTACTAACTCGACTTAGCCGAGTAGTAGGTAAGTAAGTTTATGTCTGTTCCTGGTGTTTACATTATGGTTATGACAGTTACTGGCAAATTCACTTATGTGCCTATGAACATACATTACATTATCAAGAATATATTGAGAAGCAACAGTCAAGATGTTAATTTCTTTGAATTTTGCTCTCAATAATTGTTTAGGACCAAGGTTATAAATAGCGCGAATAGCCCTCTTCTGCAGCACAAATATTGTATTAATATCGGCAGCGTTGCCCCATAGCAATATACCATAGGACACAATACTATGGAAATAACTAAAGTATAAGTACTATTCGTACCGTATCTATGTCAGTTAATTGTCCAATATTTTTAACCGCGTATGCTACAGAACTAAGTGTTTTCGCCAATCTTTCAATATGGGGGCCCCATTGTAATTTGTAAGCTAGAGTTATGCCAAGAAATATAGCAGATTCCACCGGTTCTATCACCTCTCCGTTTAACAAAACATTTGCATTTACATTTTTGACATTTGGTACGGTAAATTTAATGTATTTAGTTTTCTTGTTATTTAACAATAGGTTATTAGCGCTAAACCAGTACACGATGTCAGATAGAATATCGTTCACTTTGTCATACATAGCTTGGTTTCTTTTCACTTTGAAAATCAGTGAAGTGTCGTCCGCAAACAATACTACCTTAATATGTTTTTTCTCTATAAGATTAGGAAGATCATTTATATAGATAAGGAAGAGGAACGGTCCAAGAAAAGATCCTTGTGGTACCCCCATGGGCAGGAGATGGCAGGAGACCTGCCATTCACGTCTCTCAGTATCGACCCTCTGAATTCTATTGTTTAGATATGAAGCCAGAAGATCGAGCGCAGTTCCTTAGGCATTACGTGTTTCGGTCGGAAGGGCGCTGTAGCTAGTGAAATTACTAGGCAAATGAGACTTGACAACTAATGTCTCAAGGTGACGAGCGCAGTTGTAGTTTCGCTCAGATTTTTTGGGTTTTTCAATATTACTGACCAACTGCATTGTAATGGGTAGGGCGTATAAATTACCATCAATGAACCTCCTGCTCGTCTCGTTCCTTATTTTGATAAAAGAAAACCTCGGAAATTCAGGAGTACCTGGATATCCCAACCATATTTGACGAAGAAAAACGATACTCAACCAGCTATAAGACTTGTTATGTATGACACCCAAACCCGTTATCCAGTATGCTCTTGCAGCCAAACAGATTAACAGACTCAAGGAGCCAATGCCCAACCTAGCTAAGGCGAGATGGAGCAGTGGCTCCTTCTCGCCAAACTTCAACCTCTTTCAACCCAGTTGATTATAGTCTTGAGGACTGATCGCAGGTCTAAATGAGAATCTAAAAAAAAATATTATTTAATGATGGTGATTTGATTTGACATAAGCTACATTTAAATTTTAGTATTGTAATGTACTATGACGTAACTAGGTATCGCGTGGTGGAAGACGGCGTTGGAGGTTACATGCTGGAGGTGAGTCCGGCAGAGTGGTGTGACGAGGGGGAGTGGAAGTGCGTGGCGACCAGCTCAGGAGGTCGGGTTGGAATGTCGTCCTGCTACGTCACCATGGAAGGTAATAATAATATTATAATCTCTATAAGAAAGCCCTGCGTGTCTCCATGTAAAATATACGGCGTTACTTTAGATAAGTAACTGTTTTACCTTGACGATTTATGAGAGAAAATATAAAAACAACTTAGTAATATTAACCCACGATAATAGAAAATCATTGACAAATTTCGTTCAATTCACAATTTTATTTATAAATCGTTACTTCATCGCTTCTCTGCAGGTAAGTCTAGCCGCCACCGTTACGACTCCTGCATTTAATATTATAGGCACGATTTTATAAGCATTGTTTAGTAAACAATGCTCTATCTGACATCGTGTACTGGTTTAGCGCCAATAACTTATTGTTAAATAATCATAAAACCAAATATATTAAATTCACCGCGCCAAATGTCAAAAATGTAGATGCGAATATTTTATTAAATGGAGAGGTGGTAAAACCAGTGGAATCTGCTATATTTCTTGGCATTACTCTTGATTCCAAATTGCAGTGGGGCCCCCATATTGAAGGATTGGCGAATAGGCTTTGTTCTGCAGCATATGCGGTTAAGAAAATTAGACGGTTAACTGACATAGATACGGCGAGATTAGTATACTTTAGTTATTTTCATAGTATTATGTCCTATGGTATATTTTTATGGGACAGTGCGGCCGATACTAATACTATCTTTGTGCTGCAGAAGAGGGCTATTCGCGCGATTTATAACCTAGGTCCTAAAGAATCATTAAGAGAAAAATTTAAAGAAATAAACATTTTGACTGTTGCTTCTCAATACATTTTTGATAATGTTTTGTATGTTCATAAGCACATTGAGGAATTTTCTAGAAACTGTGACATTCATAATGTTAACACGAGGAACAAACATAAACTTGTTATGCCTACTACTCGGTTGGGTCGAGTTAGTAAGTCTTTTGTTGGGCGATGTATATGCTTCTACAATATGATCCCAGAAAATGTACAAAACAAATGTGTTACGAAATTTAAAAGAATTGTTAAAAAACGTTTGTGTGGGAAAGGTTATTATAGCATAAACGATTTTCTTAATGACACCACGGACTGGGATTAAAGCGAACACCCTCAGGCTCTTTAATTATTAATGTTTATTGTACGATATTACATTGTAATCCATATTTTATATAAAAAAAAAGCCCGCTGAGTTTCTTGCGCCCATTCTTCTCAGGTCTGAGGCAGTCTCTTTTGAATGGGTGGTAGATTTTGACGTTCAATAAGTGATTATAAATCCTATTTTGAATAAAAATATTTGAATTTGAATTTGAATAAATAGGTCGGATGTATATACATACATCCGATCACACCGATACATGATGATTGATAGTAATGCAAGAGTTATAGGTAGTTACTGCAATATCTTTTTTGTTTGCTGATAGTCATTGAAAATTCAAATTAATAGAAACTGCAGGCGTTTTAAATTAATAACCCTTCACCCGCAGCCGTACGGTCGCTCGCAAGCCCGTCCTACCGCCTGCCACCGGACCGCACCACAATATCGCGCATTCGGTTGTTTATCCTTATCGTCATAACTATTCAAAAATTTGTTCTAAAAATGTAGTATATACAGACATTATCTACTTTATATAACTGTTATGTAAGTATGATTCTGATATGTAAGCTATATTATTGTAAAGTTTCAATAAAATACATTTACTAGATTTCGTGTGAAAGAGCAACAAACATACATCCATACATCCAGACGCCCATACATTCTTACAAACTTTCGTAATTATAATATTAGAAGATAATTCTTTGAAAAGCCCGAAGGTAGGGCTGAGATTTTTACAGGTATGAACCTGTGTCCATGCCTGGATGTATGAACACCCAGACATCCAAACATTCTTGCAAACATTCGTATTCATAATATTAGTACTCGTAGATACCAGAAGCCAGGCTGAGATTTTCACAGGTCCATACATCAATGGGTGGTAGATTTTGACGTTCAATAAGTGATTATAAATCCTATTTTGAATAAAAATATTTGAATTTGAATTTAAGCACATTTAATGTGTGATAATTCTGTTATTTTCCATAACAGAAAGACTGTATAACTGACCGGCAACTTACGGATGAAAATACCGCGACGCTGGTATACTTCAGCTATTTTCATAGTCTGATGACATACGGTATTTTATTTTATGGGACATGCTGCCGATGTTAACACCATTTTCACACTGCAGAAGCGAGCTATTCGTGCAATCTATAAATTAGGACCAAGAGTGTCACTAAGGAAAAAAATTAAGGAAATAAAAGTTTTGAATTTGACATCGTAATACATAAATGAAATCCTTGTTTATGTAAAAAAAATATAAATTCGTTTAAAAAAATTAGTGACACTCATAATGTCAATACTAGAAATTAGGGATAAGCTTGCTGTTCATGTAAGTCGACTCCAAAAAGTCACTAATTCATTCAGAGGTCTATGTATACGTTTTTATAATAAGGTCCCTGTTGACATTCAGAACTTACCTTTAAATGAATATAAATCAGTGCTAAAGAAAAAGTTGTATACAAAAGGGTACTATAAAATATCTGAATATCTGGATCTAAAGAACCGCTGGGCTGTTACATGTCTGTCTCAGTTTGATAAATGACATTATCTTATATTAATATATATAAATTACGTGACACGTTGTTTGTCCGCGATGGACTCCTAAACTAATGAACGGATTTTAATGGGGATTACTTCATCGAGTGCAGTTTCGTCCAACTTGAGAGATAGGATAGTTTTTATTTAGATTTGAGACCAATTTGAGACCCATAATTATTTTTATTTTCAATATTTATTTTGTATGGACATATTTTGTATGAGAAAATTTATTGACGCATGTTGTTTCTGTTTTTTAATAAATTTTAATAAAAATAATAATAATAATTATGAGTTATGTAAATTGAAACAACATTGTAAGTAGAGGCATTTAGTAAGTATTGCATTATATGTAGATGGGCATTGTTTTGTTATTCGGTAGATTTCTCGTAACAGGCATCGTCATGCTCGTTTAAATGCCTCTGCTTGTGGCGGCGACGTGGGGCGGTTCGTTCCCTTCCCTAAAATATGGTCGAGGGAGGCGATGGCTGGTCCATGCGTCATGCTCGTGAACGGGTGCTACTCGTGGTGGCTGGATGATCTTGTTACCGGGAGGTCTGCTAGATGCGTTTTTTTTTTATTATTATTTCCTTAAAAGTTAAAGTTATTATATATTTTACTAGCTGACCGATTGCCGATATTAAAATCGCGATACAAAAGAAACTGTTGATCGTAGATGGGTGAAAATTTGAAGTTGTACGTATTTTTTAATGCTGACTTAATAAACAAATTTAAAAAAAGTAAAAAATAAAAAAAAATGTGTAAACCCTTAATATTTAGGGGGATGAAAAATAGATGTTGTCCGATTCTCAGACCTACCCAATATGCACTCAAAATTTCAAGAGATCAGTCAAGCCGTTTCGGAGGAGTTCAAAGTTTAACACCACACGAGAAATTTATATATTAGATTTAATGAAATGCTCACATAATGCCTCTATTTATTTACGGTATATGTGGATTGATACATCTACTATACTCAATAACTCTTGTGTTTTTAAGTATTAATTTACTTTTTTTTTCTTATTTTGACTTACTCGTGTAAGCCTTTCAGTTTTTGACTTTTGAGTATTTTTGTTGCGTCACTTTACATATTATATTGTTATTGAAATGATTTGTAAAACAATTAAAATGTAAATCTTGACTTAAAAGAGTGGCAATGAGTTTTTTGCTACTTCTTCTCATTAGCTCAATCCTTTACAAAGTAGCGGTAAATTCAATAAGAATAAATATTTTTAATTTTTTGACATTCGTAAGTGTCATTTGCGTGACCTACAAATACTAATAATACTAATAAAGTGTTTTTGAATTTGAATTTGATTGTATGCAATAATCTACTATTCTGCATAGCCCGACCTGTTTTAGTAAAAAAAAACTAGAGGTGTCTTATAATATGTTAAATGGGTTTTTTTGTTTTATGAAGTGTCGAGACAAGCAGGAAGTTCACCTAATAGAGATAAGAGATACGCCCTGTCTATTTCTTTGCAATGCCCATCAAGATTATTGAAAATAATCTAAATTCGGATCGGCACCGCGATTTGGCTCCTCATTTTAAGACAAAACATGTTTAATCTCAGCAAGTCAGTTATTTCAATCAGTTCTACTGTTTGAGTTTGTCCGCTGTAGTACTTATCTAGTTTCAGTTTTCTTATTTAAATACAGCAATCATTGTATGAGTAGTTGACTCAGTTAGTTTATAAACCAAGTTGGAAACATACAATCCTTACTTTGACATTTATGATCGTATAACTCGCAAGCATTTCTACTTAAGCCGCGTCCGCTGCGCCGTGTTTTCATGTTTGTTAACACAAAAATTTTATTCAAATAGCCTATTGTTGTTTTAACATTGAAAAAAAGTGTTAAGTCGTTTTTATTAATCGGAAGAAAAAATGAGATTTAAATTAAGTAATACATTTTTTATGAAATATTTCATGTTCTATTCTTGATTATTTTAATAAAAATTCTATAAATTATTGGGTTATTTCAGAAATACGTCGAATTATCAATAGCCCTGTATATGTTTTTTTTTTCATCATCTTAGATAAAGGCTATATAGGTGTTGGTGTTTCTTTCGGACTGGATTCCGAAACTAATATTATATGTATGTTTGTAATGTATAATTAATAAATATGAGATATTTTTTCAGTGCCGAAGAACTATAGAAAACCAAGGTTCATGGAGAACCTTCAAGCTGTATTAACAGATGAAGGTTTAGTTTCGTTCGAATGTAAAGTTGTTGGATTCCCTACACCCATATTGAGTTGGTTCAAAGATGGCCAAGAGTTGAAACCAGGTGATGTGTACCAACTAACAGGCACTAATTCACTCGGTTCTTATTGCTGTATTGCCAAAAATTGTATGGGGCAAGCATGTAGTTCTGCCGAACTAACAGTCGAAGATATACAAAATCAATTAAACGAAGAAGAAAAGTTGCAATTGTTCTCAAAGAATCAAGCTCCGAAGTTTATACAGGGCCTGAAAAGTGTCGAAGCTAAAATCGATGAACCATTCCGCTTTACGATTAAAGGTAACTGTTGTTTTTTAAATATTATTTATTTAGAAAGAGGGCAATGAATGAGCAATTAAAAAAAATAAGATGCTGTTGTAAATCGTTCGAATATCAAGAGAATATTTGGACACGAAAGACCCGTAATATGTAATATTTATGACGTTTCTCTCAATTTTTCAAGTATTTTAAGAGGTCGTTCAATATCACTATATTGGACCACTAACAAAATTCTATTGAGATTGTGCTTTTGTATTGAGACTTTTATATATTGCAGCAACTTAGAATAAATTAGCTTTGATTTAGCTGTTCTTTTCCGAGATTATATCATCACAATTACTATTTATACTCACTCTAACACTTGGCGTTGCATGTCTCGTGGTGGTTATGTCATAGGTATATGATAAAGCCGAGATATCACAATTTCACTAGTTATATTATAACTAAACGGTAGATTGTCAATCGGTTTCATTTCTTACAATTAACGGCCTGGTTTTAGTGCCGTTATAATGTCACGGGTACATCATTTTTGATTTTTCCTTCTTGTATTCTGTGGTCGCTTTTTGGTTTTCTGTAATTTCCATTTTACTACTATTCATTCGCCTACTGAAAAACTAGTGCTTCAAACAAAGGTTAAAACTGGGTTTTTGGGACTTGTTGTACGCAAAAAAAATTTCAAACACCGTTTTGACGATCTGGTTGTAGAAGAAAACCATTTCCGGCTTACTCTACAACATACAAGTTTAGCCAAAATCACTTGCAACTTTTTTTTCGATCTTATACGCAACCACAGACGTTGCAACAATAATCCTAATGCAACGCAGTTCAAAAGGATTTAAAGAAAAACAGGAAAGAGCTCGACGAGCTCAATAACAGTACAGCCAACTCTCTGAGCTCGATGAGCACAAAACAACAAAAATTATATATTATTAAAAAAAATTATAAATGGAAGTCATGTTGAAACAATTAAGTTTTTTAAATAAAACATAATTAGAACCTTAATTTTGAGGTATCGTAGCTTTTTGACCTAATTCCAGCAGCCTAATTCCACCTTCGCACGACACACCACAAATATCTGGATGAGTGGTGTTACTCCACAGTGCAGTTTTCAAGGAACTTTCTTACACGTATTACCAAGCTGTAGAATGAGCTTCCTTGGGATGTGTTTCCAGGACGATACGACATGGGTACCTTCAAGAAATCACGTCCCATTTTTTAATAGGCCGACAACGCTCTTGTGTTCACTTAGCATCAGAAGAAACGTACGCTCGTTTTCTCTTCAATTAGGTAGTAAAATTGACGTGTTAATCACAAAAAAAGTTTATTTGTCGTTTGACCGCTCTTTGACAACACTTCCCTTAGTGCCTTGTCTGCTTTCGAGTGAATTGCGATTGCCTATTCCGCGGTCATCTCGACGGCAAAGCTAAATTGGCATCGAAGGAATTGGAAGTCATAAAAAGAGCAAGACAATACTACAAGCCAACCCTGATTCTAGCGCTCTAACAACGCGAAGGTCCAACTACATATGAAAATTTGCTCTCATCTCTGGTCAGGTGCACTCGATTATCAGCTCGAAACATTTGACCGCGCGCAACGCAGATCTGCTTAAATTGTCAGGGATCCAGTGCTATGTGTATAGCTAGATCGCTTGGTATTGATTGGAGAAGTTGCTTCATTGTGTGTCTTTTACAATAGTTAACACGGGAAGTATTGCAAAGATCTATTCGACAAAGTCCCTGCCGCCGATTTCCACCTTAGAACGACATGCCACAAATTTTAAATGGTTCGAGCGAGGTGTGCCCAGGGCGATACGACATGGATTCCGTAAAATAAAGTGTGTATACCTTTCCCTAAAGGCCTACAACGCTTCTGTGATCTTTTGGTCATGCAGCAGATTATAAGCTGTGGTGATTACTTAAGACCAGGCGACTCTTATGACCGATATAACCCCTACCGTATTAAAAATTAGTTTTTTAATATCTAATTTAATATATTTTTTCAGTTGCCATTCCGCCTGAACCTGCAGTATTATGGTATCGAGATGACCAACCAGTGGATACGTCATCTCGTTGTTTACTTGGTAAAGAAGACCGAGGTGTTTTTTATTTAGAAATAAAAAAATTAGAATTAATGGATCAAACTGAATGGAAATGCGTTGCAATGAATGATTTCGGACACAGCGTAACATCATGTTTTCTTAAATTGATAATACCGCGACACTACAAAAAGCCGCGGTTTTTGGAAAATCTTCAAGCTATCCTTTCAGATGAAGGTGCTGTTAATTTGGAATGTAAGGTTATAGGTGTTCCGCAGCCCACTCTAAAGTGGTATAAAGATGGAGAGGAACTTAAACCCGGCGATATACATAGGATAATTTCAGGGCAGGACGGCACATGCTGCTTAGGAACATACACATGCGAGGCACAAAATTGTATGGGTATTGCAGCCAGCTCTGCCTCACTTTTAGGTTTTGAAGATACTGTTAAAGTTAAAAATAAGAAGAAAAGTGAGGAACAAACCTTAGAAAGAAATTTATCACTTAGCACTATTCACGAGGAAAGAACATCACAACTGTATGATACTCCTATTGGAGATATTACTTTAGACGAAAAAGGTGAAATATCTTTTTCTTTTGATGGCAAAGAAGTTTCTGTTTCTTTATACGAAACCCCAGATCTCACAGAAGAAGAAGCGTTACAAATTGTGGAAATGTACGCAGACCAGTTATCGGAAAACGTAACGGAACATAATGTTGTGGAACTACCGCCATTAAGATTTGTAAAAGAAACGTCCACATCAGGAAATTTATTAATGGAGGCAATAATCATTGACGTTTCACCTGACTACTTTATTCACCCAGAAGAAGATTTGAGAACAGAAGCCGATATAGAAGATATATCTATTGCCGATGAAAACGGAGCTGCGCAATTATCTTTTGACAAAGAGATATGTGATGATGACCTTGAAAAAACGGTTACTTTACTTTCAGAAGAAAAAGTCGATTTCTTAAAGAAAGATTATAGAAGAAAATCTGACTCATTGCGAAGTGGCGATTATTTTAGTATTTCTAAAGAACAGTCGTATTCAGAAGGTAAAAAAAATGATGATGATACCCAAGTATCTGAATGTACTAGTTTTGCCAGTGCACACAGTACTGATAAGCCAAAATCTAAATCTTCGAAACCATCGCAAGAAGATGGTCAAGAATCATCTGATATTACCAAAACTGTTCTATTCAGAGAAGATTTAGGCGATGTTAGAAAATCTAAAATTGAGCTAGTAGATATTAAACAAGAGGGAGATAATTTGAAAATGTCCACGAAATCTTGTACGAATAAGAATGAATCAATTAACTTTGAAAGTGACACAGAATTTGATCTAAACCCACAGTACCAAACATCATATAAAAGCGAAAATATTAAGAGATTATTCGCACTTTTGATGAAATCAATTAAGAATATTAGGAATGTGGAAGAAGGTGTCAGTTTTAAAGCTGATTTAATTTCTTCGCCCGCTACCGCATCTAAAAGCCTCGAAGTAATAAATAGTCTTCTGACACCATTAATCGGAATTAAAAACAATATCGAAAGTATGGTGGATGTAATAGATTTTGGGGTGTTTGACAGTAACTACGGTTCAATTGTAGAAGAACTGAGAAATATTCAAAAATCTTTAACAGTCATTCAAATGTGTGCAGCCGAAAGTTGTGATAAAACAATCGTTACAAATACATGTATATCAATAATTAATGAGTGTAGTGATTACTTAATGGAAATCATGTCGCTTATCAAATTGTGTTCTGTGGATCTTACTGATAAAAATCAGATTTCACAAATTCAGTTGCTAACTACAGACGTTATTTGTATTTTAAAGACGTGTAAAGATATAACACACAAGAAAAGACTTATAAAAGAGACAACGTCAATTTCTAAAAATCAGCAGCACTTAAACGAAACCCAGAAATCTGTTTTTAATCTAAAAATACCAATTAATTCATTGCTAAATATTGTGAAAAATGCCTTAGAAGGAAAAGTTATAATGCTTACTGATTTTGAGTTAGGTGAAGTAATACTTCTTCATATGTCGTCATCAATACAAGATTTACAGACAGCATTGGAACGTATTGAATCATTATCAGTTGATGAATCCAAATCGTCATTAAATAACTATAATACAAGTATTATAAATACTGTTATGGAATCCGTACTAAAATTACGAAATTCATTTGAAATACTTTCTTCAGAAACGAAAATTCAACATGATAAGCAAGGAATTAAGAGTGTGTTGGAATTAGTTAAAGTTAATCTGGAAGATATATCATCCCATATCTACGACATTGAACTTAATGTTGGGGAATTTGATGTTTTACGTAGCGATAACAAGCTTGAGCTCCTTCAAAAAATGGCACAAGCACTCATATCCCTGGACAAAAATTTATCGTTTTTGAACAATTTACCTGATATACACAGCAACATGATAACATTCCATAAAAATCTTACAAAAGTCCTTGAAAAGATAATCGAAAGTAATGAAGCCAAAAAATATGTTGCTTTAGTTGAAATATGTGACGCAGTTAATAAAATTAATTCTTTCATTAAAAATGTTGATTCTGAGAGGACATTGTCATTAGCTAGTATTGGCAATGCATTAGGTGTTATTAATGAGCAAATAAACAATATGGAACTAGATGGAAATCTTCATTCCATATTGATAAACAATTTTATTCAATTGTTAACCCAGTTACAAAATATTGCTAATAATACAGAAGATCCAGAGCAATCAAATGACATAAATGAAGAACCACGCTCGGAACGTGGCACTCCTTTACTGTTATATCAAATAGAAAAAACAATTAATGCCATTAAACATGTATCTATTAGTGAGGAGACTACTTCTGAAATGCCAGATATGGTCCCAATTCTTGAATCATTGACGCCAGTACTAGAAGACCTTAAATGCAGCATTGCAACTTTTAAACAAAATGCTGATCAAGAATCTCATTTATCCGACCTATCACAACAGTCTTTAGTAAAATCAATCAATAAATCATTACACGAACTTCACCAAAGCGTTACTATTTTTAACCAGATAGTAATGGATTCTGTAGAAATATTGAAGCCTGGTAGCATAGTGCCTAGCGTGGCAAGGCCAATTTATGAGCTCAACGCCGCAATAGAAATACTCCAAGAAAATATTCTATCTGAGTATGATAGCTTATCATCTCAAGAAATAAGCGTTAAAGTTGCCACCTTATCTCAAGCTCTCCAAAATTGCTTTCTATTTATTGGCGAAGCTTTTGAATGTGAAGCAGTAGGAGATATTTCAACTTTAGATGATATATCGTACTTAAAAACAACAGCTGACTCAGTTTCTTCAGATTCTCATATTGCTCTAGAAATATTAAAAGTAACACAACATGAGCAAAACGCCTCACAGTTTAAAGAATTTTCACATGAATCAAAGCCTGACACTGCTATACAATTGTGTAAGTTATTGCAACAGGATATTATTGATATACAAAGCCTTGAAGTCATGGACACGCTCAACGAAATACTACAAATTAAAAGCAATCTGTTCTTTAGTCAGCTGATTGAGTGTTTTGAAGAACTTCATACAGAAATTCAATGTATTTTGGAAGGCGTTATGGAAAACAAAAGTCCAGTAGCTATTTTAAATATTGCAAATAAAATTCATGCAAAATTAGTTCATGTTGATATTGAACAGCTTTTATTGGAAGATAATCTACCAATTACTGCAAATGAAATAAATACTATGGTGCAGAGTTTATTGAAGTTAAATAATGATTTAAATGAATACATACAATACAACGTTGCCTATGACTCCTCTGCATATATAAATACACTGCGCACATTATGTAGAAATCTAATGACTAACATAGAAGCATTTGATGGAGGAATCTCGCCTGACGACAATTTCAAAGAACAGTTACTAAGTTTACAAGATACTTTAGCTGATTTTTTGAATTCGACTGGAGTAGAGCAGACAGGAGCTCGAAACGATTTTATCGCACATGTAACAGAAAAGCTTACTATGAACTTATTAAAGTTAGAGGATGAGCTAATACCATTTACACCAGAATCACCATTGCCTTTACATAGTCATTCTATTCTAATATCTATAGATGAAATTTTAAAAAATATTGAAAATTTCGAATTAAGAAACTTTACAAATGTTGCTGAACTAAATAATGACATTGTGATTTCTCAATTTACATTTGAAAGCGAAATTGAGAGTTTTAATCATCTAGATAGTATTTTGAATAACGCTGCTAAGAACATATTATCAGATATTTCTGAATCATCAATAGCAGATTTAGACAAGGTAAAAGACTTTTTGCAAAAATATTTAAGTGAATTTGCTACCCTCAGGTATTTAATGAGCACACGACTGAGTCATAAGAAGGTCATTCGACTTATTATACAATATAATTTACTTCAAAATACAATGAACGATTTTGAACAACAGCAAGAGCGACTCCAACTACCTATTGATTTTAAAGAGTATCTCAGGGACTGCCTTGAAAAGGTTAATCGAAGCATGAGAAAAATTCAATC
This sequence comes from Leptidea sinapis, assembly GCF_905404315.1. NCBI lineage: Eukaryota > Metazoa > Arthropoda > Insecta > Lepidoptera > Pieridae > Leptidea > Leptidea sinapis. The sequence continues at coordinate 1,379,193 of NC_066312.1, read as the reverse complement.
ATCGATGATAAGATTAGTTAATTTCCAGTCAGATATGCTGTTTGTTCATCCATTACATAAAATTAAAATAGCAATAGGGACATTTACAGAGTTTTTAAAAGAAGATCAGGAATTATATTTGCATGAGCTAATAAGTAAATTCCTTGAGGTTCTTGAATTGGGTAAAACACATTTTTGCGGAATAAAACTAGCCCTTATTGAAGAAATTAAATTCCACAATAATTTAAAAATTGATAATGAGTATAAAAACTTTATAAATGTTGTCGGTTTATTCAAAAAGTTTGTAGAAAATGAAATTGATACGATAAATGACTTGGCGAAAGGTGATAATAAATTACACCTACAAAAACTTTTAAAATGTTTTGAAATGCACGATGGTTATAGAAATACATCGGGGGTTGGACAGAAATTAATATTATTGAAATGCATAAATGAGTGTGTAGACATCTTTTATATACAATTAAAGTTGTCACCTTTGTCGCCCCTGCATGATAAAATTTTAAACACAATCATGGCAGATATTCTTGAGTCATTATATTTGTTGAATAAGTTGTGTATATTTAGTAAAGAAAAGATGTCTGATTCTGATATTGAACATTGTTTGAGAAGCTATATTAAAAACTTTACTGATAGTAGTAAGGCACTTGAACATTATAAACTGGATAATAAAGAATTCACCAACACCGAAATTGCACTAGTAACAGCGCTATTAAAAGAAATACACCTACTCCAAGATAATTTGAGGTCTAAAGATATACTTATTGAAGAATTAACTATTTTTAACACGGTATTAGATCCTCTTAATACTGTTGAGCAATATCTTGAAAATATTTTGTCATCGCCGTTCTTCAAAGATAAGCTGAATTTTAAAAACATAAAAGGTTAGTTATATCAAGTTATATTTAATTATTATAATCATCTACTGTCTGGTATTACTTGTGCAAATACATAAATATCAGAGTGATAACCAAAGAATATGGACTTTTATATATTTTGATCCTTGCATATTTCCCATTTTCCTTCCTCTCGAATCAAAAATTCATTGGAAACTTTCTTACACTTACGCATTACATCCCACTTTTCGATACATTCACGGTCTTGTACAAACATTGATTCACATTCGCCTTACATATTTGTGCAGACAGTATATTTTTATCTATCTTTTATACCAATAGTGGTAGATTTTGACGTTCAATAAGTGATTTTAAATCCTATTTTGAATAAAAATATTTGAATTTGAATACAAAACCTACTTTTTCCCTTTACAATTAATAAATGTACCAATATATATTTACGTAGACGTAGATGATCATTTATGAAGATAAAGTCTACTTTACCGCAAATTTTCTCACATACTTTCATGATAAAATTACAGTTAAAATACTTTTATCCATTTTCCGTGATTATTAAACCAATTATCCTTTTAAAAACTGTTAGTACATCTTCTTAAACTCTTCATCACCTCGTCTATCATTCTATCATTCCTACACTTACTACGCAAAGAAACCATTCTTATAGTATTTACTCTGCTTTAATTATCAAGCATTTCTTTGACGAAACTAATGAAAATGATAAGACTTTATATTGTTACTATTATTTTCAAAATTATCTTTCAGATAAGGCTGATTCTCTTTTATATCATATTGAACAATACATTGAAATAACAGAAGTTGTAGATGAAATTTCTGCGGTATTTAACATTGAAAATATAAGAGAAACAACAAAAAAAGTTAATGAATTAAAAGAATGTCTTTTGGCCATACAAATGTCACCAGAAACTTCAACACAATTCATTGATTGCTTCAGTACAAAGAGTCAAGCACGTGTTGCAACAGAACTCTCGAAATGCTTAACTGATCTTCATGAGGAGGCATCTAACAACAATGAAAACCAGATATCGACCCGAATTCAAGACAAAATGAACGATGTAATCACATTGCTTCATGAAGATTTAGATACATTCACAAAAGCAACTAATTTAAACCTTTTACCCAGTAATAAAGAAGGCATTCATCAAAGTAATGATAAAGCTATTTTGACCTCCAGCAATAATGAACCATTATGTCTTACATTAAACCAAGATAATCAGTCGGATGCAATAGGGGACACAACAGGAAAATCAAGCAATATAATAAACGAGTTAGCGGGAAAACAGCCACAAACAGTCGAATGTTATAAAATAATAACAGATTCTTCCTCTATAGATTTAAAACCTTCTTTTGAAATGATTGAAAATAACGAAATGAAATCCAAAAATCCATTGCAGGAACAATCATTTGATTTTGTAAATCAGGAACTCCATTCGACTAACAATGTTAACAAAGAAATTAGTTTGTTTGATTCCAATGTGCCACTATCTGATCAATCTAATATATCGAGTACGCAGGATGCTAGTGAATTAATCATGCCAGAGGATACAGCAATTGAGGAAATAAGCAGAAATAATGACAAAATTAACAAAGAAGCATATGAAAAATCTTCTATCGCATCTGTTGAGACTCAAGAAAAAATATCAGACTCATTACAAGAACAGTCAATGGATTTACAAATACAGGAACTTGAATCGATTAACATTACTCAAACAAAAATACAAGAAATACATTCTAAAATTTCAGTCTGTGATGAACTTCAAATAGCGCATACTCCTGATATTTCTAGATTTGACTTGCCTGAAGAAATAGCAGTTGAGAATAAAAAAGAAACAAAGAAAGATAATTACATTAATGACCAAATTTACAAGGCCGAGTTCGAACAAACTTGTGTAGCACCTGTAGAAATTCCAGAAAAAATGTCATACTCATCACAAGAACATATACAAGAATTTAATTTGACTAACAATGTTAAAAAAGAAATACTGAATATACATTCCAATATGCCATTATGTGATCAAAGTCAAATAGCGCATACTCCTGATAATTGTGAATTTGAATTGCCAACAGAAATAGCAATTGAGCAAGTAACAAACAAAAATAACGACAAAAATGAACATGAGGATGAGTTTGATCAAACTTGTGCAGCACTTGTTGAAACTTTTGAAAAAGTATCAGAGGTAAATAGATGTAATAACAGTAATACTTATAAAGAAGAGAACGAATGCAGAGATCACCATGATACTGAAGTATCAATAAATCAAGAAATGGATGTGCAACCAAATATGGTGGATTTACCCGAACAAATAGATTTAAGTGCAAATGTTTTATCTGAGACAAGGAAGTTAGAAATAACCATAGAAAGCAATGCACAAATAGATCAAAGTAATGAATTAATAAATAAAATAAAGCATAATAGTGAAATACAAGAGAAAGAAAATACAGCAGAAATAGATAAGTTTTCATCTGATATAAGTGCTCCTGATGATAATTGTAAAGCAAATAATGAACAGGAACAAAACAAAGTCAATACAAAAGAAAGTCTTGATCTTTCAACTGATAGTTATATTCCAAAAGAGTCATCTAACTTACAAATAGAAACCTATGTTAGTGCAGAGCTTAGTCTTGCTCTTTATGAAGATAAAGATCAGTCTATCGATATCACCCCCACAGATGAAGCTCATGAGGAAATGAACGTAAATTCAAAAGTAGTCCAAAGTCAAAGCAGTATTACAGGGAATTTTAATAGTAAGTAATAAAATTTTATAGTAGATAAAACTTATGTGAATTTTGTTGTGTATTTTGCACCTCCTTGCCTTGCATATCATATCATACAGTTGTTAGGGAGGACATCTGCTGTCACCATCTCGGCAAGTTTTAGGTGGCTGACCTATCTTAATTTTTTATCTTTAGCTCAGAACGCGCCTGAGCTAAAGCCCATGTAAATGCGTTTGTAAAAGTTACATTTCTGCACTCCAAAATGAAGAAAAGTATCAATCAGTTGATCAACGATCGATAATTATTCGGCTTTCGATCTTTTGTTTTGACTAACTTTTAGACGGGCAGCTGTTGTCGGAGCAAAGGAAGAAGTGCTGGTGAACTGTATAGATATAGCAACGCGCTGCGATCTTATATGCTAAATGGCAATTCACTCGCAACTTCCATTATTTCGGCTTCCCAAGAGCTTATGCAAATGGAGAACCAGATTCCTTATGGGTTTGGTTATGGTTTGTAAAGCGGCTTTATTACAGTTCAGTGCCGTCCTGTATCACTACAACTAATGTGATCTATTTTGATAGCCACTGTTAACTATTGCTCACTGCTAAAACTGATTATTTTAATCAATCTTATCATATATTTATACGTCAGCTCATTGAGCGTTTGACGGTACAGTGCAGATGCCGTATTCACCTGGCCTGCAAATATCTCACGGGAATCAGGCAACCAGTGCCGGAAAGAATTTCAACATATAAAAAACAGGTTTTAAAGGAAAAAATAACTCGTCTTCTAGTGGTGGTAAATGATAGATTCATATAATTAGGTCGTTTAAAAGTAATATTATATCTGACAGATATTTATATTGTTCTCCTATATTACATCCTAGAAAGATCATCAACATCATACATAATAGAAAGTCATTTAAAATTTACTCAAAATATATTGTGGGTTGTAGTTTTTGACGTTCAATAAGTGATTTTAAATCCTATTTTGAATAAAAATATTTGAATTTGAATTTGAATTTTGTGTTGAAATAGATTTTATCCCGTATCGAGATTAAATCTCGTATACTCTGGTTACCGGCGACGAATTGCCGGATTGTATTCCGAATAATAAGAAAATTATATTTATACCAAACTATCATAATCTGCTAGGGCAGGTTGAGTACGACACATATATTATATTATTTATTTGCTTTATTACAGGTAAATCTTATATATCAGATTTTGAAAATGAAGATCCAATGCAAAGGTTGGAACACCTTCTTCAGGATTTGAATGAATATATCAATATATCTCCTGAAAATATCAGTTGTAAAAAAGAGTCCTTATTAAATATTCTAGATGAATTTCAGATTGTCATTATTAAACAGAAATTTGATTATGATAGCAAAAAGGATGAGACTCTTAATGAGACTCTAGAAGATTTAGAGTGCAGTGTGAGGAGTGTACAGTTGCAAATAATTGAAAATAGTCCGACCCAACATATTCAAGAATCCGCTGCTACTCTGCAATTATTAGTTGATAACTTAAAAGACATTATTCAATTCTCAGATAAAGAGACGTTAAACAGTGAAATTTCTGATATGTCTTTATTAAAAGAATGTGAAAATTCTGTAAGCAATACTGTTGAAAAAATTGAACGTGGGTTTTTCAGTGAAAGTGATATACAAATCATAGTAGACAATTTAACAGATATAAATTTTTTCATAAAATCTATCAAGCAATGTATTTCAAATGATACTGAAAGTATTCTAGACAAAGGAGTAGATATAATGCAAAATTTAAATACAATTGAGAATAATTTAATTGTTGTTGAAAAACAACTAGCAGATAAACATGATATTGAACCACTTACACAAGATGCAATAATAACGGCAGTACATTCAGTATATGAAAGTGTTTCAAATATAAGAGACACACTTAGACGAATTCAGAAAAAAGGCTTGTATAAGAACTATGGAATACCTTCAGATATATTACTGAAAACTATTAAAGTATTTAATTCATTAAGTGCAATTGATGTGGATATAAAATCAATGTGTAAATGCCTTCGAACGTTTTCCAATCATTTTGAAGATGTCAAGTTTTATTTAAATTTTGATAAAACAGCACGGTTACCATGTGATTCTTGTATTACTGTAGAGGTTTTAACTGAATTAAAATCAAACTTATTAGGTATTAATTCAAATATTACTGAATCTGACCCATCATTAAATTTGCAGCTGCAATTAATTCTTTCTGACATTGATGAAATAATACAAAGTTTAGAAACTCGTTCAAATATTGAAGTCCGTGAAAAAATACCAATTTTTATGGAATTATCACAAAAGTTGTATATTATTGCTAAAAATATTAAGGGCTATTATGAAAATTATATTATACTCAATGACATATCCACTCAAATTCCTACGGAATGTATACAAAGTCAAAAAATCCAAGATAAAAGTGTTGGTTTTCATACTGTGGATGATAAAGATAATGCTATTAAAGAAACTAATGGTATAGATAACTCGGAAAGTCAGGTATCCCTGGGGATTAATAAAAATACAGATATTACTGGGTATATGGATATTGGAATACATACAATTTATGAACATGACAATATGAATTCCATTAAAAATCAATATACTGAGATTCTATTAGTTTCCAAATACGAAATAAATAAGGTAATTGATAATGCAGTTGATATAGTTATGTCAATGAAAAAATCAAAACCGATTCCAGACTTAGATATACAAATAAATGAAATTAAAGATTTTGCCACTTACACTAACAATGAACAAATTACTGATCTAATTGATAAAATTAAAGATCAGATACAACAAGATGAAATCGTATATATAGAAGATAATGCAACTTCTGATAGTGTAACTGATATTAACATTATTCACAAAGATGTTTGTGAAAGTGATTTTAATGTTATTCATGATACAAGCAAAGAAAAACTTAAAAATTGTGAAAATAACCTTGAAATGGTTCAACCTACTGACAAAACTCCAGATACAGCAAGCCAAAACAATAAAGAAATTTTCTTAGAAAAAGGCGAAGATAATAACGGCAGCATTCCTTCAATTGTTTGCCAACAGATTGAAAATGTGCTTAGTACTAAAAGCATAGATATTGATTCGCTGTTGCAGTCGGAAGATAATGTTACAATAGTACAGGGTGTGAGTCAAACATCAGTTGAAATGATGGATTTTGGTTCAGAAGATTTAATTGATAAAACACAAACCACTTCATTTAATCATGATCAAAGAACAGAAATTCTTGAAAATAACGAGGTAATAGACCAACAGTGTCTTAAATTTTCTGAAGTGAACGGTGCTAATATAGGTAATGAGAATGAAAATAATCCTTTAGTCCAATGCGCATTGGTGATTCGAAGTCCGGGATGTGATAACATATCGGAAGATGAAAATATTGGGAGTGATCAAGAATCAGTTGATAAATCTAGAGAAGTTGTTATAACAAAAGACACCGACAGTCGTAAAACAACAACACAAAGCCAAAATGACGATATAGGAAACAAGTTTGAAGTGCCCACCGTTGCGTCAGAAATAGAGTGTCGTACTGATAAAGATCAAATTTCAAGCTTGTTGAGCTGTGATAATAAAAATTATAAAGAAATTGTTTCAGCTGATCAACCAAATTCTAAAAGTTTCGATAAAAGTGATAAAACTATAGATATAGTGAGCTTATCAAGTGTTGAAGACATAAAATCAAAGGACAATAAGTCAACTAGAACTATTCATTCAAATACCAATGAGGCAAGCTGTGAAAGCGAATGTGAGATAACGGTCCAGGAACTCAGGAAGGATTTAATTGAAAATAATAATTCAATTCATACTGGCTCGCTAGATACCAAGACAGAATTTGAAAAGACTTCTGAATCGAATATTGATAATAAAAGTGCATTAAAATTTTGTGATTTCGATACAGATGTTGTCGTAGAAGAAACATTAGACTCAGATAACAATTCTGGACCAGAATTTATGCTTAGACAGATGAGCGATGTATTGCAATTGCATGAAAATAACAATATTTTAGAAGTGTCACATACAACTTTGCATGATATACATCTTGCTAAAATAGAAGTAATATCTCCTATCACAGGATCTCAATCGTCTGAAAAACACATTTTAGACTTAACCCAAAATATTGAAATTCCCCCGAGCATTATTTCTTCGTCTGGTCAAAAAAATACTGAAGATATTCATGAAAATACAGATGATTTTCATGAAAATATACAGCTTACTCACGATAATGCCACTTTGGCGCTCTTTCAAGACACAATTTCAAATACACAAAAATGTACTGATTTAGCCGATAATGATAAAGCAGCGGACTCTAATGGCAAAATTGAAGAACCTGAAAATTTAGGAAAGTCCATTGAGGAAATAAATTTAAATGAAAACACTAATATAGACGCGGATTTGATTAAAATATTAACAAAACCAAAACCATACTCAGAATCAATAGTATCCGTTTCTTCTGAAACAAATCCTAAGAAAGCTGATTTTGAAAATGGACTTCATAGAATAGAATCGTCAATAATAAAAACTAATCAGACAAATGAAGAGACCACACAGAATAAGGAAATCATATTAAATCTTGGTGAATTAGTTGCTACAATAACAAGTAACGAATATTTATCAAATCCAATTGAAAACCTAGATAAAAAAGACCATACATACCAAGATAAAAGCCTTGTGTCCAACAGTTTAAGTGTCAATTCAAGTGACAGTTACGATTTAAAAAACGAAAATAAGAAATGTGCATCAATTCTAAAGGAGACAGAAAATGTATTAGCTATATTGAATTCAGAAAGAAATAATGAAATTCAACAAAATAAAAATCTGAGAAGCGATAATAATAAAGGATCAAAATTAGAAGATCTGGATCAAAATGGAAACTTAGTAGAAACTGAATCCGGTGCGAATATTGCATCAAAATCATTTTCATCTGCAACAAATACAGAGCAAAATATATTGGCTATACAAATTAATGAAACCACTGAAACAAAACAAGACAAAAGCCTTATGTCCAATAGTTTTAGTGTCGATTCAACTGACAGTTACGATTTAGAAAACAAAAATAATAAAACTGTATCAATTCCAAAGGACATAGAAATTGAATTAGCTATATTGAATTCAGAAAGAAATAATGAGATTCAACAAAATAAAAATCTGAGTAGCGATAATAATAAAGAATCACAATTAGAAGATCTGGATCAAAATGGGAACTTAGTAGAAACTGAAGCAGGTGCTAATATTGCATCAGAATCATTTTTATCTGCAACAAATATAGAGCAAAATGTATTGGATATACAAATAAATGAAACAACTGAAACAAAACAAAAACCTCTGGAGAATAAACAATCTGTGGATATTGATAATATTGACGATTTGAAATTTCACGAAAATTTAATAATAATGAATATAGAAACTATCGAAATTGAAAATAAATATAAAATAAAGGACTGTGTGGAAATAAAAGAGCAGTCAAAATTAGATTTGGGGAAATCTAATAAAGATATAGAAGCTTACTTTCCTCAGCATAAAGATTTTGAAGAAAATATTCAAAGCAAAATTGATAGCGAATATCAGAGCAATTCTATGGAGGTATTCAATACGAGCGAACATCCTTTGGAACAGCAACCAGGATCAAAAAATAACTCAATTGAACTATGTGGTTCTGTTGAAACCAGTTATGAACAGTTTAATGAAGAAAGCAAAGAACTAGAATTGAGTGATCACAGAAAAAAACAATCTGGAGACAGAAATAGTTATGATATTACAGCTGTTCATAAGACAGGTAACTATTGTGATAACTATAATGTTGAAGTGGACTTATCCAAGATAGAAGATAATAAATCTGCATTGCTAAAATCAGATAGGAATGATATAATATTAAACGTATTAGTATCAGAATTCATTGATAATACAACAAATGTACGCATAGAAGACGACTCTATAGATTTAAAGTTCGATGAGACATCAACCAAAGTTGATTCTTTGAACAATTATAGTAAAAATAAAATTGAAGAGACATTATTCCCACATAATAAAGAAACTAATAACAATAATGAACAAATATACGATTGGCTTGAACATAATAAGATCGAAGATAAAAATGAATTGAAAAATGGAGAGAATCAGTTAAATGAAGATACACTTCACATTTGTGAGAAACAACAAGAAACAGAACTTCATGGCTCACCAAATTTAAACAAAACTTTGTATTTAATTCAGTGCGAAATAGGAAAAAAAAGTGAAACAAATACTGAATTATTTGTTCCAAAATGTTCTCAAACCAATAGCATTGAATCTGATCGTACGGTAGAGACATATGAGTCAAGTAAGATGAAATCAGATCATTATGAAAATACTGGCCGTCTCAACATATCAGGTGATTGCGAACAAACAGAACCACTTAAAGATGCAACAATGACAAATGCATCGCTACAGGAGAAAATACCAGAAATAAACAAAATAGACTCAAATTTGTCAAACGAAAACAAAATTGAATCCTATGTTGAGACATATAGTAAACTAAATCTCGATAGCAAATCTTATTCAGATATTACTAACCAGACCGATCATGAACTTGGTTTAAAAGTTCGAAGCAAAAGTACAAAAAATAATATTCAAATGATGGATGATATTAATGAGTTTAATCTAAAGATCGAAGACAGTAAGGATTTTGCAAATTCTCTTGTCCAGAAAAAAGAGGAGGACATCTTTATCGATCACAATGAAAGTAAATGTTATAATGAAATAGAAATCAAACAGAATAAATGCTTGGAACAGGAAACAGGAGGAGAACATGCAAGATTTGAATTAGAAAAAATGTCAAGCAAACCGTGGCTGCAAATGGTAGATCCAAATATTCATACAGCGTATGACTTTTCGCGACCTCCTGGCTATATACCAAAATTAAACAAATCAGATGATTTCTCATATTCTGAAACAAATTTGCACAGAAATACATCAAAAATATTTTATAAAGCACAGAGTTTGGTGCGCGAATTTCAAATGAGATCTCCAACACCCTTTAGTATTACTAATATTTGTCATGACGGCACATTAATTGATGATATACGGACTACACAGTTAAAATCGTCAAGCGAAACCAGGACTATTAATAGAGAAAAGTCAATGATCATGAGAAGTGATCTCAAGGGAAAACCAGTTTTCACAACTCAACTCACTAACAGAACTGCCGTTGCAGGATCACGTGTAAAACTAACTTGTAGTATATTATCAACAAATGAAACAAGAATAAATTGGTACAAAGATGATTTGTTATTGGAAAGTAAACAAAAATATAAAATGATGTGCATAGACGGTTTAATTACGCTAGAACTGCTTAACGTAGTTCCGAGTGACTCTGGTGATTATTGCTGTACGATAGAAAATGAATCTGGTATAGTAAAATCTTGTGCCAACTTAAAAGTTTATCCCAGTTTTGAGCCTTCTCCAATTCCACCAACATTTACGAGATCAATACGTGGTAAGTCCCAAAATTAAATCTAGAGCCATTGATTAAGGATTGGTCTCCGCTGCGCTCCAACTTGATTTGCACTATCTAAGAACAATAGCCTTTTTACTACGGCAACTATTATATGCTTATGTGCGTGGCATCTTGACACTCAATGGCATCTTTCAAATTTTGTAACAGACGCTTCGTGTTATTTTACACTGAAATTAATAAAATACAAAATATTTACCGATGATATATTGTGATCCCAGTCTCTTTCTTATTTCTTTTCGTATTATTTTTACAAAGTTTTACTATGCAACCAACAATGTTAGTTAAAATTATTAGAAAAGTTTAACAGATAATGTGACACGTCAACGTCACACAATGTTCGAGACTGGCTCGAGTACGTCTACTTGGGCGTAGTATTAGTTGCTGCACATTGCGACTACGCCTGCGGTATCTAGTTGGAGCGCAGCGGAGTCCAATCCTTAATTTAAGTTTAGGCATTCACATCTATGCTCCATGAATTATGAATTAATTAGGTAATCGAAATACTGTTATTTGGAATAAATTATTATATTTAATATTAAATAAAACAATTTTGATTTTAGATAAGTATAACAGCACCGATAATGAATTAGTACTAGAGTGTCGTATCCGAGGGCAACCGTTACCCTCTATTAAGTGGCTTAAGGATAATAAACTAATTAATACAGATGAACGTCACAACGCATCTTATTTAGCTGATGGTGTCTGCAGACTAACTATTAGCAATCCCACTTGCGATGATAGTGGAAACTATACGTGCAGAGCTGAAAACTCTATGTGGTCCGATCAAATATCACATTACGTTAGCTTCTCAGGTAAATTTAAATAATTATTATTTGTCATCATTGAATTTGCATAAACATGTTTACGTTATTATTATTTTTTAGGCCGAGAAAATCTTTATGATCCATCTGAATATAATACAGAGGAGTATAAAGGTATACATCGACATCATGTCCAGGATGTGCGGCGACCTCATTTCACCAATGTTTTAAATGATTACAAAGTTGTAAAAGGTGGTACAATTGGATTACAAGTTGAAATCGGAGGAGCTCCAACAAGGGTGGAATGGATCCGAGATGGGTCATTTGTTACGGATCTGTATAGAAATGCGCAAACATTTGTAGATCATGGAATTTATACTTTAGCTTTACATGATGTATCGGAAACACATTCAGGCCTTTATACGTGTAGGGCGTGGAGTAAACATGGGAATGTTGATATGAATGCAGATATAACGGTCGTGCAACCAAATGTATCTGATGGAAAACCAGCTATTTTCGTTAGTCGACCCAGTAAAGATGTATTAATTACCATAGGAGAAGATTTGAATGTATCATTCAGGGTACAAGGTGAACCGAAACCGAAAGGTAATAACTAAATCAAAACAGTTTTTTAACTTAAATAAAAATTATGTTTTTATAAAACTTTTAATTGGTACAACATAATATTTTTCATTTTCGCAGTTAGTTTGATGAAAGGAATTCGTGATTTAACAAATAGCCAAAGAGTTTGCAAAATGACGTCAGACGACTATGTAAAGTTCACACTTAAAAGATCAGTTATCTCTGATGCTGGGACGTATTGTATATTAGCCAAGAATGCTTATGGATGTGACAGGGCATTCGTAACTGTTGTTGTAAGTTATGTTTTCACGAAGCGGTTCTTAGCAAATACCGTATAATTATAATTTTTTCCCAAATACAATTTAAATACTTTTATTTAAAATAGGATATTATATAAACTTTTTACTGAAAATCAATAACTACCATTTATGCCTCAGACCTGAGTAGAAAAAAACAGAGCGGTCCTCAATTATGATATGGATTTTACCTTTAATATTTTGAGTCTAATCACGTGATCGACAATGCCACTGTTAACAGAACGGCCATTTAATTAATAAAAAATAATTTTATTTTAGGTGCGTCAACGCGCATCCTCTGTACACCTTATATCTGACTGGACTTACCCAATTGACGATTCGGCATTGACTTCTCCTGATAAAAAGTATAAATGTAAGTTACTAAATAGTTTTTGATAATAACATAAACCTTACTTACGTAATCAACTTTATTTATTTTTAATTAGCATTCCTCACAGTTAATTATTGTTATTACCAACTTGTTTAGAAAGTAAAACCGACTTAATTAAATAAAGTTAATAATGTCTCAAGAAAGTCTTTCTAATTTTAGTACGTAATGAAGTTTTATTGTTGACTTCATATTTGTTTTTTATACTTTCGAATACTATAAAAAATCTGATACCAATGTCTCAAATAATCTTACGATGAATCATTTTTTTAAGCGGCTGATCGCCCATAGAGAAATCGTCCTCGAAAGGAGGATGGCGAGAAAAGACCCATATAATTTAAAAATTAAGGAAGCATCGTACAAGTACTAGTTTATATTAAAAAGATATGTTTATACGATGACTATACAAAAATTATGGAGGCGCGAATATTTAAGATATGGGAGTCAAAAGAAATAAATTATTATAATTTCTTAAAAAATATGTTATCTTGCACTAAAGGAACGTTTTGCGCAATTGACATTTTTTAGTCATGATAGTTATTTTTTATATGGATGTTCCGACACAATCAAACTATCTATACCTACTCAAATAAGTAATTCAGTAGTAATCCAAAATAAGAATCAATAAGTTTATTATCGTTTTTTGATACTAAAGTCAGTAGGTAGTATCTTTACAAGATTCGATACCTGCTTGAAAAAAGAATGAATTGTGAATCCTCAATTATTTGCTGCTGGCCAACCTTCCACATAATAATATATATTTTATTATCTTTTAGCAGAGAGTAATTACGCATGGATTATGTCTACAAATTATTGATTGAACAATAGATTTAAATTTAAAAAAAAGTGTGTACGTGTAATCTTTACGCGCGATTGAGGAAAAACTTAATATTAATTAACTTTAGGAATAATTAACAGACGCATTAATATATTACATTAAATTTACATTAAAATAAGCCGTGTTACATACTTAGCACTCACGTATTACTAAAGAGCTAGGAGCATTGTTAGATTTTTTTCTCGAAAAAGCTGACGATATAACTTCATCTTTTGAGCAAAGTTGTCATTTTCTCTACCGAAAAAAATGCTTCTCATTAGAAGTAGCGGTAGATTCAATAAGAATTTTTTTCTGACATGCATAAGTGTCATTTCCGTGACCTACGTGAATAAACTGATTTTGATTTGATTTGATTTATTAACAAATATGGCTGTATGGGCTCGAATCCTTTGCCTATCCTAATAATGGAAACGAATAACAAAAACCAAGAACAAATGAACGAATGTTAGAATATTTCTGAAAACTTATATATTTTTATTGCAATTGTAGTAACAAATAAACAATAAAACACTTGCAGATTTTTAAAAAATATTACTGAGGAATTTAAAATATTTTTTAAAACCATTAAATTATAACGGATTAAAATTTCTTTCAAATGACTTTTGTTCTGAGCGTTACTTCCGTCAGAATAATATTCTTGGTTACACCCAAGTCGCGCTTTAGAAGTTCTACTTCAATAATTTTGGGTTATTGGTTTAACTTTTAGGTATATATCTTTTTTCTCTCACTTTTTTAAGACTTATGATTTGCTTTTTTCTTAGTTTTGTTACGTTCTACAATTATTAATAAGTATCCATGATGTACGTCACTTCTTTCAGTGGGTACCAAAATACATGCGTTCTCGCCATCCTCCTTTACGAGCAGCTAGAGATTGTCGATTGCTGCTCTTAATAACTTCAGCTAGCTATCCCAGCCGGTGCTGCACCTGGCCCAAACGGTGAAAGAGAAAGTTGATCACCTGAACACTCAATTTGCCTCCAACTTGACTCTTAACGACGATGGAAAGACACTACTGACCTATTCAGGCACAGTGTTAACTAGCTTTTAAGTAAAACTTGTATTATTATTCTTATTTTGTATTTTAATAATCTCTTAATAACTAAATTGAATTAAAATTAAAAAAAATGCTGCCTGCTGCCTACTAACTAAATAATCATGTTCACTGTCGTGTACAACTATTTCTTGAAATAGACTAGGATGGACCGGTAGCCTACAATTTATCCTTCGCCCGATTAAAAGTTGTGCTGGAGAGCTCAAGTTCTCATCACGTGGCGGTTTTCTATAACTAAGTAGGTTAAGGTAGAAATCACTATTACTGTTGATATATTTGATAAGCAGCTTCTTTACTTTTTGCATAGCACGCTCACTTTTGCCATTTAATTGGGGATAATAAGGCGATGAAGTCATATGATCAAATCCCCATTCGCTGGCAAAATTTTTGAATTCTCGGCTGGTAAATTGCTTTGCTTTATCACCTATAACCAGTTCTGGACTACCATACCTAGTTTTCCTTCATAGCTGTTATGACTGACTTTGAATATTATATATTAATTTAATGACTTACCTCAACAAAATCGGAATAGTAATCCACAAGTATTTAATAATGTTGCTTTCTGTATTCACATTTATCACTTCCAATTTTATTCCATGGTAGCTTAGAAATCTGCACCGGAATCAACGCTTCTGTACTTTGTGTATTTGAATTCTCCTGACAAACTTGACGTTAAATTAAATACGAGTATCGTTTGTAATACGGCCAGAATAAAACATCGCGCGCACGCCTTTTGCAGCGATCTATTCCGAGTAGGCCGTCGTGAATAATGTTTAACATTTGAATCCTTAAATTAAATATTTTAAACGTTATTATGAACTTATTTTAATATTTTATTTTATAGCGGTACCCAGTGGCATACCTGGCGAACCTAGTGTAGTGGACGGCGGAAATAATTGGATAACATTAGCATGGCCTAAGCCAGAACCAAACTCTGCAGCACCTGTGCTTGCCTACAGAGTGGAAAGCTGGCTACTTGGGACAGAAGGAGGTGCTCGATGGAAAGATTTGGGAATAACTCCTAGAAACTCGTTTGATGTTTTCAATCTTAAACAAGGGGAACAATATCATTTTAGAGTTATTCCTAGAAACAGATACGGTTGGGGGGAACCAGTTCAAACATCCATTCCAGTAGGTGTGGTGATTGTTGGTGATCGGCCTGAATTCACTGAAATTCTTCCTGGCTTACTAAAAGTTCTGGTTGGAGAAACAGCAAAGTTAGGTTGTTATTTTAAAGGTAATCCTCGTCCAGAAATTATTTGGATGAAGAATGGACATGAAATCGAAGAGGGATGTCCAAGATTTGAAACATTACAAAGGGGTAATGAATGTTTATTAACAATTAAAGACGTGCAAATTGATGACGAAGGTCGTTATAGCTGCGAGGCGAGCAATGTTCATGGCCGAGCCTCAACTTATTCGAGGATGGCTGTAATTACTGATAAACAAATTTGGGAGGCCGATGCCAAGCTCAAAAGGTATACCAAACTTTTGTTTAAAATTCGTTATAATTACTATCAGTAGAAATATAATTTATTATTATCAATAAAATATTACACGCGACGAGCTCTTGATTTTTAATATTTTCGTATTTTGGATTGGTAGGGAAAGGTCGGCGGATGCGACCGGCGAGTTTCCTCCGCAATTTACAATGAGACTGAGAGATCGGCGAGTGCAGTCGACTCATCCCGTTAGGCTGACGTGTCAAGTAGTCGGTAATCCAACACCCTGCGTCACTTGGTACAAGGACGGCCAGGAAATTGTTTTTGATAGTAAGTTAGATTTTTTATCAGCATTCAACGTGCGATTTAGCTAGTCCCTAGGAAGTAGTGATTTGAGTTTGCAATGTCGCTATTGTTAATAAAAGTTCCAATCAACAAAGAGGTCAATAACGAACATTGCATGAATTAGTAACAGTCTGGCATTCAGACTTAATAATAACATTAAAAAATACATTTACCTTGGTAAATACTTTATATACTCAAATTCAGAACTTAGTAATACTGTAACGAGTGGTAGTTTTAAAATTGTTATTATACACTTCCATAATTTGTCAAATGAGGGTAAATAAAAATTAGCCTCTTAAGTATTTCTGTTTTGTCTTATCGTTGCAAATTGCTTTTACTAAATTTCTCATAGTGTTTAATCGTAGCCGTATAACATTAAAATATTTACCAACCTTTATATATAATGTACATTGCTTTTCGTTTTGCAATTAGTTAAAATTTTAACTTCCTCTGCTATATGTCGGTTTAATAAAATTTCAAGAAGTGTAAGTTTTTTATGTCTTTTTTATATATGTAGTTCCTGAATTACAAAATAGTATCAGGGGTAAACTTAGCCGAATTCTAGTAAACATTTTATTAAACCTGTAAAAATGTTGACTGATCGCAGCCGAGGAACCCATCGGCTGGGCGACTCCCGAGAACGTTGACCGCATTTTGAGCCAATGTTACCATATTTGGACTAATTTAGTTCGGTTGTACAGGGCGTCGCATGAAATATCAAGACGAGCATTTCCATACGCTGGAGGTGGCGCCTACTGTTCTAGACGATGGTGGGGTGTACGAGGCTCTAGCTCGCAACGGTCACGGAGCAGTCAGCTGTCGGTGTACGCTTGTAGTGGATAAGGGTATCCGCGCTTACATCGCGCCGGAGTTCTGCTGCGGCCTTCAACCACTCTACACGGTCACAGAGGGTTAGTTTTACCTCTTATAAACTGAAACAATACGTTAAAAAGCAATTTGCATGACCAAAACCATGCACTACCTTAAAGCGAGGCTTTCCCAACACTTTAGGCAAAAATCGCTCGAACGTATATCTATAAGATTCGATAGGTACGCATAGACACGGGCATGGCTGAGACACGATACGAGCGATGCAGGTCAACGACCCCCACTGCGGAAGGACTGCGTAATATTTTTTAAAACTTCAAGTTGCCAAGAGTACGAAATACTATGATATTTTTTATGCATTTTTGCAAGTAAAACTTTTTAATCAACGTATGAGAGAAATGTTATATTACGCGCAAAATTATGATTTCAACAATATGGGTATCGTATCCGAGGTTCTCGAAGCTGCAGAGAATGAATTTGTGATCATTTATGAAATCCAAGATGGCCGCCGCGCAAAATTATGATTTCAACAATATGGGTATCGTATCCGGGGTTCTCGAGGGTGCAGAGAACGAATTTGGGATCATTTGTAAAATCCAAGATGGCCACCGCGCAAAATTATGATTTCAACAATATGGGTATCGTATCCGAGGTTCTTGAGAGTGCAGAGAACGAATTTGTGATCATTTATAAAAAAAAAGGTGGCCGCCGCGCAAAATAATGTTTTCATCAATATGGGTATCGTATCCGAGGTTCTCGAGGGGAAGAACATACGTACAACAATCCCGGGTGGCATAATATTCAAAATAACATTGTGTACATTTTATCTTAGTACATTCCGACTTCCATTCACCTATTATATTTTAACATAATTCGCTGCCGCATCATCATCATTTTTTTATTATGATTCCCCATTTTGTACTTGTTTGATAAATTACGTATGGCCTCAGCCCGAGAGAAATGAACACAGTACCATCCTTGACAGTGGTCACGGGCGTACTGCGAACATAGTTCCCCAGTAATAGGTGTGGTGGCAATGCTGCTCCGAAGTGGATTAACAGTTAATTTAATAACCTCGACTTCGTCTCAGGTGATGAGTTGCGTTTATCGGCTGTGGTGGAGGCCTACCCGTCGGTGGGCGTGAGCTGGTACCGCGACGGAGTTCGGCTTCGGGCTCGGCGGACAGCGGTCATGACACTCGACCGCGACGGACAGACCGAGCTGGCGCTGGCGGGAGTGACGCGGCGCGACGCTGGAGTGTACACCTGCACCGCCGCCAACGAGGTGGGGCAGGCTTCCACCTCGGGGCGAGTCGAAGTTGTCACCTCCGAGAGCGGCGTCCCCACCTCACATGTGCCCGCCATCGTGTGTTCTGATATACCGTGAGTGTATTCTTCGTATGTTTAAAATACAATTAGAGTCGATATGATCCTCATGGAGTTATGACCCACTTCTTTGTATGCCACCTCCTTATCGGAGGTTCCAGAGTTAAAGCCAAATCACATATTCTCGTAGGTTCTTCAGCTATGATGTCCACCTTATACCTTGTCTCCCATTTCTTTGGATATTTTCCTGCATTATGAATTGTAGCAGCTAGTTTCATGAATTATTTTTCTTACCTTTCTTGAGCAGTTAAAGTTTCTCCACTATCAAGTGCAATACCGTTTTGGTTCCTATTCCTCCACGATATTTTCATAATCCTACACATTTTAAAAGCCTCTAAGCGACTGCACATCTTTGTCCATAATCGTTCTATATGTTATCTAGCAGAAGAAATATAGAAGCATTTTGAAACTGTAAAATCTGAAAATCATATATAAATCTAAAAGTGCTACAAAGTATGGTGGCAATCACCCTTTTTAACAATGATATGCAATGATCTCAACATCTAGAAATATTTTTTAGGCTAATATGTTTATTTTATTTCAGATATTCAAAGGAACCGATGTTCATAAAGAAACCACGATCTACGGAAGCTCAAGAGGGTGACACAGTTATCATAGAATGTGAAGTTATTGGCGATCCTAAACCAGATGTCTATTGGCTCAGAGATTTCCTAAAGGTATGTTTTAAGCACATTAAATATCTGATGAGTTATAATAAGCTTTGATATGTGCTAGAATAAGCTTTGCATTAACAGACCGCAATAAGTATTTAGTTCAAAACTGTTCCGAATAGTGCGTATTGATAATAGGACCGGTTTCTTTGCGATACTTACAAGAACTCGAATAATTTTACTACCGAACGGGTAGGGTTAGAATTAGTAGGATAGGTACCGTAGGGATTGGTGATTCTTTGAATATTGGTCAAATGATGAAGGTGTGGTACAAGTACACAGTATGACTGTAGTTGGACCATACCGAACACAAACTTTAACGTACACCCTATAATCTGTTAATATCATATTTAAATGGAAGGCTTCACGTAGTTTACGTAAACATCAAACGGTCTATCTGGTTTTTTAATGAACTTATAATATGTATTAAGAAATTGCCCTGCACTAAATCAGCTCATTTATGAATTGCAGATTGTTTTTTTTTATGAAATTAGGAACGAGACGAGCAGGACGTTCAGCTGATAGTAATTTATACGCCCTGCCCATTACAATGCAGTGCCGCTCAGTACTCTTGAAAAACCCAAAAATTGTGAGCGGCACTACAATTGCGCTCGTCACCTTAAGACATAAGATGTTAAGTCTCCTTTTCCCTAGTAATTTCACTAGCTGCGACGCCCTTCAAACCTAAAAACAGTATTGCTTACACATTACTGCTTTACGGCAGAAATAGTCTCCGTTGTGGTACCCATAATCTAGCCAGCATCCTGTGCAAAGGAGCCTCCCACTGGTGTAACCATAATTGTCCATAATTAATAATTGGCGGCAGCGATCAAGTAATGTAAGATTATAGTGGTAGGTACTCTTACAGCATACTACATTTAGCAAATCCCTTTTAAAAAAAACATCAACTGGAATCCCTGAGGTGGACGACCATATGAATCGAAGTATTGTCCCATACCCTGGTCATCAATGTCTATTGCAACCCTGTCAGCTAGGCTAGCCTGGCTTATTATCACTATCTAAATTGCTGACAATAGACGTTACAACACAATATATCGGCAATTGGTTTGCCGCGTAAACATTATTTTTTATACTGAGATCAATTTTGTTCAAATAATTCTGTATCTCGATTGTATTCATATTAGTTGGGAATATGGTCTTGTCAGTTGGGGGATTTAATATTTATGTGGATCATAATAACATAAACGCTCAATCAATATACCTTTCATGTATATAAACTTATTGGGTTACAACTTACAATATAACTGACAATAAGTTACAACTTACAATAAGACTTTAAAATACATACTTCAACAAACGTACTTGTGCTACCGAAGTTTTTAAGTCTATTCTATGTTAATAGTGGTTTATTTACTACAGAAACGTTAAAAAAGTGAAATAACTGTATTGTTTTACTTGAACAATTATTATTGAAGTGAAAAATAGTGATATTCTGACTAATTCTGTGAAAATAAGATCGTAGGTTTTTATTTAATTTTTGTCTACCCTCATTACAAAATTGGACTTGACATTGAAGATTGACGCGCCACACCTGTAAAAACTAAAGGTATATACAACAATTTTTAATTATTTCCAAATAGGTCATCAATGTGAAGCGTGCATGGGAAATATTATTCCTAGAGAGTTAATGTCTTGTGGAGATTGTAGTTTCAAATACCACTATAGCTGCCTAAATATTTGTCTGGACAATTTTAAAAAGCAGTCAAAAGATTATAAAGCTTCCTGGAAATGCCCTTCATGCCGCTCATCTGAACGCAGAAGGGACAACGCTAACACACCTTTTTTCCACCAATTTCCTGCCCGCTTAAAGAATCCGATATCGTTGGAATATCTCGAGTCAGGAAGATAGACCCAAATAATACCCGACCTCGTTCTATAGTACTTAAACTAAGCAGTACTAAGCATCGTGATATAGTCATTACTGCAGTAGCGAACTACAACAAAAACAATAAAGAAAACAAACTTAATTCCAAGAGTATTGGCTACGGGGGCCCGGTATCGGCTATCTATATATCTGAACACCTCTCACCATACTACAAAAAACTACACTCGCAAACACGAATACTCGCGCGTGAGCGAGGTTTTAAGTGGGTTTGGATTAGAAACGGACGAATTTTTGTGAGAAAGAACGACACGTCACCCGTTGTTCATATATCTTATATCAATAATATATCAATTTACTACCAAAACTTTCGAGGAATAAGGTCTAAGCTTGACGACCTCCATTTGAACAGCTTAAAATGTACATATCACGTGTTTATTGCAACGGAAACATGGTTAAACGATTCTATTTTTGATGGCGAGATATTGAATTCCTATTACAATATAAACAGACGTGACCGCAATAAAACGCAATCAAATCGTGAGGATGGCGACGGGGTTTTGATAGCAGTTTCAAAATCAATACCATCATATAGGCAAATTTCATGGGAAAGTGACAACGAGGACGGTTGGATTACATTGTAAGTTATAATTTTTTACGTTTATTCTGCACACTGATTTTTTTCAAGAAATAATAATATTTTTAATGAATTTTAATTTGAAACATGTAGTTAACAGTGGGCAGAATAAAATTAACCTAAAGAATTGTAAGCAATCGAACATATTCTTCAAATTGATATCATATCATTTTTGATAGTGTTCAAAAACATTTCTGGTGCTTCTAATGTTTATAATATAATATGAAATTATTATATTACAAAAAGCTGATTCATTTAGTGTGACGTTTTCAAAGTACTATATAATGGCATTACATTATTTTTATAGGGGTTCTTCATGAATTAAATTCTATTGAAAAAGAAATTGATATTATTCCACAAACGTAAGAAAAATACAAGGCATTCACAAAAACTATAAAATTAAATAATCATAAAATTCAACTGATATTCGTTGATTCGTTTAAATTTTTACCTTTCATTTTAGAGAAACTCATCAAATATTTGAAGGAGAAACCTACGTAATAAAAATACATACTTCAGAAAATTAAAGCAATGTCTCACACACACACAGACACACAGAAATTAATAGAATTTTAAAATTCAAACAAAGCGCATGGTTACAAAATTACATAGATTTAAATACAAACATGCATAAACAAGCTACCTACATCTGATTTCGAAAAGATTTTTATAAATTAATGAATAACTCTTTTATACGCATAAAGAACAATGAAGAATATTGAAAAAAGAGTAAATGTAAAATTGTACAAGATTTAATTGCCAAGATAGAATTCCAAAGTTTTACTGTTTTAAAATGAAAATTTGGTTTCAGTTCAATTACGAAATACTAAATTGTTCTACAATAAACCTATTACAACACTGATACTGATAGTTTAATATATAAAATTTTAACACTGATATAAAACCTGATTTACATTTGCGTTTCAAAACCTCTGACTTATGCAAAAAAGAATTTTTTCCTATCCAAATCTCAATAAATATAAGTACAGCTATTTTAAAGATGAAAAAAAAGTTAACATATTTAATGAATTCCTAGGACTTAGATCTAAACGTATGCATTAGATGTTGAGGGAAAATTCACATCAAAATTTTATAAAAGTGTTACTAAGTAAGTATATGACAATGGAAAATTATTAGATATGCCTATTTGAAAATAAGAATGAATATTGTTCAATGCATAGATTTAATAATAATAATTCTTTATTTGCATAATGTGTGTATAAAAGTTACAAAAAATCCTATACGAATTAACACATTAGCCAAAAAGGGCATGCAAATCACATCAGCTCCACTACATAATAATAAAATTCTAACGTTACGGCACATAATATTTCATTGTTACATTATATTAGCATCTACACAAGACATATATGTCATATTATGTAGTCAAAGTTCAAAATACATACAACACAATATTATAAAAAAGAAAATCACAAATTTAAAAAGTCAGATACAGCATAGAAATTGTAATTAATTAGCCATTCATATAATTGAGTTTTAAAAGGACCGATATAAGTCAATAATAATATTTTCACTCAACGAATAAATAAATCTAGTTTGTCATGTAATGATACCAAACGGTACATGTACAGCAAATTATATTGATACCTTAGCTTGGAGTCATCATAAAATAAAATAAATATCATATAAGTTTTAAGGTTGAATTATTTTTTTGAAAGGAATGAGAGTAGATACATCTTGTATTTAGATATGTAACTTGTGGAGTAAGTTATGATGTAGGTACTGTATATTGTTTTAGGTACTTATAAATTTTTCTATTTAAATATAATCCATAAATGGTAGTTTCACAATAAATCGTCTTATTATATTATATGAAACCTTTTTGTAGTAGAGGGTGCTTTGTGTGTGGGTGTGGAGAATCAGTTTTCGTGAAAAATTTTATATAATTTTTAAATGATGTCAGTGATACAAATTTTATCTAAATCACCTGATGCTTTGATGAAATGCAACCTTTATACAATCTCAACCATGTTAATTACTTACAAGATATAAACCTAATCTCTATAATATGTTTGATGGAAAAAATCTTAAAGTCACTGTAAAAATAATTGAAATTAATAAAAGAAAGTCATCACAGACTTACTAAAGTGTGTTTTATTTATCTCAAAATTTGTTACATCAAGAAAATGACAAAGAGCTATATCACTTAACCCAAGTTATATATTTCAAAAACTAAATTTCGTTTCGAATCAGCTCTTATACAATAAAATTGATATAAATCGTAATATTCCAGTAGATTACAGCAGTTAATACATAATAATGTTCATGGATTTTTGTTAGGTCGTTTGTAAATGTGAGATTTTTTTTTTTATGGAATAGGAGGACAAACCAGCGTACGGGTCACGGTGATAAATGCGGTAGAAAACACACATTAAAAACACACATTTAAACTTACTATTATAATATTACCTTATAAATATTAATAAAAATATTTACATAAAACGATATTTTGTTTTATTGTAAGTTGTAACCCAATAAGTTTACCGTCGGTTTACTGCAAGAACTCATTAACTGACAAAAACAGAACTATGAATTAAGCCACTTTTAGTTTTAGTAATATACCAGTTTCCCTATATTATCTTAAATATGATTATGATAAAGAAAAAAAATACTGTTATATTGTTGAATATATCTATTATTAAAATCAAGCGAGTTTTTTAAATGATAACAAGCAAAAATTTAAAAAATAATATAAAAAGTGAAGTTAATGAATTCTTGCCATTGGGCTTTTGTTCGTGGTTTCAATTAAGTATTTCTTGAAATAGAAGTCTATTTTAAGAAATACGTGCTATTTCAATAGATATAATGATTTTTTTGTGGAAAAAGAGGGCAGATGAGCATGAGGATTACTTATCACCAACAGAGAGAAAAAAGGTGTGGAAAAGGAAGCAGAGTGGACCTCCCCCAGAGCCACTCTGGGGAAGGAAAAGGGGGTAGCCCTACGGGACTGTGGTGGAGGAAAAGGGAATGGACCTCCGGGACTCTCACTGACTAATCGAAACCGCGACAGAATAGCTGCCACTTGACGCCAATTTTTCGCATGGAGTTTTTCTACAAATTATCCGAGCTTGCTTGAAAAAATGAAGATACGTTCTACTAGGCGTACTACGCAACGCCAGTTGATCGAACTGTTCACAGTGTTTCAGCTGATACATGGGTGCGCCAGACCAGAGATGACAGCAATATAACATATGTGGCCGGACCTGCGCTTTGAAGAGTGCAAGAATGTGAGCCGGGTTGAAGTATTGCCATGCTCTATTAATGACGCCCAGCTTCTTCGAATTTGGCCTTGCCTTCCAGATGACGCGTTTCATTCCTGAGCACACCAATATTTATCTATTAGTTTTAAGATTAAAAAATTCACTAAATAATAATAGAGGGATAATGAATTCCATCATAAGGTACTAACTGATTTAATCGATATAAAAATTAATTTACAACTTCATTATAAGAGCAATGATAAATCAAGACAAAACAATAATTATTTTTAGATAAACAAAGTTTAACTTGGTTGTCAACACTTGATTTGATAGAATCAATTAAAGTTGTTTAATATGTCTTATTATAACATAACAGTATCTAATAAGTAATTAAGCGCAGTTAATGACTTTTAACCAAGTTTTGTTCTAAAGTGATTTTCGTATGTCATATTTAAAAAAAAACACAAAATAACATAAATGAGTTTTGTAATAAAGTAATTGTCAATTATTTCACTACTTTGATTTTTTTAAATGTTTACAAAGTGATTTAATTATTTTAATAGAAGCAAAAGTGCCAAAATTGTAATTATCAACTTTATGCATACGTAATAACTTCTTAATTAGAATAGCTATAAATACGTGAGTTTTTGCATTCTGTAGAGCTCGTCAAGACGATGCTCGCGCAATTATTAACTGCACTTAATAATATTAATTGAGTGTTCATGTTATTATGATCCACATAAATATTCAATCCCAATATTGTCCAACTGACAAGACCATATTCCCAACTAATATGAATACAATCGAGATACAGAATTATTTGAACAAAATTGATCTCAATATTAAAAATAATGTCTACGCGGCAAACCAATTACCGATATATTAACGCCTTGTTATATTGTCAGCAATTTATATAGTGATAATAAGCCAGGCTAGCCTAGCTCACAGGGTTGCAATAAACATTGATGAGCCCCTGCTCATCATAAGAACTCGATACCCATACCCTTATGGGACAATACTTCGATTCATATGGTCGTCCACCTGGATTCATATGGATTCCAGCTGATGTTTTTTTTAAAAAGGATTTGCTAAATGTAGTATACTGTAAGAGTACCTACACAATGAATTTACCGCAGTGTGTATCTATACCTACTTTAAGTTTAATAAGAAGAGTATGAATGATTTCATCAAATATTTTGAAAATGATACAATTTGCAACGATGTTTGATCATATACTTTATTTAAATCATGTTTTAAAAATAAAAAATAAACACAGCACAAAACTGTCGTTTTAATCGTAGTAACGAATGTGAAAGCGGTAATTAGTAAATAACCTCTATCACATTCATGGAATTGACATTGAGTCGCTCACCAATCATAAGCTGATGATGACCAGTAATTAGTAATGAGTATGGACCGGTTTAATTTAGAAATCTAACTTTGAAACTGTAAGAGATATCGACAAACGGATCAGCGCAATCGCTCGGAAATACACCAAAACCCCCAGTTCGACACCAAACTTTTTGAAGTTATACTTCTTTTGGCGCGATGGAGAAAAATAATGAGAGTGAATTTTTACGATGCGCGCGCATA
The DNA here is from genome assembly GCF_905404315.1 of Leptidea sinapis. NCBI lineage: Eukaryota > Metazoa > Arthropoda > Insecta > Lepidoptera > Pieridae > Leptidea > Leptidea sinapis. Next base: position 1,352,190 of record NC_066312.1, on the reverse strand, counting down.
CCGACACCTGAATTCTACATCGTGAAGTTAGTTCTAGGTGGCATGAAACCGAAAACTATGATCGAGTTGCATATTCTAGTATTTTTATATTTAGAACACGTGTTTCGTAACAGTACAATTAAACAGTGTGAATAAACTGTTTTGAGTGCATTTATAGATTTGAGGTTAATTGTCGGTATGTATAATTTATTTACATCGTTAATTAAATTTATTACATTATAATCTAAAAAAATTTTTGTTTCGTTTTGTTTTATATCTGGTATATTAACAAATTTTATGTATAAATAAAAAAAAATCTATACCTGTTTATATTAACCTTAAATGCTGAGTGTTTATACTTTCTACTACTTACTTACTTATTACTACTTACTTATCTTTGATCTTAACTATTTGTTAAGATTTGATTTATTTTTCCATCCGCCAAAGAAGTATAACTTCTAACGCGTGTACATAAGTACACACACAGAACACGCCAGAACCCGGGACGCAGAACTGGGTAATCCCCACTACTCTGAACCAGAACCGGCGAATCTCTACTACTGATTATTCCTCTGCCCGAGTGACACACTGCTTCGCTGTCACAGCGAGAGTGAACCGGGATGGTACAACAACCTATATTTATTTTAATTAAAACATTTTTTTTTAAATCTGCATCAGATAAGCCGTGTGTTTAATTACTATGCAAAGTTATATTCAAAGTATTTTTTATAATGCTGACGGGCTAAAGTTATGATTCGGAGACGACTTTGTGACTTTTTTCAAGCGATATCGAGAAGTCGCTAGATCATATTACATTTTCAATATAAGCATAATTATTAATTATTTACACGTGATTGATATTTAATACCTTGCACCCAACCTCATATTACAAATTTGAGGTAGAGTTCGCCCTTAATGAATGAGCGAGTAGATGATCGATCCAATCGGCCAAAAATCGATCGTACGATCTGAGTCATAACACATCACATAACGACCTAAGATGTGGCTTACTGCGATGCTACAATTATCACTCATAATGAGGGAGTACTGCGGCATCATTCAAAGTGGAACACAACAGTATAGGAGCGCCATTGTTCGCTGCAGAAATACTTTCAATAACTTAGTACCACGGCTAAGAAATTAGTACCTAGTAATTACCAGTATGTAGAACAGTTAGGTTAGGACTTTAATATAGTAAGTACCTAATACATCGCTCACGACTTAATGAGTGTTTCAATATTTCCTATATAGGATTTCTGGTGGCGGGTGATTTATAAATGAAATTGTGGATTGAAAGAAATTAATAAATTTATTTGCTATTTTCGTTGTATCATTTATTCTCATGATATTTCCATATTTTAGCCAGATTATTACCGCGACGCCAACCACTTTCGTCGAGCTTCTTCAGGGCCGCAGTACCGGTTCGAAATACCGCACGCAAAGCTGGACTACACCGGAGCTTATTCGGTAGTCGCGACCAATGTACACGGAGAGGCTAGAGCGGTTATATCCTTGCAAATTTTTGCCAAAGTTGAAGGTTTGTATAGATATACTATATAACAAATATACTTAAGTACGACTTAAGTATTTCGTATGACTGAATATTTGAATCAAAGTAACTGAATAATGCTCTCTGATTATTTTGTAAGAAAACATTAACAATACGACCCCTATAGTCATGTGGTTAGTGACACTGCCTACTGAGCTGAAGGTCCCGGGTTTGAATCTCGTTAGGTGCAAACATTTATATTGTATTAAATATATCGTTGTCTAGCACCCATGGTACTATTATTATTATCATCATTAAAAGTAATTTAGTTAAAAAAGGCTTACCGATGCAATGTAGACTTTTTGTGAAAGAGAATCCACAATATCATACTTATACCATAGTACATTAAAAAAATTGTGTGGTTTTATAAAACTACGATGTAGGTTTAAACCTTTTTTCCACAAAATAAAATTTTAGTATCAGCATAGAATAAAAAAACAAATTTATATATTATGCTTTACATTTCAACGAACTCACACCTGACAAAGGTTTTATAAAACAAAAATATCATGTCAACTAAATGTATGGGAGTGTTTAATATAAAAATTTTGTATACTACTCGCTTAATTTAAAAAAAAAGTTATTGATAAAGCTTTTTGATATCTGCAATAGTGAAGGAATAATCGACAAGTCACACTTAATCATACCTACATACGTACCTATTGTTTTACTTCTGCTGTTTCCCGGGCAGTGGCAATACTATTCACGTGCACCCGCCGGTAACTTATCAGTTAGATTATATACCTATGGGGCGACATATTCTATGGTTGAAAACGTTGTGAAAACAAATACTTCAGGATAACGATTTAAAATAAAAACAGACTCACATATGTCACCGTACAGGAGATGCATCAACCTTTTGAATTCAGTCTCACACTCAAAACATCCAATGTTAATCCAATTATAAGTAGGTGTTTTATTAATAAATATAATGTGTATCTTATATATTTTCAGGACAGACTTCAAGCGATGACACACACAATATAACATATGGGTAAAATAAACCTTTTTTTAATATTTTATTATTAGCTAGTTTGTAATAGGTTTCAGCTACTAAAACTGGTTCGTTCACAGTGATGACACCTGTTTCAGGTTTATAATTTATGAAATCGTTTTATAATGAAGAAGCTGTTGTGTATTGCTGTCATCTCTAATATGGCGCACCACTATCAGCTAGAACCATTTGACCGCGTGCAACCCAGAACTGATCCAATTGTCGGGAACCCAGTACTTTGTGAACGGCTGGATCACCTGCGTTGCGTAGAGACGTTACTTCATTCAGTGTTTTCTACCGCATTTATCACGGGGAGTGTTCCGAACAGCTGTTTTACCTGATTCCTGCTGCCGAATGCCACCTTCGCACGCCACGCCACAAATAAGGATACTATCCCCACCATCTGGATGTGTGGCGGTCTTCCACAGTGCGGTTTTGAAGTGGCATTCTTCCACGTACTACAAAGCTGTGGAATGAACTTCGTTGTGTTGTGTTTCCGGGACGATACGGCATGGGCACCTTAAAAAAAAGCGCCTTAATATTTTTTCTAAGCGCATTTAAAGACCGCCAACGCTCCTATGGTTCCTCTGGTGATCACTTAACATCAGGTGATCCGTACGTTCGTTTGGCCTGGTAATTCATAAAAAAAGAAGGTGTTTTTAATATAAGGTAATTTTAGAGCTTTTTTTTTATATGAGAGGGGGCAAACGGGCAAGAGGCTCACGGGATGGGGAGAGGTGAGGCAACCGCCCATGGACATCCGCAACAACAGGTGTGTCAAGAAATGCGTTGCCGGCCTTTAAGGTGGGAGTATGCTTTTTTCTTGAAGGTCCCTAAGTCGTAGTTGATTCCACAAAGTGGCTGTGCGAGGCAAGAAATTTCGAAGAAAACGCGCGGTTGTGGAATGCCAGACGTCTACGTGATGCGGATGGTACTTTGCACGTAATGTCCGATGGTGGAATTCGGCCGCTGGAATCAACCCGAACAGCTCCTCGGAGCACTCCCCGTGATAAATGCGGTAGAAGATGCAGAGAAAACCCACATCTCTATGCAATGCTAGAGAATCAAGCCGATCGGAGATGACTTGATCGTCGATGATTCGAGCCGCTCTTCGTTGTATGCGGTCAAAGGGAAGAAGCTGGTACTGGGGAGCACCCGCCCAGAGGTGAGAACAGTACTCCATGTGAGGCCGAATTTACGCCTTATAAAGTTGCAGGCGATGGCTTTTAGTGAAGTACTGTCTCGCCTTACTGAGTACTCCAAGCTTTTTAGAGGCCAGTTTGGCCTTCTCTTCCAAGTGACCACGGAACTGAACGTCGCTCGATATATCGACGCCAAGTATGCCAATACAGGCTGTGGCAGTTAGAGGAGCTATCTCGAATCGAGGGGATACGACAAAGGGAGACTTTTTAGTGGTCAACGCACAAACTTGTGTCTTCTTGGGGTTGAATTGGACTAAATTTTGTCAGCCCCATTCCGAGACTTTGCAAAGCATAGTCTCGATTTCAGACACAAGTTTGATCCGGTTCTCGTCGACGCTATCCCGGGACATGTTGGCACGGCCGGTGTAGGAAGCATACCCTGTGCAGCATATCATTGATATGCAGAAGAAACAGCGTAGGGGATAGCACACAGCCTTGCGGGACACCAGAGTTTATGGGTTTTAAGTCGGAGCATGCACCGTTGATAACAACCTTGATGCTCCGATCAGCCAAAAAGCTAGTGACCCATTTGCACAACTTCTCGGGAAGCCCATAGGATGGCAGTTTCGCTATAAGCGCTTTATGCCACACCCGATCAAAGGCCTTCGCTATGTCCAAACTCACCGCCAACGCCTCTCCCTTCGACTCAACCGCTTGCGCCCATTTATGGGTGAGGTACGCAAGAAGATCACCAGCTGAGCGACCCTGACGGAAACCGTACTGGCAGTCGCTGATCAGCTGGTGCCCCTCTAGGTATCCCAAGAGCTGGCGGTTGATGATAGACTCCATTACTTTGGAGAAAATGGAGGTAATGGCAATGGGGCGGTAGTTGGACGGATCTGAGCGTAAACCTTTCTTAGGGATCGGGTGCACTAAAGCCGCCTTCCATAATTTCGGGACTACGCCTGATGAGTAGGAGAGCCGGAAAAGACGGGTAAGGATCGGCGCCAGTTCCGGAGCACATGTCCGCAGCACTATCGGGGGAATGCCATCGGGCCCGCTCGATTTGTGAATGTCCAAGGTGAGAAGCGCCTTAAGCACGGCACCATGCCAGATTTTTACCTCCGGCATATATGAATCGCACTGCGGAATATGCGGTGGTGGTGCACCTTGGTCATCCAGAGTCGAGTTGGACGCGAAGAGGGAGCCCAGGAGATCAGCTTTCTCTTTCGCGTCATGGGCCAGCAAGTCATCATCCCTGTGCAGTGGCGGAATGGCTGGCTGGCAGAAATTTCCTTGGACAGCCTTGGCGAGCGACCAGAACGCACGAGTTCCCGAGGGAATTCGTGCAAGTCTCTCGCCAATTCTGCCAATGTGCTTCGACTTCGCGTCAGCAATAACTCTTTTGAAGGACCTGGAGGCATGATTGAAGTGTTTTTTAAGTTCGCTGGAATTCACATCCTTAGATACCACCGCATTCACCCAAGCCTTATAGCACTCCTGCTTTCGGCGAGAGGCCATTTTGCAGGAGCGGTCAAACCATGGTTGGGACCTGCCACCGATAGGCACAGAGGAGGATGGAATGAAGAGTTCCATACCTTGCAGTACCACATCAGCAACAGCATCAGCAGCGGCATCTCCCAGCGAAAAACAGATCTGCCTCCACGGGTAGGATGCAAAAAAGCACCGCATCTCGTCCCACTCTGCTGACCTATAGTGCCACACGCGGCGATAGCCTAAGAAGCGGGGCCGTGTTGGGCCCGTGATCGGCACGGTGCTCCGGATCAGGCAGTGGTCCGACGATCCCAGAGGAGGGTCAACGGAAACTAGGTAGCCGTCCGGATGTGAGGTCAACAGAAGGTCCAACAGTGAAGGTGTATGATCTTGCACATCTGGGATTCGCGTTGGCGCAATAACCAGTTGCGTCAGACCATATGCTAAGGCGAAGTCGTGAACAGATCTCCCTACATGATCGGTGGTACGTGAGCCTAGCCATTCGGCGTGGTGGGCGTTAAAATCGCCAAGAAACAATATCTCTGCAGTGGGGATCTGCTCCAACACGGAATCTGTAGCCATTTGGATGTGTTCGAGGAGCCGCTCAGTCTCTGCGTTACCGCTATGGGACCTATACAGGCATGCGTAGATTCGCGGATGGTCATCGCAGTCTACACGCAGCCAGATGATGGATAGGTCCTGTCCTTCAAGAAAGCTCAGGCGTCGAGAACAGACATCCTCCCTGACGTAAACGCACACGTGGTATAAAGGAGTGTTCCAAATTATACCCCGGGTAGGAAAGGTAAGATGAATCAGCCAGGGAGGATATCTGTGTCTCGGTTAAAAAGAGCAGGGCCGGCTTCGCCGTCTCCAGGTGAAAGTGGACGGCATTTAAATTTGAGCGAAGCCCCCTGATGTTGCAAAAGTCCACAGCGAGTGTGGAGGAGGGTGGTTTGAGCCTACTGCTCTGTTTGCCCCGAGTCAGCGCAGATTTGCCCCCTCCAGAATACGCGGGGCAGCCTGGGCAACCACTGTTAGGTACAGGCCCTAATTGTGGACGCCCAGGGACGGATTCTCAAGGGCTGCATAGCCTGGTACCGTCCTGGAGTAGTCTCGTTTTAGTCTGTGCTGCCATTTGTATTTGGGAGGGGGGGTGTAGGCCTCCGGATACCCCACTCACCGGACGAAACACAGCGGCATAGCCGCTATTTCACGCCGGTTTCGAGCTGTGATGAGCTGTGAGCTATGATGTATCCTGTATATTTATTTTTATTGAATATAATGAAAACTGTTGTATATATTTTTTTACGAATGAGTTTGAATGAGAACTAAGCGACATATTTTATTTGTGTTAATCATCAGCTTTAGTTATATTTTCTGTACATAACATTTGATATGGCATAGAACACCGAAATAAACTAATTCTCGTAAATAAATTTGCCCCACAATATAAAAGTGAATCAATAACAGATTGAATATAGCGACCACTAAAGACATGAACAATAAAGAAACAAATGAATTAAGTACATAACTATTAAAACACAGCGTTTACAGTTGGTAGCGTGAGCTACCTTACATTCCGCACAATCCCTCAGTGATTACAGGAGCGATTATGAAGGCTGCCATGTCGTATCATCGTATAAATACCGCGCTAGGACGCTCATCCCTAGTTTAGTTGTACGGATTATTTTTATAGGATGGCTAAACAAATATTTGTACCTAAGGACCTCAAATATATTATGTAAAATAACATATTATTTCCAATGACAAACTTCAGAATTGGCTACGATGAGCCAAATTTGAAAATTTCGAAGTTATTTAAAAATATATTTTTTTTTTAAATGAGTAATCCTAAAAATCAAAATAATATAACAAATTAAGTTCGACTTAATTACCAAACAAAAGTGTTTTCACATCAGTAAATAATATTTATTTTATTTTGTTTCATCAAATCCCTTTTACAACTAAATGAACGCTAAAAATATTCGAACAAATAAAATATGCACTTTTTTTTTGCAACGGAGTTTATAATATCTACACTCTTAAAAAACTCTCAATCATGGATTTTTATAGTGGGATTAGAATTTATTTGACATTGTCTATGATAATTGATAACCTGATTTCAAACAGTGCACATAATATATTTCAGACGCGTGGAAGTGATACCTCGCTTTGAGAAGGAGCTGACTGATTTGCTCGCCTATGACGGTGATGCTGTGGAGTTTGAATGTCAAGTTTCTGGTGACCCAGAACCGGACATAACATGGTTTCACTATAATAAGGTAATTCTTTTCTTGTTATTTTTACATAAGTACCTTAATGACACATTGCCAAACTGATAAAATATTTATCAATAACTGACAAACATTATATTTATAATTGATTTCATTTCGATTGAAACAAGTCATATATTTATAGCCTATGTACATTCGCACCACAACTGATATTGACATCACTCACCAGTCAAATTCCGACTGATCTACCTTAGTAGTTAATACCTTGGCTGCCAATGTCGTTTACAACTTAGAATATTGACTCTATAGAAGTACTCTGAGCGTGATAGTCATAGTTTTGACAGGAGACGTCTTAGGTGTTGTCATATTATTATTATGACTAAAATTACCCCTAACGGAATTACATCTTACGACACAATGTCACATACTCAACAAATAATTGAGAATGTAATTGAAACACAAAAATGAAAGGATATACTGATAATAATATATTTATAATCAGTGGCGGCCTTAAGGGGTGGCAAACGGTCCAAACGCCCGGGGCCTCGCTCTTGCGGGGGCCCCGCGCAACAACCCAAGCAAATAAAAAACGATAGATTTTTTATCTATACTTTTATATTTACTTAATAAGGTTATAAAATAAAGGTAAATAAAAATAAAGTTAGTTAACTAATAATTCATTCTTAACATAATTGAAAGATCAAAGAACAACTAGATCTAGGCCTTGCAAACACCTGCCGCCTGGAGCCTCGCAATGGGTAGGGCCGCCTCTGTTTATAATAATAATAACATAACAAAAGGTAAGTAATGCTACAAAACTAATTTCATATAAATCACGAGATCCTATTAAAATATTGTGTAAATACAGTACACAATAACTCTAATAATGATCAGGAAATAAATGGCTCCTTTTTTATGACTATTCACATGTATATTTTCTTTCTTTGTATCTAAGTTTTTTTTTAAATATTTATTAATAACTATGTATCATGTTATTTTTCTAATACTCATAGTAAATATACATAAAAAATATATCATAAAAACTTTTATTCTTATGAAAATAAGGGACAAGACGAGCAGGATGTTCAAACAAAATGTATAATTTTTTATTAAAAACACAATGTATCCCAAAATAATACAAATATCATAATTAGAATAGATTGTTTAGTGTGGTTGCCAACTCTATCTACCTACTAGTCTTGCCATAAATACTGAAACAAATAAAAAATAAATTTTTCTATTGCAAGTAACATTTATTACTTTTACAGTGTGCTAGTTTAATACATATATATAAAACAATTTAAAGCATAAAAGCTTATTCAAAGTAGAGACACATTAGCTGCAATACCCTTTAAACGTTGATGCCAGTTATCAATAGAAGCAGAGCACGCACTCTATCCAGGGAAAAATTCTTCACTGTCAATCGTACGGATTGTATTAGGGACTCCAAATTATCATGGCATTTAGAGCAAGCCGTATACTCTAAAACTGACCATAAATCATAATTCATAATCCAGCAGATTAAGATCGGGACTAGACGACGGCCAGTCTTGAGCTCTGATGAAGTCCGAAACGTTCGTTTCCAACCACGACTGCGTATTGCGACCTTTCTGACTCGGCGCCGAGTCTTGCTGGAAGGACCATTTCTGGTAGTAACCAGTTCAATAGGATATGGTGTTGTTAGGGGGCTGCACTACCTTCTCAAGAATTGTATATTGATACACTTGTGCCGATGTTTTTTACAAAAGTGTAGTTAATCTTATGGAAATAGCAGTAGAAAAACTAAAAAACGAATTAAATATAAACTCCAGTAACAGTGATATTGACTACCTTTTCAGAATAGGAAAGAAAGAAATAGAAAAATACAGAAAAATAAGGCCAGTACTCATTTCACTAACGAACAGATATCACCGATGATTACTCTAAGGAAGTTATTGAAACAAAAAGGCCACTAAAAATAAAGCTGATGGAAGAAAAAGGAAACTTTGCAATTTAAAATTTGATAAACTCATAGTTAAAGCTGGTACTTCCTCAGAAACTACCCAACGACATAAAAGAAAGCCATCTTCACCTCTAAGCCAAACAAGCAAACAGACTAATAGCTCAAACAAGGTGAATAGAAAAAATGCGTTTGTTTTGATGAGAGAAAGAAGCAGCTCTTTATGATCGTCAACGCCAATCATGACCAGAGGTAAAAACACAGCATAGGAAATAATCATCAGCCACGGTAATAAACCGCAAAGGAAAAACAAGCAAAAACAAAATAATTATAAGGAAAATAAGAAACCAATCCTCAATCCGACTGGTCATTGTGAGGATTTAGACCAAAACCCTCCATCCAAAGAAAAATAATTATTAAAAATTTGTCCATACAACTTGAGATCATTGTTCTCGGTAGAAAGGCTTTTAGAATTAACTAACGCACTACAATCTATTAATTGTGTCATAAAAGGACTTGCTGAAGTAAAAACACTAGGCTGCAGTATAGAAGAATATCAAGAAAATATATTTTGTTACATGGGAGAAACTAAAGGCAAGCATGGAGTAGGATTCTTGGGGAAGAAGGGATTTAAAGAAAATATATCAAATTTCACAGGAATATCAGAAAGAGTAGCACTGTCACAAATGTTTTTTACGAAATAAAATTCAATAATACAGGTATACGCACCTACAGAAAAAGCAAGTGACAGCAAGGTTGTAGTTATAGGAGACTTCAATGCAAAAATACGTCAACCTAAAACAAGAGAAAGTATGGTCATGGGAAAATATGGTATTGGACAAAGAAACGAAAGAGGAGAATGATTAATAGAATATGCTCTTGAATACAAACTATCAATAACTAATACGTTTTTTAATAAAAAACAAAAAATAAATGGACGTGGATGTCGCCAGATCAAAAAGTCAAAAATGAAATCGACTTTACCCTGACGAATTCACCAAAATCTGTCACAAACTTTGAGGTCTTAAGTAATATTAACTTTCCATCGCATCATAGACTGTTACGACAAACTTTTATATTAAGCTGTATCAAGAAGAGTAGGAGGTCATACAGAACAAAGCTTCCCATCCCTAAATCAGAAGAAGAAACAAAGAATTACTTAGAACACTGTAAAAGTTACATGGAAAATAAACAAGGATGATGGGAAAAAGAAATTGATGAACAAGCTTATTACATTTTCTAGAGGCTATATTACAAAGACCTACACCACGAAAAGTGCAGATAAAGAAAAACCGGAACAGAATATTTAGTGAAAAATCAGCAATCTTATTAAAAAAGAACAGAATTGATACATATAAAAAATGAGAATAAAGAACTTAAAGAAGAATTGAGTAAAATTTACAAAGAAACTAAAAAATCGATAAAAAATGATAACAGTACTCATAGGAAAAATATTATCACAAAAAAATTTAAAAAGCACAGAAGCGTAAAGGCGAAGCCTTTTAAAGAATTATGTACTCATAAAACATGGATCCCGAAAATTTAAAATAAAAGAACCATAGCAAATACTAGAAAAGATATAATGGATCAAGAATCAAATTTTTATAAAGAATTATATCGTAAAACAGAGGAAGAGGAACTGAGGCCTATAATATATGAGAAAATATAATAGAATGAGGAAATAACAAAACATACAAATAATAAATGTACACAGACAAATGATATTATAATACAAGAAAAGAAGTATATGACAATATTACAAGACCGGACAACATAAGTAATGATATAGGTACTCAAAATTTATAAACCCATTCTTGTTCCTCGTCTGACAAAGCTATTTAGTATGATGATTGAGACAGAAGTAGTACCGAAACAATGGAACGCATCAGATATCATAATATTATTATATAAAAAAAGGCGGTCCTAACAATATAGAAAACTACAGGCCTATCAATTTACTGGCAAACATATATAAATTATTTTTCTCAATAATCTTAAAAAGGATAACACAACAAATTGATAACGAACAACCTGTAGAACAAGCTGGCGAAAGCTCAGGTTTCAGTACAACTGATCATACTTTAGAACAAGTCTTCGAAAAATATAAAGAGTACAATAGACCACTTTACGCAGCTTTCGTTGATTATAACAAAGCATTCGATAGTATTAGTCATGATTCAATTTGGAAAGCACTGAAATCCCATGATGTACCTCCTGTAAAAAATATCAGAAGACTAGCTTCTGCCCGCGACTTCGTCCGCGTAGAACTCGTTTATATGGTAGCTCTTTACAATGATGATACAACTCGCTTAACAGACTCCAGCAGGCAGGTTATTGAATAAGGTTTATTCGCTATTTTCCCTATGGTAGTAGAATTGTGCTGAAGTTTACCAACAAAGTGATATTACAAATTACAATGCATTATTGTAAATGCATGATATTATTGTTGTTGCATTAGCTATAGTACTTCCTTATACACTACATTAGTGGTTCTGCCTTGAGGTGCTAGTATGACTAAACTGCTCGGCGAACTTACTCTAGAACAAGTCACGTAAGCCCGTGTGAGAAGCAATAGTCCCCCCTTAGGTCAATCCCTGCCGTTTTTAACGACTGACCTTGGGATTTATGAAATGAAATGATGTATTTGTATGAATCGTGGCAACATAGTTGTTAACAATTAATTGGTGTACAGCATAATTTGCCAATATATCAGCATACAAATATTTGATTGTCAATATTGGAATTTTATATATATAAGTCATTAATACACATTATATAGCATTAATTCAATAATATAATATAATATAAACATTAGTTTGGAGGTACCTCTCAAAAAATTACATTTAAATACTATTATTTTTGGCTGAACAATTCTTTTAAACTATAAAAGCATTTATCTATTAGCCATAATTTAAATTTTTTATGCATTAATGTTTTAGGCATCTCTCTAATATTCTTTGGAAGGTAGTTAAAGATACACTCATACACATAACATTTGAGTTATTTTGATGAAGTGCTGTTCTACAGTATGGCATCAGAAGGCGAGTTGGATCTCTTAATCCTAATATGGAATGGTCCTTTGCTGGTTTAAAAAGTTCACCATGTTTTTTAATGAACATACAAATTTCTAATATATATAGACCAGTAAGCGTTAACAGACGGAGCTTTTTGAATAATGGTCTACACAATTCTAGAGGACTGACACTGCATAAAGCTCTTATACATTTTTTTGTGCCAGAAAAACATGTGAAATATTAGTGGAGTTTCCCCATAGTATTAAGCCGTACCGTAAAACTGACGCAATATAACCGTGGTATGCAGTAAGTGCAGCATTAAAGGATACAGTTTGTCTGAGCCTTCTTAAAACGAAAACGAACTTATTTATTTTGCCTGCCACTGTATCACATTGAGCTTTCCACTTACAATTGCAATCTAATATAAGGTTTATTGTGTTTAAAAATTTTATTGTGTTTGTTTCTTAAATCATTTGGTCACCGTGTGTATATTTAGAGATTTATGTATTGTTTTATAATTAGAAAATTGTATATATTTAGTTTTTGTCATATTAGCGAATAAATTATTCTCATTGAACCATGTCAATATAGTTTCTAAATTTTTTTAATAGTCATATTATAATTATTTATCGCTTTATGCTCGTCAGGAATAATTATGGATATGTCATCTGCAAATAATACACAGTTATAGTCAACCACATCGGTTAAATCATTCAAATAAATTAAGAATAGTAAGGGTCCCATAAGACTTCCTTGAGGAACTCCAAATTTACTAATTACATAGGGTGACTTATATGTAGTCTTCTCCAGTTTCTCATTTATTTTATTTATTTATTAATGGTCATTGCAAAACAGACCTTAAGGGGGAACTGCAACCTTTTAAATTCAAACGGGTAGTCAGATGGTATTAGAGGTATGCGTGGAATATACATGGATTCACCTCTAGCACAACCAGTAATGACAGTGGCCTCTACCGTATTGTTATGTAACACTTTTATACGCGACCTGGTCCCGTTGTACAACTTGGGAGGGTTCAGATTACGCACTAACATAACTGGAGCACCCACTCTAAGGACAAGTTTATGAGTTGGTAGTCCAGGCGGGTTGAGTGCATTCAAGAATTCCACAGGATACTGAACAGCATCATCCGTATTTACTACAGATTCCACAGAGTTGTATTGAAGTTCTGCGCCTTCGAACGCCTTCAATAAAGTGTCATTAATGACAGAAGCTTGGTCGTTCTTAGGACTCAGAATAGCACGTTTACACAACCACTCCATGGGTTTATTGGGCAAGTTTTGGACATCTGGGTAAATTCGGACTATTAGGTCTTGAACGGTGTGCACAACTAACGCAAGTTCTGGTGGGATTACAATTTTGCCCTCAGTTATCGGATAATTTCCAATACCTATTTTAAGTAAAAGATCGGAAAATTCCCCGGCGCACACGTCGCCCTTAAGTTGCACTCGCATGTTTTTTGTAATGTTTAGTTTTTTAATTAAGGGCCAAATATTTGACGCCTTAATGCATGCTTTCACTTCGTCACCTCGAGTTCCCCTCAGCACTACGGACAGAGTCTGACGAAAGTTTCCAGCTAATTAAACCGTGACCCCTCCCATCGTGAAGTTGTTCCCTCGGATGTCTTTTAGGGTTCTGTTAAACGCTTCTAAGGCCCCCTTGTGCGACATAGTGCTTTCGTCCCAAACGATAATTTTGCAATCTCACAACACTTGTGCTGCGTTGCTTTGTTTTGGGATGTTGCAAAATGGAGTTTCAGTATGATTAAGGTTTAATAAGTCTGTAAGTAAAGGAAGTAATTCAAGAGACAGCCTGAAAGCCGTGTGAGCAGTTTTGCCTCCCTCCAGTAGTATGGCAGCGATTTCTGATGACGCGACAGCCAAAGCGATACCCCGGTTATTTCTTACTTTTGGTAATATTAAATTTATAAGAAAAGTTTTTCCAGTACCACCAGAAGCACCTAAAAAAAATGTTCCCAATCTCTCTTTCAATGCTGGCTAGAATTTGTTGATAAACATTTGCCTGTTCGTTTGTCAATAATTCCTCGTGATGTGTAACTACCTCTCCCAGGGCGCAAGGGTCATAATTTGTCTCTCGTAGATATTCGCGTTTATTCAGGTATACTGCGGATCTTTTTGGTTTAGGTAAACCAAATTGATCCAAATGTTTTCCAGCTTGTGCTAAAACTACATCTTCGATCAATATCAAGCATCTGTTAAACACCTCATTCATGAATAACTCACCATTTTGCAATTCTCTTTCAAGTTGCCGTTTAATGTCGTCCGAAAAACTGTCCCTATATTTTTCCCAAAGGCTTAAGGGATCAGTAAATTGACAAAATCTTATCATTATTGTGAATAGTACACGCAGCTTGAAAGGAGAATCGCACAATACAGCTTTATCTAAAGTTGTGTCCCAATGTTTATCGTCCTCTAGCAATCCAAGGGTGTTACACGCTAGTTGAAATGTTGGATGGAGGATATCGTTGACAGTTTTTAAATATTCGAAGAATGTCGGCCCTCTAACCTCATGTAGTTATAAGCGTAGGTATTTGGATGTATCGTATAGACCCTACCGAGAAAAACGGCAAAAAAAACACGTTTGTTTTATGGAAGCCACCTTAAATATTTTATTCTGTTTTTAGTATTTATTGTTATAGCGGCAAAAGGATCTGTGAAAATTTCAACTTTCTAATTATCACGGTTCATGAACCAGGCTCATGAGCCTGGTGACGGACAGTCAGATAGACAGACAGACAGATAGGCAGACGGACGGACAGCGGAGTCTTAGTAATACTGTTCCGTTTTTGCCTTTTGGGTACGGAACCCTTAAAAAAATTGAGTTGGGCACTACATACCATACATCTAACCAAATGTCAAAAAAATCTATTTAACCCCCTATTTTTATAGCTCAAAAAAAGAGTTTCCCCATACACACTTTGAACCCCTCTTTAGCTTCTGCCTGCGCCTCCGTCCGCGTTGGTCTCGTTTAAATATTGTAGCGCCACACAAACCTCCACACCACCCTTTTCATCCCCTTCCCTTAGGGGATGATTTCCGGGATAAAAACTATCCTATGTCCTTCCCCGGGTCTCAAACATCGATTCCATCATCTAAATCGGTTCATACAAACATTTCACCCCTTTTTAACCCCTTTAGGGATGAATTTTTTCAAAACGCTGAAATTATTTATCTTGTATTGTAATAAGGAGTCCATACGCAAAGTTTCAAGTCTCTTACTTAAAATTTTACTCCATCCCCATACAAACTTTCAACCCCCTTTTCGCCCCTTTAGGAGTAAATTTTTTCAAAATGCAGAAATTCGTGTTCTTGTATTGTAATAAGGAGTCCATACGCAAAGTTTCAAGTTTCTTACTTAAAATTTTACTCCATCCCCATACAAACTTTCAACCCCCTTTTCACCCCTTTAAGGATGGAATTCACAAAAATCCCTTCTAAGTGGATACTTGCGTTATGTAAACTACCTGTTGCAAAAAAATCAGCTTTCTAGGTTCAACGGTTTGGGCTGGGCGTTGATTTAAGTGAGTGAGTCAGTCAGTCAGGACTTTTACGTTTATATTATATATAGATAATAGATCACACCTACTCTAACAGTACCAGTAATGTTAAATTGGAAACAAGAGGAGAGTCAATAAAAATCGAACGAGGAGTAAAACAAGGAGACCCTCTGTCCCCAAAAATCTTCATTTTGGTAAAAAAAAAATCCAACGAAGAAGAAGTCGAAAGAAGAAGGTATCTAACCTGGAAAAAATTTTGGCCTTTCAAAGAAATTCTAAAGAGAGATTTCAATCTGAAGCTGAAGAAAACAGTAGTTGACACATGCTTATTACCATGTCTTCTATATGGATGTCAAACATGGACTTTCACAAATAAAGTAAAACAAAAAAATTAGAACGACACAGAGAGCTATAGAAAGAAGCATATTGACAATAGTTGAGTATTGTTTACTAATTAATATATCTAAACAGACGGTCATTCAAAAATTCAATACATTGCGGTGGCAGGCCATGCGACTCACCCGTGCTACAATAAGTACTGTTGTTGTACCTACATTAATTTTTTTTTTTTTTCGTTTGTATTGTACCTATATTATTAAATTGTGTATTTATAAGTTAATATTAATATTTATTGTAATTGTAATCGATAATAGTATTTCTTCTAACATGCCGGACAAACCTCTGTGGTTTTTGGCCTGTTATATAATAATAAATTGTAATTATATTTTTCATAAAAAAAAAAAAAAAAAAAAAAAAAAAAAAATAAGAAAAATTCAAAAGATAAAAAATGTTCTAATCAGACATGGAAAAAAATAAAAGATGCACTGACCCACGTATTGAAACTAAAATGGCAATGGGCCGGTCATATATCACGACACATAGACAAGAGATGGACGATACAGACAACGAAATGGAAAAGGCCGGTGGGCATTAGAAAAGTTGGAAGACCATCTAAGAGGTGGGCTGATGATGTGATTGAATACGCTGGAAAATTACTGGCTAGTATTGGGCAAAGACCGTAGAGTGTGGA
This sequence comes from Leptidea sinapis, assembly GCF_905404315.1. NCBI lineage: Eukaryota > Metazoa > Arthropoda > Insecta > Lepidoptera > Pieridae > Leptidea > Leptidea sinapis. The sequence continues at coordinate 1,335,280 of NC_066312.1, read as the reverse complement.
AGAAAATGGAGGAGGCCTTCACCCAAAGAGGGGCCCACACTGCTAATTAAACATTAATTATTAATAAATAGATAAAAAACATACTAACATAAAACTTTTCTTTTTTTAAGTTCTTATATAATATAATTTAGGCGTTAATATTAGGCTCAAGTTAAGTTTACTAACAATAATTATAAGTTTGTTTTAATTTTTAAATTTAGTTTAACTTAACTATGAAATTTAGAATTAGAATAAAAGGCTTTTTTTATTTTTTATTTTATTATTGAATATAAACAAATATGTCTGTATGGGCTCGAACCCTTTGCCTATCCTAATAATGAAAACGAAAAACAAAAACCAAGAACAAATTAACGAATGTCAGAAAAATTCTGAAACCTTACATATTATTTATTGCAATAGTAGTAATAAATAAACAATTATCAATCTTAAAAATTTATAAAAAAAAATACTAAGCAATATGAAATATTTTTAAAAACCATCAAATTATAACGGCTTAAAAAATTCTTTCAATTGACTTTTGTACTGAGCGTTACTTCCGTCAGAAAAAATTCTGAATTACCCCCAAGTCGCGCCGAAAGAAGTTTTACTTCAATAAATATGGCTGAATGGGCTCGAACCCTTTAAATTCTTTATAATAAAAAGGCAAACACATGATACATTTCCTGTATCCAGTTATGGTCACCATGGCAAAAAATGCGTATAATGAAACATTTGTAACATTTATGTGAGAAAATAAAAATATTACTGCAAAACGTGGTAACAGTGATTATCATCTTTTAAAAGTTACAAATATCTATTGGATCCATGAACCTAATTACTGTTTTAGAGGTTAAATTAATTTTGCAATAAGTACATAGTTTAATATTACCGTGCAATGGAATAAAGTAACATAGACATAGTCTATATCTGTGAACTGTGTATTTTGCAGTTTGTTATTTTGATTTTTATGTTGTCAAAACAGAATTCTGTATTTTTCATTTCTTTTGAGTTGCGTGAAAGTTTATTTTGCATTATGTATTATAATTATTTGGTTTATTTCATAGAGTTTAATATCGCATCTACAGCAATTTTTTAGAAAGTCGCTGTGTAAATTGTTCTGTACGATTTCATCGTAATGTGCGAAAACATTGATTGTTTGAGGTATCTGGAGACTTGAACTGGGCCTCCGGAGAATACAAAATTGAAGAATTCAGTCAAACTATCCATGAGTTTAGTCAAAATAAATATCTTCTACGGGTTAGGATACAATCAAGGTACACAAGTAGAAATCCTTATAACACTTATATACTGGTTGACACCCACCTATCGATTTCTAATACGAGAGCTGCTCTTGCCGGATACTGTTGCAATTGTTTGTTGGGTAGACGTACTGTTGGTTGCTGTGAACATGTGTCTGTTGTGTGGTATTTAAGAAGTGTTGAAAATGATTATGACTACTAAATATTTATACTATATAAACAATGTGTTTTTTCTTCCTATGATAAACAGTGTTTACAAAAGTTACAAAAGAATATCTCAATAGTATTTATATGAAATACTTATTTTAAGAGACGACTTTGAAGTTATAATGATGATTGTTATGTATTTTCGGCAAGCTTTCTGGTTTAGTAGTTATGGTTAGTGCCCTAACAACTAAACTTAAGTATTGGGGTGTCGGTGTACACACGACTGGGACTATTAATAAATACTTGTGTGATGAACAATTCTGATCTGTGCATCATTGTAAACATTTTATTAGCTGTAACCTTAGTTTTCCTACAGGCTCTGTTTATTTTGATATTAGATAGACTAAATAATGGCCCTTTGTTTTCACAAAATATTACATTGTATTTAATTTTTAACATATCTTTATGATTATTAGGTTACTTTGTCGTATTTCTCAGTATTCCGGTTAGACCATTTCGAACTAAATGTGTTTCAATACTATGCACCACATTTCGAGGTGGGCCTATTCGCCGAACAAAAAAAATTGTCTCCATTGTCTTTGACATCTTATTTTCAAGGGCATCTTTTTGGCATATGTATTGTAAGCGGACATCAACATATCTTCGTATGACAGCTTTTGTCAAACTTTATATGTGGCTAATTGGACTTTTGTGCGTCAATTCGAATGGGTATATTGACTATCGAAAGAGATTTCAATAAAAGTTATACCATTGAAGAAATGATTTGAGCATTAAATTCTTATTATTTAATATTCTTATTTGGTTTGTAAAATTATTTACATCTCTCTCTTGCTACCAACTGGCGCATATTGTCTTCCATTATCTCGTGTACGGAAAAGCTGCATAAGATTAGCTTTCACATATTTGCGGTGTAAATAAGTATCAATTATCACTAGGTTATGTTATTGTATACGTCTATGACACCGTGTAAATAGCACTACTTTGTAATTGTTCAAGTTCTTGTAAGCCGTTCATATTCACCGGCAATGACTTTCTGTGCACAAAATAAAATATTTCTAGTCATTGTTCACTGGACCTTTAAAAAAGTGCGACTCTATAGCTTTCCCGTCCTGTCATCTGTACCATTTTGACAAGCGGGAGAGAAAGTTATGTTATTTAATGAAAAAATATTCTTTTAACTAAATTATTTACGCTTTTTGCCTATCCATCTTATATAAATAAAATAAACTTACCTGTGATAAGTCACACCATCTCTTATTTGCATCGTTAACGTATTAATATTTAAGAACTTTTATAAAGCACACTTAGACTTCGTGATTGCCACACAGTTGCCACACGACGAGAGACGCTTAACATAGAAATCTTAATAATAAGGTACTAGAAATGGTATAACCGCGTGACCTTGTCGCCGCCCATGTGACTAGAAACTAGAGAGCCACAAGCACGCGAGTTATTTATTACTCTTGCTCGAAACGCCGTACGTGAAGGAACCAGTAAAAATGGTCCGTTGCAGTATATCCAACTGTGGAAACTCTTCGACAACTTGTAATTATACCAATAAGTCCTTCTTATAGCGTAAAAGTATGCCTGTTGAACAAATCACGATAGTTAATGAAATATTATTTTATTTTTAACATTAATATTATATGTATAAGGGACCTTATAACATTCACAATTAACATGGCATTATTTTAATGAAACGTGTATAATTAATGATATACTATTAATAACGTGAATATAAAATAATTTTATATTTTATCATTTCCAGGGCTAGCAATAAATGTGATATTTATATAATTTTCTAGTCTCTAGCTAAGTGCGTGGACTTCGAGTCATCTTACGAGCTTGGCACAGCGAGGCTGAGGATAACACATGTCACTGCTGAGGACGAAGGCAGCTACACGTGCGAGGCTACCAACACGCTGGGAAAAGCCACATCCTGCGCCTGCCTCGTTGTCTACCGTGATTACTTTTTATTAAGTTCTTATTACCTTTACTACTCTGATATCTTTTTTTTATGGAATAGGAGGACAAACGAGCGTACTGGTCTGGTCACCTGGTGTTAAGTGATCACCGCCGCACACATTCTCTTGCAACACCAGAGGAATCCCAAGAGTATTGCCGGCCTTTAAGGAAGGTGTACGCGCTTTTTTTGAAGGTACCCATGTCGTATCGTCCCGGAAACACCGCACAAGGAACCTCATTCCACAGCTTTGTAGTACGAGGAAGAAAGCTCCTTGAGAACCGCACTGTGTAGGACTGCCACACATCCAGATGTTGGGTATGATATCCTAACTTGTGGCGTGTCGTGCGAAGGTGGAAGTCGGCGGCAGGAATCAGGTTAAACAGCTCTTCAGAACACTCCCCGTGATAAATGTGTAGAAGACACACAATGAAGCGACGTCTCTATACAACGCCAATTGATCCGGCCGTTCACAGAGCACTGGGTCCTCGACAATTCGAGCTGCTCTGCGTTGCACGCGGTCAAATGGGTCCAGCTGATACTGGGGTGCGCCAGAGCAGAGAAGTCAGCAATACTCCATGTGTGACGCAAGCATAGATCACTAGAATGTGGGCCGGCTTGAAGTATTGCCGTGCTCTATTAATGACCCAAATGCTTCTTTGAAGCCAATTTGGCTTTGGCCTCCAGATGGCCACGGAATTGCCAATCCCTCGAGATTTCGAGACCCAGCATTCCGATACTAGGCGAGGCTTTAAGGGAAGTGTTGTCGAAGAGCGGTGATACGGCAAATGGGATATACTCTGATATCATTTAAAGTTTCATTGTAGAACGGGATAGCCTGAGTAAGCCGTTTATTAAAAAGTGTACGGTACAGTCTATGGAACAATTAAGTAATTCGTGACTGGTAGAACTGGAATAATAATTACAAATTCGATCAAAGAGAAATAGTTATAGTATCTTTTCAACAATTTGTTATTTAAGTCTCAGTACTGGTAATATTAATAAAATAAATATCTTAACCAAAAAGCGGCGTGGCGCCATTACCATCCTTGTCTACCGCCGCATGACGTAACGAGCTCGGATTACAAAATAATTTATTTCTTTTCAAGTGTTTGGGTTTGTTTGTAAAAACGAACGTCGGTGCTTTTGTTTTTAAACAAGCTAGCGCTTTGTTAGATAACATAAACAATAGATACTGCGTAATTTGAACAAATTTCGTTTAAAGTATGTTGGCTGTCATGCTTTTTTTTTTGATTTTTTTTAGATTTATCTACAGTTTACATTTCGATTATTACTAATGAATGTAGTATTTTTTTATAACTAAAACATACTTCAAAGTTACTAATTAGTAATAGAATAGTTTCTAAAACATCATAGATAATACAAAAAATAATTTTTAAATCGACTGCTACAGATAGTTTTTACGGCTAACCGCATTTTAACGGCTTGTCGTATTTTACACAGATAAAGTTTTAAAATTAAAAAAAACATATTTTATAGTCTGTTAAATTACCTTTCTTGTGGAATATCGTGTAGCTTGTTTTACTCTGTGTATATACGAAAAAAATATGTCTGCGCGCCCCTCGCGAGCAGATATAATGTGTCTACTTGGCACGCAACGGTAGTTTTTATAGCAGACATAATATGTCTGATTGGCACGGGGGTTAATAATAAAAGTCCCACGGCAAAGATTATATAATAGTACAAGTCCCGCGGCAAAGACTACTTAAAAGTTCTAGGATGCTGCAATCGCTCGTCGAACCGCTTGAGAGTAAACTCTCAAGCCGCGTAAGTAACTTTAGTACCAAGACTATCGTAGTTATTGAAAGTTAATATTTTGTCATACCGTGTCAACGAATTTGTAAACAATTCTGCACTATACTAAGTGCTTGAAAATGGAACAAATCTATACTATATATATAATATAATATATAATATTATAAAGCTGCAGTGTTTGTATGTTTGTTTCAACGCGCTAATCTCTGGTACTACTGGTCCGAGCTGAATGATTCTTTCAGCTTTGGGTAGTCCATTTATCGAGGAAGGCTATGCTTTTTTTTTTCAAAATTAGGGATCCGTAATAAAATTACTATTTTGTAACACAAGGTGTAAAATCGAAAACCTATTTTTGCGTGCGCTGCAAAAACTATTGACAATAGAACAAAATGATGTACAGGCTATAATATAGGCAATATTTTATTACTTATAAAACTATCGCGTGAATTATACTTTATATGGCAAAACAACGTTTGCCGGGTCAGCTAGTTTAATATATACATGAATATTGGTTCTCTCTCATGAAAGGTTATCGCCAATTACTTACTCCCAACAATATACATTTTTATATATTTCTACATTGATTTTTTTTTATTAACTGTTCTGTTTTGGTCATGTCATGATTATCCACCAGCGCCCGGCGAGCCTCATATGCTGAGTCAAAGCCTGCAACGTCCCTCCGCTATGTTGTCTGCCGCGTCAACGCCTCGTTCCACCCCTCGGTCAACACCGGCTCGCTCACTTTGTACTACACCAGGTACCTACGTGCTAACTAATGATTCGTTTTTTTAGTGGTTGTAGTAACAATAGTAGCAGTAGAAATAAATAGAATAAACGGTATGTCCAGTGTTCATTAGGGTGGTCCACATTAGTGATGCACTAAGATCAGCCTATCCGACAGTATCACATTATAACAATGACGTTCTTTACATATATAAACATAGTCGTACAAAAGAAAGAAATATGGCACATGCCACAAATAACACCATAATATTATGCTTCGATTTCCATATCTATAATTTCTGCGTTTACTCCAGTTGTTTAAAATATAATGGGTCAATAGGAAGCAATGTAAACTTTTTAAGTTTAGGCTGCATATTTTGAATTTAGAATCCAATTTGGACAGTGCTATCAGTAGAGTACCAATTAGGTATTTTATTAAACTCTGACGAAAAAGGGAGTTGCTATAAGGTTTACATTTGTCAGTCTGTCTCTATTTTCTAATCAAGATCTGTCCAGTCGAAGGTTCTTTACGTTTTTTAATAAAAAATCGCACTCATATTATAAAGGTGAATGTTATATACCTACTCTAAATGGATTTGGATCTAATTCAAATTCAAATATTTTTATTCAAAATAGGATTTAAAATCACTTATTGAACGTCAAAATCTACCACCCATTCAAAAGAGACTGCCTCAGACCTGAGAAGAATGGGCGCAAGAAATTTTTTAATATAAAATATGGATTACAATGTAATATCGTACAATAAACATTTATAATTAAAGAGCCTGAGGGTGTTCGCTTCATTCCCAGTCCGTGGTGTCATTAAGAAAATCGTTTATGCTATAATAACCTTTCCCACACAAACGTTTTTTAACAATTCTTTTAAATTTCGTAAAACATTGGTTTTGTACATTTTCTGGGATCATATTGTAGAAGCATATACATCGCCCAACAAAACACTTACTAACTCGACCCAACCGAGTAGTAGGCATAACAAGTTTATGTTTGTTCCTCGTGTTAACATTATGAATGTCACAGTTTCTAGAAAATTCCTCAATGTGCTTATGAACATACAAAACATTATCAAAAATGTATTGAGAAGCAACAGTCAAAATGTTTATTTCTTTAAATTTTTCTCTTAATGATTCTTTAGGACCTAGGTTATAAATCGCGCGAATAGCCCTCTTCTGCAGCACAAAGATAGTATTAATATCGGCCGCACTGTCCCATAACAATATACCATAGGACATAATACTATGAAAATAACTAAAGTATACTAATCTCGCCGTATCTATGTCAGTTAACCGTCTAATTTTCTTAACCGCATATGCTGCAGAACAAAGCCTATTCGCCAATCCTTCAATATGGGGGCCCCACTGCAATTTGGAATCAAGAGTAATGCCAAGAAATATAGCAGATTCTACTGGTTTAAACACCTCTCCATTTAATTAAATATTCGCATCTACATTTTTGACATTTGGCGCGGTGAATTCAATATATTTGGTTTTATGATTATTTAACAATAAATTATTGGCGCTAAACCAGTACACGATGTCAGATAGAGCATTGTTTACTTCGTCATACAAAACTTGGCTTCGTTTCACTTTGAATAAAAGTGAAGTGTCATCCGCAAACAATACCACCTTGTGTTTTTTTTCTACAAGGTTAGGTAGATCATTTATATAAATTAGGAAGAGGAAAGGTCCAAGAATAGACCCTTGTGGTACCCCCATACCGAGAGGAGTCCCAGGAGATCTTCTGCCATTCACCTCGACCCTCTGAATCCTATTATTTAAATATGAGATCAGAAGATCGAGTGCAGATCCTCTTATACCATAGTGGCATAGCTTCCTGACCAGCGTTGAATGTTGAACACAATCAAAAGCCTTAGATAAATCACAGAAGATACCAAGTGCATTCTGTGATTCCTCCCAGGCCTCAAAAATATTCCTGATGAGTTCAACACCTGCATCCGTAGTCGAGCGTCCCCTAGTAAAGCCAAATTGTTTTACATGAAGTAATTTGTAAGTGTTAAAGTGAGTAAGCACTTGGCTTAAAATATTTTTTTCAAAAATTTTACTAAGGGTCGGCAACACCGAAACAGGGCGATATTTATTCGGGTCAGAAGTGATAATAAGAGTAATAAGTAAAGGTAACCTATATGAGAGAAACAAACACTCAAATGTAATATTTTTATTTACATAAAATAAACTGGTATATTAAAATGTTAAGTTGCCTGAAATAAATTTTATTTGTTAAAAACTTGTCTTTAAGACTTAGACATCTTTTCCAGGATAACTTTTTGTCATATGTAGTGTAAGCGGACATTAACATATCTTTGTATGACAGCTGTTGTCAAATTAGTAATGTGGCTAAATTAGACTTTTGTGTGTGCATCAGTTTGACTAAATATATCGACATTCGAAAGAGATTTCAATACTTTTAATGTTTAACAAAGTTTTATCATACTTTTTGAACGTGAATTTTTAAATGCTTAAATCCTTTAGTGGTGGTATATAAATCAGCCTCGAGGAAATTATTCGACAAATGACACTCGACTTATTTGTTTTATACCGTATGGAAATAGCATATATGAAATAAATGTAGGTACATACTCGTTAGCATATTTGCTGACGATATACCAAAAATTAACAAAATTCGTGCATTGGTTTTGTCAAAAAGTAGACTTTTCATTTTAAGCAATTTTCAACGTTCTGTAGAGTTATCTGGGTCAATGGTTCAATGAACTTGAATATTTCAATATCATAAACGGCGTTGCCGATTTGCCGTGCAAAAGTTGAATGGCAGCGCTTTGAAAGAAAAGCCGCCAGTTTCTTGACACGTGTATTTATAGCCTAAACAAATGGTCGGATTGGTCCGGCCGAACCATCGGACGCGGCCTGGTACCGACCATATTCGATGGTAAGTCGCATTGTCCATCGCACAAAATTATTATTATTACCATCCGGACCGTACGGAGTACGACGGCGGAGGAATTGGCGCGGGGCGTCCACTCACGCCCACCGGACCGTCCTATGGTCCCGCTGTAGCAAATCCGACCATGTGTTTAAGCTATAAAATACACGTGTCAAGACACTAGCGGCATTCCTTTGGTAGCACGTGCCGGCGGTATCTCTTTGACGGTCGCGGGCAATGACTTTATTCAAAGGCAAGGTTGAACGGCGTAGGGTAAGGACATCTTCTATTGATAATTAGCTTTCTTGAAAGGGAGTTGTAATCGATGAACAGTAAGCTGTATAAGTTTAATTTGAAATTGTTCTGTAATGATAATTGTAAAAATACACCCTAGAGGGAGTTGTAATCGATGAACAGTAAGCTGTATAAGTTTAATTTGAAATTGTTCTGTAATGATAATTGTAAAAATACACCCTAGGTATTTAAAACTATATAGCTTCGTAAGTTTGTTTTTACAAATTATGAAGTAGTTTAGAGATTTTGAATGTGAATTTGGAAGAACTAAACAATAACAATTTATTACTTGTTTGCAATTTGAAAGCAACCTATCAAAAATCGTACCAACTTACTTGTTTGCTGCTCAGGAAACCACTCAGAAAATAGTGGTTTCGTAAATTCAGTTTTACCAGTGGGAGGCTCCTTTGCACAGGATGCCGGCTAGATTATGGGTACCACAACGGTGCCTATTTCTGCCGTGAAGCAGTAATGTGTAAGCATTAATGTGTTTAGGTCTGAAGGGCGCCGTAGCTTCTTTATATCTTATGTCTCAAGGTGACGAGCGCAGTTGTAGTGTCGCTACACTCTTCAGAATTTTTGGGGTTTATCAATAATCCTGAGCGACACTGCATTGTAATGGGCAGGGCGTATCAACTACCATGGAGCAACGTCCTGCTCGTCTTGTCTCTTATTTTTATAAAAAAAAAGTATTGAACTTACAAAAATAAACATTTTTTTTACAAAGCTTATCCATTCATTAATTTATTAATTGTTAAAAAAATTGAAACATTCGAATAACACAAAAATACTAGTTTTTAATACCTTGTGTAGGTTATTGGTAAGTAATTGTAAATAAAATATCGATAAACTAGAATTGTGTGGCCTGTCCTAGTTACGCCTAAATTTTTATTCACCATTTAGTTTGTTTATTCAGTGATCAGTTTTCGGCTAGCTTCCGGGTAGTGTGTACGATCTGTCAGAGCGTCCGTGAATCCAAGTCAGTGCCTTACGCAGGGCGCGATTGTTTTAAGTGATGGACTGTATTTATTAATTTAAATTTCTAAAAGTTCAAATGAAATGTTTAAATTAATTTTCATTTCTTCGCTTATTGTTAAGAGCTTGTTTACGAGAAGAGAAGTAACAGCCGATTTGGCGCCTGTGTTCTTCGTTGTAGCTCCTCGGGGTCAAAGTACGTTGCCTAAACAGACTGTTTTCTTTTTCGAATTCAATTTATATATTTATTTTCTTTGAAATTTTCACTTTTATAGCTTAGGAATTTTAATTTAATAATAACTTTTTCTGTACTTCTCTGGACCAGTATGACTTGTATTTTCATTTTTTTCATATATATGCAAACCATACTGTATATTCTTCACATCTCTCTTTCTCTCTCTACTAATCTAACTCTATCTTACTAATATAAAAAATGTAAATGATGAATGAATGCATAATGATGTAAATTTAGTACACGGATAGAAATGAGCTTGGGAAAGGACCTTCTTCGCGAATAAGAGGCTTAGGGGTTGATAGAGGGGGTGGAAGACTGTATGAAAGAAAGTTGGTCATTATCGAAGATAACGCCATTAAACTTGGTATCAAAAATAGACTCAAACTTGGAATAGTATAGCCCCCTATTGTTGTAAAAGAGGGCATGAATGGGTTGAAATAAGAGATTTAGGTTTGCATGGGAAGTTCCTAATTTTCGGAGATAAAACCATGAAGCTGTGTATTTACGCACTTGATTCTAATCAGTGAGCGCGGAAGAATGTTGAAGCAATGCAAGCTGTTGGTTTGGGATAAATTGCAAATTGAAATTAAAAAAAGCATTTGACACAGTAAGCCACGAAATCATGCTAACAAAATTAAAAAACATTGGTGTTTCTGGTTCTGCATTTAAAATGTTCAAATCATATCTGATAAACCGATATCAAATAGTTAAAATTAATAGAGTTGAGAGTTTACCCCAACTCATCACATGTGGCGTTCCTCAGGGCTCTATTCTCGGCCCATTATTATTTCTAGTCTATATAAATGACATACATAAAATCGGCCTAAATGGAGATATCACGCTGTATGCTGATGATACAAGTCTATTTTACTTTGGAAATACTATAACAACAATAATAGAACAAGCACAACATGATTTGGATCTACTACACACCTGGCTACAATGTAATTTACTTACTTTAAATACATCTAAAACAAACTACATATTATTCACAGCAAAAAACAAAAAAATTGGAAGCCATAATAACTTAACCATCAATGGTGAAATAATAAACAAAATAAATAAAGAAAAATATCTCGGTCTGATACTTGATAGCAAACTCACATGGAAACCGCATATAGAATATATCCGTAAAAAGTTAACATCACTTACTGGTGCAGTACGTAGCATTGCACGATGCTTCCCAAGGCAAGTGCACTTCACTATTTATAATTCTATGGTCAAGTCTCACTTAGATTATTTAATTGAAGTTTGGGGAACTGCGTCAAAGACTAATTTACAACCGCTACAGATTGCACAAAATAAAATTATTAAATCACTGTTCCGATATAATTTCTTAACACCTTCCGCAAAAATTTACCAAGATACCGAAATCATGAATATTTCTCAACTCTATAAGTATAAGACGTGCGTTCTTATTAGGAAAATTCTATCTAAAGAGATACATTCCCAAGTGACATTTACAAAAACATTCCAAATACAAAAAAGGATAACTCGACAAGCAAATAATATTTATATAAAAACACCTAGAACTAATTACGGAAAAAAGAATATCATGTTTGAAGGGGCGAAACTTTACAACAGCCTCCCCAAAGACATTAAAGAAATCAAAAGCTTAAATACTTTTAAAAAAATATTAAAAGAAAACATTTAAAAATATAATATTTAAAAATATAAATAAAAAATTGTTACAGTTTAAAAATAAGTAGATGAATAATTGTTGCTGCAGTGTAGACAAAGCTTTATAATATTTACAAATTGCGAATGACGGTCTGCGCATGCGCATCGCGCCGCTCGATCGCGTAATTCACTAAAATTCACTAAAGTTCTTGTATTATTGTATTCAGAATTGTGTCTTTAGTTGATATTCATTAGTGTAGTGTAGGTAACTTATTTATGAATGTTCTTTAGATTATAATTTGTATAGTTATTTCTTTTTAAGTGTTTGATCTAGTGTGTGTTTACTGTTTTTTTTTTTTTTCCACTTTACTTACTCTGTTAATATTTATAGTTAAAGAAGAAAAAAATAATCGATATATTTTAGATATTGTTATATTCTCACGGCTCGCATATTATATTATATTATATAGTAATTAGAATATATTTTCTCTATAAGTGAATATTGTAATATTCTTCTGAGAAATAAAGTTCTTAAATCGTATAAATTGAAATCTCAAGGGCAGACGCTTCAAGATGCAGGTGTACCTACATTAGGGAAAAAAAATTTTTAGGCCACTTTATATGGATGCTCACGAGTATCAAACCCGTAAAATTATTATGTTTCAACGAATGAAAATGTTTCTTACGAACGCTGCCTTAACGATGAGAGATATAGGTATTATTGTTTTGTATAAAATGCACATGCATTGGAACACTAATTTTGGTTACATTTGCTTATTATATCAAATGATTTCAGGTCGCGATATAAGGCTTCTAAGAAGCCCCACGCGCGAAGTAGCACCGAAGTTTTATACTTACCCTTTCAATAAAGTAGTCGAGGAAGGAGACACGGTTGTATTTCAATGCGCTGTGGCTGGTCTGCCGCCACCCTGGGCAACTTGGGATAAGGATGGACTCATCATAATCCCCTCTTCGAGAATCACGATCAAAGAAAAAGATGAAATGTTACGAATCTTACAGATAGAACAAGTGTCGATTGATGATGTTGGTCTATACAGAATCTCTTTGGAGAACGAATACGGAAGAGCCGAGGCCTCGGCAAGGCTTGAAGTGATATCTCACAAGGGAAAGTTTTACACGGGAGTTAGATCGTACAGCGCCTCACCAACGAGGAGTCTCTGTCGCCGGCGAACGACTCCGACGCGAAACAGGCAAGACTCGACCCAATGAAATAACGAACGATATGCCTCAACTTTCTTTCGTATTATAATAAGTAAGTAGGCAATACAGATAATAGCACTTTTGCGAACGGGTTACCCATGTTTATATGCTTTGCAATTGATTCATTCTGTGGTTACCTTGCCGAATGCGAATATTGATAAATAGTGTAGACAAGAAATACAATAGTAGTTGTAGTAATGATGGTGTTCGTTTCAGAACAACTGTTAATGAAACAGCGGTGAGATGCCGATTTTTGAAGTGAAAACTTCTTTAGCAGCGTTGAGCACTTTTATGGGATTGGTATAAAATGTTAAACTCGCGTCAGGACACGTGAACTGATCGAAAACTCGTAAGACAATTGTTGAAATATTGGATAAAAGTTGATTTTTTTAGAGATAAACTTTTTAGTGTAAAATAATTGTAATAGTTCTGAAGTGTTAAATTTTTTATGTAATTTAAATTGTCATTTAGTACACTAAGGTAGCTGATAATGAATATTGTCTTTAACCACATATAGAAATTATTCCCTAACCATTCCAAAATATTAAATAATGCACAACGTTAATGTTCAAGTTTTCACTTCTGCCGGCACTCCCGGAGTGCAACCAGGTATTTTTTGTATAAGTAACATAAGGTATAATCTGCATTTCAGTCATATTATTTATGAAAATAATTATTTAGTCTATAATATTATTTGCATACCTAGCCACTTGAAATTTGCGTTGACTACAGCTATACTAGTTTTTAGCTGGCAGATAATTAAATATTATAGAAGTACTTTGAAAACATAGTAAGTAGTTTAATTATTATTGTTTATTTATTAATATTGTATAGAAACTAAACTTTTGTGCATTGAACTTTGCAATATTAAAACAATTGCAGATATCTGTTTCATTTATCTTGTCTAATACCTACCTAGAACATGGTCTTATCTCGCATGGGAAACGAAGACGGCAGATGCAGATTCGATTAACAGCTGTTAAGTGCGTATTCCAGAAGTTCCAATACGAAATTCGTGTTAAATTATACATAATAGCCGAATGACGTCCACTGCTGGACAAAAATCTCTCCCAATAATCTCCATGACTTGCGATTCAATTGACGATCTAAAATGAATTACTTTGCTATTTCATACCACGACGTCATTAGATCTATCCAATTCAGGTTGACGTTAAGTCTAGTCAGAAATTGAATTGCAAACTGTTTTAGTTCGTTCATTCATTCGTACCATGATGTAATATTTTAACCTAAACTGGATAGCTTATGTATCAAAGTGAGCGATTCAAAAAAAGTTGCTACTTTCTAAGCGGAAAGTGAATCGTTTTGTTAATAACGTTTCAAAAATAGTTGAAACATACAGACTTTTTGTAAAATAAAATACTGAAAATAAATAACGAAAATGAAAATACTAAAGACGAGGCAGTAAAGCCCCTGGCTGTAGCCTGTTCGCAAAAACGAATTAAAAAATGTACTCTGTGTTGCTGTCAAGTGTCAAATCAAACATCAATGGAGATGCGTTCATAACCCGTTTTATTCAGTTTATTTTTACTAAAACACCCAAGCAAACCTTTTATTTGTAATTCAAGGAACTATATGTATATATTATTATTTAATAATTACTAAAAAGGGCTTAATGGTTTATAATTTGTCGCTGTAAAGCGCTTGTTTAAAATGTATTTGTAGTCATTTCTACGCAAAAAACCGTTAAAATCATATCATTATAGGTTTCTAAACGTAACGCATATGGTTCGAGTAAGAGAGATACAGATATATGCAACGACTGTACAGCGTCATCTCTGTCTCCCACCGAGGACCACAGACTTCTATCGATCATTATATCTGATCAATGGTCCATCTTGTGGGGCTAACCGACACTGCGACTTTTGCACGTGAGTGCCATTCGAAGTCTTTACTGCCTCAACAGCTATCTGTTCACTTCAGTTTCACAATCGTGCGGGCTATGTTGGCGACTTTGATTCTCCTACGAACGCTTTTTTTATGCATTAGGAGGATGAACGAGCGTACGGGTCACCTGGTGTTAAGTGATCACCGCGGCCCACATTCTCTTGCAACACCAGAGGGATCACAGGCGCGGTGCCTGCCTTTAAGGAAATTGTACGCGCTTTTTTTAAGGTACCCATGTCGTATCGTCCCGGAAACACCGCACAAGGAAGCTCTTTCCACATCTTTGTAGTACGTGGAAGAAAGCTCCTTGAAAACCGCACAGTGGAGGACCGCCTCACATCCAGATGGTAGGGATGATATCCTAATTTATGGCGTGTCGTGCGACGGACCAAATCGGCGGCTGGAATCTGGTTAAACAGCTCTTCGGAATACTCCCCATGATAAATGCGGTAGAAGACACACAATGAAGCGACGTCTCGTCTGTCTTTTTTTCCTTCCGATTCGATCTCGTAGGGAAATTTCGAGAGTAACCCTCTCCTCAGAGATTTTATAGAGCTTATTGAACGCTGCCCATCCGATCTGGATTCCTCTTACGCGAAATTGGTCCTTCCTAACTGGATTATTTCTCCAAGGTAAGACTTGTAAACAATTTCAAGAGTACAGTTCCCACTGTAATGGGAGTAGGAGCTGCTTGGAATCAGACATGATCTTCGTTTTGTCTAAGTTCACCTACTCTCTGGGAAGCTGTATTAACCTCCTGTATGCTACGGTTGCCATATGGCAACGGCATAAGACCGCCGTTTAGTACTCTGTTATTTGTTTAGTACACAAGACATTAAGGCCCTCGAAGGCATGTTTTAAGTCTGCCATAGGCACAGACATGATTACGATATCGTCTGCGAATCGAAAGTGAGTGATGTATTCGCCATTGATATTGATGCCGTCCGCTCCAGTCCAGAATCTTTAAGACATCTTTCAACGCAGCGGTGAACAACTTCGGCGATATGAGATTGCCTTTAATCCGGCCTCTACAGTTTATTATGAAGGATCTTTCCACCACGCACTACCAAGCTTTGGTATGAGCATCCTGCGCGGAGTTTCCAGGAAGATACAACATGTGTACTTAGACAATAAGCGCGAACTATGTCCATAAAAACACATATCCTATACAATGTAGGTCTGCAGTTCACGAAGGTCAGTAAACAGAAAATATTGAAAATGTCGGCGAATATTATCGCTGTAATGGACAGGTGAAGCCGCTAACCTTACTTTGATCCCATGAAGTAGATCTAATGGAACTCTTACACTTAATAAGTACGACCAGTTTAATCGTGCGTTCAGATAGCGGGAACCGTACGGTTTCGTAATCGTTCACGTTGCAACCGCACTATATTTCAATCGCGCGTATAGGTGGCGACAGATACTTGTAAATCGAATAATTTTGAATTAAGCATAAAGTACCCACAACACTGGTGATTCCATTCGTTGTCCGATGTCGTATTAAACTCAGAAATCGGGCCATTTCGGTTTTTAATGTTCTACTACGTTTTTTTCAAATTTAGTTCTACCAAAATTATTTATTTTAACTTTCAGAAACTGAAAACTTATTTCTGTATTTTATTGCTAACTTAGGATCAACCTCAGAGGCCGGCTACATTTCGGTGTTGCAAGAGAATTTGGGTGGCGGTGGTCATTTACCATGAGTCCACTTGCATCACATTGATGTATGAAATAAACCTTAAATTCTTGACCTCTGGTTTTCCTCATGTCTATGGCTGTTGGGATTCTTATTTTGTCTAAATAAATAAAACATTTTACACACCAAAATTAAGTATATTAAGAAAGCGGACTGTATTCCGCTGAAAGAAAATTAGATACTGTCACTAAATATAATGATTAAATGCAGTTACATCAATTAACCTTCCTTAGTTCAAAATACATTATTTTAAGTTATAATAGGATTATAAATCACTAATTGAATTTTTCAAAAGCTAACACCCATTCAATAATTTATGACTCAGACTAATTGTGTGCTAAATACATATAGGAAATATTTTTTTATGTTAGAACAATACTGCCTATTTTCAAATCGGGTGTACATGACCCAGAGGCCTTAAGTGACATTGTATTTGAAGACACGAGGAAGATTAATCTGAGAACATTAATTATTACAACTAAGACACTTAACTTACAGATAGTCATACTTAAGTTCTACGATAACATACAGTTGAAGCATGAACCGAAATATGTGTTGTACCGAAATATGTGTTTTACCGAAATATGTGTTGTAGAGTGCGTTTCATCAAATAGTTCCAATGCCGTCATGTTGGTAGCACTGGTTGTCAAAAGTGTCAACACGGTGTGCCGCTGTTCCAGATTTTCACAAGTTAAATTGAGATTCAGTCATAAATCATGCCGAAAACATTAAAAAAGAGGTGAAAGAATGATGGTGTTGAAAGTGAAAGACTTTTGTGAGAGTGAAAAACGTAACGAGGCCCCACTTATTCCATTAAGATGTGTACAAGCTCGGGTCGCCGCCATTACAGGTAAGTCAAATAGGGTTGCCAGTGTCAGGGCCCCAATTCTCGCGCCACCCGATATAAATATCGTAAGTGATATGACGTCCTGTCACTATCGCGCGTTCAGGTTTCTCCGTGCGCGCATCGAGACAGGACATTATATCGTATGTGATATGCTTATCGGGTAATTCGAGAATTGGGGTCCTGATTACCAGGTCCACGACTAAACTCAAATTATTGTGTCTTAACATTCTAATATTCCTATTGTATTTTATTCTAATTACCTATAGTATTTTTAGTGTTAATTCACTTGACCTTTTTAATAAAGTACCTAGGTACAAAAATATGACAATAGTCAGGGTCTGAAATATTTGTCATTTGTTAATAACTAAATAATAATTGTTGCACTACAAAAGTAGAACTAGCTATCTTCTACCTATTGAAAGCAATAATATAGGAGTAATGTGCTCTTGTTATTATTTATAAAATTGAATTTTCTTTTGGGAATATCTGAAAAGACCGTGACGAAAATTACTAAAGAAGGTAAAGTGGCAGCTTCAACGTCGACTAAAGCGACTACTCCTCGCAAAAAGGCCCACGACGAAAAACCCACGAACTGGATGATTTTGAACTGTACTTACAGTTCAAAATCATCCAGTTCGATCAACAAAACTATTGCATGAAATGCAAAATGAGATAGATTATAAAGGGAGCCGCACCACTTTGTGGAGAATTATAAAAAGTATGGGATTTTATTTCAAAAAATGCAAATCCAAGAGAAAGGTTTTGATGGAACGATACGACATTGTTGCCTGGCGTCATCGCTACCTGGAAGAATTAAGAAAAAATCGTCTTGAAACCCAGCGTCCAGTTGTATATCTAGACGAGACATACATACACGCCACATATTGAGCTGGAAAATGTTGGCAAAGCGAAACTGAAGGTGTTTTATCTTCTGATTCTAAAGGCCCACGTTGGATTATCGTTCATGCAGGTGGCGCCATGGGATTTGTACCCACTGCTCAGCTAATTTTTAGATCTCAATCAAAATCAGCTGATTATCATGATGAAATGAATAAAGTTAACTTTAATAAATGGCTTAGGGAAAAATTGATACCAAATCTACCTCCGCAATCAATTGTTGTCATGGATAATGCCTCCTATCATACTGTTCAAGTTGATAAGGCACCAACAAGTCAAGCACTAAGTCCGAAATGCAGTCCTGAATCACAAGTAAAGGACTTTCGTATTTGCCGACGATGTTGAAAGCGCAGCTGTATGAAATAATTAAAGAACATAAACAACTACCTGTATATGAAGCAGATGTAATGTTAGAAAAGAATGGCCATAAAGTATTAAGACTTCCGCCTTATCATTGTGATTTAAATCCAATTGAGCTTATATGGAGTGTGTTAAAAAGACGAGTTGCTGAAAAAAACGTTGGCCAAGAAGCTAATAAAATAGTGCAAATTACTGAGGAAGTATTTGCAACTATTACTGCAGAGGAATGGAACAAAGAATGCGAGCACGTCATAAAAATAGAAGACCAATACTACGGCAACGGCCCAGGAATAGATAGCGAAACGGAAAGATTCATAATCGAAGTAGGCGAAGATACTGATACTTCTGATGATGGCGATGCTGAGGTAATAATATGTCAGACGTAGATGAATATAATTATTGTAAAAAAAAATGAAAATAAACATTTTTAGATTAAAATCGTGTTTTGTTCTCATTGAACCTGTAATATTTTTATTTTTATTCTTTTTATTATTTATTATTTTTTTTTTTATTAAATGAAAGATAATATTAATGATATTAAAAGTTATTCCCACGCCTTTAACAATAAAGAGGACTGAAATATAGACTGCTAGTAGTTAATAGGGACGACTCATCATATTAATTTTTTAATCTCCCTGAATTTGGGGTAATCGCAAATGGCTAACGTGACAGCACTTATTTCCATTACTGCCAACATGACGGCATAGGAACTATTTGATGAAACGCACTATACCAAATCAACGTACAGCCCTTTCTCACGAGCAGTCCCGCGAGTATATTTTTACTGACACTTTTTGACGCTTTTGCGCACTTGTGAACATTTTATGACTTGCTTGCAAATGCTCTTAAGAGTTTACATAATTATTTTTTCATTTCATTTCACATCCCGTTTACAGTATCGTGCAAAAACCGAACATTCCGGATTTGGCATTCGGTTTTGCCACTAACAAACTGGATGACAATGTAAAGTGTAAATCAGAATCCAGTATTATTACACGCTAAGTTTAATGTAAATATTCCCACCAGCTTCCTGCATGCCCTTTCTCATATTATATGCTTTGTATTTTTTTTTCTCCACTTTTTCTAATAGATTGTCAAACGTGGTGATGGGTTCACGTCAAACACGACTGTATGTTTTAATCTGGCCAATCTATACCGCTCGCTCGTTGCACTAGCGCAAAAAGCAGGATGCAACCTACTGTGTGTGCGGGATGGAGGAAAAAGACCGTTCCCGCAAAGTTGGCTGCCGTGGGAAAGGGCTGGTAGGGGCTTCATTCTGACAAAAGACCAGTCTCTTGTACACTAAGAATCATCGATTGTTTACTAAGATATAGTTAAATCTGAAGAAGAAACTTCAGTACATTCAAAGAAAATATGCAGGCAGTAGCGAGAAAGAACATGGGACAAGGAGAAAGCAAAACTTCATTTCATCACCTTTCTATTTGTAAGAAACTTAAGAAATTCCCAGTGCAAATGAAGGTCTTTTATTTTATTGCTGGAACCTTATACTGTACAGCCTGACGCATTTTGTAATGGCTGGAAGGAAATTAATGGCAAAAAAAGAAACTGAGATTTGAGAGATCTATAATTTTATTTTAGTTGAGGTAACTCCTCAATCATATCGTCGAGGTTCGTTATTTTGACCGTTGTTTTGTTTTGGGCTGTAAATGAACCATCTAAAATTGATTTAACACATTTTTTAGAATCTGATCACTCTGTAAGTGACAATTTGTCAGGTGGCTTACAATAAATGAAATGCGATCAAGTAAAGGGGAATTAAAATATGTTTTTTATTTACGAAATATGCAACTAAAAGCCAAAAAGCTGTCTTATGAAACATTGTGAAAAAGGAATCATTGCCGACGTGTATCATGGATGATTCCAGCTAGAGAGCTGATGTTTTATTTGCTTTCTCGATAATAACTCATTCAAGGCCCAACCTGAATTTTCTCAAAAATTTGTTTTAATATTACCCGCTATTGAGTAACTCTAAAAAGAATAAATGCTTTGAAAGTATAGATTTGCGAAAAGCATGAACTTTTGCAGAAGTTCAATAAGATTATATCTTAATCATATATTATATCAAAAACACATTTAATGCACACACTACACAGTAACATATTATTGTGACCCGCACCAGGCCTGGTGCAGGCACCACTCATGGGGGAAATAATCAGATTAACAGACAGATTCTACTTACGAGATAGCTTATTATAAATCGTTTTATGCCCAGTTTTGATATAACTGAATATTGTATAGAAATTTGTGGAACTAAGTCCAGTAGCACATATAGCTAATCATCAAGCAGCAGAATTGGCTTTGTTTTGTTAGCAAATATTGCTAACAAACTTGTTTGGAGAGTACATATAACAATACAATTTATAAAATATGAACTAACCTTAAACTATACACATATATGTAATTTGAGCTTTGTTTCATACTTCAAATTTTAGTACACAGATTTTGCGACAGTATAAACTAAGAGTCATTATTATAACTTTTTTAACGTAAAAACCGTTATGGGCGCATTTCATAGAAAAGAAAAAAAATATAAAAATATAGAGATCTAAGAGTCATTATTATATAATAACTTGCAATTTTTTAACGTTAAAACGATATGGCCGTATTTCATAGAAAAGAAAATAAAAAAATATAAAGATAGACACGCTATAATTACTTAGAACTACTGACTACTCTTACAGCCGTATTCACAATTGTTACAGGGCACAGAAAACCTATTCATAATACAATATAAACACGCTCGCTAGCTACTTTACGCTACGTATAAGTGCATATCAAACCGTATAACGGGTTATGTATGCTTGTTGATTGTCACAAACAATTATGAACAATACTTTGATAATTATATTCGTGAGAGAACTAGAAAAGTCATACGGAATTTTCAAAATACTTTTGACTATAACAATGCCGCGAAATTAAAAGGACGATATATGAAGCTATCAGCGCAAAAGTGGTGTAACCCACAATTTACGTTGGTTACGGTTCTGGTGTAAGATATGTTCTTTACAATATAAATGTTCAGTGCAATAGTCGAGTAAGCCTTTTTGTATCCAAAAACAGATGGCGCTAGAAATATAGTTTTTGCACGGGCCGTTACAACCAAGAGCTATAGTGCAAGAGTGGTGTAAGCTGTATACACCACTTTTAAACCAGGAAAAAACCAGGAAAACACCAGACAATAAGATCGCAGAGGTAAAACAATTCATTGGCCAGTTTCCAGTCTATGAGTCTCATTGTACCAGACATAAAAGTGAGAATAGAAGATTTCTTTCACCGGACCTGAGCCTTGGACGAATGTATTCTCTTTATAAAAATGTTACACTTGAACCAATTTCATCATTTATGTTCAGCAAAATTTTTAATGAAAGTTTCAATTTAAGATTCCATGCACCCATTAGTGATTCTTGCAAAAAATGTGATCTCTTCAACAACCAAATTAAATGTGCTCGACATCACTGTAATCACCTTTGACTTAATGAAAACCCTACCTACCCGTGTTGAGCACTGGAGTCGTGTATTACAAAAGACAGCTTTGGACTTTTTGCTTTGGAATTCACAACATGGGGACAGATGATGCCTACATATTTGTTTGGGACGAGTCAGATGCCCCAAGAAATTGGATCTTGCTTGCTGTACTTTTTTAAAAATTTTATGACTACTAAAAAAGTAAGCATGTATTCTGACCAATGCGGAGGACAGAATAGAAACAAAGTTATCGTTGTTCTGTCAGTATGTGGTATCTCATCCGGACTTTACTATTGAAGAAATAGATCATAAATTTTTGGTCAGTAGGCATTCATACTTACCATGCGACCAAGATTTTGGCCGAATAGAGAAGAATAAAAAAATTTTCAAAGAAATATACATTCCAGAGAACTGGCTCGAAGTAATTAAAACGACTCGCAAAAAACAACCATTTAAAATAATAAGAATGACAGGTAGGGGTTTTTTTTTCCTCTAAATCACTGGAAAAAAATATAAAAAACCGAAAAATTTCGCTTGAAAATAACAAGGTAGAATGGTTGAAAATTCAGTGGTTGAAATTCCATAAACTTCATCAATTTTCATTTTTCTACAAATACTCTAATAATGAAGAAGTCCTCTTTAATGAAGTCAGTGTAAAGATACGGCAATCAGTGAAAATAACACACCTGGATGCATTGGAAAAACCAACCATTGCTGAAAAAAAGAAGAAGGATCTTCTCGAATTTTTGCAGTTCATACCACCAGTTTACCACACTTTCTATAAAAATATAAATAGTTCAAACAGTGTCAGGGATGTAGCTTATTATGATGAGACAGATGAAGAATAACAACCCTTGTTGTGCTATTTTGATTGTGTTCTTATTAAATTTGTCTTTATTTGGTGTTTTATTATTTAAAATTACACCAAAATATCATAAGTGCAAAAGTGGTGTAATCCACATTTTTTTTATTATTTTGAGCATAATTATCACAAAAGCACCCAAATATTATAGATTTCGAGATTCTTTTTATAAAGTTAATTAATAACAGTTAAAATAATGTTCACAAAAGAAACAAGGTTAAAAAACAAGTACACCAAATTTTAACTCCTCATTATCTTATAATAAGTAGTCTGGGGTTACACTACTTTTGCGCTGACAGCCTCATATAGTTTTAAAGGTTAACCTGCTTTCAATAATTGTAGACCTTTAGAAATTATCAGCAGAGCCTTCCTGTGCCCCCTATTTACAAGTAATTGGTTGCCTTGAGATTTTATTCAACGAGGATTTTCCAGGCTAGTTACCCATAAAACAATAATTTACTATCCAAATCGACTCGACTGAAATGGCAACACAACGGTAACCAATGACAGCGCTCCATTTAATGGTATGGGTCCGCACAGTATTAATTATTATTAAGTATTGTATATACGAACCGCAAAACATCGTACTTAGCATAGCGTTGTTGCTATATGTACTCAAGGAAGCAACGTTTGTGAACACGGCTGTTAATCCATATACTTAATCGTACTTAACTACTAAAGCACAACAGTTGAAATATGAACTGTTGTAGATACAAACTGGTATTGGGGGAACGCGGTTAAACTGTCACAATTTTATTTCATCGAGTCGTACATCGTAGTACATGTATCCGAACACAATTAATAAAGTTTATATTAACCTTTTTTGAACATGACTTATACAATAAACGTGATAAATATTTTGAAATTATATTCAAGTTTAACAGTGCAAACAAGTAAATAATAGAAAACTTATTTTGTTTTGTTAGTTTACGATTTCGCGTAAAGGCGACTGAAAAGGATACTCCATCTATTATCCTTTTATTGAGTCCACATCTTATCTAACTAAGTAGAAAAATACATAATAGTTGCATGCGTGGTGATAATAATATTATCATCACGCATTCAACTATTATTGATATGTTGCCAAACTTACGTAATATGTAAGTTTGGCAACCCTGTTTACTATAATAACGACGTTTAAGACAAGTTTCCCCTTCTTTTGAGTGTCTGTGGAATCACATGGCTCTCACGTCTTAGTTAAATTATTTTTAATAAATTAAAAATCTTTTTTTGCGGCAATATAAACAATACCCTGTTATCTGTCACATAAACGGACCGTACGATATTTCTTTGATCAGTGTTACATTTAAATAAAACACTTCTTAATAATTAATATCTCAAACTGACTTAAAGAACACATTGCAGATATCAAACATAGACGTCACTCCAAGTCAGCTGTATGTGACAACATAACAGATTGTCCAAACCAATACATCCACTTCCAACTACGGGTTAACTAAAATAATAACAAATATGTATTTTATTTAAATGTACTCGTACATACGTTCCATAGATAGTTTAGATGTTAACGGCCTTTACGACTGACGAAGGCTCCAACCAAAGGCGTTTTAACGCCTATTAATTTAAACGCCTTCGCAGCGCCTAACAATAGACTGCAAAATTTCCTCTATTTCCACGGATGAGTAAAAGATGTCTAGCGTTACACCCTTAAGGTCTAGAGTTGAGTCACCCTGTCTGGATCTCGTCCCCTTGTTTAGAATAATCAGGGCGTGCTTGGGACACATTGCTTCATCCCTCATGCGCTTCACTCCGACTACCTGAAATTTAAAACTTTCATTAAACTGGGGCTGGGACCGCTTTTAAATTGAAGGCGCAGCTTGACATGGCCCGACTATTCTTAATATCAAATATTACAACACGCTTTAAGTTTCCTAGTCGATTTTTATATTAGTCAAGCATCCGAGAAACTTATTGAAAATGCCGTCAATGGACATCATCAAAAATCTGACATATTTAGGTATGTGCACTTTAAAATAAATTTTACTATGAAAGAATTATGAATAAAAGCATTTATTTTCTCAAAATAACGGGAATAAAACCCCGGCAGTTCGCGCCTAGTAATCAGGGTCACTGAACACTAAACCAAGAGGAGGATCGTATCAAGGTAGGAGTTTCGAAATACAGAAAATATAGTCTGCACTTTTATTATTTATTACACGAAACCAGTAATAAGTAACAATTCTACGCACATTTTGTTTCTTATTTAATGTACCCAACTACAATTAATTAAATGATTAGAAATTTTTATTACATTTCATCCGCTTTAAACCCCAGGCAAAAGCCACCCTCCGTTTCCAGTAGGTACTTATGCCGCTTGCTGAGGAACTGAGTAATTTGTATGTACCTAATATGTACAATAGTAAATTTCAAGACGGTCCCACAATATATTTAAAACGACACAGCAATAATAAAAGTAACCAATCAAACGATGATGTACTAACAATATGTCCTATGAAGAAGACAGCGCACCTAACACTTTCATTCGTAGCTTGATATAAACTAGTGTAATAGGAAATGGGCATAAAAGCTATTTAATACTTTCGATATAAACAGCAACATTATACAGAGACAAGCACAACTGCAAAAAATCGTTCTGTTTACAATTACTGATATCAGATGAATTTAGTAACTACAAAGTCAAGACTTTCGATCAAATATTGTACTAAACTTTGTCTCCGACACGACATAGGTAATTCTCTTTCCTACGTGTTCTAATTATTTCACAGGATTTTTAATGATGCATGATGTAATTTAATTACCATTAAAAATAATGAATATGAATATAATTAAATTCAGCATTATAATGATTTATTTTACTTGACACTTACTCTTGACAAGTATAAAGTGGAGGAGCACACCTGGCACTCATCCAGTTCTTTCGTATTCCAAGCACCGGACGGCGGCTTCGACCGTTCTCTAATTTGTCCCTGGAATACAATGTTGTGTGTTAGAGTCAGTGAAAGACATAGGTACATTATATTGAATATTATTTTTAAAAATTAACATAATCCAGATATGCACCATTGCGCTGCAAACACTCTGGCCATATCATATCGCATGAAAATACAATCTATCATTATTATCTATTTTTTTTAAACACGATGTATCTCACATATTATTATATTAAGTACATATTATTATATTAAACTAGCTGACCCAGCAAACGTTGTATTGCCGTATAAAGAAATAAGAAGAATATCAATAATTAAATTTTTTGGGGTACGAAAAAAAGATGAACGATTCTCAGACCTACGAAATATTAAATCGTAAGTACATAAAATGTATCGTACTACAATAATTATTATATTCGATTTCCATCTTGCAACCCTATTTCTGTGGATGGAACAGTATAATATAAAAATCGCGATACAAAAATAGGTGTTGATTGTAGACAGATGAAAATTTAAAGTTGTATGTATTTTTTAATGCTGAATCATTTTTCAATTATTTTGTGCCCAAGTGGTGCAGCCACACGACATATCACAAAAATTTAATTTCAGAACGACGGGGGACATATCAAAGGAAAAACAAAATTGTTGTTTTTATTTGATTAAGAGCATTTTCATATTTATTCACCTTTTAAACCTTCCCTTGACTTCCACAAATAATTCAAGACCAAAATTAGCCAAATCGGTCCAGCCGTTCTCGAGTTTTAGCGAGAATAACGAACAGCAATTTGTTTTTATATATAGATAGATTAGATTGTTTATACACCAGTGTCGATAATTTTTGAAACCAAAACAATAATAATAGGATGAAACCCATTGTAAATGGAAGAGAATATTGAGCTGAACTGAAAAGGGGGGTTGAGTAAAGTCCTATGTAAATAAGTCAAAAGGCAAAATTGTAGGTAATAAAAATATCTACAACTTATTTGCTTACAATTTTTTGACATAACCTCAAAATTTATGTGAAAAGCTGAAAAAACCAATTTGTTGGTTGTTTTGTTTTATCTTTTTCAAAACTAATTTGTTTTTCACAAAATTTGGTGAAACTTTACCTTTTATGTCCCAACTACACTGTAATTTATTAGAATTGAAATATTTATTTTTTCACCTTATTTTGACTCAAATATCGAAAAAGAACCATTATTTTCAATCGAAAATTCACCCGTCAAAATATCAGCTTTTTTAAAAAAAAATGGTTTGTTTTCTGTTCGTCAGAATTACTACTTTCCGAAAGTGTAAAAAAATATAAATTACAATGGTAAATGTTCGGAAAATTTAAGCCCATCAAAAGGGGTTCATATTATGTTTCATAGAGAATTCATACATGTTATTTCGTAGCAGCAATAATATGGATTACAATTAATCTAATCTATTTATAAATGTAAAAATCTTAGTGTTATGCTATCCATTTTTTTTTTCATTATTATTGTTTACAAATATATTGTTAGGTTAGCACAAAGTAAAAGTTCTTTATTTGCCAGAAACATTCACAAGTTGTTACAACTTTAAGAGCAGGTACATGTTTCGTCTTGACAGACATGCAAATATTTTTGTGGTTTCACTTCACCATATTATAAACCTAACACAATCAATAATTACTGCTACATTTAATTTAATCAACGTAAAGCCTACTAAAAGACCCTACAATACACATTTAAATGAAATACTAAGAGATAATGTAGTAAAAATAATCACAACAAAATATAATATTATTGGTAAAATTTGTATTGGTGCCCGTTACCACTTCGTTTGATAATATTCATTTATTGAGTAAAAACAATATTTTTAATAGTGTTAATAATTTAAATTTAAATCTATTTAACACTGTCCCCTCTTCGTATTATTTCTTTTAGTAATTTATTAAATATTTCTACACACATAGTATGACAGTTTTTTTGGTGCAAAGTGGTTCTAATGTGGAGTACTCTCGTAGGATCACGCGATGGAAACAAAGAACAGTCGCCCAGCCGAGTGAATATATTTGAATTTTTCTTAACTATTCGTGTGTTCTATTCGTGTCGCCAAATTTCACATAAGTTCAACGGCGGTGACTTAAATGCTGTATTTGACATCGTCACAGGTGACGAAAGCTACGAACCCGAAACCAAAAGACAATCAGCTCAGTGGGTGTTTCCTTTCGAGGATCGGCCAACTAAGGTAAAGAAAGGAAGAAGTCAAGGAAAAAAGATGATTGCCTCATTCTTTGGTCGGAAAGGTCATTTCGCGACAGTTGTGCTAGAAGATGGAAGGACAGCAGACTGCAGGCTGCTATGTCAATCACTGTTTGCCAACAGGAATTTTTTCCAAGACAACAGTCTTGGAAAAAATTCGACAGCAGCGCCCTCGAAGCAGGATCCTCCTTCACCATGACAACGCTTCAGCGCATTCCGCAAAACGAACTGTTGAATATAATACGCCATACAGTCCTGACCTGGCACCCTGCGATTTTTATTTATTCCCAAGAAGCGTACGAAAATGCCATAGAAGAGACCCCTAAGGAAGAATGAGCCCACATCTCCTCTCAGTGGTTCCATCGAATGCGACGATGTGTAGAGGGGAACGAAGATTACTTCGAAAAAAAATAAATTAGTATTGGCAACTTTCTACATTAAGCCGTTTTTCATTTTCTAAACATTTTCAGTGATACCTGCTTGCTTACTGATTCTAAACTCAGGCTTTTATTTTTACCCAAAACGAAGTTATACGGGGTGAACTGCTTCGAGAAAAGGACGGTACGGCCTTGCCGCTTGTATTTGCTAGCCTTGGCCCCCTCCTCCAAGCGCACTGCCATGTCCCCAGATTTGATAATAATAATACAATTATTAGTAATAATAATATTAATTGTATTCTATAACTACACTAAGAACTGAATATGTAAAATTAATTAGTTAATCATAAGGTGTAGAATAAAAGAATGTTTGTGTTATTTTTATTTTTAATTTCATTTATTTGAACGCAGTGCGTATATTACTAAGTAAATAGAATGTATGTATTTTGTTTTTATATTGTACACACCAGTGACAGGTGCAGGTTGTTTTTGAAGAAGCAAATGACGTAAAGCTGGTGGTGGCATGTGACCATTATCATACCGTATGAAGTACCAGCTCGCCTATACTGCTAGTGCTAGTAATAAGGCCTATAATAAAGTAAATGTTTGTACCTTCAACCCTAGCTTCCTGAACTGACCACGATATTCAAGCTCTTCCTTGATCATGGTGTCGAGTGCCTCCAGTAAGACTCTCAGGACCTCTAGCGTCATATTATCGGAGCGGGTCATCGCTATCAGTAGCTGTTCGAAAGAGAACATCGTCGGCTCATGACTCTCCTTAGCGTCCTAAAACAAAAAATATTCAATTATATTATACCGTATATTATTACATACTAGCTGACCCGGTGAACTTCGCATTACAACTTTTAATTCATGATGACTGGTTGCACTATCTATGTTTAAAATCGTTACTTATTTACTTAAACAATAATTCGAGTGTTTTAACAATAGAAATAATTCATTAATTCAAAATATTTAATATGTTTTAGTTACATTTGTTTGTTAGATCTTGTTGTAATAGTACATATTAGCTGTCAAAGTGTCTTTACATATTGCCAACAATTAGATGATCGTGGAATAACCGGAAGAGTCTGACGGAACTCAGTGGACAACAAAATCATAGCTCCACCAAAAATATTTTGGATATTACGAGGATATTTTAAAGTTTTATCTAGCGCCTCTAGAAACCTCTTGTGAGCCATCGTACATTCGTCCCAAATAATCAGCTTACACACCTGTAAAATTTTTGCCATTGCTATTTTTAGTGGTGTTGTAAGTTGATTTGCATGTTTAACGGTAATTTCAACGCAGAATGTGTGGTTCTTCCCCTTTCCAACAAAGTCGCTGCTATTCCCGATAATGCCAACGCCAGGACAATGTTATTGTGCAATCGGATCGTAGTCAAAAGCAGTGATATCAAAAAGTTTTTCCAGTTCCTCCAGGAGCATATAAGAAATTAACTCCATCAGTTACATTGATCACAGCTTCTCACAGGTCAAAGGTAATATTCCGTCGTCGATTCAATTTTGTAACATTTGTGCGAACTACTTCGCATCATATTAGCGTTCTCTTTGCAACCCACCATTGTGTGTATCATACATAGGACGATTGGGCAATGTCATGCCTGATGCAAGATTTATTTGAGATCATTAAACACATGTCTTCTATCATAATTAATGCCTCATTGTAAATATCTTTAGTAATTTGCAGTAATAGAGCGGATATAGTGGAGAATATCCTCGGAAATGCTGTCCTTATAATATCTAACCCAATGGTATGGATGGCAAACAATGTTCGAATTTGATGCAGTGATGAAGAAATAACAGAATCTTTAAGCATGTTATCCCATTCAGTATCGTTGTCAAGCAACTGTAAGAGCTGACACATCTCACGGTAAGTTGCACACAAATGTCCATTACCGGTATTTAGTTGTTGGAACGACGTTGGACCACCAATATTTACCAGCAGCCAGCGAAGGTTATAACTTTCATCATTATTTGGATGCACAGTGGAAATGCGACTCAGAGCGTCTGAAGCAAAAGCATAGGGATGTTTTTCAACTGGTATTCCTTGTTTCAGACGTTGAAACGACTTCGATGATTAGTCGACGACATTAGTCGCCGTTGGTTTCCAGTTATGGGTCGCACTGCCTACCTCGCGATGCTCCTCCACTTTTGACGGTTTGCATCATTGCGGGAGCACTCCACAACAGGTGTCTGGCTCACTGTTTTGATCAGGTCCGTCCATCGCGTGAGTGAGCGTCCTCTCGCTCTTTTCCCCTCCACCTTACCCTGCACGATCAACCGCTCAATCGATCCTTCATTTCTGGAGATGTGACCAAAGAACTTCAGAATTCGTAGTTACACAGTCGACGATAGCCTTTCTTTTATCTTCAGTTCTTTTAAGATGGAATTGTTGGGTCGGAAAGCCGTCCGAAGGATCTTCGGGAGTCGTCTCCAACACCACATCTCTGAGGCATCAATTTTGCGGCGGTCTTGAAGTCTAGGGGCCCAGGTTTCAGCTCCGTAGAGGAAGATTGGAAACACAAGACACCTTATAATTCGAACCTTGGTGGTTTTGGTGATCCTTCTATCCTTCCAGATCTTATTAAGCTTCTCTACCGCAGACCTGGTTATAGCACATCGCCTTCGGATTTCCAGCTCGCAACCCCCGGTATTGGAGATAGTAGAACCAAGATAGGTGTAGGTTGGCACCACCTCACAGTTGGCAATGTGTTGAAATTCTACCCTGTTGTTATTTACGCGGTCTACTATTATCATCTTTATTTTAACTCTGTTGATGGCCAGTCCGAATTCAAGGCTGGTTATTTCCAAACGTGTTAGTAGTTCTTCAACATCCTACATTGATAGGGCAAGTAGTGCAGTGTCGTCCGCATATCTGAGATTACAAATTTTGCGCCCCCCGACAGATATGCCTTTATCCCAGTCCTCCAGAACAATCCGCATTATGTGTTCGGTGTAAATGTTAAACAGCAAAGGTGAAAGGATACACCCCTGTCGAACGCCAGCCTCGGTTTTGAAAATTTGTCGAGTCTATTTCGTCCACCCGAACAGCTGCTGTACCATCTATGTATAATCTTTTGACGAGTTGTATCAAATGCAGAGGTACTCCCATTTGTGATAGTACGTGCCAAAGTTTTGTCCATTTAACATTGTCAAACCTTCTTCTGACAATAAGAAACACAACAAAAAAGAGCGAAATCGATCCAGCCGTTCTCGCGTGATGACGTGACCAAGTGAATTAGGGATTCATTTATATACGAATATATTACGTATTTTTATTCAATCTTTTAAATTTTAAAATCATCCTTAAACCGTAACGAATCAAACAATAAAAATATTGAAATCGGTCAAGCAGTTTTTGAGTTTTAGCGCGACTAACGCACAGCAATTCATTTTTAGATATATATTTAGTCTCTGGCCATAAATACTGGTACAAAAACTGTAACAAAAAAGTGGTCAACGCAGTAAGGGAAAGAATTCGAAAAATCTTGTCCAAAGCAAAAGATTTTACCCTCGGAAGATGAAGATAGCACCTAGAACCATGTCGCGTATTTTAAAAGGTTAGGATTAGGATTTGCAGTAAAATATTATTTTTAACTGAAAATTTAAAAAATAATAGGGTGGTAAAATCGAAACAACAGCTAATGAAGCGACGCAAAGGGAGGTCACAGAAAAAAATTCTTTAAAAAATTGACCGTATTATATACCTCAAAGCTCTAAGAAAGCTTCAAAGCGTCGTCCGTCACCATACTAGAGAGCGGACGTGTCTTCAATAATTGCAATAAATAAATTATAGCACTGCAATCAAAAGTGAACCTTAGCCTTTACGTAACGAAGTTCTTATTTGAAAAAAGTGATTTTAATATCTACGTCCTTTTGGTATTAAATGTGTACGATAACAAGTGAGTTCAGTGAATAATCAACCGCACGCGTAATCCTCGTATATCACGTGCACGCGTATATGCGTGCACCTTATTGCTGATGACATAACGTATATAGTACAATGCGGTGTAACGACTTACCGTCGAGTGAATAGGTAAGAATTTTATGCTCGCTGTATTGTTGCAATTCATTATAATTACGACATTATGAGTCTATTGCGATCACCTACAAATACTGAACCGCGATGCAGCTCTCAGCCTGATTTATCTAAAGTTATGGCGGAACCGTTAGTGTCCACAGTAACAATCCGAAAAAGAAAACAATTAGAAAAATGTAATGACTACGTTATTGGAGCGGTTTATGTTATCTCAGCAACAAACAATGGACGCGTTACGCGAAAACATTTCGGAAATCAACTCTGAAATAAAAAACATTAAAGAGTCAACTTCAACACTCATAAAAGAACAGAGTGATATTAAGACTTCTGTTACCGAATTAAGTAATAAAATTTTAAAAAACGAAGAATAAATTACTATTCTGGAGACTGGCTTTACAGACCTACAAACGTCCACTCTGCCTACTCCACGAGAAAAATTGTTACTTGGGAATGAACAATGTGTGAGTTGCGTGAACGTTTCATTAGAGAAAAAAACATAATTATTATGGGTATTACAGAACAGTGTTCCAACAATGCGAAGGATGGGAAGGAAGATGAAGTGAGAATATATTCCATACTATGCAATGTAGTTCAAAATTGCACTAAGCATATAAAAATATTTCGCATAGGAAAATTTATATCAGGGAAGAACCGCAAGATCAAGGTTTGTTTTGAAAATCATGAATCTGCCAAAGCACTTCTTCGCAACAAGGCTAAATTCCCGGAAAACATTAAGGTCTACTCTGACCAAACACCATTGCAAGTAAAATTTTATAATGAGATAAAAAATGAGCTTTCGGCCCGACTTGAGAAGGGCGAAAAAGACTTGACAATAAAATATATTAAAGGAATCCCTACAATAATCCATGTCCCAAAAACTACAAGTCAACCCTACATATTTACCCGCTCATAGTCTTGCTGCATGTGATAATGTAACATATCAGATAGAACATGATTATACATGTATATCTTTTACTAAATCCCGACTTAATTTCTTCTATACAAATATCCGTAGCTAAATATACTGAAATACATGTACCCTCTAATATCCACGTAATACTTTTAACAGAAACTTGGTTGAAATATGAACAGCAAGCATTAGAAATGCAACTTCCTAACTAAACCCATTACTTTAGCTATAGAACTGACAAAACTGGCGGCGGTGTATCTGCATACGTGCATAATGACCTACAGCATAGTCTAACTAACTAGTTAACTCAATTTATGAAAATGGAAATAATTACCTTTGGATAAACCTAAAAAAATATTCACTTGATATAGCAGTTATTTACTATCCTGGTGACACTAATTTTAAGACGTTTTTGGATTCCTTCGAAACACAAATTGAAAATCGGAAGAGGGCTATATTATTTGGTGATTTCAACGTAAATCTATTAAAAACTGATAGCATAAATAAATTATATAAGTTTGTTATACGTGAGTCTGGATATATACTTTTAAATAATTTACAAGAAAGATACTGCACCAGAGAAACAGCCACTTCCAAATCAACCATAGATCATATTAGTACCAACCTAACGAATGAAAACTTCCACATGATAAATATAGACTCTTCCATGTCTGACCATAAACAGATCATACTACAATTGAAAAAATTTAAAACACCACCTAAACAGAAAACCAAATACGAAGCTATAGAATATAGCCACTTACAAAATTTTGTTAAAACTACCATCAATGAACTACCCGAAAACTATAGCGATTTAGAAGAGTTTATTAAAGACAGTATTAAGAAAAGTAAAATAATGAAAACCAAAATACTTAACTTACCACAAAAAGATTGGATTAATAAAGATATAATAGACTCAATTAATCAAAGGAATAAATCATGGAAAAACTTGAAACAAGACCCAGAAAATGAAGATCTACGGAAAGCCTTTAAAAGTAATAAGGAAAATACAGAAAGAAAAATTAAAGCTACAAAAGAATCGTATTACCGCAAAGAGTTCCAAAAATATACAGGAGATCCAAAAAAGACGTGGACTCTTATAAATACCCTTGCATCAAACAAATTTAAAACCTTCGATTTTCCTCATAAAATTATATCTGAAGCTGGTCCCATCACAGAACTACCGGAAATTTGTATAAAATTCAATGATTTCTTCTCCACAATTGGCCCTTTACTTGCACACCAAATACCGAACAAATATCACAACAATATCACACATACAGTACCACATATTCAAACACAACGTAGTCTATCTGAACTAGTACCATGTAATGAAACTGAAATATCTAATATTATCAACAATCTTGATCCTAATTGCAGTACAGGTGTCGATGGTATAACGACTAAATCGATAAAATGTATTAAAGGTTTGATTCTAAATAAACTTACTGCCAGTTTTTAATAAACTACTGTCAGAGGGTCAGTTTCCAGTCTCGCAAAAAACTGCTAAAGTGACCCCTATTTATAAATCAGGAAGTAAAATGGATATCAATAACTATCGTCCCATATCAGTACAGCCAGTGATTTCCAAAATACTCGAAAAACTTCTATATACTAGATTAAATAATTATTTAGATTCTCTTAACTTTCTCTCAAATAGGCAATATGGATTTCAGGCCAAAATCAAATACACTATCAGCTACAGTAGACTTAGCTACAAATATAAAACTTAATATAGACTGTAAAAATATTGTTTTGGAAGTATTCATAGACCCTAAAAAAGCATTTGACACAGAAAGCCATTCGTTACTAATAAAAAAACACGAAGGTATTGGGGTCACTGGTACAGCACTAAAAATGTTAATATCTTACTTAAGTAATAGATCTAAATTAGTAAAAATAAACGATATTCAAAGTCAGTCCTTGCCTATTACTTGTGGAATTCTACAAGGTTCAGTATTAGGACCATTACTGTTCCTTATTTATGTTAATAACATCCACGAAATAGGTTTACATGGCCAGGTCACCCAATACGCAGACGATACATGTCTATTTTATTTTGGATCCTCGATTCATGACATTACCTAACATACGCAAGAAGATCTCGATCAACTGTGTGAGTGGTTCCAATACAACCTTCTAACAATTAACGTTTCAAAAACATCTTATGTAATCTTTAAGGCCAGAAACAAGAGTGTTCCGTCTCATTCTCCACTTACCATAAATGGCATAGAACTGCAGCAGAAACAAGAAGAAAAATACCTTGGCTTAAGAATAGACAGTAACTTGACTTGGAAATCTCAAATCGATCACGTCAAATGTAAATTATCATCACTATCTGGTTCACTTCGTAGAATTGTTCATTGTCTTCCAAAGCAGGTCCGTTTAACGATATACAACTCATTAGTAAAATCACATTTATTATATTTAATAGAAGTATGGGGCCGCGCCGCTAAATTTAAGTTAAAAGAATTACAAGTAATACAAAACAAACTACTTAAAATACTTTTCAATTATCAATTTCTAACACCTACAGAGAAAGTTTATAAAGAAACTAAATTTATGAATATATTACAATTATACAAATACACAACCTGCATACTAATTAGGAAAATTATAGAAGAATAGAATTAACATTTATAAAAAAGAAACAAATACAAAATAGACGCAATAATGATCACTTCATACTATCAAAGCCAAGGACCAATTATGGACTGAAAACAATTACATATGAAGGTGCTAAACTGTACAATGGACTATCTTCGGATATCAAAGATGCAGGCACTTTTAATTTATTTAAGCTTCGTTTAGCGAAATGTATTGCAGATGATACTTCCTTTTTCTAGTGCACACACTTATATATAGTTTTATACCTATGTTTATAATAAGGACGATTCATAGATTATTATTTATAAATATTGTTCTCATGTAAGTGACAGTTTGTAATGCTTTTAATGAGAATAAATGATCTTTAAACCGAAGCTTCCCAATTATTCGAAAGAGTGCAGCGTGGGTTGACTTCAGTGATGGTTTGGTGGGGTATGAAGGAGTGACTGAGACATACTTTTATGAAAAATTATGGATAGTTTTAGCGAGTACGGCCTGCTCTAAACGCCATAATAAATTAGAGTCCCGAAAACAGTCCGTACGTTTGGCTATGAAGAATTATCCCATGGAAAAGAGTGCTGCTATTGATAACTGGCCTCAACGTTTAAAGGACTGTACTGCAGCCAATGGAGACCACTTCGAATATTTATAGCTATAGCTATTTATATTTATGTATTAAACTAACACACTGTAAAAATAATTTATGTTATTTATAACAGATTTCTTTTTCTTTCTTTCAGTATTTATGGCACGACTACGTAGATACACTATTATTATAATATGCAGGGTTACATACACGTTAAGTGGACCTATTCCCGTTAAGGGCGTATAGATACATCGTTTCTGACTGATTTGACTATAAAACACCCTATCCTAAATCTAACCATTTTCGAGATACTTGGAGTATTTTTTTACATAAACTACCCGATTTTCGGGTATAAGCCTTTCGGCTTTAATATTCTGAAATGTATATCTTATTTTTACTATTATTTGATTTTTACATTACATTAATAAGATGTTTTAGAAACTCAATAAACAATATTGTTCGAAAATTAATAAATAAGTCGTTTTAGGCGATTAAAACTCAAAAACTTACTAAAAAAATTTTAAGAAAAAAATGTCCAAAAAAAATATTTCAAAACACATTACTTAAAAGAAAACATTTGAAGATAGCATATTCCAAAAGTGCTTCAATAAAGTGTATATTTTGTCGGACGACTGTTTGTTGATATAATATTATACTGTGCCAGTACTATATACGATCTACCAATTTACAATAATTTAGAGCTAGCTAGTACGCTTTATACTATAAAGCTTCGCTTCATTCGGGCGTCCTTAGACGGCACTGTTTATCTTTTTAAACTATTAAAATTTCTGAGTAAGTTCGCGCATTGCCAAAGACAAAATAAACAAATAATTTCATACATATAATATAAGATATATGAAATACTCACTCCGAACGAGCTAACGATGATTCCTACGGAGGAATAGAGTGCGAAGTACACGCTCTCGGAGACCGAGAAGCCGGTGGCCACCGAGCATGTGTAGGCCCTGGGGCAGACAATCACATACTCGCCCGGTTTCTGTACCGTGCGGGTCAGCTTGACACCCTCTTGTAGTAGGACTTCCGGTGGGATCATAACCATGTCGGAAGGAAGCCATACTGATTTATTCTGGCAAATATGAGGGCAATATTTCTTCACAACTCTTCTGAAATTTTCGTTTTCCTCTTCAGGAAGGCTGTACCTAAAAATAATAATAATAAAAAAAAAAACAATATAAATGAATTACCAAAATTCATTATAATTATAATTTCAATAACTAAACCAATTTATTCGCGCCTCCCATACTTATGTAATTTTACCCAACTTTTGAAAATTTTCAATCTTCTCGGCAGGAAATTAAGAGTCATCTTGTAAGTTGTAAATATACTTGTTGTAAATTTTAGCAAATATACAGCTTTAAAAATTGCATTTTTTGCGAATGAATTTACAGATTTTACTTCATTTGGTTTCACTTAATGTTTTATTAAAACATTATTTTTTGAATTTTCAAACTTTTGAATGAATTTAACTGAATGAATTAACGCGGTTGTCGGCATTCGACGCAGTTTTCATTCTTCTCATAAAGGTTTTCTTTGAGTTTCTCTTTTTTCGGTTTTATGTGCTAAAGAATATTGGAACTTGTAAATCATATCATCATATGGTATTGTTTGCGGATGACACTTCACTTATATTCAAAGTGAAACGAAGCCAAGTTTTATATGACGAAGTAAACAATGCTCTATCTGACATCGTGTACTGATTTAGCGCCAATAACTTATTGTTAAATAATCATAAAACCAAATATATTAAATTCACCGCGCCAAATGTCAAAAATGTAGATGCGAATATTTTATTAAATGGAGAGGTGGTAAAACCAGTGGAATCTACTATATTTCTTGGCATTACTCTTGATTCCAAATTGCAGTGGAGCCCCCATATTGAAGGATTGGCGAATAGGCTTAGTTCTGCAGCATATGCGGTTAAGAAAATCAGACGGTTAACTGACATAGATACGGCGAGATTAGTATACTTTAGTTATTTTCATAGTATTATGTCCTATGGTATATTGTTATGGGGCAGTGCGGCCGATATTAATACTATCTTTGTGCTGCAGAAGAGGGCTATTCGCGCGATTTATAACCTAGGTCCTAAAGAATAATTAAGAGAAAAATTTAAAGAAATAAACATTTTGACTGTTGCTTCTCAATACAATTTTGATAATGTTTTGTATGTTCATAAGCACATTGAGAAATTTTCTAGAAACTGTGACATTCATAATGTTAACACGAGGAACAAACATAAACTTGTTATGCCTACTACTCGGTTGGGTCGAGTTAGTAAGTCTTTCGTTGGGCGATGTATATGCTTCTACAATATGATCCCAGAAAATGTACAAAACAAATGTGTTACGAAATTTAAAAGAATTGTTAAAAAACGTTTGTGTGGGAAAGGTTATTATAGCATAAACGATTTTCTTTATGACACCACGGACTGGGATTAAAGCGAACACCCTCAGGCTCTTTAATTATTAATGTTTATTGTACGATATTACATTGTAATCCATATTTTATATAAAAAAAAGCCCGCAGAGTTTCTTGCGCCCATTCTTCTCAGGTCTGAGGCAGACTCTTTTGAATGGGTGGTAGATTTTGACGTTCAATAAGTGATTATACGAGGGGAGGTCAAAAAGTTCGCGGAATGACTGGGAAAAAAGATGAAATGATACATTATGTTATTTTTCCTTTTCAATATATTCCCCCTTAACACGAATACATTTTTGGGATCTGGCATATAACTTATTAATACCGTCGAAAAAATAGGTTTTGTCTTGGGCGTCAAAATACGCCGAAATCGCCGACTTGACTTCATCATCGTCTCTAAATTTTTTTCCACGCAGCTCTTTCTTCATCTTTGGGAATAAATAAAAATCGCTAGGGGCCAGGTCTGGACTGTAGGGTGGATGGCGTAGTTGTTCAAAACCGCATCGATGAATGGCAGCCGTCGCAACATGACTCGTGTGAACGGGCGCGTTGTCGTGCAAAAGGAGTACACCTTTTGTCAGTTTTCCTCTTCTTTTTTCTTTAATAGCTTCTTTTAATCGGTCCAATAGGGAAGCGTAGTACTCTCCCGTTATAGAAACACCACGTTCTTTATAATCGATCAAAAGAATACCTTCAGTATCCCAAAAAATAGTCGCCATGATCTTTCCGGCCGATTGCGACACTTTAAATTTTTTTGGGGGTGGTGTGCCTTTTTTGTGCCACTGCATCGACTCCTGCTTTGACTCAGGCTCATAGTGGTGAACCCAAGTTTCATCACCGGTTACAATTCGGGCCATAATTTCTTCCCTAACTTCTCCACAGCGGTCCAAATACTCGCGGGAACAGTTGACGCGCTCACGTTTTTGCAGCGGCGTGAGCATTCTCGGGACCCACCTTGAACACACTTTACTCATGCCAAGATGTTGATGAAGAATATTTAAAATTGTGGTTTCTGATACTCCAACTGATGCTGCAAGTTGTTTCTTCTTCAACCTTCCGTCTTCCAATACAAGTTTTTCAACTTTTTCAATGATTTCCGGCGTAGTGGCCTCAATGGGCCGTCCAGGTCGAGGATCATCTTCAATTGACTCCCTTCCTTGCTTGAAAAGGCCGTGCCATTTGTAAATCATGGTTTTACCAGGAGCAGAGTCTCCGTAAACAGCTAACATCTCTTGCAAAATAGTTTGAGGCGTTTTTCCTTGTTTGGTGAGGAACTTTACGACGGCGCGATGTTCAATTTTCTCCATAGTGGCTAGTTTGTTCCCGATTTACTTGTTCACTCGTTTGTAACTCGAAAGCTAATGACCCAATTAGGCTAGAAATTGGCATATATAGTAATTATGAGTTACTCAAGTAGCGGCTACCTGGAGGAGCGACCTCACCCCCGCCAACCCCGCCATTCCGCGAACTTTTTGACCGCCCCTCGTAAATCCTATTTTGAATAAAAATATTTGAATTTGAATATCATTTGCCAAACCTACATCGGAGCCTCAGCCATCAACTTCCAAAATGGATACCTCAGATTTTCAAATTATTACCGATAGTTCTGATGATGAATGAAGAAACATTTTCACCAGTTTTAGAATTAACTTTTTAATTTTTTATTTGTGAATTTATCTATACTAATACTATAAATGGGAAAGTGTTTTTGTTTGTATGTCCTTCCTTCACGTCGCAACGGAGCGATGTTATGTTAAGGTTTTTATGTGGAGTTAGATGGGAGGCTGGAGAGTGGACATGGCTACTTTTTAACCGACTGCGCCAAAAGGATGGAGACCACGCGAGCGTAGCCGCGGGCAAAAGCTAGTATTTATATAATTTGGTGGCAAAAAATAAAATTTTATGTTATGTTGACTTTTCGTTTCTTAAATAATTGTTTTTCATATTTTTCAATTGTTTTATACCGATGACAAATATAATTATGTGTAAGAATCAAATTTATTTTTATTCCTATAGACCAAAAACTCTACCCTTTCTACCATGCGTAAAACAATATAGAATTAGAGGTACATGAAAGAATTGCGCTCAGTTTTCATACTTAGCGCTCAGTCTCCGGGATCATTTTGCAACTTTAGAACTTTGTTCATAGCTAACGACATCGAGAGCGAGTTGACAACACTGCTCTTGGATCATTTATACGTCTAGATATAAATTATAGACGACAGCTATCAAAACGTCGAAAAAAGTTGAGTTTGGAGCTAACCTCTATTTTGTGTTATGTTATCTAACAGCAAGAGGACTTGGACAACCCTATCTTGACGTATAAATTATCTAAGCTTCCCTCTTTATAAATATTATCTTGTCAACCTTTGATGTCAGATTTCACCTACCAGGGGGACAAAGTCGCGGGAAAAAGCTAGTTAAGTATAAAATCTAGTTAACAGTTAGACAAAAATAAATTTAAAACTTACTAGTTTACTATGAGCATTAACATACAGTGGTTTGTTGCCTCGATAGAATTTTCCATTAAAATACTTATATTACCGAATAGGATTATTAATAATGTAATGTAACTATTTTAGTTCTGCAATACGTAAAGATGCGTACAGACTGGTGAAACGTAACATGAAGTGTATCATTCCACTTTTATTGCATGTTTTCGCTGCAACCATGGAAGCATAGCGTGCTCATACCGCGCATTCACTACGAACCTCCCGTGTCCGCCATTCTGCGCGAACACGTTTGAT
The DNA here is from genome assembly GCF_905404315.1 of Leptidea sinapis. Taxonomy (NCBI): domain Eukaryota; kingdom Metazoa; phylum Arthropoda; class Insecta; order Lepidoptera; family Pieridae; genus Leptidea; species Leptidea sinapis. The sequence continues at coordinate 1,293,230 of NC_066312.1, read as the reverse complement.
TTTTTTTTCCTTCTGCTTTTCACGACGATTTTATGACGAGAGAAGACTAACAATTTTGTTGCTGCATTTTACTTCCGTCTTTGACATCAACTTTACGATTTCCGACCACGCATATTGCTAAAGATTTTTTAAACTGGTTCACATTTCGGGTTCCACTAAATTTCACAAACTCTGTACGCATCTATTACTACACGCAATGTCCTCTTGTCTCTTCATGTACGTTGCATTCACGTGTCGAGACGCTGCTGCAACACGTACACTGCACGCCCCTACAGGTTGCATTTAGTGCTCGACCGACCGTCAGCGCTGAGTTAGGCCGAGCGTAGCTATAACTATAAAAACATATGAGAGGGTTCAGTCCAGCGCTGATGAATTGCTACGTCGCGCTGACGAGAATAGTCGGTCGAGCTCGTCGGTCCGACGTACGTCAGTCCGATGGTACCTCCAGCGCTATATCGATAAGTGATTGCGTTCCGTGCTATGCTAACCGACAGTCCAATCCGTGTATTACACACGTCATCAAAAATCCTAAAGAATAATTCGTATTCTTGCAATTTCGAATTAACGTTTTACCACTCTTTACCTTATTGGTACTGACCATATCATTTGCTCGTACGATCATTTGTTTCCCTGAAAATAAACAAACAAACTTGGATCTTACCATATTTTATCGGCTCCGGTGTGTAGATATTCAATCCAGGGCAAGCCATGAGGGTCCCGATGCCAACAGCTTGTGGAAAATGCCATTTCCAGGTGCAATGTCGTCACCGTGACGCCGGGCACATCACCAAGGACGCCCAATAAGTTTCCAGGAAGATTCTTGAAGAACTGAAACAAATTAGTTCATTAATGACACCAATATAAATTCAAAAGCACCACATAGCACCCCTGTGAGAGTACGCCACTTCAGCCATCCAGCCGGTCTAAGATGCGCAACGCGACATATGTCGCGACGCGAGAGACAAAAGTTGTCGACATCGGGTAAATTCTCATCGAAGACTTGGCCTTGTCATGTAAAAAACCCTGACTTAAAGCACTATGAGCTTCGAAAGGACAATGCCGATCCTTGTTTGAAAATTGGGCAATTCTTGCGTCTTAACCAAATCATTGGTAAAACATTAGAAATATTCTCAAGATCATGTAAAACAAAAATCAGTGAGATAAAAACAGGGAATTTGTAGTTATCAGATTTTTTCAATTTCAATTTACAACGAGCTTGTTGTCAGTTTTAGTGAAGGATTGCTGGATTTGACGTTATACTAAGTTCATTGATGACAATGTTATTATGACAAAGCATCTTGACATTTCAAGTTCATCTTGACTTGATTTTGGTTTTACCCTAGTTTCAACGGTGGCGTATAGTCAACTTATTAGAATCGTGTCAATGATTATTAATGTTATGAGTCCACGGTATAGTGAAATTAATAGTATTATAATAATGTTAAATGAATAGCTTTTAATCCCCGTAAGATTTTTTAACGATCTAGATGGGTTATATTTTTTTCAAAATTTGATACGCGTTAAAAAATCAAACAACACGATACATGTCATACATAAATAGTCTGTTGTGTGTGTAGTGGTAGTGTGAGTACTCTGTGGCCTTGCTTGCTGCTGTTTGTCGCAATTAAAATGTTCGGCGAAGCATACTTTGCTTTTCAATAAACAGCTCCGAAAATAAGTTAAAGAAAGATGAAGTGCACATCTAATTGGCATACCAAAGCTACCACATTAAAATATATCGATACCTATCCATATCATATGTTTCTATGAATACTGATATTATTTTTAATTATTTTGCAGTTTTTCGGAACATATTAATATGATTTTATCAAATAATATTTAACAAGTGGTGTGGAAAAAGTTAGGTTTGTTTCGGTTTTAATTCGATTTATTTCCTATAATATGTAGTTATCCTTGCTTTTCCCTTTAAAAAGGGAGTTCATAATATACTGGTATCATTCGGTGTTTTAGTGACAGTGACGTTTCCGGCCTAATATGGCAGTTTCGCTTGTTTCGAAACGATAAATTACTTTCTATTGATATAGCTTTCAAACCCCTGTTCCCATCTGACTAATATAAATATATGCGAAATTATAATTTAAATGAAAATTTTGTATGCATACTTGGTTCAGACGCATGATAGTAAGCAATATTAAGCATTTTCCGGCATTCTCCTTTGTGCCGACAAAATATTCGAGGTTATGTAGCGAATATTTCATTGAAAGTGACTATGAACATCAAAGCAGATGCACAGGTACGTCGGTTTTAAATAAATATATACATTTTGGACACAGAGCGTTATCCGTATAACTTTTATTTTTCAGCTGTGCATCATCAAAATAAAACATGTGGTTATAATACCAGCTCTGTCAGTATTTTCTTAGAATACAATAAAACCAAGAAACAAGCAGGAGATAGATCAATGAGATTGCTAACTCCAATGTCCGGGAAACGTTTATTTCAAGGCCAGCCATCAGTTTCCCCTCTGAGTGATGAAGATATGCTACCTATTAGTGAATTAAAAGAAACCAATTCTCATGAGCTCGAATTGAATACAATATCAACTAAATTAACCCAAACATGTTTTGTTTTCTACTAGATATATTGCTGGTGGATCTTCATACACCATAGTAGTATATCATTTCATCAAATAGTACACTATTTTAATTGGCTCATGATATGAAATATTGTTGCAGTAAGGTACTTGGCTTTTCAATAGAATATGGCGAAAAAAACTCACCTCAAAGCTAGTCAGTTTTATCATCTTTCATCATTCTCAAAAAGACAAAACCTTACATATAGTCTTTTTTTTATTTGAAGGATTTATTTTCTATCATATCCTTCAATCAAATAAGGGACAGTTCTATTATTTATTTCTTGAAAGTGACTGGCATGTGGGCTCTAAACTTCAATAATTGACTCGAGCCCTAAAAGTCCATTAGAGGATGCACCTAAGTATTATGATGGCCTTTCTCTACTTATAAATTTAAAAGAATATTATTCCGTTCCTACGAAAGGACGCAACTCCGAAAAGTGTTTATTTATCAAAACAGGATTACTCTTAAGGTGGACAGGCCGCTGAAGATCTGACCCTCCTTCCTCTTCTTCGGCATGTTTCTCCACTACATAAGGGCAGACTGATTTATGTAACCTTGAGATGCTATATAGAGCTAGCATAGTAAGACCTCACCTTGAGGTTCCAGGCGCTGTCGCAATACGGCTTACATTTGAGGGGAAAGCCATGACCCCCGTCACTAGTGTCTACAGACGCTCCGCAGACGCACACGTGCTCCTTGCCACTGGTTACTATATCCCAATAGACGATCTCGACGTCTTCTGCAGAGGGCGTATTCGCGTCTCCAAGGAATAATTCATTTGCAGTAGCCGCAATCTACGGGAAAAATTATATTATTACAAAGGTGGCATGGTGCTTGAGGCATATAAAAATTATATGGTTTTAAAACTATAAATAAAGTACTAAAAATAAGGACTGTTTGCATTTTTTTTTTCAAAACTACAGTAACTTAAAGTAACTATTGGTTGATTCAATTTACGCATGGTTTTATAAATGACATCTCTGATTGCTTGAATTTTTAAGTTTTTTTCTGTATGCAGATTATTTATTTAATGATGTGTTGCTTGTGCAGGAAGATTAAAATAGGTAAGATGTCTAATACCAATGTAACAAACTATTTATAGATTACAATACCGTAATCATAGTATTGGTAATATCGTAATAAGATTTGGTTTATTTCAATAAATAAAGGATAAAAAATGTAAGAATATATCTTGTATAAGAAAAAAAAATATTGTAAAGATACTTACAAAAAAAATATTAAAATAAATAAATATTTGTTTAACTTATTCAGTTATTATTTTAACGACGTAGGTGTAGTGTGCGTGTTAAGTACTAATTACAAAGAACTTTGAAATCATATTCAAATGAAAATATGATTGATTTTGAATTGACATTTGAATGAATGTCTGATATGACTGTAATCAAAATTATTCAAACACCTTCATCAGTTGCATTAGTAAAGGCTGTGGACTTAAATAAAATGGGTTCATTTATGACTGTACAATAAACAGCTAGACTCCCAATTGCTTATAAAAAGGTCGTCTAAAATATTTGACCGGAGTTGTATTTAGGTATACATAAACTTATACAGATAAGATTAACTTCCTGTCTGCTCACGTTGCCATATGGCAACGGCATGAGACCACCGTTTAGTACGCTGTTAGCACACAAGACTTTAAACATTAATTTAGCTAACACCTTAATTCGTGACAGTAATGTTCAAAATCTATTGTGTACGCTCATTAGAAGTAGTACCACTACGTCACGCGCGAGACAGACGCGAAAACAAGGCAAGAACCTTTTGTTATAGCAATTGAAATGTTATTATTTAGCAAAATGATTAAAAACATCTTACTAATTTAAAGGGGCACTTAACTAAAATACGGCACTCCATCCTTTTGAAGTTATTTATAGTTGATATGCTGTTATTTGAACAGCCTTTCACTGAACACTTGTCATTGCGTTGCATTCAAATTGCGGTCGGAACACAACAAAAACTCTGCCTAATTAATAGACGCGTAGGCAGAGTTTTTCTTCAAACAATTATTGAGCGTGATTGTGAGTCTAGTTGTTTATTGTATTTCAATAGATCCATTACATGCTTTTGATCAAAGCATTCACTGGTTTCATTATTTTCCTTTTGTTTTGATATATGTTGATTATATAAAGTACGTTTATACCTACGTACAGTCAGTTTCAGAAGGATAGCGTCACCCATTGTAAGCAAAAACATGGCAACACCCATCGTCACCAAATACATTGATTCACCGAAAGTGACCGCGTCGTCCAAAGTAGTCAAATATATACGGACACCATAAACGTCATGGTGTTGCCATGTTTTTGAATACTATGGGCGAGATGCTATCTTTGTGACGCTGACTGTACAGTACGTTTAAAACTATGTTACCCTTTTAAAAGAGTTCAGATTCATAATTCTGTCCCGCACTATGCATTCTTCGATCTCCGCTATATGTTTTAATAATTTTGCTTCCTTGTCAGTGTATTCATCTCTGGGCGGCATCTCTCTGCCATCTAATATATTCTCTCCCCTGCGAAGAGGGTTTTCGGATCTGAACAGCAGAGCTTCGTAGCGCTTTTGCCATACTTTATCAACGGAATCCAACCATGTTTCTCGTTCATCTATAACAAACACAAAAAATACATCTTTTTAATTTAAACACTTCATTTCACATTTGTTTGCCCGAGGTGATCTCCTAAACCACTGAATCGACTTTAAATAAATTTTGCGCAATATATGCAGTTTGATCCAACTTGAAAGATAGGATAAAATATAAATATATACTATTTCGATTCGTGAGCCTCAATTATTTTTATTTGAAATTTTACTAAGATGTAGACAAAATATCTATTCTTTTACGCTTACTTACTTTTCAATAACCTATCTACAGGTGGCATTTTCTACCGAAGTTGTCTATCGTTTTAAGGACGGATAGTCTACTAGAGATACGAATTCACATACCCGATCGCTCCCAATATTCAATTCAATCTATCTCCGGTTGTGGCGTACTTCTGATAAAAAAACCTATCTATTCTTGCCTTTTCTGACCCAATTAACGGCCGTTTTCAATAACCTATGTGTAGTTGCGGATAGATTGCTCCACGTTTAATGACAAGATCGTACCTATCCATAGTATTCACAATCAAGGACAAGTGCTATTCTTTAACAACGACGGATACTTTTTCCCTTTTGAAACGTTTAGTTCTCTGCTGCACAACACTATTTGTGTATGATATTTACTATCAGTTTCTCTAGTATTTAGTGTAATATTTGGAAAAAATCATTAACATACCTGACGACAAGGTCGCATAAGGCAATATATGCCTTACATACATCTGGTCGAGTCGCTTTTGCGGATTGCGCAGGCTAGTGTAATTCATCGCCTGCGCAACCTTGTCCCACTGCTGTTTAGTCTGCATATTGCGGAATCCCCCATTCTTTTCAATAGTGTTCATTAATTTCGGTAGGTCCACTTGAATACCTTTGATCTGCAAACGTTTGGATACAATCATAAGATTTTTAATAATAATAAAATGTAATGTGATCAAATAAACAAATTATCTGTCTATCTATATCTATGAATATGTCTGCACTCACGACATGGCATAGCAAAAGTAAAGTGATAAGTCTCCACGTGTGACGTCAAATATTTTATTCGTATAACAATGAATACAAACATCCTTAGTACGTAGCCTACCTAATTACATTATCTGTGAACCTGACGTCGATGACGCAGTCATGATGATGATGTCACAGCGCGTCGTTTTGTTACAGTGTGAAAACAAGCGTCACTGGGATATTATTAATAAATAAAACAACGATTTATTTTATCTCTATTATTTATTGATGTAAAGGTGTTGTGACATCTTGAAGGTATTGTCTTAGAAATAAATTTTTGAATCCCGACAAGTGTAACGTAACAACATTTTAGTCGGAAATATAGCCCTATTATTTTCAATTACGTTCTAACTCGAGTTGCTAGTTAGGGCCTTTCAACAGTTGGGTATCATATTGCGCCTTGCTCGGCCATTAAGCCAGCCATTTAATCAATTCATAAGTGTCATTAATATCTTCGACTAAGTTATTGGGAAATGTAAGATAACAACGCATGGGATGTCCCGAGTCGGGCAGAGTCTTCCGCAACCACAATTGTGTTGTGGGATGGACATGAACTTATCATGTGATCAACGCGCCCCATAATCTCCCATAACACGTCGAGCGTTGCCTACCTTCTAATTCTAAAACCGAAAACACACAAGTACGTGGCGGGCAAGCATCGATTTGGGGACTCCGTGCTGAGAGTTAACCTGTGCTTCTATCTATTCTGTAAAACATTATTAAATTTAAATGTAATTGTAACTAATATATTTTCTACTCACAAAAGGTGGTCGGCCGATCTGGACACCTTGCGACGCAAGGTATGCTCTCATTGTAGTTATTTCCTTGGTAATGGGCGTCCAGCGCTTATACATGCGCGATATATAATGCAGCACCACGGTAAAATGTATTGGACCCCCGAGCTGGCACGGAGGCTTGAATTGTGGGGGTGGCACCACCTTCAACATACCTTGGGTACATTGCTTCGTTATATGTTCGATGTATTTCATAGGGTCCTGAAACAAGATAGCTTTATTAAAGGACTGCCAATACTGATGTAGGTGTGATCATATGTTTCATCAACTACTTCATAATTAGATGAAGACCTCCCCCAAAGATTTCCATGACGATCGCTCCTGCGCTGCCCTCATCCAACGTATTCCGGCGATCTTGACTAGATCGTCGGTCCATCTTGTGGTAGGCCTACCAACACTACGCCTGCCGATCGTGGTCGCCATTCAGTATAAACACGAAGTTATAAACATAAAGTTATTTCCAAGTGTAAAACCTTTTTTTCCTTGTCTTACCTTTGTCACTAGACACTTACACGACAGCGAGAAGTAATTTTAAACTTGGACTTTACACTGCATTTATGAGCAAGGCTAAAAGTTGTACCTTAAACTCCTCCGCTGTCGGAGACCAAACTGGGGCCTCTTGTATTGTATTAGCCCTTTGTTCCTTTTCACCCAATGGTGGAAGAGGGTTAGTAATTGTAATGGGTACTGAATTATTAAATCTTTTATTGGATCCATCATGTGCATCAATATTAATATCATTACTTGAATTTTCTGTATATTGAAGATTCCCGTTATTTTCTGTATCTTCTATATTCAAAGAATCTGGTTGCTCTTGTTTTAAGGTCTTATTAAGCACATCGTTAATCTCTCGAACGTACGCTGAAAATTTAAGACATATATAATGATAAATACTTTTTTCATACATTTTTATAAGCCTCTCTAAATAATAAATTAGGTATTCAACTCCATTTAATCACACGGCTGAACACAGCATCAACAATGAATAAACACTAAAGGCCGGACTGCACTAGAGCGGCGCTGCGCGGCGCGTCCTTTCGCATCGTAAGACGATACCTATCGCATTACAACTGCAGTAAGCGGTGCAGCTCGCGTCATTTCTGTAGCAGTTCAGTGACGAGGATTTAGTCATTATTTCTTTGTTGTGTGCAGAAGAAGAACGAATTATGGAAGAGAAAAGAAATTGGCACTTGTAGAGGCTGCCGATAGAAGTGAAAACTTAGAACTTTTAGTATTATAATTTGAAATTCTATAATGTTTCAAAACAATTAAATAATTATTTTTAAAACTTATTTTCAATAATATATTAATCCAAAAAAAACACTATTTGAACAATGCAAAGTATATAAACACTTATTTTTTTACTAAATCCATTCAAATTCACTTAAAAGTTATACACAGTACTAATATGCTGCATTATACGTCAGCTGAATAGCGGTCACGCGAACTTAAACTATATTAAATTACATATATATATACTTATTTTGTTATTTGAACATTTGTTATTTATTTATTTATGGTGTATGTGGATGATGCAGCTAATGTACTCAATAACTTTTGTATTCATTTACTTTTTTGACTTACTCGTGTAAGACATTGACTATTTGACGTTTGAGTGTGTCTGTTGCATCATTTTACATATTATATTGTAATTTGAAATGATTTGTAAATCGATGTACTTAAATGTAAATCTTGATATAAAAGAGTGGCAATGAGTTTCTTGCTACTTCTTCTCATTAGCTCAACCCTTTACGAAGTAGCGATAGATTCGGTAAGATTTTTTTTTTACATTCATAAGTGTCATTTCCGTGACCTACGTGAATAAACTGATTTTGATTTTTTGATTAATCACGTGCGCCAGACATGAGCATGAGGGTGACGCAAACCCATAAAATAATGTTCACACCAAAAATGCCCGCGCGGCGAAAGAAGTTTTCACTTCCAAAAATAAGAAGAAATGGATTGCTGAGATACCAAGGTCACGCTATCAAGACGAATTCTATTTAAAAACTATGATGTACTTTTATGTGGAGACTTATCTATCTCACATAAAATGCTCTCAATAGGGGGTAAGTTACTTAAAAATACGTTCAATAGCTCTTCAAAATGCTGCCATAGATTTTTTTTTTTTACGGAATAGGAGGACAAACGAGCGTACGGGTCACCTGGTGTTAAGTGATCACCGCCGCCCACACTCTCCTGCAACACCAGAGGAATCACAAGAGCGTTGCCGGCCTTTAAGGAAGGTGTACGCGCTTTTCTTGAAGGTACCCATGTCGTATCGTCCCAGAAACACCACACAAGGAAGCTCATTCCACAGCTTCGTGGTACGAGGAAGAAAGCTCCTTGAAAACCGCACTGTGGAGGACCGCCACACATCCAGATGGTGGGGATGATATCGTAACTTGTGGCGTGTCGTGCGAAGGTGAAATTCGGCGGCAGGAATCAGGTTGAACAGCTCTTCGGAACACTCCCCGTGATAAATGCGGTAGAAGACACACAATGAAGCGACGTCTCTACGCAACGCCAAGTGATCCAGCCGTTCACAGAGTACTGGGTCCCCGACAATTCGAGCTGCTCTGCGTTGCACGCGGTCAAATGGATCGAGCTGATACTGGGGTGCGCCATGTGAGGCCGGACCTGCGCTTTGTAGAGCGCTAGAATGTGGGCCGGCTTGAAGTATTGCCGTGCTCTATTTATGACGCCCAGTTTCTTTGAAGCCAGTTTGGCTTTGCCCTCCAGATGGCCACGGAATTGGCAATTGCTCGAGATTTCGAGACCCAGTATTCCGATACTAGGCGAGGCTTTAAGGGAAGTGTTCTCGAAGAGCGGTGATACGGCAAATGGGGTTTTTTTAGTGATAAACGCGCAAACTTGAGTCTTCTGGGGGTTAAATTGGACAAGGTTCAACTTACCCCATTCCGCGACCTTCTCGAGAGAGGACTCGATAGAAGACACAAGTTTCTCCCGGCACTGGTCGACGTTTTTCCGAGAGAGACCTGCATGGCCCGTGTATACGGCATCACCAGTGCTGTCGTCTGCATAGCAATGCATGTTGGCGGTGTCCAACATATCATTGATATGCAGAAGAAACAGCGTGGGAGATAGCACATAGCCTTGGGGCACTTCAGCGTTCACGGGCTTGGGATTCGAGCAATAACCGTCGAAAACGACCTGTATGCTGCGCCCAGTGAGGAAGCTGGAGGTCCACTTGCATAAGCTCTCGGGAAGCCCAAATGATGGAAGTTTTGCGAGGAGCGCCTTGTGCCATACACGATCAAAGGCCTTCGCTATATCCAGACCAACTGCCAGGCCTTCCCCCTTGCTTTCAATAGCCGCCGCCCATCTATGTGTTAGGTATACCAGAAGATGGCCATGGCGAAAGCCGTACTGCCGGTCGTTGATCAACTGGTGACCCTCAAGGTATACCAAAGGCTGGCGGTTAATTATGCTCTCCATGATTTTGGAGAGTAGGGAGGTAAAAGCAATAGGCCTGTAGTTTGCCGGATCCGAACTGTCTCCTTTTTTTGGGATCGGATGGACAAGGGCTGACTTCCATGAATCAGGGACTACGCCTTTTGAATAAGAGTGCCGGAATAAACGCGTTAGCACCGGCGTCAACTCAGGGGCACACGTTCTAAGCACGACTGGAGAAATGCCATCCGGCCCGCTCGACTTCCTGACGTCCAACGAAAACAGAGCTCGCCTAACAGTTTTCTGTCGGAACTGTACTTCAAGCATGGAGCTCTGACACCGCGGGATGGTCGGCGGTGTTTTTCCGTTGTCGTCAAGAGTCGAGTTGGAGGCAAAAAGAGTGCACAGGAGATCGGCTTTCTCTTTTGCCGCATGGGCCAGGGTGTCATTCCTCATGTGCAACGGCGGCATGGACGGCTGGTTGAAGTTACCAAGAGCAGCTTTCGACAACGACCAGAACTTGCGTGTTGCGGTCGGGTAACTGGAAAGCTGCTCGCCAATGTTGACGACGTGCTTCGATTTCGCACGGGCGATTTGCCGCTTATAAAATCTGGAGGCACGGTTATATTTCCTCTTCAGAACTTTGCAGTTCGGATCCTTTGAGCCCAGCGCCGCAACCCAAGTTCGATACGCCTGTTTTTTGCAGTCAGATGCTGCTTTAACTGACGCATCGAACCAGGGCTGTGACCTGCCACCGATCGGTACTACAGAGCTTGGTATAAAAATATCCATGCCCTGCAGTATCACATCGGCTACTGCAACGGCGCAGGCACTAGGATCATCCGAAGGGAAACAAACCCTGCCCCAAGGGTAGGATGCAAAAAAGGAACGCATCCTATCCCAATCTGCTGACTTGTAGTGCCAAACGCGGCGGGTCGCTGGTGGTCTGCGACGTTGGCGTCGGATAGGCACTACACTCCTGACCAGGCAATGGTCGGACGTTCCGAGAGGGGCGTCGACAGAGACCTGGTAACCATCGGGATGTGTAGTCAGCAGAAGATCTAATAAGGACGGCATGTGGCTATCCACATCCGGGAGCGTCGGCGACTCAACCAATTGGGACAGACCATACGCCAATGCAAAATTATGCACAGATCGCCCTGCGTAGTCTGTGGTACGTGATCCAAGCGATTCGGCATTGTGCCCGTTGAAATCATTCAAGACTACGATTTCAGCGGAGGGGATCTGAGCAAGCACGTCATCAAATGCCGCTTGAACGCAGCCCATGAGGTGATCCGTTTCTGCGTTACCACTATGGGAGCTGTAGACACACGCATAGATGCGGACGCGATCCTCTAAATCTACGCGAAGCCAGAGAGTAGACAGGCCCCTACCCTCAAAATTGCCGAGACGGCGACAGCAGATATCCTTCCTAACGTACACACATACCCCGGCATGAGGCATGAAATTATGCTCAATTTTGTACCCGGGGTACGTTAAATATGACGTATCGCTAGGTCGAGATATCTGCGTCTCCGTAAGGAAACACAAGGCCGGCTGCGCCGTCTCAAGGTGGTGGTGGACGGCGTTTAAGTTGGAGTGAATTTCCCGGATGTAACAAAAGTCCACATTAAGCGTGGAGCGGGGTGCCGTGGTGTTGCTGCCCTGTTTGTCCTGTGACATACGCCGTACTGTGCCCTCCCCAGAATATCCAAAGCTGAAAAAAAAAATGCTGCACATATCCAAAGAATTTTTGGATAGGCTCAATGGCTAAAATTTTCGAGATTGTAATAGAGAAACGTATTACACCTCTCATCCATAAATTTATACCACCAGAACAGCATGGTTTCATGAAGAAGCGCTTAACTATTACAAATTTGTCTGTGCTTGTTAACTACACTTTCCATGAAGCGAGTAAAGAAAAACAGATGGATGTTTTATCTACTCGGATTTTGAAAAGGCTTCTGACCGCGTGGATCACATTATTCATCAAAATAAAATTATATGCGCTTGGTGATTTACATAGATGGCTTCGCTCCTATATAGAAAAAAGAAGATAGGCTGTAGTTCTGGAAACTGCCGAAAGTGATACAATTAGTAAATACATTACATTTTTACATTCAGTTTGGGACTAAAAATAAATTACTTCCTATCCCGAGTATTTTTTTTATTTTAAAACTACTTTATAGTATTGAAATAATAAAATCGATCGCTACTAGTTGAATCATTAGAGAGTGGAATAAAAAAAAGACGTGTGGCAGTCGGGGACTGCCGCGGTAAAGCTATTGCATAGCATTTTTTTTTTTTCAAATTATTTTATTATAATTATTTATTTATTTTATTTATGCAGTATTTTTTTCCTTTGTTTTTTTTGTCTTTGATATTAATTCAAGTTATACTTTTTGAACGTGGTGACCGATAAGTAAACATTTTTTTTTCTTTTATTAAATAAATGAGAAGTTAATATAGTTCAAAATATTTTTATTATCTTACATTATATGTAGGTTATTCAGGAATATTTATCATTGAAACTATAGGTTTATGGTAACTGAAATAAGAAACATAAGTTTCAGACTTGATATCTTCTAAATATCTGGAAAATACCGCGTCAATGGTGGTCCCATATTTTGTTGTCAATTCTTGTGGATCATTATTCATTTTCAAATTCAATATCTTAGAAAGAAAAGTTGTCAACCGTTCTGATTGTTTATCAGCGAAGTTGATGTTGAAATCGCCACCCAAAATAAGTGGACATTTATTACCATTTGTACCAAGTATTTTCGACCCTTCTTTAGTGTACTCCAGTAAAGTACGATGAATAAAATGCTCTACCTCGTCCAATTTTGGATTCGGAGAAATGTAAATAATAATTAAAAATAAAAAAACGTGATAAAAAAAATCAAGACGTACCCCAGACTCGAACCTGGGACCTTCTGCACAAAAAGCATACGTGATACCACTGTTCCACGGCAACTATAATGACCGTGGCGAAATATCTATATACATCTAGTGAGTGGGGTGTTAGGTTATTTTCGTTACGGAATTTCTGGATTCGGTCCCCACGCTCAAGGCCCGCGATAGGAGCTATGCAATAGCTTAAAAAATATCGATTTATTGTAATATAATATCTCGTTAACCAATTAAAATTGAAACAAAACAACTCATGTGGTGAGGCTATGGTTTTATTAAAAGGCATAAAAGGCATTTATTTTCTCAAAATTGATTCCTTTAGAATTCTTTTTTATGTCATTTCTTATACTACTAGATACTACTACCGCTTCGGAAACAAATGGCGCTATGAGAGAGAAAAAGCGGCGCAAGAAACTCTCCCAGCATTCTTTATTTGTGCTCTTTTCAATTCAGCGAATTCAGTAAATGACATTCAGTGTCATTTTTGCGTACCAAATACCACAGAGTACTTTTAGCTATACTTCATACTAAATACCTACACATAACAGCAAAGGATATTTGAATTTTATTTCAATCTCATGTCCTTTTTTTACGTCGAGTAGAGATATTTCCTCCGTATATGGCAAACTATTACAGTGAATGTTATTTTTTATTAATTAACAACGTAGTATGAAGTACTATACCTCCTTACTATATTATGCTTATTTATATATAAGATTGATGATTGGTTTCAGAATAACTCTGTATGCAGTATACCAACCATATGCAGTAAAGTTCATACAAACGAACTTCCTTCATAAGAAATATAACCTAACATTCTTTAAAATGGTTTTTCTCTGAATCTGGCGTTCCAAACAGAAAAATATTTTTGTTCATGAAGAAAAGAATTATCATGCTTTATTTTATTGAGACACTTCGCTTCATACAATGCTGGTCATTCTCCTTTGCAATATTAACAAGAGGTCGGGTCAACATAAAGGCTATTTATTGTCACGCTACATGCAGGCACATATATTTTATATTTTATTCGCTTTAAATCGTCCACGCGAACGGCGTCGGCAGCAGCTAGTTTGAAATAAATAAATAAAAACTACGTTTCAAAAAAACGACTTCAAAACTCTAAAAGTATAAAATCACATAATGAGAGATTGAATTATGCAAATCTCATACCTTTGATATTAATAAAATATATTCTTTGTATCTTCTACCTATTATCGGTTTGAGTTCGATCACTCGCCTCGCCACAATTTGAGCGGCTTAGCGGGAAGCACCGAATCGTATATACATTTGTATTTACTATTCTCACTACTCTAAAATTAGCATTGTATCCACTGCAAAAAATACCTATAATATCCGTCATGACTTATTCGATAGTGAATGATTCATTTAAATACTCCATAAAGCTTGGTTATAACTTTAATTAACAAGATCTCCAAGTACCTGCTGCTTTATTTATTGAGACTTTGTTTTATTTATTGAGACTTATTTAATTATGTAGAATGAAGCATTAACATATGAACAGAACTCAACCGTCTCCGTCTTTAGGTTAGTGTACCACAGGATGTCTCAGGACTGTTATAGAAATGAGAAGCAGCTTTCACTGCGTTACTTGCAACTCAACGCGTCCGCTGGGATGCAAGGAATTCCAAAAAATGTCTCAAAAAATATTTATTACTTTCCAAAAAAACCTTTTTGCATCCAGAATAATAAACAATTTGAAAGAATAATTTTAATTAAAACTGTAGACAACAATTACATCCAGAAAAAATGCCTTTCCGTTGCTACACGACAAAGAGATTAAAACGCCTCACCCCAAATAACGAGAAATCCATTTAACCCATGTCAGGTCCATGTAACTTCAGGTGAAACGATAATGTGAGCTCAAAGAAAAAGGAAGCTCAGTTCTATTTTTTGTCCCAAAATTTTGTACATGATGCAAAAAAGTATACGATCGAGCTCGTCCTATGAAGAAGCACAAGAAAAATCAATGTAAGTATATAAACTTTAATGTATTTCCCTGCACGTGGTAATTAGACAACCTTATCAGAAGACCATAAATTCTCTTCAAGCGTGTTATCGAATGGCGTTGTTCAACTATTATTCTTATTTGGACACAGACAGACTTTTACTACAATATGGTAAGAAAGAACTGAAAATGTACTCACAAGCATAGCGCCCAGAAATGTTGATTATATCTTCACCATTATCACAGTCATCCAAGGTTAAGTCGATTATATCCGATATCGTCGGCGTGCTGAACTGGGGTACATCAAAGCCGAACTTTGTGTTAAATTGTTTGATAATTTCATCCAGCAATAAGAGCATATTACATTTTGGGCAACTCTTGCAAATATTGTGTTTAATTTTATCCCACTCAGATAACAATTGCTTCATAGTTTTGATAGAATTTGAAGCACATGTCTGCGAACTCATCTCATTATTAACAGGAATACAAGACCTTAATGAGCCCGGGATGTTTTGGTTTACGGCTGGATTTGTTAATGCGACAGGCGATGGGGTTTTAACCCTTGCTGCACTCCATTGGTTTGGTGCATTCAGGGTATATGACTCTGCTTGACGCAGGTCTGTTAATAAGAGAGTGGATGCATTATTTTCCATTGATGTAACCTTGTAGCGTTCTTCTTCGCTTCGGTCTGTTACTTCGTCAGTTGATGTATTTGTTGCCATTGATATACCGGAGAGGTGATTTGCTTGGCGCGCGTCTGTAAATATGACATGCGATGATTTATATATATATATATATATATATATATATATATATATATATATATATATATATACTTTAATAAAGTTAAGTGAAAATTCTATAAATTATGAAAGAAAGTGGTTGGTTAGAGAATTTTTAAAGTTATTTATTTACGAACTGTCTAATTTTGTTATTTACATATTTTTCACTAGGAAACGATTCAAACCAACTCCAAAAACTTTAACTGAGAGACAGCGAAAATTCAGACTGAAAAGGAATTTAATGAGAGATGCACAAAATATTTTGAAAACAGCCAAACGTTCTAGTTTAATTAATACGCTTTTATTAGTTTTAGCTTCTGCTGTATGTCTGTTTGTAACCGACTCCATTGGACTTGATTTTGTATAGTACCTGCTCAAAGACAATCGTTCTTGAGGAGTAAACTCCAGTCGTGTGTCGGAGCTGACACACACACACCTTTATAATTATTATTTTCCAATCTCTTCAAGCTTAAATGACAGTAACATAACAATAACATAACATAAAAGTTGAATATATATTATTATTATTTTTTATTTAGTTTAATTCGATCTAACCTACAATATCACGACGACTTCATAAAATATTTGCATAAAAAAGCAATTCTATCTTTTATTAACTTGATTAAATAATTAAAATTTTATTTAATATTATAATAACAATCCCAGCACCACCTCATAATCGAAATATTTAATATTCCAGATTTTGCTTTAATTGACCCTTTTATTAAATTATTAATTAGCACACAAATTCGACCCGAAGGGCAAAAGTCAAGGAATTGGAAAGCAAATTGAAGAAATCATTACCTACTCGAATAAAAAAATATAAAAGGAAAATACCTTCCTATTGAGGGAGCGCCCAGAATGTGAGGAGGAGATGTTGGTAATGAACAATACGATTGCTTCGCTGAAGGCTGAACTCTCTGAGATTCATATACAAAATATAGATCTTCTAAACCAGAGGGATAGACTCCAAGAAACAAAACAATAAAGTATTTCAATAAATGTAATGATTCACTGAATTAAAAAAGAGTCCACTCTACATAAAAAAAATCTTATGTTAGAGGGTAAAATGATTTGTTCCTGTTTCGCCCCAAACAAAAAAATCTTGTTTCGCCACAGATTTTATTCCTGTTTCGTCTCGAAAATAAGAATGATGAATAATTTATTATTTTATTCTTGTTTTGTCCCACTTTTTGTTCTGTATTCGTCCCGGGTAGTAATTTATGTGTTTTACAACATGTTTTGTACGGACAGCATACAAAATATTTTAAAAATCATATTTTTGACGATAAATATTTTTAATGAACTCAACAAGTTAGTATTCAAAACCAGAAATCAATTAATGGAAACAGGAGCCTTTTAACTAATTCAAATTTTACTTATTCAAATTGTTATATAAATTGGTTTAAAAACTCAATATCTTTAAAAAAAAACGTGTACAACGTGTGCCCGCTTAACAAGCAAGTTTATGGCTTAAAATCCTAACTTTTATCTAACGCTTTCTCCACCTTCATCTTGATGCATGGATTTGATAATTAAGATAATTTTACTATGTACTTGGTCCGTTCATGATATTTTTGTCCCAAGTTTTAACGTTATACTTTTGAGACAACCTAAGATAGCTGTGCCGCAATCTTCAAGAACATAATATCCTGTAATTGGTTTATGAACACCTTTCCTGTCATCGTTTGGTCTCGGGTAAACTATTGCTCTTATATATATCTAGAATATTGTTGTAATTCACATTTTTTTTCTGGCTGTGCAAAAATAACATTTTAAAAAGTGGGACGAAACAGGAATAAAAATTTACGTGGGACGAAACAGGAATGTGGGGCAAAAACCCGGGGCGAAACATGAACAAATCGGTAAAATCCAAGGCTTTTCATAATAATGAGACAAAAAATTTATTCCTTGACGTTGTTGGGGATGTCTCTACTAGAAAGTATAGCAGGATTAAAAGACGCACGAGAAACCGGCGTGAATAATAATATCGGTATGTGTGTTCGTTGAGGAGGATATCTGCTGTCAACGTTTCAGCAATTTCGAGGGTAGGGTGTACTCTATGGCTACGAGTAGATTTTGACCGACAGGTCATGTCGACAGGTCATCTAGAAGGTTTCAAGGAAGCCAAATTGGCTTCAAAGAAGCTGGGGGTCATTTATATACTTCAAGCTGACCTAGATTCTAGCGCTCTCCAAAAGCGCAGGAACATCACATACTGCCTGTATGCTGGCACATCTGGTCCGACGCACCCCAGTATCAGCTCGAACCTATTGACCGTGTGCAATGCATAGCTGCTCGAATTGTAGGGGATCCAGTGCTTTGGAAACGGCTAGATCACTTCGCTTTGTTGGGAGTTTTCTGAACAACTGCTTGACCTGATCCCTGCCGCCGAATTCCACTTTCGCTCGACTCGCCACAAATTAAGATATCACCCCCACCATCAGGATGTCAGGCGTTCCCTTACAGTGCCTTTTTCAAAGAACTTTCATCGTTGACATGGATATCTTTAAAATTAGCCTGTACAACTTTCTAAAAGCCCGGCAACGCTCATGTTGTTCTTTTGGTGATCTTAGAGAAAAAGCGTTTTAAAAAAACCTGAGTAGCAACGGGTAAGTTGGTACGGTTTTTAAAAGTTAGATTGCTTTGTATTACATTAAAAACGTTATTGTTTATTTCTCCTTTGTTAACCTCCTTTCCTAACAAAAAATAATTAAATACTTAGTGCGCAGTGGTTTAAGGGTTTTTGCGATATTTCTAGAAACACTGTGCGCTAAGTATTTAAAGTAAAATAGCTTTTTGAATCGGGTATTATTTCCTTTAAAAGAAACCATTTATCGATAGATTGTGCCTTACCGTAAACCTATTCACGTTCTTTCGCTTTAGGACGATCCGACGCGTTTGAAGTCACCGCGAGAAGCGAACAGGAAGGGCAACATCGCCTTTTGATGTGCAAAGATTCAAGTTCATTGAATCATTGAGTATTGAGCCAGTGACCTCGTGAACCGATTGAACAATGTACAGCACGTTAATATTCGCTCAAAATCAAAAGTCTACATTCTGACCTAATAAGTGCACCGATTTCGTTCATGTTTTGTAGTATGTGGCTAAATTTAATTCATAAATGCAAAATACATACTGTATGTATACATATGCTCATTATGTGTATATTATGATTATAAAAAAATAATAAGTAATTTTATCAGTTATCTAATATAAGGAACACCTCTACCCGTGATCATGTGAGTTCCGATAAATAATACATATGTTATACATCAAACACAGAACATATGTGTCAAATGTATGATTCAAAATACAACTATATATATTTATTTATTGTTGTGTGTATATTTCTTGGCATTTCTCAATAAACCTAATCTTTTCAAAAAACGTGGTTAAGATATATATCTATGACATACACAGTATTTTGTTGGGCTGAGTGAATAAATTATTTGATTTGAATACAGACAATATATTTTTGTACATACCACTCATCCCTAAGAGCAGCGCGTAGGCATTCCTGGACTCTGCAAATAAAATTTTATTTAGGTAAGAAACTGTAAGTCTCTCATGACCACTAAAAGAGGGATTATGAGGACTCTGGTCATTGAATTGAATGAAATGAGAATTGTATGAAACATTGGGACTGTTATCGGATATCATATCATGCTTGCACCAACTGGTACTGCTGTTTTGAATACTAGTGATTCAACAATTTATTCAAAACGTTATCATTGATGTTATTGAAATTCACACAGAACATACCTGAATCGAAACCCTTCGTGTCCATGAAATTTGCCACTTCTGCTCTATCTGAAAGCATGTATAATAATATTAATATGTAAATGTAAGTCTGTTTTGCTAAGTATCCTGTGATCGTTTTGCGATAGAAACAATGCATAACAAGCACATAAAAATAAAACAATGAAAAAGATACAATTTGCTGCGTTTGTAAACTACTTTAAACCATTCTTCTAAGGTCGATACCCATAATGATTTCGACGATTTAAGTTGTTGAACGAAAGTGTATGTGTGGCACGACAAGACCCTTCGTTTGACGTGTTCGTTGTATGAAGATAAGTCGTCTTAATATGTATTATGACATTAAAAGAAAAGGTAAAATGAAATAATTCAACATTCATTTTTATATCGAATATTTTCGGATCTGCTGATATAAGTTCACTAGTTATTATTTACGCACGTCCAACAGTACCAATACATATAACAACAAATTTATACAAACACTTACTTAATTCCACGAAGAACTGGTTATTGGACTTGCGGCTTGCAGCTGCGGCACCAGCTATGAACAACATCATAATATACATTATACATTTAATATAGGAATGTCTTGTATATACATGTAATGATCTTAAAATGTCTATAGACTAACACCCTTACAAATAAACTTGCCGTAAAGTTATACCTAAGAATAAACCAAGAATATGCAAAATATTGACTATCGCTGACAACACCTTTAATACAATAATAATTCTGAAGCTTTCCGAATATCAAACAGCCATTGAAAAAGAAATTTCATTTCCTTCAAAAATAGTGATTTCGTTTAGCAAACAAATATTCGCTTGAAGCTACTAAAATTAATGAACGTGAAAGGTCAGTACCGTACCCAAAGGGTAAAAAACGGAGCCCTATTACTGAGCCCCAGTTTGTCCATCTGGCACCAGACGGTATATCATGAACCGACACAGTTCGCTATATCAAAAAAATATTTTCAAAAAACCGGAATAAAATAAACATGGGGAAATGCAAATGCAACAAACGTGACTTTTTTAACCGTTTTTGATATTGATAACGGCAATAATAACTCTCGCAAATTTAACAGTTTTCGTGGTCAAGTCCGACTCTCACTTAGCCGGTTTTTTATTGACCATCTATCTATCTATCATTATGATGATATGCCGGAAACTCCAATGACAATGTAGGTCGAACGTATGTGAATTATTAATGTCTCAAGCTGTAGACAGACGAAAGAAGCGATACAAGAAGCCTACACTGTCGCCCAAACTAACACGTAGACTTATCAGCCTCAACAGACATGACATCCGTATAATGGTGGGCACCCTAACGGGTCACACATCACTAAACAAACACCTTTAACAATCGATGTAACGGACAGTCCTAAGTGCAGAGGCTGTCTGGCCGAGGACGAAACGGTCGCTCACGTAATCCTGGAATGTGCGGGGGTGGCCAACCAACGAGCAAAAATAACCTAACCCAACCTAACCAATACGAGGTCGCTCCAGGAAGTCTGCGAACACCCCAGGAATGTTCTGAACTTCTGGAAGGAGCTGGGCTGGTTGGAGGAACTGGCCATTACTGCATGCAAAATGGACCCATGCTAGTGGTTTTGCGGAAACAGCAGCCCCTATACCATACTAAGTGAATTATTAATGCGAAAAAAAAGCTTTACTATAATTATTTATTATAAGTACGGTAGTAACTAGAAGAAACTGCTGGACTACAAGGTGTTATGTTCATTCTAATAGCCTAAACACATGGTCGGATTTGGTACGGCCAGACCATGGTATGGTCCGAGAGTGTGGTGCGAGGCGCCCACCGGACCATACCATGAACCGTCAAGTTCAAGTTGGAGTCACTCGTTTCGCACCATCGTTCATGAAAGACACTATACATAAATGTATAGGTAATTGTGACCGTTAGGAAAACCCAATTTTAATTATTTGTTATTTTAGCGGTAATAAAAGTAACCTACATATAGCTACGATGCTATTATATTTTTATTCAGGTATTTCAACAAAAATAGCTTAATTTGTCATTGAAAGTATATAGGAAAATTAAAATAAATCATTTAAAGTACTTTAATTTCACAAAAACTAGCTCTGTGACTGTCACCCAAAAAAAAGAGAAGATTTATTGGAAGAAAAACTCTTTTCAATCACGTCCATTTACATTTACTGGAAACAGATTATAGACTTCAAAACTCCCCTTCAATAGTTTTTACGGATTTTGATGATGAGTTAGCACAATAATGTGGAAAAAATGCTCAAATTGAGTGTCCAAAAAATACTTCAATTAAAAAGTTTATAGGTATTTGTGTGATTATGAGTTTGACACCACAATTTTACTAAATCATTTCAAAAAAATCTGTCATATCCTACATTTCAATGATAACTCCGCGCAACCGCCATCAAAGAAAACATTGAAAAAAAAATGCCACAGCGTGCCTAAAAGAGAAACGCTATCTGTCGACGAGCAAATGTGCGCGAAAAAGGCCTCTTATCTTCTACGACAATACCTTCCTACTAAGCAAGCCTCAAATGGGGCTACAAGCTGTCAGCAGGACCAGTCCTTAGCGACGATCGTGGCTTTGCTTACCGATCTGAGATATCCAAGTGAGCCAGACTTAGGAGCAAGTTTAAATATCGAGTACGTTCAGCTAGCACCAAAATTACAAATGATTCTGTGATAATAACTCGCATTATGCATCGACAGTGTTGCCTTCTTATTTGACCAAAAAAGGAATGCAGTTGCTACCAACTGTAAACAATGGTAGTCTAGGGAAAAGACCTCAAAATTCCTTCCATAAGAGACCTAAAAAAGGAAAAGGTTCGGAGAGGTTATTCAGGGCAAGGGGTAGGGTAGCAAAATGTGATAATACAGATATTTTCACCGTTATGTGGTACTTTAACAAATCAGTCGTTGTATAATCAATCGTCTTTTGTGGGTCGAGAGCCAATGGAAACAGAAAAAGGGTATACAAGTGGATTGCCCCTAAATAATCAAAAATATTTAACCAGCATAATATAGGTAGTGTGGACCTCCTAGATTTGTTCCTAGGGAAATATAAAATAAAAAATAGGGCCAGAAGATAGTACCTACTTGAGGCTATTTTATCATCTTCTTGATTTAAATCTTATTAATTTTAAATAAATCAAGTCTCGCAAGATTTTTGAACCATTTAATATGAAATGTTTCTTATACTGTAGCATTTAATATATGAGGTTTTGAATCATTTATTTTATTTTAAGTCGTGTCTCCGCATTCTACTATATCCGTTTCATTTAATTATCGTACAGGGCTTTTTAACACAGTTTATTACTTATACCTCCTATGAAATATGAGCAAAATACGGCAGCAAATCCTAAATGCAGCTCAATCATAATTTATACTATTATATTCTACAGATTTGGATATTTTATAAATGAAACTATCCGAAGCAATTGGATAATCTGAATTTAATTAAAATCCATAACCGAATCTGAAACTATTTTTCACTATCCATATCCGAAATTTCATATCCATATCATCCCTAGAATTGAGAACTTGTGATTATTTGTAAGTATTTGTTTTTTCTAATAAAACTTAATAAACAGTAGTAAATTATTTTCCCAGTAACCTACACACATTCCTCCAACGGATACACATAAGGAACGAACAAAGTAAAAAATAAAAGAAATGTGACAACTTTGACAGAATAACGTATGTCATGACCTAGGCGTAATCACAAAACATTAAAGACTGTGTAAGTATTGACACTGTGCACAGTCTTTTATTGTTACGTACAAGAGATCAGCTAAATATTTTAAAAGTAAAATTCAATGTTAGTGCTTAAATCATTTTCGAAAACACCGTGTAATATGGAATTTATTTCACTTCTACTGGTTGTATCTGTGGGTGAGTATTTTTTAGCAAACTTTAAAAGAAGGTAAGACGATAGTTATGTTAATTTTGTTGGAATATCACGTAGTTTTAACAAGTTAAAGGTCTAGTTAAAATATAACTGTCATAATAAAGGAGTAACGCTCATATAGATCGTGTATATTAGAGCAAGAACCCGTGGAGCCAAGACCTACGTTATTTTATAAAAGCTGAAAGTTTGTTGAAAGCTGCCAAAGCGCATGCTTTCAACACAGGTAAGAACGATGGACCATTATGGAGTTTGGGTTGCAGTGGCTTTGGCACGTAAACGGTACTAAAGGTGTGTAAAATACCGATCTAAATACATCAATTAATAAAATCCGATTTTTCAGTATTACCTTCAGAATATTATTAAAAATCACGTTATTCATTGCCAGACACCATAAATGTTCATAAAATTATAATTTTCTTACGTCATAGTATATAAGCTGATTTTTACATATAATACTTGGGTAATAAGTAGATAATGTTTCCTCATTAGCCAGGCACTTTTGATAGTTCCTACCACTTGCCAGACAAACATTGTAAATCAGAAGAGATTCGTAATTAGAATGACTCATGCAAATATTTTTTTTGGCGCAGACTTATATAACTGATAGTCTATGTAAATTTTGAAGACATACGATGCTACAACTACCTTAAATTTTTAATTTATTCTGTCAATAAAAGCTTCAAAAAAAGAAAAATAAAATATTTCTCAAAAATACATGATACAACTTTTGTGATACAACTTTTGTTGCAAATAACACAAATTAATGTATTATCCATGACTGGTTTTTTTAAAACAAACTTACTTTTATTTACAAAGTCACAAACAAATTGTAAACATATAATCCACGTATCATACACCAATAATATTGAATTTACTTTATATTTATAGTCTTTACATATTCGAAATATTCAAGGATGTCGTAAGAGGCGACTAAGGGTTTGTAGAAGTGAGAGAGTCACGATGCAGTCTTACGAACAGGGCAAACTCATCCGGATACCACACACACTCAGAAAAAAAAACCGACGTAAAGTAGGAGCCTTGTACCGCTATATTTCGCATGGGTTAGGTCGAGAGCCGGAGCCCATTCCCCTGTCCCTCCACCAGAATATGTCAGCGGTCAATTTTAATTTTTTAATTTTACCCCAGGAGAGTACCGGCGCGGCGGCTCGCGGGAGTCGAAGAATCCCTCTCGGCTGCCCATCGCATTCTGGAGAATGGCACAGAACCACGTATGTCCGCGGACACGAACGAAGCTTCAACACCACGGCACCCCGCACTATGCTAAATGTGGACTGTTACAATATTAGGGAAAACCATTCCAATTTAAACGCCATCCACGATCACCTTGAGACTGAGAACTTGTTTTCCCTTACGGAGACGCAGATATCTCTACCGAGCAATACCTAGTATATTTAATGTACGCCGGGTACAAAATTGCGCATAATTTTTTGCCGGGATGTATGTGTATGTTAGACAGTATATCTGCTGTCACCGTCTCGTCAATTTTGAGGGTGGGGACCTGCTCACTCTCTGGCTGCGTGTAGATTTTGAGGACCGCGTCCATATCTAGCGCTGTGTCTACAGGTCCCATAGTGGTAACGCAGAAACGAATCATCTCATGCGGTGCGTTCATATGGCAATTTATGTCATGCTTGCTCAGATTCCCTTCGCTGAAATATTTGTCTTGAGCTTCAACGGACATAATGCCGAGAGGTTTGTGTGGCGCACCAAATACTACGCGAGGCGATCTGTGCATAATTTTGCATTGGCTTATTGGTGTGTCCTAATTGGATGAAACACCTACGCGGCTCCCAGACATGGATAGCCACATGCAGTTGTTATTAAATCTTCTACTCATGCCAATAGTTACCAGGTCTCTGTCGACGCCCTTCTCTGACCGTACATCCATTGCCTCACCCGGGAAGTATTGCGTATGCAACGGCCGCGTCGCAGATCACCGCGACGCGCCGCTTTTGGCACAACTAGCCAGCAGATTGAAATAGGATGCGTTTCTTTTTTGCACCCTACCCTTGGGGCAAGATTTGTTTTCCTTCGAATGATCTTAGTGCCTGCGTCGTTCCAATGGCCGATGTGATACTATAGGCCATAGATACATATTTCCATACCAAGCTCTGTAGTAACCGATCGATGGCAGATCAAAGTACTGGTTCGATGCAGCATCTGACTGCGAAAAACAGGCATGTCGAATGTGGATTTCGGCGCTGGGAACTAAGAATCCGAAATGCATCGTTCTAAATAGGAAATATAACCGTGCCACCAGATTTTATTAGTGGCAAATTACCCGAACGAAATCGAAGAACATAGTCAAAATGGGAACATTTCTGGAACATGCAAGTTCTAGGCGTTATCGAAAGCTGCTCTTGGTAACTTCAACCAGCCATCCCTCCCGCCGTTGCAATTGAGGAATATCACCCTGGCCCACACGGCACAATGGAAAGCAGATTTTCAATTCTATCACTATTCTATTCTATTCGATCACACATCAAGATGATATCCTAATTTGTGGCGTGTCGTGCGAAGGTGTAATCGGCGGCAGGAATCAAGTGAAACAGCTCTTGAGAACACTCCCCGTGATAAATGCGGTAGAGGACACAGAATGAAGCTAGTCTCTACGCAACGCCAGGTAGGTATCTGTCCTTTCTTTCAGACCAATAATACTCGAACGCAACATGGACAGAACGCTCCAATAAAACGTATATCACGCATGTACAAGGAAAGTGTAAAGCGTTGCAAAACTAGACATTCTTTGTTGACAGGCTCTTATTGTGAAAAACTGTAGCGACGTATTTTAGATTAATCAACTTATTATAAAAAGGTAATATTTTTACATTTTGTCACAGAAATTATTATATCGTTTATTTATTAAATTTATTTTTGTAGAAGTTAAGTGGTTGTTAGTCATTTTATAGGCAAATTTTACATTTTTTTTTTGCTGTTGTTATGGAATGATGTGTTCTCCTATAATTGGTGATACATAGTAATTTAAATAGATGGAAGGCATGTGTAAGATGTATTAATATGTACAATTGTTTGAGATCCATAGAACTTAATAAATAAATACTGCTTTGTACTTACAATGTACTTTTTACGGTTGCAGTTCGCAACTTGCATTTCACGTATATAACAACAATATATACAAACGCTTACTTGATTCCATGTAAAACTGTTCATTGTAGTTTCGGCTTGGACCCGCCACTGGTGCACCACCTATGAACAACATCATATTATAAATTAAAAATAGGAACCACTACATACATCATCCCACATCCTTTATACAGGTGTAGTGATCTTAAGAGTATTATAGACCTCCCCAATAAACCTCTACATTTTTTTTTAATGTAACGTTTTTAATGTCATAAAACCATGTTGTCGCGTACATACGCTGCGACGTATATGACGAGAGTGTCAAATTTAATATCGCGCAGCAACGTTAATGACGAGAGTGTCATTCTTCAAGACATTGTTAATTTCAACAGCTCCGTCAGCAATACTCGTAACTCAGCGGAAAAGTGTTTACTTTAGACGCTGCAGCTGAAGACCCGGGTTCGATACACCTACCAGTGTATGGATTTTTTGGGTTTTGTAAAGTTAATGGAAATTTCTAGTAAGTTCAAGATCAAATCGAACAGAAAAAAAGGGATGTAAAATGTGTAAGGATAAAAATAGTTAAAAGAATTTTCTAGTACAATTTAAATTTAAAGATGGAATGGGAGAATCATTTTGAAAATAGAACAGATCCGGGAGTATATAAGCCGTACTATGTGTGGCCTACGGCAGTTCTAGTTCTGACTCGAAAGTGTAAAGAATAAGAAGAAGAAAAGTAGAAGTAGTGAAAAGTGGAAGTGTTCCAAGAAGATAAAAGAGACTTAGTGTTCGGTGCGGTGAGACGCGTTGAAGGTACCGCCGCCGCCCACAAGAGGAACAGCGGCAGACCGGCGAAGTGCAAGTTCAGAAAAAGTGAACGGAAATAAAGACTCGTTCCTGCGGAGCTTTATTTCCAATCCCTGACCCACTCGTGTCAATATAAATAGTACAGCCAAAGATAGTATAGGATCCCGATATAAAACGACCATCACCGATGGTCGTTTTTTCACCGAATTTAATATTTCAATATGTTTAATTTAATATTGCATATGGGTTGCCTAGGAAATTTCAGTCCAGGATACGAGTAATGTAAAAAATATTTTACAATATTTCACCGGTTTGGTTAATGGACAAATTCTAAACCAATCGAAAGTCAATAGTATATGCAAAAGTTAGGCTGCCTATTTTTTCTGTCACAACTCATGTATGATGACAGGCAAATCAATATCAGTAACTTGCACCGGTCTGGTTGTTGAATGAAACTTAAATGAAAATAAAGTTTATTTAATTACAAACACGGTGATAAATAGTTGTCTGCGAAAAATCAGTCCTATATACCGGTTGCCGAATTTTTAAAGATTAAATACTCCGAATGAAAGAGAGTGCGCATGGTATCCGCTCTTGAAAACAAAAAGGATAGTGATAGACTCATTACATGCTGCGCATCATTTTAGAGTAGTTTAATATTAAAATAGAGGATTCGTTTTAATTTTAATTAAGGTACCTAGTATAAGGTCATCTTATAATCTCTCGCTCAGATCGGTGAAGCAGGTGACAATAAAGCTCGCGCGTACATCACTGCTCGCTCGTGAGTTGTCGAGGGCCGAGAGTGGCCGATCTCGATACCTACACGGGAAGTGAGACAGGCCTGGCAGTGTGAGACGTCGAGTGTTGTGATAAATAAATTTTTACATACGGAATTTGCAAAACAATAATAATAAACATTGGAGCATGTTTGCAATTTTTCATCTGATCGGTTGTGCCGACTTGTGATCAACAGTCTAAATTTGTTTTGGGACCCACTAGTGAACAAAGGCCGCTTACATTACAATTAGTGTATTACACTAATGCATAACTAAAAAATAGTCTTTACAATAAATACAAGAAATAGACCATTTAGTGACGGTCTCGTCGGTACGCATTGCATTGTGTACCTGTAATATAACAACTTCACTAAAATCAGGCCGTTAAATTGTAAGAAATTAAGCTGATTGACGACCTATCGTTTCATTATAATAGCACCGCTGATATCATATAATATCACAATATACCTACGACATATATAAAAGTTAATCCCTATTTCACATGGTCACGCCATCACGCGTGACTTGCTGGAAAGATTTCGCTAATTCTTCGTTATTGTGTTTGTTATTTGTCAGGGAAGGTTCTTATGAAAGGAAAAATTAAGAAAATTGTAAAATATAAGAATACATATACCTTTAAAAACCACACCATAAAAAGTATTGTAGAGAAATCTCATTTGTAACAAATATCTTTATTTATTTATTAATAGATTAAACTATTAAATGTATGTATTGTACTATTTAATCTGTAAATCTGTGTATGTATCATATTTTTCTCTTATTTATATTCATTTTTCAGACTTATATATATATAATCCATTATGCAACCAACGCAGGCACTTTTTTGAATACTTTTTTTTTTAATTTCTCTGATCGTGTGTTATTCATTGTTCATTTCTTTCTTTATTATTGTAAACACTGCTATTCCTTCCATTAGGTAAACTGTGGTAGACTATAATTGGCTATGTTTTTGTATTTAGCTATAAGTGATTATTTAGTATTGAGCTGTTGTCAACCCTAATAAAATAAAAAAAATAAAACATAACCACCATACAATATTATTTCGAAATAAACTTAACGCTTTGGTCAATATAAACGTTTTTACTGTGTGTTTACGTGTTTACGTTTTTACCTTATGATATTTTGAAGAAGCAAAACGTATCTCGTTTCTTGAAATAATAAAATAAAAACTACTGGAGCAATATAAATAGGGAAAAAGGTAAAAATACAACAAATAAAGATTCTATTTGTTTTAAAAAAGATGGAGTGGTCAACGAAAATAGTAGGGATATCGCTCAAACGTATGATATCTTTTTTTAAATATTCCTGTTCAGATTACAAATACTATAATTCTCTTTCTGAACAAGCTGTGTCAATACTTAAAAGCAATGTACCTGAGTGGACAGTTTCTACGCAGCAGGGTAAGCAAATTTAAACTTTCTTTTGACACAGCCTAAGGTAAGTTTGTGTAAATCTTAGTTTGGTTGGTAAAAGGTATTACTACAATCTGTGTTTAATAAATACGTTCTGGGATAAAATAAGTATATTATTCTTTTTAGACGTACAATAACATTTTTACGGTTGCATTTTGCAACTTACATAGCATGGGATATAAAAAATATTTATACAAACGCTTACTTGATGTCAGATAAAACGGTTCATTGAACTCCCGGCTTGGACCCGCCAATGCTGCGCCACCTATGGAACAACATAATATTATTAATTATAAATAGGAACTACAACATCCGTACCACAGCTAAGATCATTACATTACTGTATCAAACAGTAATGTAATGATCTTAAAATTTTTATAGACCATACACTATGATAATAATACAAATAAACATGTTAAATTAAAATAAAAACGAATTTAATTTTTTCAGTACAAATCGGCAATTTCATATTTGAACCCCTAATATTATTCATATTAATAGATGTTTATAATGTTAATGCAGACGCCTTTAAGAGAGCACGCTAGCAACGTTATTCCATACAAACGTATTTCCCTTTTTTCTCCGTTGATAATAATAATAATAATAATTCCTTTATTTCAGGCTACATGGCCCATAAAATAAATACCTTATAGTCTAACATACATACGATATGTAACTTAAATCTACGTCACATTTTCGCGGCGATGTGAGGCGCGGGTTCGGTAACTTCCGGCGGTCGGCGACGTCCGCGATATTTGCGGAACACGACCCCCTTCGGCCGACGCGAACAACAAAAGATTTGAAGTCTACTGCGTGACGCGTCACCAATTTTTCGACCCCCAACCGGAACCTTGTCTTCTCCACCAAGTACTGAACAATGTCGGAGGCCTTGGTGGTGTGGTGAAAGCGAGAGACGTAGATATACGTCGCTGGGATTACGGGACGCAGGAGCTGGTTCTGTCCTATCGGTGCTGTGCCACATTGGTTATGACTAGGAGGTCTCCTCTTCTTCCGCTCCACCTTAATGAAGCCATCCTTGTCGGTCAGACCCTTCGACACAGCTCTACAAGCGGGTTCATTGTGGGCGTGCCCGCTTCCACTTTCTGTCCTCAGCACTGTCCGCCGCTATCTGGGTAGCTGGCGGATGGCAGCAGCATAGTCACGTTGAGGTGTTGACGTAACGACAGCAGGCGACACCTCCGAGAGGGGAGGAGGTGAGGGACGGGCGGCAAGTACATTACCGCTTACACGTGCGGGCGCAGCGGCCGGTGTCGAGTCGAATTTCGCTGATTCACTACTCGCTGGCGAGGCAATGCAAGCCCCACGTCGTGTGTTGATGTTATTGGCCTCTATTGACCTACTTACAACAGTATTGTTGCGCAAAGTCGCAACTTCAGCTTGCAGGTCCCTGATGGTTTTCTGAGATGCCTCTAATTTCAACACTACTTCTGCCAGGCCTGCCTTGAGGTTTGTGATGTCCTTCAGCAACCTGGTGACGTCGACACGGTCGAAGGTGACGGGCGGTAACTTGTTCAAGTTTCTTGCCACGAAAGACAGTATGTCGTCAGGATCAGTCCTTCAGGAGATTTATCATGTCCTGAAGACTTCTCTCTCCCCTTTCATCCCTCCTGCGGGACGGCATCTGGTCGGTTTTCATCAAAACCTCGTACAGGAAGCGTATTGGCGTTGAAGATCTCCTCACTCTTGAAATTTGATGCACAGATCTGGATGCAGATCTCGTCCATAGTATCAATTGCGTGCTGAAGGAATGCCAGCAATTCATTGGATATGAGTTTTTCGGAACTCATCGTCATAATAGCGTGCAGCGGCGTTTGCCGCGCAGATCGCGAATATAAATTATATTCGTAAGTTCAATGAGCATGTACGTTACCGAGCGCGCTCGGAACTGAACTGCTTAATATGTAATGCTTCTAGATAATGCTTCTAGAGCAAAGATTATTGTCACAGAATCTAGGCATGCTAAGGCTATGTCCCTACGTTTTGATTTTTTTAATCAACTAGCGACATAAGAAAATATGGCTCTTCAAACATTGCAAAAATGCCATTTTTATACCACCCTATTCAGACGAATACGTAACAATTTTTAAAGGTTTTTAAGAAAAAAGGAAAACGTAGGGTCACAGACTCATTCTTCCTGAAGATATTTAACAAAAAATTGTTTTGGTATGCAAAACACGCACACATGGACAATTGTGCTTCGGGCGCGGCGCCATTGACATAGTTTCTTCAAATACCTTTTTTTTTTTTTCAAATTACGCTTGATCCAGCGTAATTTTCATGTTTTATTATTCTTGTATCAAGGTTTACCTAATATCGATGATCAAACCGAATGACGTTCTATACATATAGACAATGCACGTCATACAAAACCAAAGCCGAAATATAGAACACGCCACAAAATATGACACCATAATAAGTTTTGACTGCTATGTCTATACATTTCTCTCCAGTTGTTTAAAAAAATTTTCGTCAATAGCCCAGTAGACATATTTACCAGTAGGGAAATTACCTACAAACATTCGAAATGATACACTTACACAACTTACAACACATCAACGAGGCCCTTGTTATTCGTTTCCGCGATCTTTTTATAAATGCCAGCGTATTCAGGGTATACGGCTTTTCAAGGTATATTTGAACTCGGCTCTATCAAACAACCGGTTTCCTTTTTTTGAAATTATAAATATATATTAATACTAATAATGAATTCGTGAACATAATTCACAATGTTAAACAAAGATGGCGGCTGCAATATCTTAATTTATATAAAAATGTTACAAGTTGTTTGTCCGCGGTGGACTCTTTTAACTAATGAACGGTTTAAATGGGGATTACTTCATGGAGTGCAGTTTAGTCCAACTTGAGAGCTAGGATACTTTTTATTTAGATTTGGGACCCATAATTATTTTTTTCCAATATTTGTTTTGTATGGACATATTTTCTGCGAGAGAAATTATTGACGCACGGTTTGACAGTTCTGCTGTGAAACAATTTCATTATAACAACAACGAGCATACGTAAGGAAATAATTATTATTGATGTTATGAAAAATTATTGACAAATACATAAAAAACAGTTATTTTATTTATTATGTACAGTACAAAGTCTGTCAGGTCAGCTAGTTTATTATAATTTTTTTATGAGTGAGGTTTGGTTTGCAAAGATGTATTTTTATATTTTCACTCTGTCTTCTTCTATTGACATAAGTTAGAATGAGAAAAACCCTCCTTAGCGGCTGTTTAAAGTTAGCGAGCCATTATGAGTAACCGACTCCATTGGACTTGATTTTGTTTAGTAGCTGTTCAAAGACAATCGGAGGAGGAGTAAACTCCAGTCGTGCGTCGCAACTGTCTCACACTTTTAAAAAAAGAATAAGTTAAATTTATGTATTTAATTTCTTAAATTAAGTAAAATTTCTCTTTTAGAATTGGATATCTTTTCCAGGGTATGTTTTTAGTATATGTAGTATAAGCGGACTTCAACATATATTTGTATGGAAGGTTATGTCAAATTTTAAATGTGGTTAAATCCAAAAAACTAAAATACTTTAATGGTGAGATATAAATATGCTTATTTTTTTGTAAATTTCTTCGCATTTCCCTCTTCCTACCAACTGGCACCTTCTTCCAAAGAGAATTCTCTTTCATTACCTCGTGTACAATAAAGCTGAAAAATATTAGCTTTTACATATTTGCGATGTAAATAAGTATTCTATCTCTAGATAACGATACTTCCGTGACAACGTGTAAATAGCACTAGTATGTAATTGTTCACGTTCTTGTAAGCCGTTCACATTACACACAATTACAATATTGCTAATCATTGTTCACTAGGCCTTTAAAAATTAATTTACAAAACAATCAACTTCAAAAACACTATTCCAAAACAATAGATATAATATACACTAAAAAATATAAAAATAATTGCGTATTTTTATACAATCTAATTAATAAATCTAATTCTAGTATCGATTATTGTTGGTTGTTTTTTGTAAATTTTTTTAAATTTTTAGATTTTTATTGAATCTGAACTACACTAACTAATAATTTATCTAAATAAATTTGTATCACCAAACAAACTTTGAAGTATATTCTTCCAATAAAAAGAATAAAGAATAATCGAAATCGGTTGGCGCGATATTGTTTTTTTTTTTTATGGAATAGGAGGACAAACGAGCGTACGGGTCACCTGGTGTTAAGTGATTTCATTCTCTTGCAACACTTTGGTGTTGCAAGGGAATGTGTGATTCCTCTGGGAATCACAAGAGCGTTGCCGGCCTTTAAGGAAGGTGTACGCGCTTTTTTTGAAGGTACGCATGTCGAATCGTCCCGGAAACACCGCACAAGGAAGCTCATTCCACAGCTTTGTAGTACGTGGAAGAAAGCTCCTTGAAAACCGCACTGTGGAGGACCGCCACACATCCAGATGGTGGGGATGATATCCTAATTTGTGGCGTGTCGTACGAAGGTGGAATTCGGCGGCAGGAATCAGGTTGAACAGCTCTTCGGAACACTCCCCGTGATAAATGCGGTAGAAGACAAACTATGAAGCAGCAGCAGAAACAGAGCACTGGGTCCCCGACAATTCGAGCTGCTCTGCGTTGCACGCGGTCAAATGGATCGAGCTGATACTGGGGTGCGCCAGACCTGCGCTTTGTAGAGCGCTAGAATATGGGCCGGCTTGAAGTATTGCCGTGCTCTATTGATGACGCCCAGCTTCTTCGAAGCCAATTTGGCTTTGCCCTCCAGATGGCCACGGAATTGGCAATCGCTCGAGATTACGAGACCCAGTATTCCGATACTAGGCGAGGCTTTAAGGGAAGTGTTATCGAAGAGCGGTGATACGACAAATGGGGTTTTTTTAGTGGTAAACGCGCAAACTTGAGTCTTCTGGGGGTTAAATTGGACAAGGTTCAATTTACCCCATTCCGCGACCTTCTCGAGAGAGGACTCGATAGAAGACACAAGTTTCTCCCGGCACTGGTCGACGTTTTTCCGAAAGAGACCTGCACGGCCCGTGTATACGGCATCACCAGTGCTGTCGTCTGCATAGCAATGTATGTTGGAGGTGTCCAACATATCATTAATATGCAGAAGAAACAGCGTGGGAGATAGCACACAGCCTTGGGGCACTCCAGCGTTCACGGGCTTGGGATTCGAGCAAAAACCGCCGACAACGACTTGTATGCTGCGCCCAGTGAGGAAGCTGGAGGTCCACTTGCATAAGCTCTCGGGAAGCTCAAATGATGGAAGTTTTGAGAGGAGCGCCTTGTGCCATACATGATGATAAGTCTTTAAGATCTTTATCTTCAGTCGTTAATGTATTATTTAAGCACTTTTTATAGCTTACTTAGGCTTGTTTATTGACACACGACTAAGGAGAAAAGTGTGCTTACTCTTTAAGCACACTTTTGCCGTTCCGTTATCAGACTGCGAATGATATGTCCATATGTATACAACGTCATTGATTGACACTCACAAAAACGATAATTGCCCCGTCTAGACATGTTCGTGGGATGACTGCAGGGAAGAGTTTTGTAAGACTGTGGTAGAAGTGAAACTTCATCCGACAAAATTTAAAAACACATATTTTAAAGTTTCCCGTCAATATTTCAAATAAAAAATTTCAACAAAATTTAAAAAAAAATATTTCGAAAATAATCATTTCTAATAAAAACATTAAATAAAAGGTTGTTTAAAAAATTACATAACAGTCATCATGTTAACTATAATATTAGATTAGACACTGTATAGCCATCATAAATTCACCATACATAAAAAAATAATATAGTGATTCCTCTGGTGTTGCAAGAGATTGTGGGCGGCGGATCACTTAACAACAGGTGACCCGTACGCTCGTTTGTCCTCCTATTCCATAAAAAAAAACTAATATTACGCTTTTTACTTTTTTACGCTCCGCAACGCCCCACAGGAACTTCGTTCCAAAAATACAGTCGAATTGAGAACCTTCTCCTATTTTAAAGTCGGTTAGAAAATTATCCTGATAACTCTTTTGTTTCATTATCATAACCTTAAATACCTACTGCAAATTAAGTCTAACAACAAAAAATGTCAAAAAAGCTATTTTAATCAGATATTGAACGTCAAACTTTACTAAATCCTCTCCATAGCGACTGATCATTGCAATCCCAGGAGAGCTACGCCACATGAGTAAATTAAGCTTCATACATTGCGACGTGGATGCACTGCTATAATGATCCGGGGCATGTGTGTGTCCACTAACCGCTTGTTGCGTACGAGTCGAGAACCAGTTGTCGATTGCACAGGCAGTGGACAATCTCAGGGTTATCGCAACACACATATTGTTATATTTATTACAAGCTTGCATATTTGAACATAAAAAGTGTTAGTATATTGTTGATACGAATGTTTACTAAACTATATGCATGAATATTACAAGAAAAAATAAAAGTGTATAATATACTTTATCTATTCCAAGGACAAGAATACGTCAGTAAATATTTGTATGATCCTCTTGATTTTGGTAAAACAGTATATCACGGTATTTTTAACCATTTTATTATTATTATAAGGTTTTACTTAACACTTGATTTTGTGTTGGTTATTATATAACTATCTAAGTATTTGTTTGTGTTCAAATATTGAAAGTAGCGTTTATAACACTTCCCCATATCTGTTTGTGCTAAAAAGTGGTAAATCTACGTAACTTCAGTGGAAATGCAATCATATGATATACATAATCTGACGCTGCAGCCAGGATTATCTCTTCGATAGAAAAGCTAATAAAAAAAGTTTTGTTTAATCTATCTTAACATTTTGTCACAACACTGCCAAAATAGGCATCAAGTTTTGTAGACGTAAAATGTAATTTTTACAATTGCATTTTGCAACTTGCTGAGCACTGATATTACAACAATTAATACAAACGCTTACTTGATGCCACGTAAAACTGTCCATCAGACATTCGGCTTGGACCCGCCACTGGTACACCACCTATGAATAACATCATATTATAAAATAAAAATAGGAACTGCTACATCCGTGCCACAGCATTGACACACTAATGTAATGATCTTAAAAGTTTTATAGATTAAAATTTCTGCAACATATCCATTAATTAATTAGGATCTTATACCTTTATTATTAACATAGTGGGCTTAATGACCCTCACTCATTAACTTAAGAAAAATTTCAAAAAAGCTATTTAAAATCAGATATTGAACGTCAAACTTTATTCCTTCATTCTCCATAGCGACTGATCACTGCATTCATAAGAGCTACGCCACATGAATAAATTAAGCTTCATACATTGCAACGTGGTTGCACTACTACAATGATCCGGGGCATGTGTGTCCACTG
Source organism: Leptidea sinapis (assembly GCF_905404315.1). NCBI lineage: Eukaryota > Metazoa > Arthropoda > Insecta > Lepidoptera > Pieridae > Leptidea > Leptidea sinapis. The sequence continues at coordinate 1,255,995 of NC_066312.1, read as the reverse complement.
GCCGCTTGTTGCGTACGCGGCGAGAACCAGTTGACGATAGCACAGATAGTGGACAAGCTCAGGGTTAGAGCGACACATGAATTCTTTTTTTAATTACAAGCTTCAATATTTTAAAATAAAAACAAATATTATAGTATTTATATAAATGATTACTATTATATATATACTGTACTGTTATTTAATATCGATGATCAAACCCAATAATCAAGCTCATAAAAAAAAATTGTTTAATTAATTTTAACATTTTGTCACAACATTGCCAAAATAGGTATTTACTCATGTGGCTACGCTGCCGACTGGCATACCTGCGCGCCTCTTAGTTTCGATGGGATTACGCAGTTGGCTAAGGAAATTAATCTTTCTTTTGAGACAGCCAAAGTAAGATTTTGAAAAACCTTAACTTGGTTGGTAAAAGTAATAAATACAATTAGTATGTACAATATGTTCTTGGATATCTTAGGTATATTCTGTTTTGTAGACGTACAATATAATTTTTACGGTTGCATTTTGCAACTTGCATAGCACGGATATTACATCAATTAATACAAAACAAACGCTTACTTGATGCCACGTAAAACTGTTCATGGGATATCCTGCTTGGACCCGCCACTGCTACGCCACCTATGAACAACATCATATAATAAATTTAAGATAAAAAAAATAAGAACTACTACATCCGTGCAACAGCGTTGACACACTAATGTTATGATGATCTTAAAAGTTTTATAGACTATAAAACATTTGACAATTGCACAGATAGTGGACAATCTCAGGGTTATCGCGACAAACGTATTGTTTTATTAATTACAAGCTTGAATATTTGAACATAAAAAGTGATAGTATGTTATTGATATGGTTGTTTATTGTACTATATGTGCATGAATTTTTACAAGGAAAAATTAAAGTGAAACGGATAACAACAATTTATACAAATGCTTACTTGATGTTAAGAAAATCGGGTCATTGGTCATCCGGCTTGGACCCGCCACTGCTGCGCCACCTATGAACAACATCATATTATAAATTAAAATTAGAGACTACTACAACTGTACCAGAGCATTGACACACTAATGTTATGATCTTAAGTTTTATAGACGAATACCTCTGCAACAGATCCATTAAAAAGTCAGGATAATTTAGCTTAGTATCGACATAGCCTTAATAACCCTCACCCATTACCTTAATTACCTACTGTAATAATATAAGTCTAACAACATAAAATATCAAAAAAGCTATTTTAATCAGATATTGAACGTCAAACTTTACTAAATACTTCTCCATAGCGACTGATCACCTCATTCCCAAGATGGCACTTAGTAGTCCCGTAGCCGCCACATGAGTAAATTAAGCTTCATACATTGCGGCGTTGTTGCACTACTACAATCACGGAACAGAAAAAACTACTAGAAATCATAGCCGCAATAGAAATATGTCCAACGACGGGATTTCCTATCATCGGTTATCATAATTTTCCGATAATAAATACAATTAATATTTTATAAGTGTTGTATATGTTGAAAATGAACCATAATATTAAGACGTATGATTCATTTACCTTTACGTTTAATGGATGTAACTAATGTTAGACTTATTAATGTAAACAATACAAATATCTTGCTGCTCAACAAGTGCATGCATGTACATATCGATATAATTTTATCGAAATAAATTTTATCTTTATAAATTGTATTCAAGTAATGTCCTTTTCCACGCATCATGCGATAAGGGTGTAAGTAAGCAAAATATATATCTATTATATATATAAAATTGGAGGTGTGTGTCCCTATATTTCACCTTGCAGCCAAAACTACGCATCGCAGACCAAAAGTGTTTGTATGTGGCAATAGGTACAAGGTTCCCATTGTGCACAATGGTGGTTGCAAGTCGATAATTATAAGGGTGTAAAAGATACGGGGGTTGAAAGATGTTAACTTTGAAAATGTGACTATTATTGATCTAAAATGGTCTGGATTGTTCAGGAAATTTCTGGAATGTTCTAGAAAGCTTTAATATGTATACCAATGTTCTGATCGATCGAAAATGTTCTAGAAAATTCTAGAATGATCTAGAAAATTCTAGAACGATCTAGAAAATTCCAAAATGATCTGGGAAGTTCTAAAATGATATGGGAAGTTCTAAAATCGACGTTTAGATTCTGATCGAATGAGAATGTTCTAGAAAATTCTAGAATGATCCAGAAATGTTTAGAATGATCTGGGAAATTCTGGAATGATGTAGGGAGTTCTAAAATCTACGTTTAGATTCTGATTAAATAAGAATGTTCTAGAAAATTCTAAAATGATCTGGGAAGTTCTAAAATCTACATTTAGATTCTAATCGAATGAGAATGTTCTAGAAAATTCTAGAATGATCCAGAAATGTCTAGAATGATCTGGAAAATTCTAGAATTATATAAAGAGTTCTAAAATCTACGTTTAGATTCTAATTGAATAAAAATGATTTAGAAAATTCTAGAATGATCTAGAAATTTATCGAATAATCTAGAACATCCAAGAATAATTTGGATATCTTTGGAATGTATTCCAAGGCTCTGATTGATCAAATGTATTTGAAATGTTCGAAAAAATTCTAGAATCACCTAGAAATTTCTAGAATGACCTAGAATATTCCAGAATGTTTTAGAAATGATTTATATGCCACGGTTTTGAACGATTAAGAATGTTCTAGATTGTATGCTAATTTTCTGATCAATATAGAATGTTCTGGAAATTCCTCCAATGATCTAGAGAGCTCCAAAATGAATCTCAACTTTTTGATAGATTAGAAATATGCTGGATCGTTCTAGAAACTTTTAAAATTTCTTGAGATACTTAAAAGTCGAAATTATTAGAAAAATCCGGAAAATTTGGTCGGTAGTGGGAATAATTTTTGCGACTATATAAGTCGAAATGTCAAACCCGTGCTTCAGTCGATTTTTTATAAGAATTGTATAACGAAAAAATAAATATTAAAAATTAAATAATCATAAATAACAGCGTATAGTGTTTTTTAAAGTGAAGAATCAAAAGTTTTAACGTGCAGTGTAATACACGATATTGTTTCTTTTTTTTTAGTTGTTTTATTTTAGTGCAGTGTAAAAAAGGTGAAAAAAAATTAAAATATTACTAACGATGCCGAAACGTAAATGCGTATTCTCACGTTCTCGAATTGTATCGAAAAGGCAAAAAATGTCACGGAGAAATGAAACTACAGACGAAAGAGAACAACGTCTCACATTACTTCGAGAAAATTATCATCAAAGTCGAAATAATCAGACTGAAGAGCAGCTTAATGATTCTAAAGAAACGGACCGAATCAGAAAAAGATTGCAAAGAAAAAGAAAGACAAATGAACAGGCACATAGATGATAGATGAATACAAAATGCAATAAGAATGCGTGATCTTGGACTAAATGAACAAATGGAGGCTCAAGTTTCTAAAACAACTGTATAATCTGTTCGTCAAAAACGTCGGGAAAAATACAGTCTTGAACAAGAGGCGTTTCATTATAATCCTACTAGAAATTATTTTGAACATTCAAGTATAGTGATCGGAAGAATGAATGAAGTATGCAAATTTTGTGAAGCTAAAAAATTCAAAGGAGAAACGCAAAGTATATGCTGTTCAATAGCAAAATTAAATTACCAGAGTTAAAATCACTGCCACCGGAATTTCTAGAATATATGAAAGGAGAAACACAAAATTCTAAAGAATTCTTACAACAAATTAGAAATTACAATGCATGCTTTCAAATGACTTCATTTGGAGCAACTGCAGTAATTGAAGAAAAAGGATTTAATCCAGTATTTAAAATACAGGGACAAGTATATCATAAAATTGGATCATTATTGTCACTCCCAAATAATACTCCGAAGTTTTTACAAATTTACTTTGTAGGAAATGAAGAAGACGAACTGGATCAAAGGCTTTCAAATTTTACAGAATTGCGTCGAGATATAATTCTTCATTTACAGCGCTTTCTACATGAAAATAATGAGTTGATAAAGATATTTAAGACTGCGATGGAAAAAATGGTTTCGGATAATTATAAAATAATAATTCGGGCAGATAAAATCCAATTGGCGAACACGAAAGACGATTTAATGCACCTCAAGTAAATGAAATAGCCGTAGTTATGGTGGACAATGAAAGTAGTTATAGGGATATTGTGGTACAACGAAGAAGTAATAAGTTGGAACGCATCGCTGAAACTCATCACATGTATGACGCCTTACAGTATCCACTAATATTTTGTCATGGTGAAGACAGTTACCATTTTAATATTCAGCATGTTGATCCACAAACAAATAGCCCTACAAACAAAAAAGTTTCTTCCAAGGAATTTTACGCATATCGGATAATGGAGGGAGTGAATAAATACAATCATATACTCAATTGTCGGAAATTGTTTTTACAGTTTATTGTTGATATGCAAGCAAAAATAGAAGCAGAAAGATTGTTATTTATTCGTCTAAATCAAAATAAATTACGAACGGATGAATATATTCACTTACGAGATGCGGTAGCCAATGATGGGGATGTTGAAAATTTGGGACGATTAGTAATTTTGCCTTCTACATTCATTGGTAGCCCTAGGCATATGCTTCAATATGCACAAGACGCAATGGCGTATGTGAGAAAATATGGTCGTCCTGACTTATTCATAACGTTTACGTGCAATTCGTCATGGAAGGAAATTAAAGATGAGTTACAATTTGGACAAAAGTCACATGACAGACATGATTTAATTGCGCGCGTGTTTAAACAGAAACAAGTAAAATTCATTAATGCAATTGTGAAGAGTTGTATTTTCGGAAATGTTAATAGCTGGATGTTCTCCATTGAGTGGCAAAAGAGAGGGTTGCCACACTCACACAATTTAATTTGGCTGAAAGAAAAAATTCACTCAAATCAAATCGATGACGTCATTAAAGCAGAATTCCCAAATCCGGTTGAAGATCCTGTTCTATATGAAATAATCGTGAAACAAATGATACATGGACCTTAATATGCAATCACCCTGAATAAAAGATAATAAATGCTCAAAACGATATCCAAGATTGTTTTTGAGTGAGACGCAAACGGAGATGATGGATATCCGCAATACCGACGTCGACCACCGAGTGAAGGAGGATTTACAGCAAAAATTAGAGTACGGGGTGAAGAAATCGAAATTGATAATCGATGGGTTGTCCCTTATAATCCGTTATTATCGAAAATGTTTAATGCACATATAAATGTAGAATATTGCAGTTCAGTTCAGACAATTAAATATGTGTGTAACTATATTAACAAAGGAAGTGATATGGCTGTCTTTGAAATTACAAATGAAAATAGATATGATGAAATTTTAAGTTATCAAATGGGACGATATATAAATAGTAATAAGGCAGCTTGGCGTATATTGGGGTTTCCGATTCATGGCAGGGATCCAGCTGTTTTTCACTTAGCAGTTCACCTTGAGAATGGGCAACGGGTATATTTTACTAATCAAACAGCACAAAAAGTTGCAAACCAACCTGTTAATACTACGTTAACTGCATTTTTCGAATTGTGTCGAAGTGATCTGTTTGCTAGAACTCTTCTTTATGGAGATGTTCCCAGTTATTACACATGGGACTCATCGCGAAAAGTATTTAATCGACGAAAGAAAGGAGTTTCGGTTGAAGGATTTAAAGGTGTCTTTAAAGATAAAGCTATTGGTCGAGTATATACGGTACATCCAAAGAATGCTGAATGTTTCTATTTACGTCTACTACTTCATGAAGTACGTGGACCAACTTCTTTTGAAGATCTTCGAACAGTAGATGGTTACATTTGCGAAACGTATCGTGAAACATGCCAGCGTCGTGGTTTATTAGAAAATGATAATCAATGGGAGCAGGCAATGAAAGAGGCAGCAGAAACAGCAACAGCGAATCAACTGCTAGAACTCTTTGCTATAATTCTAACATCGTGTAATCCTTCAAATCCGAATAGACTATGGCTGAAATATCGTGATAGTATGAGTGATGATATTCTAGCAAGACTACGTAGAGAAAATCAAGATATGAATATTACATTCAACGATAATATTTATAATGAAGCTTTGATAACTTTAGAAGATCGATGTTTCGCAATATGTAATCAAACTTTAGTTACTCTCGGAGTGCAATCTCCTAAAAGAAACGAATTAAGCGTGACTAATTCTGAATTATCAAAAGAACTTAATTATAATAAAGATGAATTGCAACGTTACATTGAAGAAAATGAACCAAAATTAACACGAACACAACGAATAGTATATAACACAATAATAAATCGTATTGAGACGAATGCAGGAGGAATAATCTTTTTAGATGCACCCGGAGGTACTGGAAAAACTTTCCTCATTAATTCGGTCCTAGCTACAATTCGGGTGAAAAATGAAATAGCATTAGCATTGGCATCCTCTGGAATTGCCGCGACATTAATGGAAGGTGGAAAAACGGCACATTCTGCACTAAATTTGCCATTAAATGTAGCTGAACAAGAATTCCCAGTCTGTAATATCACAAAATTTTCTGTACGTGGCCAAATTTTAATAAGATGCAAACTTATAATATGAGATGAGTGCAAGATGGCTCATCGAAAATCACTGGAAGCGCTGGATAGAACATTACAGGATCTTCGGAAAAATACAAAACTAATGGGAGATGCTTTATTGCTACTATCAGGGGATTTTAGACAAACGTTACCAGTTATTCCAAAATCAACACCAGCTGACGAAATAAATGCATGTTTAAAGCGATCAATTTTTTGGAACAATGTTGAAAAGTTATCACTGACAGAAAATATGCGAGCGTTAATTACTGGAGATCCAAAAGCACAAGAGTTTGCCGACAATCTTTTGAAAATTGGGAATGGCACCTACCAGATCCACAGTCTGGTAAAATAATTTTAACTGAAGAGATATGTCATGTGGTAGACACCGAAGAACACCTTATAGACAAAATTTATCCATCCATACAACAAAATTATTTAAATAAAACATGGTTGTCTGAGCGAACAATTTTGGTTACAAAAAATGATGCAGTAAAACGAATAAATGAAAAAATACAGGAAATGATACCGGGAGAGGAAAAAATCTATAAATCAATAGATACAATGATGAATCAAGATGAAAGTTTAAACTTTCCAACGGAATTTTTAAATTCATTAAACCCACCTGGTATGCCTTCTAATGAATTAAAGCTAAAAATTGGATCACCAGTCATATAATGCGAAATCTTAATACGCCAAAATTGTGCAATGGTACAAGATTATGCGTAAAACAAATTTTGAACAACATCATTGAGGCAGAAGTTCTCACTGGCAAAGAAAAAGGAAACTTGGTTTTTATACCAAGAATTCCAATAATTTCGAATGATTTACCATTCTATTTTAAACGGTTACAATTTCCTGTACGACTAGCTTATAGTATGACTATCAATAAGGCGCAAGGACAGACGTTCCGATTTTGTGGAGTTAATTTAAAAGAATCCTGTTTTTCACATGGTCAACTCTATGTAGCTTTTTCACGCGTAGGACAGAAAGAAAATTTATTTGTTTATGCACCAGAATGCAAAACTGTAAATGTAGTATATAAGAATGTATTTCAATAAAAATGTTTAGGATATCAGTTAATGTTAGATGATAAAAGATATTAATGTCTACTTAGTCGTAAGATTTTAATGTAAAAATAAGTAAGATCAATAAATTAATAAGAAAAAAGAAAATGTGTCTTTTATGTGAAAAAATTGTGAAGTAAGTAGTGATAGATTATTAACATTAACAAATAAGTATACAATTAAAAATGACCCAGCGAAGCGGGTATTCATAGCTAGTATCCTATATATACAACGTGAATCAAAAAGGGTATAACATCGCTTCAATGCTACGTTATATAAGTCATATGCAATAGTATTGTGATGTTTAAATTTGAATAAATAAAATAAATAAGAATAAAAAAGCCCCTACAAAATAAAAATATTATTTTTCAATTTCTTTTCTCAGACAACCCTAACTTTTAAAGAGACCGCCATTTAATATGGGCGGAGCCGTTGTTTGTAAACAAAATTAGGTAACCTACCTACGGACTTAAACATTAGGTATTCGATAATAAAAGTACATACCAATCTTGCTGCGCAGCTTTTTAACACTCCTTGAGTTTCACAATAAATACACAGAAAACACCACATCACGTCATGTTGATTATGTTTTAGGTAGTTAGGTACCTAAGTAGATACCTAGTTATTTCATCACTAGTACATTCAAAACAGCCCAGGTACATCACACATGATACAGTTATAAGGAGGTACGTAGATTTTGCAGCAACACCACTAAAGGAAGGGTTCAATCATGCACCAATCTTCGGAAACGGCGTATAAGGGAAGCCTCCTATTCCGGTACCGACACGGACGGTGGTACAATTCGCGAGCTGCGACCAGATTGTTATTTGTCACCGCACCAACACACAATATGATGTCGTAATATTTATTGTTCCCATAATCTGCCATGATTATCATACGAAAATACTGTAATCCAAAAGTCCAACGCGACGATCTAACAAACATGAATGTCGGAACATAACTAAAGTATAAAAATTATTAAATAAAATGTCCACTGAATTTGGTATTATGATTAAGGGGGTATGCACACTCGCCGAAATAACGTGCGGCTTGTAGTTTTTATGGAAAGGGAAGACAAACGAACGTACGGGTCACCTGGTGTTAAGTGATCACCGCCGCTCACATTCTCTTGCAACACCAGAGGAATCACAGGAGCGTTGCCGGTCTTTAAGGAAGGTATATGCGGTTTTATTGAAGGTACCCATGTCGTATCATCCCGGAAACACCGCACAAGGAAGTTCATTCATAAGAAAGCTCCTTGAAAACCGCACTGTGGAGGACCGAATTCGGCGGCAGGAATCAGGTAAAACAGCTCTTCGCAACACTCCCCATGATAAATGCGGCAGAAGACACACAATGAGGCGATGTCTCTACGCAACTCCAAGTGATCCAACCGTTCACAGAGCACTGGGTCCCCGACAATTCGAGCTGCTCTGCGTTGTGCGCGGTCAAAGGGATAGAGCTTACTGGGGTGCGCCAGACCAGAGATGACAGCCTATTTGGCTTTGCTCTCCAGGTGGCCTCGAAATGACATGATTGTCATTTCGAGGCATCAGTCATGATTTCGAGACCCAGTATTCCGAACTACAATTGCGCTCGTCACCTTGAGACATCAATCATTCAAATAATCCTACATTAGTGCTTAGGTAATAACTTATCAAAAATGAGAACTCATTTAATTTTCAACACAACAAAAATATCTTGAATTAAAAATGGTCCGGTGTGTAAGTTCTTTTACAATCGGCAATCCCTTTGATTCTACAAACATATAAACATTCTCCAATCACAGAGCAGTAAATATTTGAATCATGATATACACATTCACACAATTCAAAGAACAAAATTGCCGATAGGCCGAACTTTTTAACCTAAAAATATGCATTACAGAGTTTCATAATTGGATTAGAATTACCTATCTTTATTGGTAATTAAAGTAAAAACAAATTTAGAATGATTTTCAATGTCAGCTAAAGAAAATGCACATACAAAATAACTTCGTCTTCATGGCAATATGAGATTATAATTTCCCTCACAGGTGCAATGAGTAGTAGGAATTTTACTATTATCTGATATTATGTCACATCTACGTTATTTATCTGTTTTCGGTCAAAGAGAGTTCAGAAAAACAGATGATAAGGGTTGCGGGATGCATAGTTTTTGCGAAAACTGTGGACTTTAAATATTGTATTTAAATATAACGCTAATTCATTTCTGACTTCACATAGTCATTAAAGATGACCTAAGGAATGTCGGGTTCAAAGCATAGTATACCCTTTTTGATTCACGATGTATAAGAGATTTCCACGTATACAGTCACTCATCACGATATCTCTGGAACCATTAGAGCTAAAGACTTGAAATTTTGAAGAAATATTCTTTTTACCGAGTAGAGGTCAGCTAAGATTTTCGACGGATTTTCCAAAATTCCATCCGCAAGTCTTTTTTTTATTATGGACAGAACAACGTCTGTCGGGTCAGCTAGTGTTATAATATGGTTATGCTAATTGTGTACAAGAGAGATTACGATAAATTCAAATAGTTTTAATTGTCTCTTAGGTACAGCTTATAATTATTTATCAAATATATGTCATATTCCAGTTAAACTATATAAGCGTTAATATTTAAATATAGACAATCAAATTTTTTTTAATTTAATTGTTATATTTGGCATATATTGAGGTTCCACCGATAAGGTTGAGTCAGTCAGTAAGTTGATGGAGTAGAGGAAATACGTTATAGAATTGTAAAAAATAGACCGAAAACCATGAATGTTGGAAATGTTTGCCAGCATTGTAGCAAATGAACATCATAATATAAAATATCATATATCATTAGAGTCACAAGATTATTAATATTCCATCAGTACTTATATCTTCTCTTTTTATTAATCGTTCGTTACTGCTTGTCTTGGTATATTTTTTTCCGCACGGGCATTACGTTTTATAATATCTCATGTCTTCCTGGCCCTTGGGTTCATACTGCATAACGATGAATACTTATAAAAAAAAACTATGTTTTATGCGTGTATTTCTTGCCAGGTAGATATAATATTGGCATTGTAATTTTCGAAGACTGTTCATGTACGCTGTCTTGTTTATATTTGAATTGAGCTAAAATATATTGCCCTTAAGTAAAACTATACCATATAAAAATATTGGCCTATTATTATTTTAGCTTACGACGTACTTTATCTACACCCATGCTTTAAATCGTCTATTACAGATTCTGAAACAGTTAGCTTATTTCCTGCATTAAAACACCCAATGTTTTGAACACCATCAACATAATGAAGATGGAATTACGTAGGCAATTTCAGTTTGCCTCGTTACTTTTTAGCGTGGTTAAGTACAGAATACCATTTTACCTATATAAAAGGCTTAGGTGGTTATCGGACTCAAATGAGAGTTATCAGACGCGTCACGGCAAGTTTCTCCTTGAAGTGCCTCTACACGGTACCGCAGCGTTTGGGGGTAGCTTTAAATACAGCGCCTCCAAATGCTGGAATGATTTGCCGCCACCTATTAAAGATCAAAAAAATTTGTTCTCCTTTAAAAACAATCTGAAATATTTTCTATTAGAAAAACAAAAATGTTCAGAGGCATAAAATCAAAAATAAACAGCATGAATAAATAAAATAAAAAATCAAAATATGTCCTATTTAATAAAATTAAAACAAAAATATTTTTAAACTCACTTTCCAGTTCAATCTTTTAGTTTCTTTTATTTTTCTACTATTTTTGGATGGTCACTTTTAAGACCTATAACAAAAGGAACCGTGTTGTCTACAGCTACTGTCAACAAGTCGACTTGGCAGAACTAAAACACTCATGTAAACCCACATTCGTGTTTTAATACCCCTTATTACACAACAGTTGCATAAATAACTATTAACAACCCTGATTACATCATTTATAGTTTTCACTAACTTATCGATATGTTTATTCATTGTCGTACAACAGTAAGTATTTTGACAGAAGTCAAATCTATGGTTCCAGTTTCTATTACTTCATGTTTTTATATGTTATTTTTCGCAATTTAAGAAAAAGTTCTGAGGTAGTCCTAATCACTTTAAGAACATGAGATTAGCGTAATTGTATTAAGTTCGAAATTGATGTAAATAAATTTGAAGTTATGTCTTTTCGTGATTGTGAATTTAGGCGTATCATAAAGTCGGAATTAAGTGTGTGAATTACATATTTAATAGATAAATGTGTGAGTTTCGCGACTTCGGTTTCCATAGTAAAATGACATGATGCCACTTCTACTAGTTTTTTTCTGTTCTGTGACTACAAAGATCCGAGGCATGTGTGTATGTGGCCGCTTGTTGCGTACGCGGCGAGAACTTATTGACGATTACACAAACAGTGGACAATCTCAGGGTTATCGCAACACACATATTGTTTTATTTATTACAAGCTTGAATATTTGAACATAAAAGATGTTAGTATATTATTGATACGAATGTTTACTATACTATATGCATGAATATTACAAGAAAAAATAAAAGTGTATTTACTTCTACGTACTTTTATCTTTTCCAAGGGCTTGAATTAGTGAGTAAATACTTGTATGATACTTTTGATTTAGGGAAAACAGTACATCACGGTATTTTTAACCATTTTATTATTATTATATGGTTTAACTTAACATTTGTTTTTTTGTTGGTTATTCTATAACTATGTAGGTATTTGTTTATGATCAAATATTGAAAGTAGCGTTTATAACACTTCCCCATATCTGTTTGTGCTAAAATGTGGTAAATCTACGTAACTTTGGTGGAAATGCAATCATATGATATTATACATAATCTGACGCTGCAGCCAGGATTATCTCTTCAATAGTAATATAATACTACTCTAAATAATAATACTCTATTAAAAAAAGTTTTGTTTAATTATCCTAACATTTTGTCACAACACTGCCAAAATAGGTATCAATTTTGCCCACTCTTAAGAAGCTTGGACTCTGTACCGTTTATTTACTCATGTGGCTACGCTACCGAATTGCATGCACCTGCACCTCCCAGTTACGATGGGATTGAACTTTCTTTTGAGACAGCCAAAGTAAGTTTTTGAAAAACCTTTACTTGGCTGGTTAAAGTTATTAATACCATCAGTATGTACAATATACGTTCTGGGATATAATAAGGATATCAAGTTTTGTAGACGTAAAATGTAATTTTTACAATTGCATTTTGCAACTTGCTGAGCACTGATATTACAACAATTAATACAAACGCTTACTTGATGCCACGTAAAACTGTCCATCAGACATTCGGCTTGGACCCGCCACTGGTACACCACCTATGAATAACATCATATTATAAAATAAAAATAGGAACTGCTACATCCGTGCCACAGCATTGACACACTAATGTAATGATCTTAAAAGTTTTATAGATTAAAATTTCTGCAACATATCCATTAATTAATTAGGATCTTATACCTTTATTATTAACATAGTTGGCTTAATGACCCTCACTCATTAACTTAAGAAAAATTTCAAAAAAGCTATTTAAAATCAGATATTGAACGTCAAACTTTACTCCTCCATTCTCCATAGAGACTGATCACTGCATTCATAATTCAATCTACTTGTGACAAGTGTAGTAACCGAACGTTGATGTCGCCGTAACAGTTAATTTTGAAATACCTTCATACCGGGAAAATGGTTTTAAAAAAATGCACTAATTGTAACAAGAACATTACCCCAAAATCTCCTGGGCTGGAATGTCGCAGATGCAATAGGTGCGTGCATGCAACAACAACCTGTGCCAAGCTCTCCAACAACTAGCAGACTCTCTCTCTGACGGTCTAGAATGGAGCCGTGAAGAATGCTTACGAAACACAACGAGACGGTCATCTTTCTTTCTACCAGAGGATTCTGAGAACGAGGAGGATAAAGATGTTGAGCACGTAGTTACTTTTGATTAAAAAAAAACTACTTAAAGATGTTAGCCGTGAGATAAGAAAGGTGGTAAAAGAAGAGTTAGAAGAACAAACAAACTCAATTAATTTTATGAACAGCCAAATAGCGGATCTTGAACATACACTGAAAGAGCAGGGTAACACAATTAAAATACTGGTCAACAAAAACACAGACCTCACCAACAAAAATAAAAATCTTGAACTCCGTATTTATGGAACAACGGTCTCAGGAATTCGAACAAAAACCACCTTGGAGATAGCAGGCATTCCTGAAACCCCAAAACCAAAATACCCTGGATATTGTCAAGGCAGTCGCGGCGAAACTCAAAGTCAGCTTTCAAACTCTGGTAAGTGCTCGGTGAGTGTCTCGCTGTCGTAAAGAGCACCCCGGACCAATTATAGTTGAGCTCCAGTCAAAAAGTGCACGAGATGAATGGATCACATCTGCAAGGAACACAGAAATCCAGAAGGGGAACATCATGCCAAACCTTCAAGCTGAAGCAGCTACACATCGTGTCTATGTCCGTGCAGCCCTAACCCAATATACTAAGACCTTGATATACGCTAAGAAACTTGAGGATTCTGAACGTGTATTCATTATACGATCGGAATCAGACATAGAATTGCTTTTGTAATACATATATACAACATAATAAATACTCGCTTATTATATCTCAAATTAAAACTAATTAATAAATATACAATGTCGAATAAACTAAATGAAATTTATAATTGCACGTCTGTAAACTCGTTTGTCAAAAATATATGTGCTGATAATATTAATATGTCATTAATAAGAAATTTTACCAAACTACTTTGTGTGATAGACTCTTACACAACTTTACTTGATATCATTATAGTTACCGAAGTAGGTGTATCTAAAGAAATATGTAACCTCTTTCATATATCGGGCTACAGAATGCACACACAGTTGAGAGAATACAAAAAGGGCGGTGTAATAATAATCTATGTAAAAAGCCATCTAAAGTTTACCATCAATACATTGAAAACACACACATTTGAAACACTAACCGGCACATTAATTACTAATAATAATAATAATCCGATAACTGTGTATGCAATATATAGACCGCCATCCACTAATAAAACTATTTTTGTCACGTAATTATCTAAACTAATAAAAAAATACAAAATACAAACACTGACATGATATTACTTGGTGATTTAAATATTAATCTAAAATCACATTCCTCACACCGACACCTAATATGCTGTCAAAGCATGGATTTTTATGTGGTATATCTGACTACACAAGAATCGATATACGCAGTAATCGCGTAACCAAGACGTGCATTGCGTACTCAGCGGCTGTGGACACCGTTCTGGCCAATCACCGCGTCACACTGATCGCATGTAGCTATAATACAGTGCAAGCGCATACACAGCGTGTTTCTAAAATAAACAAATTATATTATTATGACACAAAAACCATCCTATAATTATGCAACTGACCACAGCTTTAAAAAAAGGTTTAATTTTACAAAAAGTTAAGCAATTCAACATAAAGAATAAAACCAAACTTATGGCCAGGCACCTTGATTTAATAACTCAAGTGGAGACTCCGATTACAAGATTTAGGTTTCGGACCACCTAACTTCCAAGGCATCTCGTCTATATTTTCTGGCACGTGAACTAAGGAAGTCCAAAAATTACAAATTTTGCTGGACAAGCTATGGAAAAGTCTATGTGCGTGAAACGGACCTATCGCCAATTATCTAAATAAACAGTGAAAGTCAGGTGCATCAGCTTAGGTTAAAAGAATGACTAACCGTAGTCCTACGATATCCTCAATTTAATATTGTCTTTTCTAGCATTCGTAGTAATAAGATTAAAATGTTTATCACATTTAACCATATTCCCAAAAACATGATAAAAAATACCTATCCTACATTTATCTCTTAGCCCTTTCATTTACTCTCGTACCTATTCCCTATAAACATACAATTGCACATTCCTTCGAGTGTGATATTACAAATTTAAATAAGAGACTACAAATACAAAAGAACGACTACCATTATTTCCCAAAATATACGCAGTATTTACTACAATTTTGATGACTTTGTAACGACTCTACATAATTTATCTTTTGAGACAGATGTTATTATATTAACTGAATGTAGAATTAACAATAACAATCCTTTCCCTGTGTAACCGAATCTTATGCTACAACCGCCCAAATAAATCAAAATGATAGGTGATAGAAATAAATAAATAAAAAAAAAATAGAGTCGCATACATCAAAAGAAATCTAAAACACGAAGTTAATGAAGTAAAACTCGCACCAGCATCATGCTTACAGCTTGACGTTCTTAACAACTTTATACTAGGAATATACAGATCACCATCTAACAATAATGCTGAAAACCTTATCGAGTCTTTGGCCAATATCACCTAGACAATAATTAACTCAACAAGCAGGAACATCATAATTACGGGTGATATTAATATTAACATAACTCCTAAGCATAATGAAACTCATTATGAACACAAGAACAGAATAAGCTACCTAAATACTCTTTTAACGTATGGTATCTTGGCAGGTCACATTATTCCCACCAGGGAAAATAGCTGCTAAGATCACGTCATGATGAGATTAAATAAGAAAAAAAGTCGAAGCAAACATTGCAGTTATGCAAACAACTACCACAGATTTGCAGTTTTGCAAACAACTACCACAGATACCATACTTCTGGCACTCTCAAAAATTAATAAAAGTTCTCCTGTAAGCCAAACTAAGACAACTATAAATATTGAACAAGCATTAGAACAACTAAAATGTGCTCATCTCGCCGAACTTTTACATTGTCACGATCCAGAAATAGTTATTAAAAGATTGATATACCTTCTCACTGAAATAATAAGAGATAATACATTGGTTAAGAACATCCCATCAAGATGTATAAGAAATAGAAATCGATTACAACTAAACTTACGCAAAGATCCATACAATGAAGTAAATAAAATAATATACACTAGATACAGAAATTACTGTTACAAATTAATAAAAACAATAAAAGGAAAATATGAAAGGAACTTTTAACAACAGCACTTAAAAATCCTAAATTACTATGGAAAACTATCAAGCAAATCACATACACTAGTAACGAAAAAAGTCAGAATATTGAGTTAAAAAATTTAAAAGAAACTGTTTTAAAATCGGCGGATTATATCAATAAATATTTTATTAATATAGGTAAAGAACTTGCATTGCAAATCAAATCTAACACTAAACATGTTACCCCCTCTTCTGAAACTCTAACACACTATCCTAACTCATTTGTTCTTCTCCCGACAGATAGAGATGAGGTTGCCAGCACACTAATAGAACACACAATTAACAATAAAGTAAAAATGACGACTCCAAAATCAAATGTTTTGTTTATTTTAAATTGTAACAGTATTTAGAAACCAGACTAAGCATATTCTGCTTTATAGACGTACAACATAATTTTTACAATTGCATTTTGCAACTTGCATAGCACAATTAATACAAACGCTTACTTGATGCCACGTAAAACTGTTGATCAGACATTCGGCTTGGACCCGCCACTGGTGCACCACCTATGAACAACATAATATTATAAATTAAATATAGGAACTACTACATCCGTGCATAATATCTAATATATAATAAATAAATATTAGTCTATGGTTACGATAAACGATATGGAATACAAAAATTTCTTAGAGCAGGGTAGGTGCGATATATTCGGGTTATTATCGTATGGATCCGAATATATCGTTGTCCATTTTGCGAGTAGACCTCCAGGGTTATTGCGACACACATATTGTTTTATTTATTACAAGCTTGATTATATTTTAACATAAAAAGTGATAGTATATTATTTTAATAGTCTTTTTTATATGAATTGTTTATATTATCATAAAACTATGATAGCTATAAACACAAAACTTATTTTATTCGATAGTTTATAAGTATTTATAAGTTTTCACTGTGGGATTTATCAATACGCTTTGTGAATTATTTTATATTATTTTTTTTTTTGTAATAAACCAAACGCGATGTCTTGGTTGCATGCTCGCTCAAGCCAGCAGTACGCCCGTGACCACTGTCAAGGAAGGTACTATGTTCGTGTCTCTCGGGCTCAAATTACGTAAGATTTTAGCAAACAAGTACAAAGCGGGAATCATAGTAAAAAATAATGATGATGCGACAGCGTATTTGTTGAAATATATAGGTAAATGTAAGTCGGAAAGTACTAAAATAAAATTTACGTAATATTGTTATGAATATTATGCCACGCGGGATTTTTGTATATATATGTACTTTAGGGAAGTTAGATAAATCCAAGATGACCGCCGCACAAAATTATGATTTCAGCAATATGGATATCGTGTCCGAGGTTCTCGAGGGTGCAAAGAAGGATTTTGGGATCATTTTTGAAATCCAAGATGGCCGCCGCACAAAATTATGATTTCAGCAATATGGGTATCGTTTCCGAGGTTCTCGAGGGTGCAGATAACAATTTTGTGATCATTTTTTAAATCCAAGATGGCCGCCGCACAAAATTATGATTTCAGCAATATGGATATCGTGTCCGAGGTTCTCGAGGGTGCAGAGAACGATTTTGTGATTATTTTTGAAATCCAAGATGGCCGCCGCACAAAATTATGATTTCAGCAATATGGATACCGTATCCGAGGTTCTCGAGGGTGTCGAGGACGAATTTTGAGCGGTGGCCATTTTGGATTCCAGAAATGATCCCAAAATCGTAATAATTTTGCGCGTAATATAACATTTCTCTCATGCGTCGATAAAAAAGATTTACTTCAAAAATGCATAAAAAATATTATCACAGTAATTCCGTACTCTAGCACAACTGTAAGTTTTAAAAAATATTACGCGGTCCTTCTGGGTCGGCGGTCGTTGACCCGCATCGCTCGGTTCGTTCTCAACCATGCCCGACGCCCGTGTCCGTGCGTACCTATCGAATCGTGTTGGGAAAACCTCGCCTTAACGCTAGTTTTTGTTGGTTGTATTTAACTATGTAGGTATTTGTTAAAGTACAAATATTGCAAGAGACGTTGATAACATTTCTCGATATCTAATTGAGCTATAATTTTGTATACCTGCATAGCATCGGTGGAAATGCAATTATATGATATTACATTATCTGACGCTGGAGCCAGGATTATCTCTTCCAGAGGCAACTCTTGAACGGATAAGGGCACGGTCACAAAACGTTGTACTACGAACCTTACGAGGTAACTCCTTGTTAGATATTTGGTTTACTTAGTCTATTGAACCTTACGTTAAAACGGTAAAATGTTATTTATATTGATAGATGTTTATAATGTTAGTGCGGACAAATTTTACAAGCAGAACTTTTGTATTAATTCTTGTATCAAGGGTTATTTAATATCGATGATAAAACCCAATAATCAAGCTCATAAAAAAAGATTTAATTTATTTTAACATTTTGTCACAACATTGCCAAAATAGGTATCAATATTGGCCACTCTTAACAAGCTTAGGCTCTGTATCGTTTATTTACTCAGCTACGCTGCCGACTGGCATACCTACGCGCCTAATAGTTTCGATGGGATTACGCAGTTGGCTAAGGAAATTAATCTTTCTTTTAAGACAGCCAAAGTAAGATTTTGAAAAACCTTAACTTGGTCGGTAAAAATATTTTATCTACACCCATGCTTTAAATCCTCTGTTAAAGATTCTGAAACAGTTAGCTTATTGACAACATTAAAACACCCAATGTTCTAATAACCATTACATCAATCAAAAGTGTTGTAATGTTGTACTGAATTTCATAACAACACTCCTAAATTCAAATTCAAAAACACTTTATTCATGTAGGTCACAAAAATGACACTTATGAATGTCAAAAAAAATATATAAATATTGTTTCTTATTGAATTTACCGCTACTTCGTAAAGGGTTAAGCTAATGAGAAGAAGTAGCAAGAAACTCATTGCCACTCTTTTAAGTCAAGATTTACATTTTAGTTGTTTTACAAATCATTTCAATTACAATATATGCAAAGTGACGCAACAAAAATACTCAAAAGCCAAAAACTGAAAGGCTTACATGAGTAAGTCAAAAAAAGAAAAAAAAAGTAAATTAATACTTATAAACACAAGAGTTATTGAGTATAGTAGATGCATCAATCCACACATACCGTAAATAAATAGAGGCATTATGTGAACATTTCATAAAATAAAATATATAATAACTTTAACTTTAAAGGAAATAATAATAATAAAAAAAACACATCAAGCAGACCTCCCGGTAACAAGATCATCCAGCCCCCACGAGTAGCACCCGTTCACGAGCATGACGTATGGACCAGCCATCGCCTCCCTCGACCATATTTTAGGGAAGGGAACGACATGCCCCACGTCGCCGCCACAAGCAGAGGCATTTAAGCGAGCATGACGATACCTGCCACGAGAAATCTACCGAATAACAAAACAATTCAAGTTCATCTACATATTATGCAATACTTACTAAATGCCTCTACTTACAATTTTGTTTCAAATTACATAACTCATGATAATGATTATTAAAATTGATTAAAAAACAGAAACAATATTAATATTTAAATTATATAACTATAATGACATTTATCAAACTAAGACAGACATGTAACAGCCCAGCAGCTCAGTCCCAAGGGTTCTTTAGATCCAGATATTCAGATATTTTATAGTACCCTTTTGTATACAACTTTTTCTTTAGCACTGATTTATATTCATTTAAAGGTAAGTTCTGAATGTCAATAGGGACCTTATTATAAAAACGTATACACAGACCTGTGAATGAAGTTGTGACTTTTTGGAGTCGACTTACATGAACAGCAAGCCTATCCCTATTTTTAGTATTGACATTATGAGTGTCACTAATTTTTTTAAACGAATTTATATATTTTTTTTTTTCATAAACAAGGTTTTCAAATATATATATGTATTGCGATGTCAAAGTCAAAACTTTTATTTCCTTAAATTTTTCCCTTAGTGACACTCTTGGTCCTAATTTATAGATGGCACGAATAGCTCGCTTCTGCAGTGTGAAAATGGTGTTAACATCGGCAGCATGTCCCCAAAGTAAAATACCGTATGTCATCAGACTATGAAAATAGCTGAAGTAGACCAACCTCGCAGTATTTCCATCCGTAAGTTGCCGAATTTTTTTAACTGCGTATGCTGCAGAACTAATCTTTTTCGCCAAATTCATAAAAACGTGTTTTTTTTTATCCCTTCATGCGCAAAGAGTTTCAATATACAGCCACATTCTTATTGCTCGATGCGTGGTATCTGTATGAATTTCAAAAAAAGAACATTTTCGTTTACGCGCGCTCCACACTCCCAGAACGTCGCACGCCGTAAAAAAAAAGTAGGTTATTCGAATCCCCGCCATTTTTCTTCGATATTTTTATTGTTTTGTTTACAAAAAATGAGCGATTCATTTTAAACGCTGCAAAAGAACATAATATTCGAGTGAATTTTAATTATTGCACTATACAAAATGTAAATAACTACTAAAATAAATAATTGTTTCATTAATACTCAGTTTATTTGTATATAATCAGTAATGAATGATATTAGGTAAGTAAGCTAACTGTTCCAGAATATTTTAGAGGATTCATATTCTGGGTGTAGATAAAGTCTTGTATGCAACTGTTGATAATTAAGTATTAAAACACTCATGTGATACTATTATCACACTCGGCAATTCGTGTTTTAATTCCCCTTATTACACAACAGTTGCATAAATAACTAAAATACAATTAGTATGTACAATACGTTCTGGGATATCATAAGTATATTCTGCTTTGAAGACGTATAATACAATTTTTACGGTTGCATTTTGCAACTTGCATAGCACGGATATTACATCAATTAATACAAAACAAACGCTTACTTGATGATGCCACGTAAAACTGTTGATCAGACATTCGGCTTGGACCCGCCACTGGTGCACCACCTATGAACAACATAATATTATAAATTAAATATAGGAACTACTACATCCGTGCATAATATCTAATATATAATAAATAAATATTAGTCTATGGTTACGATATTGTTACGATAAACGATATGGAATACAAAAATTTCTTAGAGCAGGGTAGGTGCGATACATTCGGGTTATTATCCGTATGGATCCGAATATATCGTTGTCCATTTTGCGAGTAGACCTCCAGGGTTATCGCGACAAATATATTGTTTTATTTATTACAAGCTTGATTATATTTTAACATAAAAAGTGATAGTATATTATTTTTATGGTTGTTTACTGTACTACGAGGGCTGCACTAAAAGTATCGGGAATGGAATATTTCCACTGTTCCTGTCATATTAAAATCTTTTTAATTGAAAACTCCTTGGTTTTAAAAATCGAATACTATTTATTTATTTAAAAAAAGATTCTCGGTCTTGCCACAAGGTCTTTTCAAACTTGTTTAGTCGTTGAGAAAATGGAACTGACTCGAGAAAATTCTAGAGCGATGATTTATTATGACTTTCGAAGTGGTTTAACACAAAAACAGTGTGTTGACCGGATGATTTCTGCATTTGGTGATGAAGCCCCATCCAAAACCACAATTTATCGCTGGTTTGCTGAATTTCAACGTGGACGTGTCAAGCTCAGTGATGATCCCCGTCAAGGTCGTCCAAAAACTGCAGTCACCAAAGAAAACGTTGATGGTGTGCGTAAGCTGATGGAGGAAGATCGACATGTGACATACCGCGAAATTCAGGCAACTTTAGACATAGGCATGAGTCAAATACAAATAATCTTGCATGAACAATTAGGTGTAAAAAAGTTGTTTTCCCGATGGATACCGCATTTGCTCTGTGAAGAGCAAAAAGCGGCTCGCGTTACTTGGTGCATCAGAACTCTCGAAAGATTCCACGCAGGATCCTCAAATGCTGTATACAACATCGTATCAGGTGACGAATCCTGGATATACGCGTACGAATCTGAAGCAAAAAACCAGTCACGAGTTTGGGTGTTCGAAAATGAGTTAAAGCCAACAAAAATTGTTCGTTCACGGAGTGTTGTAAAAAATGGTGGCCACGTTTGTCTGCAAAACCGGCCATGTTGCGACTATTAATCTTGAGTAACAAAGAACGGTTAATGCAGAATGGTATGTCAGCATTTGTTTGCCACAGGTCGTTTCTGAACTCCGTAAAGAGAACTGTAACCGCCGCATCATCCTCCATCACGACAATGCGAATTCGCACACCGCGCACAGAACAAAACAGTTTTTAGAGCAAGAAAACATAGAATTATTAGACGACCATCCGCCGTACAGCCCCGACCTAAGCCCTAATGATTTCTATACCTTCCCTCAAATAAAATTAATTGCGTGGTCAGCGATTTTCATCATCCGAAGAAGCGGCCATTATGGAGACCCCAACTTCCGAAGGAAGCCATTCCATTCGGAAGTTGGGGTTCAATGATTGGTTCCATCGTATGGAACAATGTCAAATTTCGCGGAGAATACTTCGAAAAGCAATAAATACATTTTTAAACAGTATTGTTTTGTCACTTCCTTGATTTCCGAAATTTTCAGTGCCGCCCTCGATTATGCATGAATATAACGAGAAAAAATAAAATTTTATCATATACTTTATCTATTCCAAGGACTCCAATAGGTAAGTAAATATTGTATGATCCTTTTGTTTTTGGTGAAAGAGTACATTACGGTATGTTTTCATCATATGATTATTATTATAAGGTTTTACTTAAACCTAGTTTTTGTTGGTTGTATTTAACTATGTAGGTATTTGTTAAAGTACAAATATTGCAAGAGACGTTGATAACATTTCTCGATATCTAATTGAGCTATAATTTTGTATACCTGCATAGCATCGGTGGAAATGCAATTATATGATATTACATTATCTGATGCTGGAGCCAGGATTATCTCTTCAAGAGGCAATTCTTCAACGGATAATAGCACGGTCACAAAACGTTGTACTACGAACCTTACGAGGTAACTCCTTGTTAGATATTTGGTTTACTTTGTCAATTGAACCTTACGTTAAAACGGTAAAATGTTATTGATATTGATAGATGTTTATAATGTTAGTGCGGACAAATTTTACAAGCAGAACTTTTGTATTAAATCTTGTATCAAGGGTTATTTAATATCGCTGATAAAACCCAATAATCAAGCTCATAAAAAAGATTTAATTTATTTTAACATTTTGTCACAACATTGCCAAAATATGCATCAATATTGGCCACTCTTAACAAGCTTAGTCTCTGTACCGTTTATTTACTCATGTAGCTACGCTGCCGACTGGCATACCTCCGCGCCTCTTAGTTTCGATGGGATTACGCAGTTGGCTAAGGAAATTAATCTTTCTTTTGAGACAGCCAAAGTAAAATTTTGAAAAACCTTAACTTGGTTGGTAAAAGTAATAAATTCATTTAGTATGTACAATACGTTCTGGGATATCATAAGTATATTCTGCTATGAAGACGTATAATACAGTTTTTACGCTTGCATTTTGCAACTTGCATAGCACGGATATTACATGAATTAATACAAACGCTTACTTGATGCCAAGTAAAACTGTTGATCAGACATTCGGCTTGGACCCGCCACTGGTGCACCACCTATGAACAACATAATATTATAAATTAAACATAGGAACTACTACATCCGTGCATAATATCTAATATATAATAAATAAATATTAGTCTATGGTTACGATATTGTTACGATAAACGATATGGAATACAAAAATTTCTTAGAGCAGGGTAGGTGCGATATATTCGGGTTATTATCCGTATGGATCCGAATATATCGTTGTCCATTTTGCGAGTAGACCTCCAGGGTTATCGCGACAAATATATTGTTTTATTTATTACAAGCTTGATTATATTTTAACATAAAAAGTGATAGTATATTATTTTTATGGTTGTTTACTGTACTACGAGGGCTGCACTAAAAGTATCGGGAATGGAATATTTCCACTGTTCCTGTCATATTAAAATCTTTTTAATTGAAAACTCCTTGGTTTTAAAAATCGAATACCATTTATTTATTTAAAAAAAGATTCTCGGTCTTGCCACAAGGTCTTTTCAAACTTGTTTAGTCGTTGAGAAAATGGAACTGACTCGAGAAAATTCTAGAGCGATGATTTATTATGACTTTCGAAGTGGTTTAACACAAAAACAGTGTGTTGACCGGATGATTTCTGCATTTGGTGATGGAGCCCCATCCAAAACCACAATTTATCGCTGGTTTGCTGAATTTCAACGTGGACGTGTCAAGCTCAGTGATGATCCCCGTCAAGGTCGTCCAAAAACTGCAGTCACCAAAGAAAACGTTGATGGTGTGCGTAAGCTGATGGAGGAAGATCGACATGTGACATACCGCGAAATTCAGGCAACTTTAGACATAGGCATGAGTCAAATACAAATAATCTTGCATGAACAATTAGGTGTAAAAAAGTTGTTTTCCCGATGGATACCGCATTTGCTCTGTGAAGAGCAAAAAGCGGCTCGCGTTACTTGGTGCATCAGAACTCTCGAAAGATTCCACGCAGGATCCTCAAATGCTGTATACAACATCGTATCAGGTGACGAATCCTGGATATACGCGTACGAACCTGAAGCAAAAAACCAGTCACGAGTTTTGGTATTCGAAAATGAGTTAAAGCCAACAAAAATTGTTCGTTCACCTCCGTTGTAAAATGTGGTGGCCACGTTTGTCTGCAAAACCGGCCATGTTGCGACTATTCCTCTTGAGTAACAAAGAACGGTTAATGCAGAATGGTATGCCAGCATTTGTTTGCCACAGGTCGTTTCTGAACTCCGTAAAGAGAACTGCAACCGCCGCATCATCCTCCATCACGACAATGCGAATTCGCACACCGCGCACAGAACAAAACAGTTCTTAGAGCAAGAAAACATAGAATTATTAGACCATCCGCCGTACAGCCCCGACCTAAGCCCTACTGATTTCTATACCTTCCCTCAAATAAAATTAATTGCGTGGTCAGCGATTTTCATCATCCGAAGAAGCGGCCATTTTGGAGACCCCAACTACCGAATGGAAGCCATTCCATTCGGAAGTGTCACTTCCTTGATTCCCGAAATTTTCAGTGCCGCCCTCGATTATGCATGAATATAACGAGAAAAATTAAAATTTTATCATATACTTTATCTATTCTAAGGACTCCAATAGGTAAGTAAATATTGTATGATCCTTTTGTTTTTGGTGAAAGAGTACATTACGATATGTTTTCATCATATGATTATTATTATTATAAGGTTTTACTTAAACCTAGTTTTTGTTGGTTGTATTTAACTATGTAGGTATTTGTTAAAGTACAAATATTGCAAGAGACGTTGATAACATTTCTCGATATCTAATTGAGCTATAATTTTGTATACCTGCATAGCATCGGTGGAAATGCAATTATATGATATTACATTATCTGATGCTGGAGCCAGGATTATCTCTTCAAGAGGCAATTCTTCAACGGATAATAGCACGGTCACAAAACGTTGTACTACGAACCTTACGAGGTAACTCCTTGTTAGATATTTGGTTTACTTTGTCAATTGAACCTTACGTTAAAACGGTAAAATGTTATTGATATCGATAGATGTTTATAATGTTTGTGCCGACATATTTTACAAGCAGACCTTTTGTAATAAATCTTGTATCACGGGTTATTTAATATGGATGAACAAACCCAATAATCAAGCTCATAAAAAAAGTTTTAATTTATTTTAACATTTTGTCACAACATTGCTAAAATAGGTATCAATATTGGCCACTCTTAACAAGCTTAGTCTCTGTACCGTTTATTTACTCATGTCGCTACGCTGCCGACTGGCATACCTCCGCGCCTCTTAGTTTCGATGGGATTACGCAGTTGGCTAAGGAAATTAATCTTTCTTTTGAGACAGCCAAATTAAGATTTTGAAAAACCTTAACTTGCTTGGTAAAAATAATAAATACAATTAGTATGTACAATACGTTCTGGGATATCATAAGTATATTCTGCTTTGAAGACGTATAATACAATTTTTACGGTTGCATTTTGCAACTTGCATAGCACGGATATTACATCAATTAATACAAAACAAACGCTTACTTGATGATGCCACGTAAAACTGTTGATCAGACATTCGGCTTGGACCCGCCACTGGTGCACCACCTATGAACAACATAATATTATAAATTAAATATAGGAACTACTACATCCGTGCATAATATCTAATATATAATAAATAAATATTAGTCTATGGTTACGATATTGTTACGATAAACGATATGGAATACAAAAATTTCTTAGAGCAGGGTAGGTGCGATATATTCGGGTTATTATCCGTATGGATCCGAATATATCGTTGTCCATTTTGCGAGTAGACCTCCAGGGTTATCGCGACAAATATATTGTTTTATTTATTACAAGCTTGATTATATTTTAACATAAAAAGTGATAGTATATTATTTTTATGGTTGTTTACTGTACTACGAGGGCTGCACTAAAAGTATCGGGAATGGAATATTTCCACTGTTCCTGTCATATTAAAATCTTTTTAATTGAAAACTCCTTGGTTTTAAAAATCGAATACCATTTATTTATTTAAAAAAAGATTCTCGGTCTTGCCACAAGGTCTTTTCAAACTTGTTTAGTCGTTGAGAAAATGGAACTGACTCGAGAAAATTCTAGAGCGATGATTTATTATGACTTTCGAAGTGGTTTAACACAAAAACAGTGTGTTGACCGGATGATTTCGGCATTTGGTGATGAAGCCCCATCCAAAACCACAATTTATCGCTGGTTTGCTGAATTTCAACGTGGACGTGTCAAGCTCAGTGATGATCCCCGTCAAGGTCGTCCAAAAACTGCAGTCACCAAAGAAAACGTTGATGGTGTGCGTAAGCTGATGGAGGAAGATCGACATGTGACATACCGCGAAATTCAGGCAACTTTAGATATAGGCATGAGTCAAATACAAATAATCTTGCATGAACAATTAGGTGTAAAAAAGTTGTTTTCCCGGTGGATACCGCATTTGCTCTGTGAAGAGCAAAAAGCGGCTTGCGTTACTTGGTGCATCAGAACTCTCGAAAGATTCCACGCAGGATCCTCAAATGCTGTATACAACATCGTATCAGGTGACGAATCCTGGATATACGCGTACGAATCTGAAGCAAAAAACCAGTCACGAGTTTGGGTGTTCGAAAATGAGTTAAAGCCAACAAAAATTGTTCGTTCACGGAGTGTTGCAACAAAAATGGTGGCCATGTTTGTCTGCAAAACCGGCCATGTTGCGACTATTCCTCTTGAGGGACAAAGAACGGTTAATGCAGAATGGTATGCTAGCATTTGTTTGCCACAGGTCGTTTCTGAACTCCGTAAAGAGAACTGCAACCGCCGCATCATCCTCCATCACGACAATGCGAATTCGCACACCGCGCACTGAACAAAAGAGTTTTTAGAGCAAGAAAACAATGAATTATTCGACCATCCGCCGTACAGCCCCGACCTAAGCCCTAATGATTTCTAAACCTTCCCTAAAATAAAATAAATTGCGTGGCCAGCGAATCTTCATTACCTGAAGAAGTGGCCATTTTGGAAACCCCAACTTCCGAATGGAAGCCATTCCATTCGGAAGTTGGGGTTCAATGATTGGTTCCATCGTACGGAAAAATGTCAAATTTCGCGGAGAATACTTCGAAAAGCAATAAATACATTTTTAAATAGTAATGTTTGACACTTCCTTGATTCCCGAAATTTTCAGTGCCGCCCTGATTATGCATGAATATAACGAGAAAAATTAAAATTTTATCATATCTAATTGAGCTATAATGTATACCTGCATAACATCGGTGGAAATGCAATTATATGATATTACATTATCTGACGCTGCAGCCAGGATTATCTCTTCAAGAGGCAACTCTTCAACGGATAATAGCACGGTTACAAAACGTTGTACTACGAACTGCTGCTGTAGTGATGATGGTCACCTTACGAGGTAACTCCTTGTTAGATATTTGGTTTACTTTGTCAATTGAACCTGACGTTAAAACGGTAAAATGTTATTTATATTGATAGATATTTATAATGTTAGTGCGGACAAATTTTACAAGCAGAACTTTTGTAATAAATCTTGTATCAAGGGTTATTTAATATCGATGATCAAACCCAATAATCAAGCTCATAAAAAAAGATTTGTTTAATTTATTTTAACATTTTGTCACAACATTGCCAAAATAGGTATCAATATTGGCCACTCTTAACAAGCTTAGTCTCTGTACCGTTTATTTACTCATGTCGCTACGCTGCCGACTGGCATACCTCCGCGCCTCTTAGTTTCGATGGGATTACGCAGTTGGCTAAGGAAATTAATCTTTCTTTTGAGACAGCCAAAGTAAGATTTTGAAAAACCTTAACTTGCTTGGTAAAAATAATAAATACAATTAGTATGTACAATACGTTCTGGGATATCATAAGTATATTCTGCTTTGAAGACGTATAATACAATTTTTACAGTTGCATTTTGCAACTTGCATAGCACGGATATTACATCAATTAATACAAAACAAACGCTTACTTGATGATGCCACGTAAAACTGTTGATCAGACATTCGGCTTGGACCCGCCACTGGTGCACCACCTATGAACAACATCATATTATAAATTAAAAATAGAGACTGCTACAACTGTACCAGAGCATTGACACACTAATGTTATGATCTTAAGTTATATAGACGAATACCTCTGCAACAGATCCATTAAAAAGTCAGGATATTTTAGCTTAGTATCGACATAGTAGTCTTTATGACCCTAACCCTTACCTTAAATACCTACTGTAAATTAAGTCTAACAACAAAAAATGTCAAAAAAGCTATTTTAATCAGATATTGAACGTCAAACTTTACTAAATCCTTCTCCATAGCGACTGATCATTGCAATCCCAGGAGAGCTACGCCACATGAGTAAATTAAGCTTCATACATTGCGACGTGGATGCACTGCTATAATGATCCGGGGCATGTGTGTGTCCACTAACCGCTTGTTGCGTACGAGTCGAGAACCAGTTGTCGATTCCACAGGCAGTGGACAATCTCAGGGTTATCGCAACACACATATTGTTATATTTATTACAAGCTTGCATATTTGAACATAAAAAGTGTAGTATATTATTGATACGAATGTTTACTAAACTATATGCATGAATATTTCAAGAAAAAATAAAAGTGTATAATATACTTTATCTATTCCAAGGACAAGAATAGGTAAGTAAATATTTTTATGATCCTCTTGATTTTGATAAAGCTGTATATCACCGTATTTTTAACCATTATAAATAAAAAAATACTTTATTTTGCTAGAAAACATGTAACCATGGGTGTAAATAGTTTTAATGTTTATTAACTATTAATTCATTTTTCGTTTCATTACAAAATTCTAGTTATTGTTATAATTGATTTAACATTAATAAACTCTATATTTTAATCACTTAGGTTAATTTAAATTATAATTATTATTTTTAAATGTCATTATTTAAAGACTAGAAGTAATATATATTTTAAAGTCAATTTAATTTAATATAATGTGCCAACATTTCATTTATGAAATAAAAACATTTATCTATAAGCCATGTAAAAAGATCCTTTTCAAATCGTTTTAAGCAAGACTCCATCCAGTTAAGAGCTGGTCCTCTAATGCCATTTTGCTCCAACTTATCCAATAAGATGGTGTGTGATACGAAGTCAAAAGCCTTGCTCATATCAAAAAATATTACGCACGTTGGTTTTTTTGGATCTATATTTTTTTATTAATAATTACATTATCTGACGCTGCAGCCAGGATTATCTCTTCAAGAGGCAACTCTTCAACGGATAATAGCACGGTCACGAAACGTTGTATGTAAGTTAACTACTGTTATCTAACCACGTTTCATCTACGAACTGCTGCTATAGTGATGATGGTCACCTTACAATCAATTGAACCTTACGTTAGAACGGTAAAATGTTATTTATATTGATAGATGTTTATAACGTTAGTGCGAACACAATTAATAGCAGAATTTTGTATTAAATCTTGTTTCAAAGGTTATTTAATATCGATGATCAAACCCAATAAAAAAGCTCATACAAAATGTTGTGTTTAATTTATTCTGAAATTTTGTGACAACACTGCCAAAACACGAATCATTTTTTCCCACTCATGAGAAGCTTAGACTCTGTACCGTTTATTTACACATGTGGCTGCGCTACCGACTGGCATACCTTCGCGCCTCTTAGTTTCGATGGGATTACGCAGTTAGCTACAGAAATTAAACTTTCGTTTGAGACAGCCAAAGTAAGTTTTTGAATATCTTAGTTTGGTTGGTAAATGTTATTACTACAATCTGTATGTATAGTAAGTACATTCTGGGATATTATAAGTATACTCTGCTTTCTAGATGTAAAATGTATTTATTACGGTTGCATTTTGCAACTTCAAAACACGAATATAACAACAATTTATACAAACGCATACTTGATGCCACATTAAACTGTTCATTAGACATCCTGCTTGGACCCGCCACTGCTGCGCCATCTATGAACAACATCATATAATAAATTAGAAATAGGAACTCCTACATCCGAACCACAGCTTTGATACACTAATGTAATGATCTTAGTAATTTTATAGACCAAAACCTCTGCAACAGATACATTTAAAAGTCAGGATATTTTAGCTTACTATCGACATAGTGGTCTTAAAAGTCTAACAATTAAAAATATCAAAAAAGCTATTCAAATCAGATATTGAACGTCAAACTTTACTAAATCCTTTGATCATTGCGACGTGGTTGCACTTCTATAATTAGAGGTTTTCGTTATATTAGATAGCTGATAAAATAATCTAATATATATTTATAATCATATCACCTATTATTTATTAAAGCTAGCAAGCGTTATTTAATATTTGTGTGATACGTGATTTTTGTTATCTGCCAAATTATGCTGTAAGAGTAGTGCATAAGAACTAAATTCAAATGAAAGTAGTTTATAATTCATGCGATACAATATTTTTGTCACCTCCCAAATTATGCTCTAAAAGGACTGCATAAGAACTAAATTCAAATGAAGTCGTTTATAATTCATGCGATACGCTATTTTTCTCACCTGCCAAATTATGCTCTAAATGTACTGCATAAAGTTTATATTCAAATAAAAGTCCAGTTGAATTGGAAATATATTAGGCAAATGAATATATTTTGTTTGGCTGTGCAACGCGTTAGATTATTTTTTGTTTAGTACTTATCAAATCTGTGTTCTAATAGGACTGCATAAGAACCTTATTCAAATAAAAGTCCAGTTGTCATTGGAAATATAATAGGTAAAGGAATATAATTTGTTCGGCTATGCAACGCGTTAGATTATTTTATTTGTTTGAATAAATATTAAATCAGATCGGATATAAGGCGTTTGCGGCTCACTTGACTTCGTGTGAAGTATTTAAGTAGTATTGAATATTGATTATTGACTATCGTGAATTTGTGAATGATTTTGAATTGATTGTTTGTAAAGTTTTGTTTTATAGAATAGTTTAAAAAGTTTTATAAGAGTTGTGCCTAAATTTAGTTTGGCATAAATAAAATAATAGATAATTATATCTTATCATAAATCATAATTTTAGTGAGACAGTCCTAAACATGAATAGAAAGTACGAAGGAAAGTTAATTTTTTTATTAAGTACATAATTATACTATATAACTATACTACATATATACTTTTAAAAGCTCACACAACAATAATGTATAGAATAATATTTAATAGCGCACGATTCATCAACATTCTGTAACGAATAGCTACGATAATCAAACGCGTCATATGTCATAACGAAGTGAATAAATATATTACAGCGTAAAAAATAATAGGCGTTTTAAAAATAGCGTATCGTTATATCGCGATTTCAATATATAGCCGTTGCGAACACCTCTAACTATAATGATCCGGTGCATGTGTGTCCACTGGCCGCTTGTTGCGTACGCGGCGAGAACCGGCTGTTGTCGATTGCATTGACAGTGGGCAATCTCAGGGTTATCGCGACACACATATTGTTTTATTGATAACAAGCTTGCATATTTGAACATACAAAGTGTTAGTATATTATTTATATATAATATAACGAGAAAAAATAAAAGTGTATTAAACGCTTACTTGATGCCACGTAAAACTGTTCATTGGATGTTCGACTTGGCCCCGCCACTGCTACCACACCACCTATGAATAACATCATATTATAAATTACAGACGAAGACCAGGTCGGGGTCGGGGGCTGAAGATCGTACAGAGTTGGTTTTCGTAAAAAATGGCTCTCAAGATGCACGTGTTGTGCATGACGAAAATGCTTATCCCTCATGTACAACCAGCGTTAGCTGTTACAAGTTATTGGACGACAATGTTCGACAACACCGAGCGGGCGACATATACGCTTAATTAAGTGAAGTCGGGATCCGCCATATAGATTGGCCAGCCACGAAGTCTCGACCTCAATCGCATTGAACATCGAAGGGACTTTCTAAAACGAGTTGTTAGAGCAGTACACCTCGCCACACATATAATTCCACACAAGATTTCCACGACTATTGGTCTTGCGCTGCCCTCATGCAACGATATTGACTGGATCGTCGGTCCATCTTGTGGGGGCCTACCAATACTACGTCATCCGGTACGTGGTCGCCACTCGAAGACTTTACTGCCCCAACGGCCATCTGTCCGTCAGAAGCAAGATTGCAAGAATAAATTCAACAGAACATCCGAGAGCTTCAAGTTACTATTACGGCCAAATGGGAGCGTATTTTCCAGGAACTCCTAAATAACCTCGTCCAAATCATGCCACGAAGAATTGCAGCACTTATTTCAGTCAGTGGGCAATGGATATCAATTCTTACTAACTAAAGTACTTTTACGTTAATAAAGGAGAAAGAAAAAAGGAAAATTAAACCACTAGATAACGCACACATTGACAAATATAATTGGTGTTCTACGCTTCAGTGTATTCCAAGTCTATGGTTGTACAGACTTCTTAAGTTACCCATGTACCATATGAAAAAACTGCGCAATGAACTTCATGCTGCTTTAGTTGTCGTGCTAGAAAGGAGGATGGCGAAAACGCATGTATTTTGGGACCACTGAAATAAGTGGCGTACATCATGGAAACTTATTAAAAATCGTAGAACGTAACAAAACTACGAAAAGCAAATCGTAAGTCTAAAAAAGTGGGAGGAAAAAAATATGAGAATAAAATATAACCTAAAATTATTAGTCATTATCTATTGTTCATTCAATAATTTGTAACTTATGTCTATTATGCCTACTTACTGTCTGCTTAAAGATAATATAATATTTATGTGTGGTTGACCACCAGCTAATAATTTAGGATTCACAATTCAATCTTTTTTCAAGCAGTAAACATCGTATAAACTTATGTTTATAATTAATATAAACTTGTACTTGTACTTCCGTATGTGGGCCCATTCTCGCCATCCTCTTTTCTTCCTTTGCCCTGTACTTCCCCCGGGGCATAAAATGAATAGGGGAGTCCCAGGCCCATGGGTGTCGTAAGAGGCGACTAAGGGCTTTTTAGAAGTGGGAGAGTCACGCTGCCGTCTTATGACGTCAGTACAATCGGGCCAGACTCGTCCGGGTTAATTACCACACTCGCACAGAATACCGGCGTGAAGTAGCGGCCTAGTGCCGCTATGTTTCGCATAGGTTAGTGTCGAGGACCGGAGGCCATCCCTTACCCCCACCCCCTCCCTCCAACAAAATATGAGAGCGGTCCATAAAGAGATATTACCCCAGGAGGGTACCAGCTCTACCAGAGCCGGAGAATCCCTACCCGAGCACTTCGTATTCTGGGGTGGGCACAGAACCGCGCATGACCGAGGACAAACGAGGCAGATTCACCACGGCACCCCGCTCCACGCTCAACGTGGACTTTTGCAATATCAGGGGAATTCACTCCAATTTAAACGACGTCCACCCACCACCTTGAGACGGCGCAGCCGGCCTTGTGTTTCCTTACGGAGACGCAGATATATGACCTAGCGATACGTCATATTAAACGTACCCCGGGTACAAAATTGAGCACAATTTTTTGCCTCATGCCGGGGTATGTGTGTACGTTAGGGAGGATATCTGCTGTCGCCGTCTCGGCAATTTTGAGGGTAGGGACCTGTCTACTGTCTGGCTCCGCGTAGATTTAGAGGATCGCGTCCGTGTCTATGCGTGTGTCTATAGGTCCCATAGTGGTAACGCAGAAACCGATCATCTCATAGGCTGCGTTCAAGCGGCAATTGACGACGTGCTTGCACAGATCCCCTCCGCTGAAATCGTAGTCTTGGGTGATTTCAACGGGCACAATGCCGAATGGCTTGGATCACGTACCACAGACTACGCAGGGCGATCTGTGCATAATTTTGCATTGGCGTATGGTCTGTCCCTATTGGTTGAGTCGCCAACGCGGCTCCGGATGTGGATAGCCACATGCCGTCCTTATTAGATCTTCTGCTGACTACACATCCCGGTGGTTACCAGGTCTGTGTCGACGCCCCTCTCGGAACGTCCGACCATTACCTGGTCAGGAGTGTAGTGCCTATCCGACGCCAACGTCGCAGACCACCAGCGACCCGTCGCGTTTGGCACTACAAGTCAGCAGATTGGGAAAGGATGCGTTCCTTTTTTACATCCTACCCTTGGGGCAAGGTTTGTTTCCCTTCGGATGATCCTAGTGCCTGCGCCGTTGCAGTAGCCGATGTGATACTGCAGGGCATGGATATTTTTATACCAAGCTCTGTAGTACCGATCGGTGGCAGATCACAGCCCTGGTTCGATGCGTCAGTTAAAGCAGCATCTGACTGCAAAAAACAGGCGTATCGAACTTGGGTTGCGGCGCTGGGCACAAAGGATCCGAACTGCAAAGTTCTTAAGAGGAAATATAACCGTGCCTCCAGATTTTTTAAGCGGCAAATCGCCCGTGCGAAGTCAAAGCACGTCGTCAAAATCAGCGAGCAGCTTTTCAGTAACCCGACCGCAACACGCAAGTTCTGGTCGTTGCCGAAAGCTTCTCTCGGTAACTTAAACCAGCCGTCCACGCCGCCTTTGCACATGAGGAATGACACCCTGGCCCATACTGTGCGCTCTTTTCGCCTCCAACTCGACTCTTGACGACAACGGAAAAACACCGCCGACCATTCCGCGGTGTCAGAGCCTTATGCCTGAAGTACAGTTCAAACAGAAAACTGTTAGGCGAGCTCTGTTTTCGTTGGACGTCAGGAAGTCCAGCGGGCCGGATGGCATTTCTCCAATCGTGCTTAGAACGTGTGCCCCTGAGTTGACGCCGGTGCTAACTCGTTTATTCCGGCACTCTTATTCCAAAGGCGTAGTCCCTGACTCATGGAAGTCAGCCCTTGTCCATCCGATCAAAAAAAGGAGATAGTTCGGATCCGGCAAACTACAGGCCTAATGCTATAACCTCCCTGCTCTCCAAAATCATGGAGAGCATAATCAACCACCAGCTCTTCTCTAGAGGGTCACCAGTTGATCAACGACCGATAATACGGCTTTCGCCATGGTCGGTCGGCAGGTGATCTTCTGGTATACCTAACACATAGATGGGCGGCGGCTATTGAAAGCAAGGGGGAAGGCATGGCAGTTAGCCTGGATATAGCGAAGGCCTTTGATCGTGTATGGCACAAGGCGCTCCTCTCAAAACTTCCATCATTTGGGCTTCCCGAGAGCTTGTGCAAGTGGACCTCCAGCTTCCTCACTGGGCGTAGCATACAGGTCGTTGTCGACGGATATTGCTCGAACCCGAAGCCCGTGAATGCTGGAGTGCCCCAAGGCTGTGTGCTATCTCCTACGCTGTTTCTTCTGCATATCAATGATATGTTGGACACCTCCAAACCTGGTGATGCCGTATACACGGGCCATGCAGGTCTCTCTCGGGAAATCGTCGACCAGTTCCGGGAGAAACTTGTGTCTTCTATCGAGTGCTCTCTCGAGAAGGTCGCAGAATGGTGGTAATTTGAACCTTGTCCAATTTAACCCCCAGAAGACTCAAGTTTGCGCGGTTACCACTAAAAAAAAACCCCCATTTGTCGTATCACCGCTCTTCGAGAACACTTCTCTTAAAGCCGCGCCTAGTATCGGAATACTGGGTCTCGAAATCTCGAGCGATTGCCAATTCCGTGGCCATCTGGAGGGCAAAGCCAAATAGGCTTCGAAGAAGCTGGGCGTCATCAATAGAGCACGGCGATACTTCAAGCCGGCCCACATTCTAGCGCTCTACAAAGCGCAGGTCCGGCCACACATGGAGTATTGCTGTCATCTCTGGTCTGGCGCACCCCAGTATCTGCTCGATCCATTTGACCGCGTGCAACGTAGAGCAGCTCGAATTGTCGGGGACTTAGTGCTCTGTGAACGGCTGGATCTCTTGGCGTTGCGTAGAGACGTCGCTTCATTGTGTGTCTTCTACCGCATTTATCACGGGGAGTGTTCCGAAGAACTGTTTAACCTGATTCCTGCCGCCGAATTCCATCTTCGCACGACACGCCACAAGTTAGGATTTCATCCCCACCATCTGGATGTGTGGCGGTCCTCCACACTGCGGTTTTCAAGGAGCTTTCTCCCTCGTACTACAAAGCTATGGAATGAGCTTCCTTGTGCGGTGTTTCCGGGACAATACGACATGGGTACCTTCAAAAAAAGCGCGTACACCTTCCTTAAAGGCCGGCAACGCTCTTGTGATTCCTCTGGTGTTGCAAGAGAATGTGGGCTGCGGTGATCACTTAACACCAGGTGACCCGTACGCTCGATTGTCCTCCTATGTCATAAAAAAAGAACACATTTTGGAGAACCGCCACTTATCACTTTGTGGTGAAACAAGTGGCTCAGATTATTTAAAAATACAAGTCATTCATGTACTTACTCATATTTCTTACTCGACGAACAAGAGGCTCGTTGTCGGAATCGGAATCAACTGCAAAAAGTAAATAAAGAGAATTTAAATACGGATTCAATTTTGGCAAGAATTATTTAGCAAAACTTAAGCAGTCTTATTACAAAACGTAGACTAAAGATAGTAGTGGGTTTAAAACTGCTTTAAACCGTGGACATAGTTGATTGTTATTATAAAACCAGTTTTAAGACTAAACCATACACCGCCTTTGGTACTAATGTTAAAGCACTGAGACCCCTAGTTTAAATGAAGGTCTAACTCTGTGACATACGTCAAACTTTATTGAATTTTATTTTGAGGTTACTAGTACTACTAGGCTGTTGTGTAAAAGTTCTACAAAAATGGACATGAATCTAATAGAAATAATTGATATAGAAGATTTGGAGATGCTGGAGTCATCTTGGCGACCAAATAGACGTCACTATATTACTTTGTAAAAAAAACATAAGTAAATGATAACCAAAACAAACCAGATAATGTGTGTAGTTTGTGATTCAGACTTCAAAATCATGAACATTGTGATGAGGTGCCGTGTTTGTGATCATTATTCCAGAATATTTCGAGAATGCAGGTTATAACAAAGATTGGTTGGTGTATTGTTTTCTCTGGAAACTAGTAGGAGGCGGTGGTAATCCCTATACTCCATATTTATCTAACACAACACTTACTAAGCCCCACAACACCACAAGAAGTAAAGTACAACAGATGCCATTGCCGTACCCGAAATACAGTGGAATGATGTTTTGGTCTCTGGAAGTAACAGTTTGTCTAGAAGCATGTATGGAAATATAGACAGTAAAAAATTACAAAAATGGTATGTCTGTACTCTACAATTTTGCTTTTGATATGAAAGATAATCTGTTTCCGGTTGAGGATAAAATTTTCATGAAGGGCATGCTCCACTCCACTAGAGTACCAATACAACAAGTCTTTACAAGTACATTAAAAGGCAATATTAAGAGAAGGCAACTTATTGAAACTCATTTTTAGTACATAATATATATGTAACAAAATTCTTGTACATCTAATTTCTTTTATTAATAATTCCAATTTTCTATTTCAAGTTCCTATTTTTTTGTTGTTAAGTAATTGTTAATCAAATGATTTTAATTTTATATCCCTCTACAATTCTTCTTCCTCTATCATTCAATACCTAATATGTGCCGACTCGGTAAGGCTTAGCACGCATTGCGAATAAAAATCCACGCGGATTTTTCTTGCAGGTAAAAATCCGCGTACTTAGCACGCACTGCGGTATAAATTTAGTTTGTACTCAGTTCTCAGCCGAGGCGCACGTATAGATAATAGAACAAAAGCCATCAATACTGGATTCATCCTATGACAGCGTTAAGACCGATGAAAGGATTTTTTTATGTTAAATAGAAGGCCTTGCGAGAGCACCAAAAAATGTTTTTTGGGTATTTTAGAATGACGAAAAATACTTTCGATAATATACTACGGATAGTTTGTCCTGGTATATATTACCATGAGATTTACAAGACGAGAAGAGAGATTATACAACATGCAGAAAAGCAATTTCAATTGAAGACTTTCGATAACTCTAAGATAAGACCGAATATTGTAGAAAATAAATAAAAATCTGTGTATAAATTGGATATGAACTGCTGGCAACGGAATTTCAGTTTAAAACTACAAACACTTCCAACCAGACCATCCCCAGAGGAAAAGAAAAATATTACGGACTTCCATTATCCACGGTCCTCATATCATACTTTCCTGGCTTCTTTCAAAAACATCAAATCTTTCGTACATGCTTTTGCACATATTTTCAGGGTTCTCTTCACAGAGCTGCTCTAAATGTCGGGGACTGAGTGCTGTACATGTTTACAGTCAACCAACTTTAACTCATCCTCTCTACATAACAGAACCACACCAACATTTTCTGAAAATTGTTGTCACTACTGTCTCTTATATTCAATATTACACTCTTATGTCAAAATATGAGATTAATTTCACATATTATAATTCTCAAAGCTCTAATTTCTACCTTGTTTATTCTCATTTCATTCGTCCTCCTTCACACTCAACCTTCACTACCTTAATTTATAAACGTAGAAACACGCCTCTATGAAAAGCCGGACGTGCCTGATAGGATAAGAATAATCCTGGATGCGCATAAGTACATACAAGGGCCGCTTACATGATTAGGTACCTACTTCCAATGCTATTAAAAAAGGTTTATTCTATCGTACATATATGAATCTTTCAAATATTATTGCTGTCGTATAACTCACGTTTCGCATCGTATTCTTTTCCTTCAAACTTTAAAAATAGGTGATTGAAAGAAATATAAAATAATAAAGGTTTATTTAAATACATATTATTAAAGATAAATAACAGTAGCCATTACAATAATTTTATTAACTTTTATTTAAATATCTATCTATCTATCGATATCGACGCAGAATACGAAGAGCACATCTTTGTTTCAAATGCGTTGAGCGACTGTACTAAGCGGTTACGCCCCGCGCTTTGTGGTTTTTTTATCGCAATGCATACAACTCCATAGTCCACAGAACATTCGCGCGGAAAAAAAACCGCACCGCAACTTCGGATAGTTTGCGGTTAAATATTCGCGCGGATTTTTTTCCGTAAGTGCGTGCTAGCACTAATAAGTTGGCTTAAAATTTCCTTAAATAATATAATATTAAATCAAATTATACATAAACAGTATAATATCATAAATGTTTTCATATAATATTATGTAGGACGTTAGATAAAGTTGAAGATAAAATACTGAAGATTCAAAACTCCAGTTTTGACGGAAGGTCTAATTGACTAATAACTTGAATGCTCAAATTTCGCGCGCTCGACATTATTATTTCTTTATAAGTTTGAAAAGTTGCCGCTTCAAAAGTACTCCAGCAAAATTCATTAAATTAATCCGTACACTATTTGAAATAAATAATGAAATTTTAATTAAATAAGTAGAAGGTAAATTTTCGTTATTTTGGTTTTTAAATAAAATATTATCGTTAAATCAAACGGAATCGTTGTTCATGGCAATTCTA
Organism: Leptidea sinapis; assembly: GCF_905404315.1. NCBI lineage: Eukaryota > Metazoa > Arthropoda > Insecta > Lepidoptera > Pieridae > Leptidea > Leptidea sinapis. Next base: position 1,215,412 of record NC_066312.1, on the reverse strand, counting down.
TTTTTAATCTGTGCATTTTTTTTGAACCCATTTGGTCAATGGTAGGTCTACGTTTCGTAATAACCACACGATTATAACCCGGTACAAATTTTAGTAGCGTAACAACGCTGGTTTATTTAGTTCTGGTTTACACCCATACTTATTACGTACGTTAGTGTTTTCTTTGTAATAAGACGGAAGAAGTTTTGAAATGAAATTTAGGTACTATTAACAATATTTAATCGAGACCTTACAATATTAAACACTATAGTTGTCTCCGCGTGCCCCTTTTAGATAGGAATAGTTTTGACAGGAGTAGTCCTTAGGTGTTAGTCCTTAGCGGGAGGTTTAAAAAATGTAGGCACCTACTTAATGACAGCAAGAATTTTTAAGAACTTACATCACTGTGTGGTGCAACGATAAGAATTAAATCATTACAAGCAACAATAAACTAGTTACATAAATAAATTCTAACGGAACTGTACCTTCAATGAGCCATTTGTATTCATTTTGGATTAATATTTTAAATATTTCAGTTAGTCTTGCATCAAACTATGTAGCTCGGATCGTAAATAATAAAAACTTATTTCGATTCTCAAATATTAATTTTAATATATATTTTTTTATAACCAATTGCTCGCTCCCGAAATCTAACTACGTTGTAAATAAATACCTGCCGTATGTTATTTTAATAAAAATTGAATAAAACCATGCCTTAAACAAAAGACATTCCCAGTCCGTGGTATAATTAAGAAAATATTTTGTTACAAATATGAAAACTAAAGTCTACTGTACTTTGAATTCTATAGACATTGTTTCTCTCTGATCTACCTCCTGACAACTTAACCTAGTCTTTGCTAAGTAAGTTGTCATTCGATAACTAACGTGTTTAATGCAAACGATCAGCAAGCCAGTTGATCTTCAACAGTTGACCAGAGTGGTCGCCTTACGAGGGGCACACTGAAATGATCGGGAATAGAATATAATAATATATATATATATATATATAGAATTACTAATAAATCGAAAAGATCTGAATCGGGTCGAATAACTTGTTTTAATTGCAAAGAACTCGGTCACCCCAGCTATAATTAATGTAAAAAGCCGTTTTTAAAATGTAGTCGTTGTAATTTTCTAGGCCATTTGTCTAATTCGTGTCCAAAAACAGAAACCGCACAAAACTGGACAAAGAAAAGAACGTGCTAAAGGTCTCTAGTCAAGTATCTGCGAGTATATATACTTTTTCTATACACATAAATGGTATAAATGTTCAATGTCACCTGGATTTAGGGAGCGAATGTACATTAATTCGGTTGAAGGACGCCTTACAGTTAGGGTTTATTTGGAATACGAATGATTTACCTTATTAAAAGGACTCGGCAATGTACCGTACCAACCTATTGGTAGGTCGCTAGCTACTATTGAGGTACAAGGAATTATTGAAAAGGATATAGAAATATTAGTTGTTAATGATCATCTCATAAACTATCCAGTCCTTCTAGGGCATTCATTTTCAGAACCACTCGGTATTAAAATTACTAAAACTATGGATAAGTTGGAGATTAGTAAAACTCCTAGCGCTAAGATACACTTGAAGTGCTGCAAGCAGACTTACATTAACCCCGAAACATTACAAACTGTCGCGGTAAAATCAAAGCCTGACCTTTCTTGTGCTGATACGGGAGGTATGCGTGGACAAAATGGTTCTGAATTTTATTTGTTTCCGGGAGAGTATGAATTAAAAAATGGAGAAGGATGTCTTCTTATTTTAAATCCGAGAAATAAGGGTTTGATTCTAGAACGTGAACAGTTGTTGGTACGTAGTGTGCTAATGGATAATTGTAAATATGTGAATAAAGTTAATCTGACTGACAGTAATGAAAGATCTGAGCCCGTTATAGGGGACAACCTTAACGGAGGAGAAAAACAAATGGTTAAGGATTTACTTCTGAGATATAGTAGCTGTTTCTCTTCCTGTCTTAAAGATCTTGGATTTACAGTTGTATTAGAAATGGACATACAATTAAAAGACGAAGAACCGGTCGTTTACAGGCCTTATAGGCTCTCTTATGCTGAAATGGAAGATGTTGGGCATATGGTGGCAGAAATGTTTGATTTTGGTATAGTTAAAGAGTCCTCATCATCATATGCAAGTCCCATCGTATTGGTGAAGAAGAAAAGTGGCGAGAAACGAATGTGTGTTGACTACAGAGATTTAAATAGTAGGACAAAGCGAGACCATTATCCTTTGCCTCGAATAGAAGACCTGCTTGACCAATTAGCTGGTCATAAAATGTTCATATCGCTTTATTTGGCGTCGGGCTACTATCAGATTATCATTTCAGAAAAATCACAAGAGAAAACCGCATTTGTTACGCCAGACGGGCAATACGAATATACGAGAATGCCCTTTGGTCTGGCAAATGCGCCGTCGGTTTTACAAAGAGCCATGCATAAAATTCTTAATAAAGCACAGGTAGGTTATGTACTTGTATACATGGATGTCGTTTTAATACCAACGCGTAGCTTTGAAGCAGTACAGAGACTAGAAGAAGCTCTAAATTTAATCAAAAAAGCACGCTTAACTCTAAAAATGTAGAAATGTAAGTTTATGTTTGATAAATTAGGCTTTTTAGGTTTTGAGATAAGTGGTGATGGTACACAGCCAGGCTCTGCAAAGACCGAAGCAGTCTTAAAATTTCCTACTCCCTTAAATCAACATGACGTCAGACGTTTTTTAGAACTTGCTAGTTTCTTTAGAAGATTTGTCAAGGATTTCGCTTTGATAGTTAAACCATTACCCAAAAAAAAAACGCTTCATGGAAATGGGGTTCAGAAGAAGCTGCCGCATTTGCAGAAATTAAAAATCGGTTGATCAGTAGACCAATTCTCGCATTATACAATAAGAATTTAGAAACTCTCTTGCATACGGATGCGTGTAGGATTGGTATCGCGGGTATTCTTCTACAAAAAGACAAGAATCATTTTTGGAGGGCTGTAGCATATTATAGTCGTCAAACCACTGTAGGTGAGCAAAAACTTCACTCGTTTGGGCTCGAAACTTTAGCTGTGATAGAGTCGTTAAGCAAATTTAGAGTCTACTTGCTAGGTCTCCGGTTCAAAATACTTACGGATTGTAACTCGTTACGCACTACACTTACAAAAAGAGATGTAGTCCGGAAAATTGCGAAATGGTGGGTACAGTTACAAGAATACGACTGTGAAATTTAATATAAGGCGCATTAAAGAAATATTGACTGATTCGAATTCCCCAAATGTAGTGAGTACATTTCAAAATTATAAATTAAAAAACGGACGTGTCTACAGTATTATATCTGATGATATTATCAGATGGGTAGTGCCTAGAAGCGCACGCTGGCAAATCATGGAAGTCAATCATGACGACGTCGGCCATTTCGGGGTTGAAAAGACCTTAGATCCTATTCGGGCATTGTATTGGTTTCCCAAAATGAGAAAGTTTGTCGCTAAATATGTGTCAGCATGTTTAGAATGTGCGCACCATAAAATGCCATCTGGTCCGCGACAGGGTCACCTACATTCCATAGAAAAGGTAGACGTCGCGTTCCATACTGTTCAAGTGGATCATGTAGCGCCTTTAATTAAGAGCAAGAAAAAGAATTCATATAGTTTAGTAGTAATAGATGCATCAGAAACCATAAGAGTTATAAGGAATCTTATTGGGTATTTTGGTACACCAACCCGTCTTTTCACCGACCGGTAGCTGTTTTACTAGTAAAGTTTAAAAGTTTTATACAGGCCCTGGGTATAAAACACGTAATGAATGCAGTAGCTACGCTACGCAGACTAAATAGAACTATATTGGCATCGTTGGGAGCGATGAATCATGGGAAATATTCAAAGACTTGGGATGACAATCTCTCTGATATACAGTTGGGTATTAACACAACAGTACACGACGTCACCAAGAAAACCCCAAGCGAATTATTATTTGGGCGCAGAGTAACAAATCCATCTCAAGGTATATTAAGTGAGGTAATATCCGATGTAGGACATGGGATAGTAGGAGGCCAAATTGACGAAGTTAGATTGAATGCCCACTGTCTGATGCAAAATCAGGCGAAGGTCAGTGAAGAACGGTATAATAGAAATAGATAGGCGGCAAAAATATATAAAGAGGGTGATCTAGTACGAATTGTAAGAGCAGTCTCATGGTAGCGGACAGTCTAAAAAGTTAGAACCTAAGCTACAGGGACCTTACCGTGTAATTAAAGTCTTACCAAATGACCGTTACGTAGGATACTCCTTTATCACGAAAAGGCAGGCGGTATGAAGCTGTTACTGCAGCAGACAAAATGCAACCTTGGCTAAATTTCAAATCAATCTCTGATAGTGATACTGACAGTGATAATAGTTGTTCCGAGGCCATTGAGTGACAAAATAATTAAATTTAGTATAAGTACTTGCGTATAGTTCATTTAAGCTTCTTTAACAATGATTTCATTCGCATAGTTAATAAACGTAACAAGTAAATTAAAATAATCATTCCTACTCCTATTCCTACATGACAAGTCCAAATGTTGGGTATGAGCGTACGATCGGCGCTTATAACAAACATGTGGCATTTGAAATAGCCTGCATATTGTGGGCATGACTGGCACGATGAAGTGTCGCCCAATGAGAAGCAACATGAAGTCTATACTCTATAGTGAATAAGGATTCTGCATGTTGTGGGCATGACTGGCACGATGACGTGTCGCCCAATGAGAAGCAACATGCAGTCTATAGTGAGTAAGGATCGAGTGATTTTTTTTTCCCGAAGAAAAGCAAGAAGTAGTGACAAAACAACATTAACGAAGAGTTAGAAGAGAGTTTTGTAGAGAACGATTCTTGAACATTTAAATATGTTTTGATTAGTTACATTCTTATTAATAGTTAGAGAATTGTAAATTTAATTCTAGTGTGTAAGTAGTATTCGTATACAAATGTGTAAATCACTGTTTGTAAAACTTGATGAGGAAAAGTTGTTATTTTTGTAAAAATATTATATCCAATAGGATACGAAAAATAAATACAGAATTGTAGATTTAATTCTAGTATGTAAGAAGTATTCGTATACAAATGTGTAAATCACTGTTTGTAAAACTTAATGAGGAAAAGTCGTTATTTTTGTAAAAATATTATATCCAATAGGATACGCAAAATAAATACAGAATTATTGTAGATTTAATTGTAGTATGTAAGTAATATGCGTTACAAATGTGTAAATCACTGTTTGTAAAACTTAATGAGGAAAAGTCGCTCTTTTTGTAAAAATATATTAAATAGCATACGAAAAATAATATAAGTAATTTGTTATGAAATGCTAACATATAAGCATTTGTTTATCTCTTTTGGAAACCCCAACGAAGGCACTCGTTGAAGATCGGATGGCCGAGCTGTTACAAATATTAAAACTAAAGTCTACTGTACTTTAAATTCTACAGACATTGTTTCTCTGATCTAGCTCCTGACAACTTAACCTAGTCTTTGCTAAGTAAGTTGTCATTCGATAACTAACGTGTTTTATGCAAACGATCAGCAAGCCAGTTGATCTTCAACAGTTGACCAGAGTGGTCGCCTTAAAATACCTATCAGTTCTCTGTTCCAAGTATTAAGTGAAGTCATTATAATAATTATATTCTAATAAAGTGCTATTGCGAAGAAAGCGTTTTAATAGACGACCTAAAACTTTATGCCATAGAAACCTTTCCCACACGTTTTTTAACAATTCTTTTAAATTTCGTAACACATTTTTTTTGTACATTTTCTGGGATCATATTCTAGAAGCATATACATCGCCCCACAAAAGACTTACTAACTCAACCCAACCGAGTACTAGGCATACCAAGTTTATGTTTGTTCCTTGTGTTAACATTATGAATGTCACAGTTTCTATAAAATTCCTCAATGTGCTTATGAAGATACAGAGCCAAAAATAACCAAAACCATGTTATAACCAAAATATTATGTTTATTGCTTTTCAAAATACTCTCCTTTACATTTTAAACATTTTTTATGCGATCGAGCAATTTTTTAAAACAGGAGGACCACAGATCTGAAGGCATGTTTTCTACGTGCTGATTGAACGCTATCACTGCCTCTTCTGAATTCGTTACAGTGAAACCTCTCATCAAATCTTTGGTTTTGGGTAAAATACAGAAATCACAGAGGCTGTTTTTTAACAGCCTGGGTAAACAAATGGTAGAATACCACTCGGCATTAACTTTGTAATTTTGTTGACAGCAGTTGAAGATCGCCCTTCACGAATTTCGACATGTAAAGAAAGCCAACGTCTCTAAATTTAGTAAACCATCGCCTCACGATGCTCAGGCAAGGTGCTTCTCTCCCAAAAGCATTTTGAAGACGAGTCTTGCGGAGAGAAAGAACTTTTAAAATCATAAAAAATCATAGCTTTAAAATGTTTTCGACTAAATTCCATTTTCGTTGCGTACGTAGATCTTTGATGTGTGATAAAAACAATTGACAAATGATTTCCCGTCAATTGTTTTTTTTAATTTCTAAGAAGGTTGCAACGTTTTAAAATATATAACATTCGAATTCGTTCCGATTAGCTAGTGCAAAACTTTTAGTGTGCCCCACAATGACGTTCAATACATATAGACAATAATGCCCCTCGTACAAAATCAAAGCCGAAATATGGCACATGTCACAAATGACATCATAATCAGCTTCAACTTCTATGTCTATATATTTCTGCGTTTACTCCAGTTTTTTCAAATTTTATGTGTAAATAGGCAGCAAACCTAGACGAAAAAGATGGTTACTATAGGCCTTACGTTCGTCAGTCTGTCCCTATTTTCCGATCAAGATCAGTTCAGTTAGAGGTTTTTTACGTTTTTAATCAAAAATCACTCATATTATAAAGGGGAAAGTTTGCATGTTTATGTATTAGCTTGTGTTTATTTTTGTTACTTCTTTACGGTCTAATGGGATTTGGATTTAATAAGTTAACCTTTAATGAGAGAAACTAATACTCAAATATAATATTTTTATTTGCATAAAATAATTGATTAATCTGGTTAATTAAATGTTAAGTTCCTTGAATAAAATAGAATTTGTCTTTTAGACTTAGATATCTTTTCCAGGATATCTTTTTGGTATATGTAGTGTAAGCGGACATTAACATAATTATATTTGTATGACAGCTTTTGTCAGGTTGTTGCGAATGGCAGGTTTCAGTGGAAGTCTCGTACACCAAAAAAAGTCGTGTTGAAACATAAAATATTTACATTTAATAGATCATTGTATAAGAATATGTGGTATTAATTTTCTTTTTTTTTATAAAGTTGGGAGTCATAAGTTAAGTTTGTTTTTTTAAGAAGTTTTGGGGTTATGTTACGACCCCGTTTGCTTGACTTTTAGAGATCAATACCTACACAAATAATTGAAACAAAATCATTCTAATATACACACGTACATACATATGTATATGTATAAATAAACGGTCAGATAAAAAAGCAAGAAACATAACTGAACCAAAATATATATATACGCGTCGAATTGAGAAGCTTCCTTGTGCGATGTTTCCGGGACGATACGACATGGGTACCTTCAAAAAACGCGCGTACACGTTCTTTAAAGGCCGGCAACGCTCTTGTGATTCTTCTGGTGTTGCAAGATAATGTGGGTGGCGGTGATCACTAACACCAGGTGACCCGTACGCTCGTTTGTCCTCCTATTCCATAAAAAAAAACCTTTTTTGAAGTCTGTTAAATGCTACCTACTGCTCAACTAGCAACAGCGGTTTTCTTCGTGTAAAACCACAATTTTCTCATGTTCTAGGATACTTTAGAACTCCCACCAGGCAGTCTACTACTACTACATAATATACTACTTGCATATTTTGAATAACAAAAACAACTTTTCATTAAATGGTCTTTATTGAGACATATCTTATCTACATGTAGTATAGAAACGTATGGATAGCGGCGCCTTTTCAATTACCTACACTCTTAAAATAACGTCATCCAAGAAGTTAGCTGGTCGCGTCACATCCCCAGATGATACTCATCACATGGGAGCAACACCCCACAGTTCTCAGCCCTACAATGCAGTTGCAATAATAGCTTATTATTGCTTCTCTGCCACGATTACCTACTTCAGTTACAATAAAAACAAAGTATGTTTTTCCTGAAGAGTGGCGAGACTTTATATTTGTCCGAAGCAGCATTGGATTTATTCCCTGCAATCACAGGTATTTGGTCACGGCTCACTTCTAGTGTGTAAATACCGTGAAACCTGAAATGTTCACCGACATTTGAACGCGCCTGCTTTATTTAATAGGTGCCACAAGCAAAAAGAATGAAGTCGGCCATAGTTTGAAGCAAATAATTGGAACTCTTCTGAGTGTATAAGTATGTTGCGTGTGCGATTGTAATGGCTGGTTTTTGCTCTGACGGAAGATCAGGGTCCCCAAGAGTAGCATCTGCAACAATTGAATTTTTTGCTGCCACTTGCTCTCTGCCACACGCACGATCGGCATTTTTGCTGCAATAGTTCAGATTCGACTCCACAATCACAGCACAAAATAAGACGTATAAACACAACACAGCGTCCTTATCGCAAAATCAAAACAACGTAATAAGCGTCCTTTCACAAACTGTACAGTTTTTTGAATGAAGGAGTACAAACTCAACTCAACATCGTTGGGAAAAGATGTAGTAATAAATAAGCCAATGTTTCAAAAAACACACAGTACACGACATAAAACAGCTAGTAGAGTTTCACTCAGGGGTGGGACAGTCGCCTTATAGAGACGTTTTCAGAAAAGTGTAGTGCCATGTGATAGTTGGCCCCAAAATTAAAGCTTTGTCAGCTGTCACTCGCTTTGAAACCTGCCCACTGGTCATAAAATGGCGGCTACTTCTAGCGTTTGCAGTTTGCACATGTATGTAGCTCTCGTGTTCCATTTTGCATATTTTTGGTATTGAAATCGAAGTGTAAGTGCGTCGAGTCGAGCCTTGTGCTCCTCCGCCTTGCTGTTGCGAATTCACTCCAAAAATCTACTTATTCTGTGTATTTCTACTTTTTGTGATAGAGACACTTTTGTTTGTGGAATTTATGAACTTTGGTGTAATGCCGAGACGTTGTGCTTTCGGTTGTGCGCTCCGTGGTAAGTAAATTATTCTCTTAAATCTTAATAGTATAGTTTATTGACTTATGTTGTGATAAATAAAGTATCATATTAGGTTTGTTCTACTCTCAGGTTCTACTACCGGTCCGTAGATTGAATTTGCAATCATGGTTAAAACTATTATAAACATACCGGTTTTCTGTATCTTGCCCCAAAGATTAAACTCCAACCCCTCATATCACCTTATGTCAGATTTCAGACTCCCCCTGACTTATATGGTTTAATAATAATTGACAGCTGTGCTGGCTTCTGACACCATTTTTATCAAGAGAAAAGTCAATATATGAGTCCAAAATCTAATACTAGCCCAATGGTCATAACACTAGGTTATCACAATTTGTCTGATGACTTTAATAGTCACTCAATTTATTTAATAATGTTAATTATTATTTTCAGAGATTCCAATGCATAGTTTCCCAGATGCTATCAATTTCTTGAGCAGTTTAAAACTTGGGTCAGTCTTGTTGGTGGAAACCCTTAAACATCTGATCTTGAATGTTATAAGAAGAGAATTTGTGATATACACTTTTCTGACAGACACAGAAATCATAATCAATGGCTCATCAGCTCAATCATAACATTGGCAGTTCCGATGCTTCATCTGCTTGGTAAGTCCCATAATTTAACAGATATTGAGTTAATATTCGATTCTATTCCTAACTCTGTCAGATTTAGTCACACCACTAAGAATCTTTGTTGAGTTGATGGTTTTTTTGAAGGTATGTATCGTATTGTATCATTCTGGAAACACCTGATTTTCTTACACAGTTGTGATTACAAAATTCAATGGTTGCATTGCATTATCTATGATAATCATTAAATAATGAAACATAATCTTTACATATTCACATTAATTTTCAGGACAACTACAGAGTCAAGTAATCTTAGGACAAGCTTCATCCACACAACATTTACTGCCTACAATAATACAACAAGACTGTTCAGGTAAATAATTTTTAAAACTTATTTACAATGTCATAAAGGTTACTATAACATAAGAGACATTCTTAATGATACCACAGAAATGGCATGGAGCGGCCACCCTCAGGGTATTAAATAATAAATTTTATTGCATGATTTAACATTGTCACCATATTTTTATGTTAAAAAAAGAAGCCCGCTGAGTATCTTATGCCCTTACTTCTCAAGTCTGAGGTACACTTTTTCCAATAGGTAGTACTGACTTTCTGTAAGTGATATTATATCCTATTTCAAATAAAATATTCAGAAAGAATATAAAGTCAAACTCAGTCAAAGGGCATTGACAATTTGATTTTGTTCTGCTTTTAATCTCATGTCTTTTATGTATCTTCTTAAAATTATTGATATTTATGGACATACATATACAAAATTTTGATGTATTTCTTGGTTGTAATTTTAAAATCTTGGGCCCATAAAATGTTATTGATTGAAAATCCCACATTTGATCTTGATCTTTATGTCATGTTTTCATATAATATAGTCTTCATAATTTCATTTCAGTTACATAAGATTTTACAAATCACAATAAAAGTTCTCCGGTTCTCTGTGGCATACAAATAATAAATAATCATTAATCTATTATTATATTTATTATTTACAGAGCCATATGTGAGCAACTTTATTTTAGAAAAAGCATCAACTTCAACATTCCATCCTGTGACTGCAGGTAAAATTCACATTTTTTTTTTTCAATTTGTTGGCTATTATCAAATATAATAAATATATAAATTAATGATTATATTTTGTTTTGAACACATACCAAAATATTATATAATATAATATATTTCTATCTATTATACACAACTAAACCATAAATAAAAACAAAATTTTATAATTTTAAATGTTGTGAGTAGTGTCGGTATGTCTTTTTTGCTATAATGGTTTTGTTCGACAGCTAATTTCCACTTGTGATTTAATTTGAGCTCTAGACTCTTAAGAAATGCTGCCCTGGTTCTACATTTTCTGAGTGCTACTTCATTATGATTTGATTTTTGGTTTTATTTTTATTTTTCTCCATTATCGTCTGATTGAAATTGACAATTGAAATGATTTGAAAAGTATAGTTAAAATTCACTCTGACAAAGTGGGCAACAAACTACATAAGTATTATTTCCAATTTATTTGATGTAATATTACAACACTCATAAGAAATTAAACATAATAAGAAATTCGAAAGGTCTTTATTTAACAAACATTAACCATAAATGTGACAGTAGTTTTATAACAGCAGATTAATGCATGACATGACATAAGACTATTGAGCCAAATGTCTTTTTTGATGAAGGCTGCATTGGTACCTGATAGGATTGAGAACAGCTAATGTCCGTTTGGGAATGAAATTTTGAATATATTTTTATTCATTACTAGCTGACCCGACAGACGTGCTGTACATATTAAATTCTTCTTCTTATCAAAACCTTTACTGGACTTCCTCAAAAATTCAAGACCGAAATTAGCCAAATCGATCCAGCCATTCTCAAGTTTTAGCAAGACTAACGAACAGCAATTAATTTTTATATATATAGACTTTAAGACTGAATCCTTTTTCATATTGTCCATTTATTTTATACCATATAATACATATATTATACTATACAATTTGTAAATTAAACATTCTTTCACAGATCTAATGGCTCCACAGCGCACAAAGATCAAGCATCTTCAAGCAGAAATATCGCGCTTGCGAAAAAAAGGACAATCTTTCAAAGCAAGGTTAAAAAGTGGTGCAGATCGATCAATCGAATTTTGTCAGGAAAATTAACATATGTGGGTGAAGGCGAAACAAAAACAGCTGCCCAACAATATTATGATAAACATAAACATTATAAAAATAAAAAATAATATGCAAACATTGCTTTTTATTTCTCCCACCCAATCAATTCAATTACTCATACCAACACTACTAAATCCTATCGTTTATGTTCTATGTTGTGGCAAAATTAAATAATTAAAACTCTACGCGCAATTTCAACATGGTAAAAAATTGCAATACCTACATTAAAAAGTAGAGTTAGTTATTTAATTACGTCACAACATTAAAAATGAATTTCATAATTTCGAGCTAATATATAGTTATTTTCGGGGCCAATATTCAGATGGCGCTAGTTTTCAAATAGACAGCTCATAATGCGTAGAGAGGGCTCTCTTTTCCCTATATATTATTATACTCTTTGGTTTCACGTTTTTGTAAATGTGAAATTCAAATACCCTGATTTTCACTTTGACATGACAGTTGTTCTTTTTTGGCTTTCAAGATTTAAAACAATCGATGGGCATCCCCGAAAAAGTTTGTAAAATAATTTTAATAAATGGCGTTCCGTTTCTGTTTGTAAATCGAGTTTTATTTAATTATTTTCTTTCCCCTACTTTAAAGAAATATTTGAAAAACTGAAAAAAGAGCCAGTTGCGAAATACTAAAGATAGGAAAATATAAACCCAAAACATTCTTTTAATAGGGCGGTACACCAGCTGCCGTGCTCATTTAAATGTGGTTAAATCCAAAAAACTTAATCGTTTAGTGGTGTAATATAAATATGCTTATTTGGTTTGTAAATTTCTTCGCCATTCATTCTCTTGCTAATAACATTGATTTATTAATTAGATTGTATAAAACATAATTATTTTCATACTTTTTAGTATATATTATATCTATTATTTTGGAATAGTGTTTCTGAAGTCAGTTGTTTTTTTTTTATTATCATATATTATTATCATATCATATATTATATTGACATTAGCAACTGGTTTTGAGAAGGTTAATTAAGTATTATCAGTTAAAAAAAAATTAACAAAAAACAGCCGACTTCATAAACACTATTCCAAAACAATAGATGTAATATGCACTAAAAAGTATAAAAATAATTGCGTATTTTATACAATCTAATTATAGTTACGATTATTGCTATTTTTGGACTACAATTACTTGACCATAACTATGTTATGGAAGACTTAAATATCCGGATAGCATAAAAAAGATTAGGCCTAGTATCGTTAATTTACTCCTAAGAATTGAAGAGTTCCATTATTTTGTCATGGATTCTGTAATCAGAACCTAACCAAACTCTCTTTGAAGTATATCCTTTCCAATAAAAAGAATCATCGAATTTGGTTAGCGCGATATTGAGTAATTCGTAAATGTATCATCCACTTTGCTATACCTATGTATAACAAATTTAGGACTTTTATGGTTTTCTCACGGATGAAATTGTCAGATCCGGACCAAATTACAATGGGACCACACGGGAAGCACCAGCTTTCAAATAAAAATGAATTATCAAAATCGGTTCACACCCAGTCGGAAGTTTTGAGGTAACAAACATAAAAAAAATACCAACGAATTGAGAACCTCCTCCTTTTTTGAAGTCCGTTAAAAAAGGATTTTCTTAATAGAATAAATATGTATATTAAACTTACCACTGGTATTACTTCGTTTTATGTTTCTATCTATTATTTGAGAACACATCGCAATGTTTTGGATTTGGTTGTTTACTTCTTCGTCATCAGAATTCTCTCCGTCAGAATTTTGAGTCACAGGAACAGCCCCGTCAATCCTATTTAAGATCACCACTGGCTCCAAATGCAATGGATGTATACCTGTAAACAAAGAGTGAGTGAGTGATTAGGATTACCAACACTCAATACAACCAGATATTATACAGGATGTCCCAAAGTTATGGGACATGAAGGGAAAGTACCTTAAATATCGAAGATAGGCTATTTTACTTAAAGAAGACTTTATGTTATTTTTAAAAGTTAGTAATTCTGCATTCAAAGATTTTCTAAAACTTACTTGCCTCGTCTGGGAATCGAACCGACTTAAATGTAAAAAAAACACCCCTACTTTTATGATGCCAATCGAAAGAAAGGCCAAAAACTAATAACTCTACTTAAGTAACATAGTATTTGTCATAATATCTAGAATATCTAGTAATTTTTAGAAAATCTTTGAATGCAGAAGTACTATCCTTTAAAAATGTAGTCTATAAGTAAGTCTTCTTTCAGTAAAATAGCCTATCTTCGATATTTAACGTACTTTCCCTTCATGTCCCATAACTTTGGGACACCTGTATAATATATATATACTAGCTGCCCCGACAGACGTTGTTCTGTAGATAGTAAAAAAACAACTATTTTATATTTCAAAACATCAAAAATTATTTCGTAAATATGCTCCCTGTTGTTAGAATGAAATTGTTTCACAGCGAAACTGTCAAACCGTGCGTCACTAAATTCTCTCATAGAAAATATGTCCATACAAAACAAATATTGAAAATAAAAATATTTATGGGTCCCAAATCGAAATAAAAACTACCCTATCTCTCAAGTTGAACCAAACTGCACTCCATGAAGTAATCACCATTAAAATCCGTTCATTAGTTTAGGAGTCCATTATGACACGAGATTTATATATATTAAAATTAATGCAATAATATAATAATAAAATAATATTACTTAAATTAGGCTATATTGCAAAATGTCTTAATTGTCACTTATTTTTAATTTTTATTAATACTAAACAGTTACTGGTTTAAATCGTATTTTACATTTGAATGTTTTGTTTTATTTATATTGCATTGGTATTGTTTTTAATTAATGTTTGTATTAAGTGACCATAATTGTACCAGCCATGTAGGTGTGCTGTTGTTCATATTATGAGCTATATAGGTATGCTGTTGTACATTCTTCATGGGTGTCATTTTCATGGTTTTGTGGGTCAACAATTACGAATATTGGGTCAAAATCGAAACCCAAGAAGGCACCTATGAAAATTACCAACTTCTCTTCATGGGTGTCATTTTCATGGTTTTCGGGGTCAACAATAACGTATATCGGGTCAAAATTGAAATCCAAGATATAACAACTCTTCTTGACATAATACGGTGGTAATTATTGATAAGAAGGGTAGAGCTTCTTGTGGTTTAAAAGAGGTAGAAATTTTTTTTTGCATGTAGGGTATCATTAGATAGGTCTGTCAATATCAAATTTTGAGATTTTTTTATTAGATTGGTAATGGAATGTGTTTTGTAAATATTGTGGGTGAAAAGCCGAAATGTAAAAATTTCTATATTTAGGGAATGAAAAATTATTTTACCATGTGGGATATTGTTAGACTGGCCTTTTATAATATAATTTAAGTTAATGAATTCTAATTTTGACGATGTAAATGACACCTATGAAGAACATTTTCAGATTTCATAGGCACCATCATGGATTTCGATTTTGACCTGATATTCGTTATAGTTGACTCCAAAAACCATGAAAATGACACCCATGATGAGAAGTTGGTGTATTTCATAGGCGCCATCTTGAATTTCTATTTTGACCCGATATTCGTTATTGTTGACCCCGAAAACCATGAAAATGACACCCATGAAGAGAAGTGGGTAAATTTCAAAGGTGCCATCTTGGATTTCGATTTTCACCCGATATACGTTATTGTTGACCCCGAAAACCATGAAAATGACACCCATGAAGAGAAGTTGTTAAAATTCATAGGCGCCATCTTGGATTTCAATTTTGACCCGGTATTCGTTATTGTTGACCCCGAAAACCATGAAAATGACACCCATGAAGAAGTTGGTAAATTTCATAGGCGCCATCTTGGATGTCGATTTCATTGACCATATATTTAGAGATGAACTAATAAATCACTAATTCTACAAAAAAATACAGAAACATAATTTTTTGAAAATCTGACTGCGTACAAAATATGTAAAGTATCAAAGACAGTATTGTAGAGCTTATAAAAAATATTCATGTTCGTACAGACATCTTTTCGAGTACGAGCTGATGCTTACAACCGACACAATGTCTACCCACGACAGCGGCCGAGCGCAGACTGACGTTGTTTCAATAGATCTTTCTGCGCAATGCGTACGGAGTGACAAAATAAAATAACCCTTAATACCACTCTATAAAGCTCATGCTTATCAGAAAAATATATATGAATTTTAGACGATTCAATTTTATTTTTTTCTGAGATATTTATAACATATTCATTAATTTATTTCCCGTGTTTTTGAAAATATTATATCTGCTTGACTTAAGTAAGTTTTAAGAGACAAAATTATGTAAGTAGTAGCAGAAAACTGATCCTGAATTGACGAAATGGGGCTTCCATTTCGTCAATTTTGTTTGAAGAGGCATAAAATATCAAAATTTCAAAGCAAAAATTTCCCGCTAATTGGAGATAAAGAAGTAATCTATTTGTGGCAATTTTTAGTTTTGTTAGATTAAGTTTTATTTCATTACAAACTCTGCCGAAATATATCATATTTTTGTCGGGTTCGTAAACGCGTCCTTAAACACTTCTAAATACCTTGTTCAGCTTTTGTATTTATTTATTCTTGAAATTTTTTCCCTTTGTATTCCTTATTACTTTATTTCTCCCAGTTGAGTTTTTTTTTTCTATTTGATATGTAAATTCTATCTTTGGAAACGTGTAATTAGCTCATATTCTTCTTCTGTATTTATTGACTAATTTCTTTAAATTAAGCTGTAAGTTTTATTTTAAAATATAATATAAATAATATAGAAGTTTTAATCCTGTTGATGTTAAAATTAATGATTATAATAGGGATCCCCATGTCTGATTACTTCCAATGTATTGACCTAGAAATTCATAAGTTATATTATAAAAACAGATTTTTGTCCACGTGAAATAAATTGCGTTTTGTCTAAATAAAACTGCTGTATTACACCTAGTAACACTAGTAATTATGGAAAGTAACGTTTGCCCAGTACAACTCAAAGGAGCAATAAATATCTTATTTTGATTGACAGATTTGTGGTGGTTGGTGAGTTCACTGATACAAAGATTTTACATGATTCATCATTGCGCCCGCCGCACCGCCGATCAGTTGGTAAAAGACGAAGGAAGTTATTAACCAATATGAAGACATGTTAAAGATACAATTCTAGCAAAAAAATAATTTAAAGTTATGTTATGTGGTGAAAACAGACAAGCAGAAACAATATTTTAAGATGAACTATAAGCTAAGTTATTCTACTAAAGGTGCCAGTCATAAAGATCAAAAATTGACATGATCCGTATTCTACGAAGCAGGCCTGTTGCAGTTATTTTGTAAGTTTAATAAAGTAGATCGAAAACAACTTTTGCACTGTAATATTGGGAAGTTCAAGAAATCATATACATGCTTGGATTTGTGTTTGGATTGATATGCCGATAGATAATGGACTGATTTTGTTATATATAATTACACAAAAAACAATGAAAGATAATAATATATATAAAATATAAATCAGTTGACGGCCTCTTAACTTTAAGTACCCTCTTATTTTCAAACGGACTACGGAACTTACTCAGTCAATTATTCTTACTTGGATGAGAGGAGTAGGACATTCATCTGATGGTAATAGATACGCCCTGCCCATACAGTGCCGCTCTGGATTCTTGAAAAAATCCAAAAATTCTGAGCAGCACTACAATTGCGCTCGTTACCTTGAGGCATAAGATGTTAAGTCTCGTTTACCCAGTAATTTAATTTAATGTAATGTAATTATTATATAAGAGACACTAAGATACATGGACCTTTAATATAACAAAGATATAAGGTGTTTAGGCATGGGAACCCTTGATATATTTGTGACCCCTTGATGTTTATAATACAAAGATCGCTTAGCGGCCCATACACTCTTGTAAGACCTTGTTATAAAGTTTCTAATAGTACATACCCATAACTGTTTCCAAGACCCCAGCCACAAGTTATAATAACAGCAACTCATTGTGAATATCACATCTTAATATATGTAAATTACGTGACAACGTTGTTTGTCCGCGATGGACTTCTAAACTAATGAACGGATTTAAATGGGGATTACTTCATGGGGTGCAGTTAGTCCAACTTGAGAGATAGGAAAGTTTTTATTTCGATTCGGGACCCATAATTATTTTATTTCCAATTTTTCCAAGTTTTGTATGGACATATTTCTTGTGAGAATTTATTGACGCACGTTTTGACAGTTCTGCTGTGAAGCAATTTCATTATCACAATAAGGAGCATATGTTACGAAATCATTCTTGATGATATGAAATATTGTTGACAAATCCATAAAAAACAGTATATTATTTATTATGTAGAGAACAACGTCTGTCGGATCAGCTAGTGTGTTATAAAATTGACATGCTTATTAACACATAGTTTTAGAGTAATCATTAGGTAAAAACCTAAATACTCGGTGGTAAAAAAAGTAAATCCATGTGTTGTAATAATAATATTATGTTCTAAACTTTAAAATCTCAATTATCCAAATGGTACTCTAGTAAGTCTTTTGTTGGGCGATGTATATGCTTCTATAATATGATCCCAGAAAATGTACAAAACAAATGTGTTACGAAATTTAAAAGAATTGTTAAAAAACGTTTGTGTGGGAAAGGTTATTATAGCATAAACGATTTTCTTAATGACACCACGGACTGGGAATAAAGCGAACACCCTCAGGCTCTTTAATTATAAATGTTTATTGTACGATATTACATTATAATCCATATTTTATATTAAAAAAAAAGCCCGCTGAGTTTCTTGCGTCCTTTTTTCTCAGGTCTGAGGCAGTCTCTTTTGAATGGGTGGTAGATTTTGACGTTCAATAAGTGATTTTAAATCCTATTTTGAATAAAAATATTTGAATTTGAATTTGTACAAGTGGCGCTGTCTAGTTTCATTAAGAATAAATATAGGCGTGAATTGTCGCTTTTGTCTTCGTCCGTTACATTATGTAGCTTGCTTTTTTGTGCAACATATTGTGCTAATGTTTACTAAAATTTCTCCAGAATAGTTTTACCTCTCTTAATTCGATCAACCGTTTTAACAAAATCAATGTCAAGAGAAGAGTATCAATAGTGGCAGAATGATCCTGTAGCCGGAAACTCTGCTTCATGGTTTTAAAATTAAAAATTATATTTTTATAATTGCTAATAAAATGGTCGCTAAATACATTTATTTATTAACGGTGTGTGTGGATTGATGCATCTACCGGATCATGGCCTACTATTATTGTTGATTCAGTAATAGTCGGCCATGACTATACTCAATAACTCTTGTTTTTACATATTAATTCACATTTTTTTAGTATTTGGAGTTTGAGTATTATTGTTGTACCACTTTACATATATTGTAACTATAATGAATAGTGAGTGAGTGACAATGAGTTTCTTGCCCCTCACCCTCAAAGGCGGTTTAACAAGAAAAGTCATTTCCTTGATCTGCATGAATAAAGTGATTTTGATTTGATTACCCTAAAGGATTGAACTTTTGATTACTGTTAGTGTTGGCACATGAACAAGTGTATGGATTGGTGCATATGTTAGATATATTTCAGATTACCTAAGTCACCGAAGCATAGAATATCAAAACCTAGTTGGCTTCAAACAAGAACAAATATAGTGACTAAAAAACTGGAAGTTTTGGAAGGAATACTCACTGGTCAGGAGCACACCTCTTTTGCCAATTCACACGTCACTAATACTTAATGTTTTGGTAATCATATATAACTACTGGTAGACTTAGCACTATAACTTGAACGTACACTGTTGTCCAGGCGATTGATCGATCTTAGACCTTAAATTTCTATACTTTTCGTGAGCGTCGATGCGGTTACGCACGCGGCCATTAAGAGTTCTATATTGACAGTTTGCCAGATGGCGCACATCACGGATGTGCATGTAAGGAGGGAAAGTTTGAAATGGATTGAATTTATGGATTTCAGGACAAGTATAAGGGATTATTCTGAAGCCGCAACATTTCCCCCCACCTGAAACTATCCAGGGGTTTCACAAGACATTCACTGCCCGGCAACATCTAGGCATCCAATAGCTCAGACAGTGACTAGACATACATAGAAAAAAACAAACTAGTAACATAAATTTATAAGTAGGTATGTACTCGATGGTGCTTGAAATGGAAAGAGAGTGAATGCAGGAAACATGGTGAATGGAGCTTTGCACTCCTTTATGAACAGTCAGAAGGTGTCTAATTAGGCTCGCTTGGCTGTGCATGAGGGGGTGTTGGTTCCAACACTCATGTACGTGAAAGTTGGGTATGGCAGAAGAAACATGAAAGCAGAATAAATGCAGTTGAGATGAGAGCGTTGAGAAGTATGATAGGAGTTACACTGAGTGACAGGATAAGAAATAGTGAGATAAGAAAACGTGGTCTGAAAGAAGATGCTGTGACAAAAATTGAGAAAGGTATGCCGAGATGGTTTGGACATGTCGAGAGAATGAATGAAGAACGATTGACGAAGAAAGTGTTTAAGGCCAGTGTGAATGAAAGTGTTGGAAGGGGTAGACCTAGGCGGACGTTTCAAGATCAAACCAGGGACGTCTTGAAAAAAGGCCAGGTCAAGAGTACCCTAAACCGGAGAGCATGTATGAAAGGAATAATGAAAGTGGACGAAGCGAAAGAAGTATGTAAGGATCGTAGCAAGTGGAAAGAAGTGGTCTCTGCCTACCCCTACGGGATAGAGGCGTGATTTTATGTATATATGTATGTATGTATGTATGTACTCTAGCTAGACTGAAATATGTGCATTGATAACCTAAAGACATAAGACAAGGTTGCTTATATCTAAATACTATTTTAAAATATAAAATAAATGAATAAAAAAAAATAGTTTTAATTGAGAGCTAAAGGGCAAAGCTTCACGACGGGTCTTTTAAGTACACGCTTTGGAGTTTTTACCGTCACAACGCGAATAATGTTATCGTTACCAGGATGAACTTCGACGATACGCCCTAAACACCGTTCAGTAGGAGAACAGTGACAAGCGGTCCAACTTCAGGTCGTTGTTGGTCATCTTTGAACCACTTCCGTTTCTGTTGCAGTGTATGCAAATACTCGGTTTGCCAAACTCGCCAAAACTGCTGCGAAAGCTTTTGTACTAACTGCCAACGAGTTCTAGGATGTAAATCATCGAAAGTAGGTTCAGGAAGAGCAACTAACGGACGTCCAGGAGTTAGAACGTCAACTTCACTTGGATCTGAAGATAGTTGACACAATGGTCTAGAGTTGAGCATAGCCTCAACTTTAGTCAAAATAGTTGTGAGCTCTTCAAACGTAAGAATTTGAGAGCCAATGACTCTTTTTAAATGGTATTTGGTGGATTTGATGCCACTCAAAGATCCCACCAAAATGGGGACCGGAAGGGGGATTTAATTTCCATGAAATCCCTCGTGAAGTTAATTGAGTGGAAATGTCTTACTTCTTATCTAGCATGAGTTGAAACATTTCGTGAAGATAGCTTTTAGCGCCTACGAAATTTGTACCACAGTCTGTCACGATCTGTTGACAGATACCGCGCCTAGATACAAATCTATCTAAAGCGGCTACGAACCCCTCGGTTGACAATTCAGATACGAGTTCTAAGTGAACTGCTTTTACTGAAACACAGACTATCAAGCAAACGTTAGCTTTGTTAGTTCGTGCATTACGTCGTCTGCTCTCTTTTACGAGGAATGGACCACCCAAGTCGATTCCTACATTTTGAAAACAATAACCTTGTCGAGTTCTACAAGGGGGCAAGTTTCCCATTAAAGGTTGAAACGGTAATGGTTTTACCTTAAAACACGTCACACACTTAGACAAGTTAGAACGAATTTCTGATGCCTAGAATCCAGAACTTGCGTTGTTTTAACGATTGCAAAGTGCGAGGTCCACAATGCAAATAAAACATATGATAGAAAGTAATAATTAATTGAGACAAATTTGATTCTTTTGGCAATAAATAGGGATGCTGGGTGCATGGTCAGGTACATTAAAAATTTTAATTCGTCCCCCCACTCGGACGAGAGTCATCTAGCAAAGGGGACAACTTTTGCAAATGCTTAGGAAGACATTGATTAGATTTAATTTTAGCGATTTCATTATCAAAACTAGACTGCTGAACATACTTAATAAGAACCAGCAAAGAGTGATCTAACTCTTCAGTAGTAAGAGCACTGCTAATTCGTTTTTCAGCCTCAGTTTTGGTATTGGTTACAAACCTAAAAACCCAAGCCAACGTTCGCTTAAGATGAGTTAACGAGAAACACCGTTCTAGCAATAATTGACATATATTGTCCGTCGGTTCCTTTGACTGAACTAAATGAGAAAACGTTTTCATTTCTGGCACATCTTGTGGATATACAGCTTTGAAAGGTGTCGGCCAACAACTTGGACTCCGAATCAGCCACTCCGGTCCTGACCACCATTTCTTACAACCGACTAGCTCAACACAAGACAAACCTCGGCTAGCGTAGTCAGCCGGATTATCTTCAGTTGAGACATGGCGCCAGATGGACGGGTCAAAAGCGTCGGTAACTTTAACTACGCGATGTGCGTCAAATATTTTCAATTTATGAGGCTCAGTATTAATCCAAGCTAAAACAGTAGAACTATCAGTAAACGCTAAAACTTGAGATAGATTCAGATTTGAGTTAAGTAATGTCTGCATGTGACTTAAGGTGCGGCACAATAATGTTGCTCCACACAACTCCAATCGATTAACCGTGAGAGGTTTAATCGGCGCGACTTTAGATTTTGCAATTAAAAGAGAAACTTGAACCTGATCTCCGATACTTGACCGAAGATATATACAATATCCATATCCTTGAGTAGATCCATCGCAAAACCCGATAAGCTGATTTTCAGCTTCTACATGAGCCACCATTTTTCGCGGTATCTTAACATCATTTAGATGCGACAAATTAGAAACAAAGTTAGACCACTGCTTAGACAGCTCTTGAGGAATTGGCTCATCCCAAGTCAACTGTTTACGCGCCACAAGTTTTGGAGAAGCAGTTTAGCTAATAGAATAAATGGCGCTAACCAACCCATAGGGTCATAAATACGAGCGACGTTCGACAAGATAGAACGTTTCGTAAACTCGACTTTCACAGGGTTGACGGAGTATGTAAAATAGTCACTAATTGGGTTCCACTGGATACCTCAAACCTTAAGGATTGCAGAACCATCCTCGCAAAATGCTTTTGGCGTTTGACAATGCTCCACAGGAAGTCTTTCTAAAAACTTAGAACTGTTGCTGGTCCACTTTCGCAATTCAAGCTGAGCACATTTGAGAAGATGGATGAGTTCTTGCTTAACTTGAAGAGCGGCTTCAACAGAGGGCGCGCCTGTGCATCAGCAGCCTGCGCATATAGCGTACCGTGATCTGCAGCTAGTTGTTGCAAGGTACGGATGGCTAAGTAAGGTGAGATCTTAACACCGTAGGTCACAGTTAAAAGTTCAAATTCTTGAACAGGCGAAGACGGTGACTCACGCCAAAGGACGTGTTGCCACGCTCGATCTTCAGGCCTTAATAATATGCCCCTATACATTTTTGAAATGTCGCAAGTAAAAGCTACGTTATGTACTCTAAATCCAGTAAGTACATTGACTACATCGGCCTGCAACTTAGGTCCAGTGTGAACAGTGTCGTTCAAGGACAAACTTTTGTTTTTGTACTCTCGGGACGAACAACACAGTGGTGCGGAATAAAATACTTACCAGTTGGAATATTGTCCACTGCTTGCATATGATTTAACTGTTCGTATTCACGCATGAACTCACAATACTCAGTTTTTAGTAGTTCTTGTCGACATAGACGTTTTTACAAATGAATAAATTGTGACAAGGAACTAAAATATGAATCCTCTAAATGAGTAGCGGGCTGTTTTAATAGAATAGGTACAACATAGCGACCGTCTGATTCCCTATAAGTAAGAGTTGAATACAATCGGTCGACTTCGTCATCCTCTGGAACAGTAATCTTTGTATGAGGTGGTTCCTCCACTTCCCAGAATCGCTTGACCATTTCATCAATAGAGCAAGTGGAAGCGAGTAAAGGCACCCGAGATCTGTGAACTGGCACCGTACGAACCGTTTCTGGAATTGAGCAAGTAGGCATTTTAGAAGTGATGCTATCGATAACAATAGGCTTAATTTGGAGCTGTGGGTCATTCGAATCACACGGCCGTATGGAGCATTGAGTCACTTCTCTCACGTGACACACAGTATGTAGTCCAAGTCCGGCCACCGTAGTGTTACATCGACTTAACTGAAAACCAAGCTTCCTTGCGCATTTCATAGTTATGAAACAATCCTAAGCGCCGCTATCGATGAGCGCCCGAACCGGCTGCAACGTGCCATAAGCATCTTGCACGTGCACTACGCAAGTACCGAGCAGTACCACGCACGAGTCGCGAGGCTGTCCCAAAACCGCGTATTGGCGTGGGTGCAGCTTGGACCGGTGGCTGCCGCAGTCACCAACGAAGAAGGGTTGTCGACGTGAACTAACGTGTGATGATTACCTCCGCATATAAAACACTTCATTTTAGAAAAGCATTTATCTACTGAATGTTTACGTAAACAATTAACACATAACTTGTTTTGTTTTACTAAGTCCAACCTAACTTGTGAACCTAACGATTGAAATTTGGGGCACTTGTAAATACTGTGCGCTGCACCACAATGATAAGATTCTAATGATATCAAGCTTTTAGAATGATTAGATTGAGAAGTGAGCGCAGAACGTTTATAATTCTGCGCCCGCTGTGAAACATTTTTGATCTGTTTCCCGCCATAAGATTGAGAAGGCCGCGAACTAACACTAGAAGGCTCCTTCGCATTCGACGATCACACAATTATCACAATAAGTAGTTTCTAAGACTTTGACATAATCTTGAAGAAACTGCATTAGATCTTGAAGAGTAGGTATATCTGCCTTATTTTGGCACTCGAAGCGTTGTCGCGTATTGTCATCAAGCGCGCGAAACGCTGAGTTAAATAAAATAAAGTCACCTAAATCATCTAGCTTTAAGGCCTTGAGGGTATTGACCGACTCACAAAGAATATTAGTATACGTCTGCAATTCATTAAAATTAGGATTTTTCAAACATGGATATCTATTTATTTGGTCTAAATACGTCACGGCTAAAATTCGTTTATTTTGATAACGCTTCACAAGTTCATTAAAAACCAGTTCGTAATTGTCACACGTGAGCTTCGCCTGTTTAGCGATCCCGAGTGCAGATCCCGATAAACAAGACAAGAGATAATGAAATTTAGTAATCGGAGCAATCGATGTATTATTATGAATTAATGTCGAAAATGTATCATAAAAAGTTTGCCAATTTTCAATTTTTGTATCGAACTTAGGAAGTTCAATTCGAGGTAACTTAGCATGTACGACCTTTTCCGCGTCGGACGTGGATGCGTGGTGGCAGGCCCCCGTGGCGCTCGCCCCCGCACACTCGTGCGCCCCCGTCTTTGACGGCTCCGGGCGCAGAGCGGACGCAAAACCTAGCACTTCATAGTACAAGTCATCGAATGCAGACATCGCTTGCATGTCAATGGTGTCTTTAGGATTTAATAATAACTTTAAACTATTTCTTTTTTTTTCTGTTAAAGTTAAATATTCTTCACGAATACTTTCAATTTTAGAAAATCTAGCATTAAATTGGCTAATTAACGACGCGTTGGGTTTTTCTCGAATCTGAAAACAGAACCGACAAATCTAATAAAAATTGTATTGCACGAAAAACATATTCACGCTGTGACGTATACATTATAAACAAATTCTCCTCTTTAGACATAATGACCAAATATAGATGTGTACAAGCAACAACAACAATTACAACACTGCCTAGCGAAATGAAATAATATCTATTAATATCTAACAAGTTATATTTGACCTACGTAACAGTAATCTAGCTTAGTTAGTAGATAAATAATATGTATCTAGTAAATCTTTATGTTCGCAGTCAGTTGTAGTTAAAGAATGCGACGCAGTATTAATCTACCCTCAAGTTGCGATCAGATAGTTGACCGGTAAAACGTTTCAATGCACATACAAAGTTAGCGATGGTATAATACGACGAAATAAGAATGTCATTCTGTCTGAGTAATATATGCACCAAATACAAGCATTCAATTTAAGCGGGTTATGATTGAAATAAATGAGTTACTTTCAAATAAACCAAAATCAGAATAAGTAATATCAGTGTTTAAAATAAACAATAACACTTGATATAATTAAATTGGTTGGACTGTATATATATTAAGTTAAATTAAAATAATATCCTTGGCTCGAATGGATCAGAATTTATGTTGGCACATGAACACGTGTATGGATTGGTGCATATGTTAGATATATTTCAGATTACCCAAGTCACCGAAACATAGAATATCAATACCTAGTTGGCTTCAAACAAGAACAAATATAGTGACTACAAAACTGGGAGTTTTGGAAGGAATACTCACTGGTCAGGAGCACACCTCTTTTGCCAATTCACACGTCACTAATACTTAATGTTTTGGTAATCATATATAACTACTGGTAGACTTAGCACTATAACTTGAACGTACACTGTTGTCCAGGCGATTGATCGATCTTAGACCTTAAATTTCTATACTTTTCGTGAGCGTCGATGCGGTTACGCACGCGGCCATTAAGAGTTCTATATTGACAGTTTGCCAGATGGCGCACATCACGGATGTGCATGTAAGGAGGGAAAGTTTGAAATGGATTGAATTTATGGATTTCAGGACAAGTATAAGGGATTATTCTGAAGCGGCAACAGTTAGTAAAAATATAATATTAATAATTATAAATTATGTTAACATATTATGATATTAATTTTAAGCAGAATTGTCAAATTGTAAGGTAGGTAAGTAGAGGTAATTTGTGAGTATTGCAACAATATGTAGATCCATTAATGTCGTTTGCTTGAGTTCTCGTAACAGGCTTCGTCATGCTCGCTTAAATGTCACTACTTGTGGCGGCGACATGAGACGGGTCATCCCCTTCTCTAAAATATGGTTGAGGGAGGCGATGGCTGACTTATGCGTCATGCTCGTGAACGGGCGCTGCTTGTGGTGGCAGGGTGATCCTGTTGCAGAGGGCTCTCCTTCAGATTCTTAAAATGTATTATATAATTTTTTTATATATATAATCCCTTATAAAATGCTGACAGAATACCTTTACATATTTACGGTATGTGTGGATGATGCCGCTACTCTACTCAATAACTTTTGTATAAAGGACGCGTTCTCAAAACAGAGAGGAATCGAATCGCACCACTACACTGACACCGCTCAAACACATACACGTACTTAAAGGTTTATTGCAGGAATCAAATGAATTTGACACTTTAGCAAGTTTGAATTTTGTTTTTTTTTTTTAATACCTATGTATTTTTGATAATTGGTTGATGTATTCGTTTAGTAGTTTATTAGAACTTTAGATGGCAATTCTGTCGCATAACGTCGTGTGCAGTAAACGCAGTTTTTATTTAAATCCAAGATGGCCGCCGCGCAAAATTATGATTTCAGCAATATGGGTATCGTATCGGAGGTTCTCGAGGGTGCAGACACGATTTTGGGATCATTTTTGAATTCCAAGATGGCCGCCGCGAAAAATTATGATTTCAGCAATATGGGTATCGTATCCGAGGTTGTCGAGGATGCAGAGAACGATTTTGGATCATTTTTGAAATCCAAGATGGCCGCCGCGCAAAATTATGATTTCAGCAATAGGGTATCGTATCCGAGGTTATCGAGGGTGCAGAGAACGATTTTGGGATCATTTTTGACATCCAAGATGGCCGCCGCGCAATATGATGATTTCAACAATATGGGTATCGTATCCGAGGTTCTCGATGGTGCAGAGACGATTTTGGGATCATTTTTGAAATCCAAGATGGCCGACGTGCAAAATTATGATTTCAACAATATGGGTATCGTATCCGAGGTTCTCGAGGGTGCAGAGAACGATTTTGGGATCATTTTTGAAATCCAAGATGGCCGCCGCGCAAAATTATGGTTTCATCAATATGGGTATCGTATCCGAGGTTATCGAGGGTGCAGAGAAAGATTTTGGGATCATTTTTGACATTCAAGATGGCCGCCGCGCAAAATTATGATTTCAACAATATGGGTATCGTATCCGAGGTTATCGAGGGTGCAGAGAACGATTTTGGGATCATTTTTGAAATCCAAGATGGCCGCCGCGCAAAATTATGATTTCATCAATAGGAATCGGAACACTCCCCGAGATAAATGCGGTAGAAATTACACAATGAAGCGACGTCTCTACGCAACGCCAAATGATCCAGCCGTTCACAGAGCACTGGTTCCCCGACAATTCGATCTGCTCTGCGTTGCACGCGGTCAAATGGATCCAGCTGATACTGGGGTGCGCCAGACCAGAGATGACAGCAATACTCCATGTGTGGCCGGACCTGCGCTTTGTAGAGCGCTAGAATGTGGGCCGGCTTGAAGTAATTCCGTGCTCTATTGATGACGCCCAGCTTCTTCGAAGCCAATTTGGCTCTTCCCTCCAGATGGCCACGGAATTGGCAATCGCTTAAGATTTCGAGACCCAGTATTCCGATACTATGCGCGGCTTTAAGGGAAGTGTTACAATATCAAGTATATATTGAGAAGCAACAATTTTTATTTCTTTAATTTTATCTCTTAATGTTTCTTTAGGACCTAGGTTACAAATAGCGCGAATAGCCCTGTTCTGCAGCACAAAGATGGTATTAATATCGGCTGCACTGCTCCATAACAATATACCATAGGACATAATACTACGAAAATAACTAAAGCACAGAACAGAAAAAACAAGTGGCATCATGTCATTTTAGTATGGAAACCGATGCCACAGTAGACATAAGTACCAGTACGGAAACTACATACAAACGGTCGAAATGACACACTCACACAAACATGCACATCGACGAGGCCCCTAAGCAGTTTTCGCGGTCAATATGAGTCGAGTGTCACGTTATTTGATTCCGCGATATTTTTAAAAATGCCAGCGTATTGCGTGGTATACGTCTATTTGAACTCGGCTCCATCAAAACTCCAGTTTTCGTTTTTTAAACTATAAAGTAGTATAGTATATAAGAATGATTTATTCTTATATTATTATTATTATAATTAGTAGGTATTGGAAGTATAAGTCTGTGAGGTCGATTATTATTAAATTCGTGAACATACTTCACAATTTACACTAAGATGGCGGCTGCAATATTTATTATCATTTTTTTATGAGTGTGGTTTATTGGTTTTCTATTATGTTTTTTTTATATTTATTTATTTTGGACAAAAAGTGTTGATACTAATACCAGCTAGTACTGCCAAAATGAAAAGTCAAGATAGCGGCTTCAAAAATTTATCAAGTTTTTCGTCATGGGTATTGTTTTCATGATTCTCGAGGGCGTTGAAGCGGATAATGTTGGACGTAAAAAAACGAAGACTGAAATAAAATTGTATGTTAAAATAAAATTCACCGACACACCGAAAATCTCAAAAATGATACCCATATTGATTTTATAGAAAATGTCACATCCGCAAATGTTCCATTGGAAAAAGGAGCCCGACTTATTATATGTCACGCGGGATCAGCTTCTCAAGCTTTTATTCCAGACTGCCTCCTCGCATTCGCCTCTAAAACTACAAGTGATTACCATGAGGAAATGAACTTTGAGGTTTTAAAGAGTGGTTCGAGAAGCTGCTAGTCAGCTTAAAAAACCGAAAATTATAATGGACAATGCACCAATCATTCTGTACAAGTTGATAAACCACCAACTCAAGCAAATAAAAAGGGAGAATTTGTCTCGTGGCTGGTAAGAAATGGTGTGGATGCAAGTCCGACTTTATTAAAAGTTGAGTCTGGTAATCTGGTAAAAGCATCTAAACCGTCCAAGCTCCGCTACGTAATCGATGAACTAGCCCAAGAGCATGGACACGAAGTTATTCGATTGCCTCCCTACCATTGCCAGTATAACGCCATCGAGCTTATTTGGGCACAAATAAAGGGTCAGCGCGAAAATGATGACTCTGCTTCAAACTGCGGGTGCAGAAGTCACTAAAAAAGATTGGAGAAAAGTCGTAGAGAAAACAAAGAAAATAATTTTACAGTTGTGAGAATAGAATATATATTATTTAAAATGAATTAATAATATCTCTGAGTGCTGACAGCAGTGATGAAGATGACGATACTAATAACAGTTATGATAGTTCATCTGAATAAATGAATTATTTTGTTAAATTATGTACTTGTCTTATTTTCCTCCTTAAATTTAAAAAAGAAAAAATACTAATGGGACAGGGATACGCCTGATGATTTTTAAAATTCACATATGTTTCAAGTCCGTATCGATTAACGTACTTTAATCGATGTTGAGCAGGTCACCTCACTATGAAGATAAAACTGACAGACGTGCTATGTTACCTATTAAAATGACTCCACTGTAATGTAATATTTTAGTTCTGTCGTATTTAAGTTGTGTTCATTTTAATTAATTTTCACTTTATAGAAACTAATTTATAGTTGCATTGTATCTTATTATATAAATGTATTATATTGTATCTTAGTATTAGTTCGTATGTTGTTAAAATTCAAAAATTATTTATGTTACACTTGCATGTGGTTGGTGCCTGTAAGTGCAATAACACTTAGACTTATTTAGAATAATATATAACGTTATTAGTTATTATTGTGTTGGCGATGCTAATAAATAAATAAATTATGAACAATTTTTATATTTTAATTGAAGTAAAGTAATATTTCAATGATTGCTACATTTTAATTTTTTTAAACTTTATATTAATGAATAAATAAAATTACCTTCAAACGATATCACATCCAACATTGCATGGACGGTTGCCCTTACTTTGATGAGTTTTTCCTTGTCTTCACTTGAAATGGGGAGTTCCGAAGTCCTG
Source organism: Leptidea sinapis (assembly GCF_905404315.1). NCBI lineage: Eukaryota > Metazoa > Arthropoda > Insecta > Lepidoptera > Pieridae > Leptidea > Leptidea sinapis. The sequence continues at coordinate 1,184,548 of NC_066312.1, read as the reverse complement.
GTGACGTGGCGGCGTGGTTTCCGCGGAATTACTACTCCTTGTGCATACTTCCGCTGTGCTTGCGGCCGCCTGAGTCAAACAATTTTTTTAATTTACTGTATAGTATCAAAGAAGCAGCAAACTCAACATGTTGTGTATATCCTTTTATTAATTTATTTTTTATGAGTAAAGGTGACACGCCGAGTGGGCGTTCACCTGATGGTTTGAGATAGGCCTTATCCATTACCGCTAACTTTTACCCAGTGTAAAAATAACAAGTGTTTTGCAGGATTATGATATAAATAGTAGAAGTTACAGTTATTGTAACAATATACAAACTTCTATTTGATGTTGGTCAGTAAAAGAAACTATAGGTACATTCGCAAATACAAAATGTATATATCCATTTGCTGAATATTTTTTTATTTATAATCTATGTTCGCTTTGCTGATTCATGTCATTTCCTATTTAAAATGAATACAATTAAAATATAACTACTTATTTTATTTTCTCGCAATGCCTTATGTCTTAAAATCTATCAGTTGGTACCATTTTACAAATCAAATGTCAATAAACAATAAATAGATTTCTATAAAAATGACAAGTTATTTTAAGATAATGATTTAAATGAAGTGCAGCAGTTGGTTTAGGAATATACAACCTTTAAAAGAAACTAAAATTAAAGTACTATATTCTAAAATACGAATGTAAGAATGAATTTGCTGGACTCTTGGAATTCATGTTCGCATTGTTCGTTTAAGTGAAATTCTATTTAAAATTAATAATTATAAGAACTTAAATTCCTCGCAATGCAGATTAGCAGCATCAAGAAAATCCATCTCATGGCAACTATTTCAAATTTAACGTCAAGGGTCCATAATCTGATACCATAGTATTGTATTGTTATTCTAAGTTCCATAAACTTATGTATATATATATATTCATGGTCTCGAACAAGGTTTCGCGTACATACATTACACAGTAGCTTTGCACAGTAGTGTTTTCGCTTACGCCAAGAAGGTGGTGATTAATAAACAAAATATTATCCAAGTGTAGCATTGTTGTGCTAGGACCAATTATATTATAATATGCAGGCGGTTTAAAAATTTGTTTGAATTTTTTCTGTAAATCATATCATAATAAAAATATACATGCTCTTGGAAATGTTCGAATTCATTTTTAATTAGATTTAAAACAATCTGACATGATTGAACTCCGTCAAAGATTATTAAAATGAATGCAATAAATAAGTACTTTGATATGAATATAATGTTCCTAAAAGTAGCATTTGTTATTTAAATCACATGTCTACTCTACTGTAATATATTGTAATTGAAATGTATGTGTGAAATGTGTGTGTCAAGCCTTTACGGATTGATAGTGGTTCAATAAAACATTTTTTTGACATTCATAAGTGTCTCATTCGTATAATATATATATATTACTAGGCAAGACTATATAATATATAGGCAAGACTAATATATACATATATATAAAGACTTGCCATAAATACTGAAAAAAGAAAAACCAAAATTTTTAGTGTCAGTTTAATACATAAATAAAAAGCAATTTAAAATATGAAAAGCTGATTCGATGCAATGGCCTCCATTGGCTGCAATACAGTCTTTTAAATCTAGATGCCAGTTATCAAAAGAAGCACACTCTCTTTCCATAGGAAAATTCTTCACTGTTCTTCAAGACCGGGACTAGGTCTTCAGCTCTGATGAAATCCGAAATAGTCGTTTCCGACCAAGACTGCCTACTCCGAGCTTGCTTCTACCTAGCTTGATACATTTGTGGCGAAGTTTTGATAACTTTTTCAGTCACTCCTTCATAGCTATATATATACCCCACTAAACCATCACTGGAGTCGGATAGTGCCCACGTTGCACTCTGTCGATTTGGAAGCTTCCTTAGAGCTTTGAGCATAAATACGGTCATTTTGTTTGTTAAAATTCTGCTCAATTGTAAAAAAATTCTCATCCGTAAACATTTTTTTTCTGTGGCCTCCCTTTGCGTACCGATGTAACTTCTTTTTTAAATGAATAAATAACTGATAATTATGAAAATAAGTACGTCTCTTATAGGCTGCAAGTCCTAAGTCATCTTTTGAAATACGCGAGATGGTTCTAGGTGCTATCTTCTTCTTCCGATATAAAATCTTTTGCTTTCGGACAGGATTTCTTCGAATTACTTACTGCTGTGATCACGTTTTTCGAAGAACACTACGTGGACGGCCAGATCTTTTTCTGTCACAAACAGAGGAGGTCTCATTATACCTATTAATAGCCCGGTATAAAAACATATTACTAATACCAAGAATATGGTGAGTTTTAAAAATTGCATTTGGGTCCATACCTATTTGTTCGGCACTGTCTAAACCATTCATAGTTTCTTATGTGGTTATTGCAACTGTAGTTGATAATTATCAACAATATAATTAACTAAGTGTTCAAAAAAATTGGAAAAAAGTCCTAAATCACAAAATCGTAGAACATACATAGGGGTGATTCGGATACTCATCACCATGAGGCTTTCAAATTTTAGCTTTGGACGTCCACTTCTAGGCCACCCAGTATAACTGTATAACACAAAGATAGTGATTGTGACATACTTGATATAAAAAAAAAACTACGTTTAAAAAACCGACTTGAAAAACTGAAAAGTATCTAATAACTAAAAATTTAATTTAATACACCTCTTACCAGACAACCTTAATAATTACAGTATGTAAGCTGTTAATAATATTATTTTTTATTCTGCTTAGGGCTTGGCACCGAATTAAAACCTATCAATAGGTAGCACATATAAATAATAGTATTTTTTTAATATTAAAGGTAAAGATTTGCATAAGAGGTGTATTAAATTAAATTTTAATTTGTTTGATACTTTACAGTTTTCGAAGTCGGTTTTTTTAAGAGTAGTTTCTTTTTTGCTTTTTAGTGTCAGTTAATAATAATAATACATAATCAACATGAATGAATACTCCTAAAAAGCCGTAACAAAAAAGACAATATCATCCACGTAGAGAAAAATTTTCATAAAAGGAAAGGAACTACTGGGCCAAAGTGTAAAATGTAAGCTATGTAAAATTTTTATAGGACCAAATGGCATCTATTCCACATCAAACTAAATAAGAATTACGTAAATCGGATAATAAATCTCCGAGTAATCGGTGTACATACATAAAAAAAAACCGATCGAATTGAGAACCTCCTCCTTTTTGAAGTCGGTTAAAAAGAATATTAAATTCACTAACATCTGATCACTATTATTAGATTATAGACCAGTTTCTGTTCTACCAACAATTAGCAAAATTTTGAGAAAAAAATATTAAATCAATTGTTAAACTATTTCTCTGGCAGGAACATCTTAATAGTCTAAACAATTTGGTTTTAAGAAAGGTCATTCAACATCTGATGCTGTTATGGCGTTGATTTGTTTCATATTTAATGCTTGGGAGAGACACCAATGCGGATAATGCTGTAGGAATATTCTGTGATCTTTTGAAAACATTTGATTGCATAGACATCCATAAGGATAAGGGTAGAATGGAATGAATTATTATGGAATAAGAAGCAAATCACTTGATCTTATTACTTCATATTTAGCTAATAGAAGCTCGAAAGTAGTAATTAATAACGGACATTCAAAAGGAGCTGTACTGCGCATGGGTGTGTATCAGTGTTTAATTGTAGGACCTTTCTTATTCCTCTGTATTAATAATTTGCCATTTGCAGCCTTGAAAGAATGTTAGATGGTTCTTTTTGCAGACACTGTATTAGTTTATAATAAAACATAAAAAGAAGACAGTTCAGTTCACAGACAGTCAGTGTTTCCGGGACAATATGACATGGGTACCTTCAAATAACTGCGTACACCTTTCATAAAGGCCGGCAACGCTCCTGTGACTCCTCTGGTGTTGCAAAATAATGTGGGACGTGACAATTACTTAACACCACATGACCCATACACTCATTTGTCCTCTTTTTCCATAAAAAAAAATATAATATTGATTGATATTCACAGAATTTAGATAAAATAAACATGTCATTGAAAAAGTTTCTAAATCATACAGGTTAGATAATTTCTCACCTAATGTGAGCAAAACAAAATGTATTGAATTAACTCTAACAAATTTTAAAAGAGTATCATGAAGTAGAATTTTAAATGGGGAACCTTTAAAACTTGTTAGATTCTACTTTATTTTTTGAAATACTATAAGATGAAAAATTGTGATGGGGCTCTCAAATTGAGACAATCTCAAATAAACTCTGTGCTGTGTTATTTTTGCTATCAGAAGAATTAAAATTCATAGTGATACCAACACAGCGAGATTGATTTATTTCAGTTATTTCCATAGCATTACATAATATGAAATTATGCTATGGGGGAAGCAGCTGAAATCGAAAGAATATTTGTTTTAAATCTGTATTCTAAAGAATCCAATACAAAAATAAAAATAAAGGTAATATACAAAATACATTTCTTTGTCTCAGTGTGCAGGTATTTAAAAAAATCCAAAATAATATAGTATTTCACATCCTAAATTCAAAAAGTTATAAAGAATTGCCTTATTCAAAAAACCTACTATACAATTAAAGAAAAATATCCGGACGACCGAGCCTTGCTCGGATTTTTAGGAATGTACAAGACTTGAACAAAAAAAAAACTAATTGGACATCTGGATTCGAACCGGGGTCTTCTGCTTTCCGGATCACCCAATGAGCTATTATAGTCTTGTATCTAGTAGCGAAATTTACCTTTGTATTGTAATGTTATTGTAGCTGTTTCTCATTAATCCACGGATAAAACTACAATTTTTTTAAATTGAAACCTAGCTAGATCGATTTCTCGCCCCCGAAACTACCTCTATACTAAATTTTATTAAAATCGTTGGAGCTGTTTCCGAGATTCAGAATATATATATACGAAGAAAGAGAAGAATAAGAATTGCTCATTTAAAGATATTAGATATAGAGGAGAAAGAAGTATGCTCCAGGTCCACCTAATAATAATTCTTCATTTTAAGATATGTATTCCTGTGCAAGAAACTGTAAGTTATACTACTAATATCTTCCCTTTCTTGGTGTGTGTCCTGCAGAATGGGATGTCGCTATGCCAACTTAATGGCTAACAGACTTGCCCTACATATTTCAGTATGACAACACTCTCTGTTATCCCTACTGAACGTTTTATTGAGATAAAAGCTTTTGTTTCAAATGCAACTACTGGTATTACTGATAAAGCAGCTCGCTTTACAGACAACAGGATGATATATATATAGCCCAACAGTACATAGATAAACATAACTGGATTGTTTTTGTCACAGCAACTAGACTAATAATTATTGTAACATATAAATGACTGCTTATAATGAATAACATAAAACAAAACTAAAATGCTCAAGTTAACAAAGTAAAGCATCTTTTTTGTGAAATATGAGATGGGAATTTCAATTGTGTCAATAACACTAGTCCATATATCATTACATTATATATTCAGAGATGACATGGGATATAATGAAAATTTAATTTTATTTGATACAAATAAATTCATTAATTATAATCTGAAAATAACTAATGGTAACTTATACCTACCATTTAGAGTTAAGCGACAGCTGGCTGCTTTAGTAGCTTATAGTCTTAGTCAACAAACTACTTCCTCTGTAGTGTTATTTAATAAACATGCCTCTATTGGCCAAAATTGTAAAATAATCGACATACAAGCCTCTATTGGGGAATGTATTAGTACTAATGTACAAAAATATAAAAATGAAGATTTTTCTTCATTTAATTTAAATTAAGTTATTTGACAAGGGAAGACAACTCTTGCAATATCATACAAAATAGGCAACATTTACCAAATATAAATGTTACTGCTAGGGATAATAATAATATAAAGCTCATAAATATTGTTCACCCGAATATACAAGGTATCTCAAGTAAGGTATTAGAAATTTAATAGATATATTATGTATTACAGTAATATAGATATATTATGTATTACAGAACATTGGCGTAAGAGTCATCAGCTCCAGTTTAGTTTTAGAGAACATAAAGTAGTCAGTTCGTTTTGTAGAAGTAGGGCAATACATGGAGGTTCCTTAATTATTATTAATAATAGATTAAAATGTAAAAATAGAAGAGATATTGTTAATCTCTCTATAGAACAACTTATTGAGATAGCTTGTATAGAACTAGAGCAATTTATTATTGTGTATACCGCACTGCATCATATGAACAATTCCAACATAGAATGTAAGAGGTACTATAAAATTTAGCAAAACCAGCAAGTCAATTATAGTGTGTGGAGATTTTAATATAAACTTGCTTGAACCTTCGGCCAATTGTACTAGCCTTAAAAATTTATTTCAAAGTTTTAATTTGTTCAATGTATTTTGGGAAACTACTAGAATCACTTCTAGAACAGCAACCTGTTTAGATAATATTTTTTCAAATGTTACTATTACCATTTTTACACTGTGGTGAAACTGCTAATTTTCACTATAACTTAGTCTTCAATTCCTTCTGTGAGGAATTTGACAGGATTTTTACTCCAGTAACGGTGACAGTAAACAACAAACATTGTTTTAATGATTGGGCAACAATGGGTATCCACAAAAGTCGTAAACGCTTATATGACCTTTATTATGAGATACATTACAATAACAGTGAAGAAAAAGCTACTCCAAGCTCTTTAAAGTAGTTTGTCATGAAGCGAAAACACATATCATTGCAGATAAAATTAAAAACAATAATAAGAAAGTAAAAGCGACTTGGAGTGTAATTAGCAATGAAACTGGTAGATCGAATTGCCGCAACACCTCTATCTGTTTAAATATTAATAATCGGGTTATAAATTCGGAAATAGAAATTGCAAATGAGTTTGATAAATACTTCTCCGAAATCCAGATTGTCACGACCAAAGACCTTTACTCTTCACCAAAAGCAGCATATGATATGCTTAAATTACATGTACCAGTATCTTCCACTGATTTGAAATTTTAGGTATGTTACAGGTAGCGATATAAGAAAAATCTTCAAATTAATAAATACAAAAGAGCTATGGGGCCATTCTACTAATATTGTAAAATACATACTTGACATTATAGCACCTGAATTAGCAATAATATTTAATGAATGCATAGATGAGGGTGTGTTCCCTGACCTCATGAAATACAGCAAAGTTATACCTTTGTTTAAATCGAGCAGTTCTTTTGACCCTGCTAATTTCAGACCAATTTCAGTGCTGCCTGTTTTTAGTAAAATTTTTGAAAAACTTTTGCTTCAACAGCTACAAATGCTTTTTAGTAAATTAATGAACAAATATCAATTTGGTTTCATTAGGGGCTTATCAATAATTAATGCGGGTACTAGACTCATTGAGCACATCTTTGACGCCCGGGTAGAGTCACAGGATGCATTGGGCATTTTTTGTGATTTGTCCAAAGCATTTGACTGCATCCACCATGAAACTTTACTCCTAAGACTAAAGCATTATGGAGTGAAAAATAGCGCATATTTATGCGAAAGAGTTCAGATAGTCGATGCAAATGGTCTTTGGGAAAACCTGTGGGAATAGGTGTTCCACCGGGGATTATTCTCGGTCCTTTCTTGTTTCTTATATATATTAACGATCTACTGTTTATGGTAGATGATAGCCATGAGATTGTATTGTTTGCTGATGATGCTTCACTTATTTTTAAATTGAAGCGACATGCAGATATTGATGACGAGGTAAACAAAGCACTCTCAAAGATAGTGCGTTGGTTTGAGACGAATAATCTGCACTTAAACAGTAAACAACGTGTTTATGGTTCATTACACCAAACACAGCAGAGGTACAAACCAACGTACTTATAAATGACCAGGGTTTGGAACTTGTGGACACTACGGTCTTCTTGGGTATCACGTTAGATAAAAAGCTTCAGTGGGGTCCACATATTGCCCATCTAGCAGATAGATTCAGCTCTGCGGCATATGCAGTTAGAAAGATTAGAGAGTACACTAATGTTGCGACCGCTAGATTAGTGTACTTCTGTTATTTTCACAGCATCATGACGTATGGTATTTTACTATGGGGTCATGCTGCTGACATTGATATAGTGTTTGCTCTGCAAAAGAGAGCTGTTCGTGCTATATATCAGCTTGGTTATAGACAGTCTCTCAAAGAAAAATTTAAAGAAATAAATATTATGACCGTTCATTCTCAATACATTTATGAAAATTTAATATACGTTCACAAAAATCGTCACCTTTTTGCTCTTAATAGTGATTTTCATTATTATAACACTAGAAATAAGGGATTGCTAGTAACTAATTCTAGTAGGCTTCATAAGATACATAAAAAGCTTTAAGGGTAAATGTATACACTTGTATAGTAAAGTCCCAGCCACTGTTTCAGGCATTATCTATAAATAAATTTAAATGTTTTATAAAAAATGGCTCTGTCGTAAATCCTATTACTCCACTGCTGAATATCTAAATGATCGGACAGCCTTGGACTAGATTGTGATTATTTTATAGCGATAGAAATGACTGTACAGTATTGTATATTTTTTATTGAAAAAAGTGCAAAAAAAGAATGCTGGGAGAGTTTCTTGCACCGCATCTTCTCTCTCAGAGCGCCATTTGTTTCCGAAGCGGTAGTAGTATCAAGTAGTTATTAGAAATGACATCAAAAAGGAATCAATTTTGAGAAAATAAATGCATTTATGCCTTTTATATGTCAGTGCTTGTCTGTAATGGTGGTAGTGGGCAATTGTGATAAGATGACCCCAAAATAACCTCATCTGTACAGATGTTTACAAACTCTCAGCTTGCTCCAAAATGATAAGATTAAAAAATAATATACATGAACTATGTACTTTGTATATTAGATTTTTTAAATATATATTGTGAAGTTAAATAGCACCTTTGGTAATAATGGAATGTCTCACACTTTAGACCTAATTCAGCAATATTGAAATTGGCTGGGGTTTAGAATCCATTGGCACGATTTTTGATAAAACAAGATTACTATTATATCACAAAAAAATCAGGAATCTAATGGTGGTATTCATTTAGCGAGGAAACATCTAATTTAGAAGATATGGATTTTAAATTTTTAAATATTTCATACATGTTATCATCACCTCTTTATGAAGTTTGACTTTGACAGTTAGTGATTGCAAATGAGAAATATTTTATGATTCTGTTCATATAAAATAATAATAATTAGGTTATCATCATACAGAAAATAACATTATTATCATACAGAAAATATTACTGATTTTATTATTGATTATTGTGGAGGAGAAATGTCCCAAAAGACAAAAAGGATCCTTTTATGGATTTAATATATGCAATAAACCATATGTATAAATAAAATTTAGACTTTGGTTCAACACGTGGTTGAGAGAGGTTGTTGAATTTAGGTTATTTTTTTGTTAACGCTGATAGTGGTGTTTTGAATCTGAATTTTATTGTTAGTGTAGTTTTGGTGGTGGTATAACTATTTTAGGTAAGTATATGGTATTTTTCTAATTATAAGTGGAAGTGAGTATTGAGGAGCCGCCTGATGATAGGGGGGGATACCCCCAGACAAATCAAGAGAATTGAAATGAACGGCAGAGATGGAGATAACTAAACCTGATGGCAAGAAGATAAGGACACCGGCAGAATCGATCCAATCAATTTATTCGAAACCTGGTTTTGACTCTGACTCTAACCTTAAATACTCTGATGAAGACAAAGGCTCATTCTCTGTATATGTCTCTAAAATTGAGCCAGATCCCGCGTCGGGATACGCATTGAAAATCCTTAAATTTGCACAATTCCTCCACAAAAATAATATAACCGGTATTAAAGAGGGAGGCATTAAGAAACTTGGCCGCAATAAGATCTCAGTTGATTTTATATCAGCTGAAAAAGCTAACAAATTCTTAGACTTGGATATTCTAGAATGTAACAAATATTCTGCGTATATTCCGATTTTTCAAATATTTCGTATGGGGGTGGGTCCGCGATATACCTACAGATTGGTCCCTCGAAGAACTTATTCAAGGCATAGTGTTACCAGTAAATTGTGGATAGGTAATTCGAGCGAGAAGGGTAAATGTTAAGGTTAGGAATGATGGCATTACCACATGGGTACCTTCCAACTCAGTGGTACTAAGTTTTTTGGGCCAATCCCTACCCGATAAAGTTTATTGCTACCATGCTCCTCTCCCAGTTTCCCTTTACCAGCTTCCCACGATTCAATGCCGTAACTGCTGCAGATTTGGACATATAGCCAAACAATGCAGATCTCAGCCACGATGTTATAAATGCGCTCAACCTCATTCCGGAGATTCATGCACAACTAATGACCTGCTTCCTTTGTCGTGGTGGAAGTCATATGGCCATCGATAGTAAATGCCCCGAACATGCTCGCCAAAAATCGATTAAACTTGTTATAATATAATATATATAATATTCTCACCAGGTTTAATAAACCAAGACGACTTTATGCTGAGGTCTCCAGACCTCACCCCCCCCCCCCCCCCCCCCCCCGATACTCCTCAAACTTCTCAATTCCAACCGGCGACCTCCACTCCCCGCACTTCTTCAACATCTTACAAGAAGACATTCTTACTCCCAGCTAAGCCTAAACCAGTTTTAAGGAAATCCTATGACCGTCAGGCTCAGCAAAATATTATCTCCCCTCCCTCCTCTTCCCACCCAAACGGCTGTGCCTTGCAGCTATTGCCATCCATAGAATCAACCCCTCTCCCCACTCCAAATGATAATCTTGATGAACTACTTCTTTGCTCTCTTATTAATATGCTGTCCAAATTCTCGGACGCCTTACCGAACAATGTATCTGCCCTGGTTGAACAGTTACTTGAAGTCCTTTCCCGCAATAATGGCTCCTATAGGTCTCCAAATTCTCCAATGGAATTGTAGAAGCTTTCGCCGTCATAAACATGATTTCTCATATTTGATTAATCGACACAAATTGTCTATCCTTGCCATTTCGGAGACGTGGCTCATGCCTGGGTCCCATTTTATGATTTCAGGCTTTTCTTGCCTTTTTCGGGATGACAGAGATGATGGTTGGGCAGGTTGTGCACTGCTGATTAATACATGTATGACATTCTCCCAAATTATTGTGCCTATACATAATCCAGGTTTACATAAAGTAGCTGCCAGAGTTGCTAATATATCTTTTGTTTCTGTTTATATTCCTCACCCCAATTCTAACACTATTCTCGAACTAAATACTATTCTCTCCTCAATACCTAGCCCCATGGTGGTATTAGGTGATTTTAATTGCCGACACACCATCTGGGGTTCTCATTTTATTGACCCATCTTCCTCGTTCCTCTTAGATCTTCTTGATGACATAAATTTATGTATCCTCAATGATGGATCTGCCACTCGTAGAGTTTCCCCAGCACAAAATATCAGTGTGCCAGACCTTTCTCTTGCATCTCCTTCTCTAGTCTCCCTCTTATCTTGGCTAGTGCTACCAAGTTCATTGAGTAGTGACCATTTTCCCATTATTATTTCTTATTCCCATCCATCTCCCCCCTTTTCTCCCTCCCAACCTCTCCTCAAATACCGAGTCGCCAATGCCAATTGGCATCAATTTTCATTGCTTATGGACTCAGAAAGTGACTCTTTTACAGAGATAACAACATCTAATTGTCTCCAGATGTATGAGAAGTTCATATCGTCAATTTTACAAGCTGCTAATGCTTCAATTCCCATAAAAAATCCTGACCGAAAATTAACTTCTTCCCCTCCTTGGTGGGATGCTGAATGCTCCGCCATGGTCCGCTCGCGAAAAGAAGCTGAGAAAATATTCTCCACATCTTGTAGCATGGTAGATTTTATTTCCTTTAAACAGATTTCTGCTCGCACATCAAGACTTCTTTCCAAAAAGAAATCCCTTGGATGGCGTCAATTCTGTGAATCCTTATCTCCTCGTTCCCCCCTTTCCCTCGTTTGGAAAAATATAAAAACGTATCGTAGAGGTTTTGACATGCCGGACGTTTCAAACAATGACCCAAACTCTTTTATTAATGACTTCTTTTACCATCTAGCTCCTTCCTACGTCTGATTGCCTTTTTACCCCCGATTCGATTTCTACCCTTTCCGACTCAGACAAAATGAACGATCCCTTTTCCTTCTCCGAACTAACATCTGTTCTTGATCACCTTCGTGATTCCTCTCCTGGCGCGGATGGTATACCTTATTCCTTCATTTGTAAATCCTCTACCACTAGCAAAAAAGTCCTTCTTAATATTCTCAATTCGTTCTACTCCTCCTGTGTAATCCCGAATTCTTGGAGAACACAAATTACTATACCCATCCTTAAACCTGGCAAGGACCCATTGGTTGCTTCCTCCTGTCGTCCCATTGCTGTCGTCAGTTCTGGCCAAAACGATGGAAAATTTGGTAAAACAGATTAGAATGGATAATAGAAAATAAAAATCTCCTTTCTAATAGCCAGCTAGGCTTAAGGAAAGGTAAGGGTACGCTGGACAACCTAGGCATCCTTACTTCTGAAATTCGTTTAGCATTTTCTAGAAGCGAGCATGTTGTTGGGGTCTTTCTTGATGTCTCAGCGGCATATGACAACGTTCACCTTCCTCTACTCAGGCAGAAAATGCACCAGCTTAGTATTCCTGTTAGGTTGATCAATATCATTTGTAATATGTTAATGGGTCGCTCTATTTCCGTCCGCCATCAAGGAACCCTCCTCCCACCTCGAACTGTCTGGAAGGGCCTCCCACAGGGTTTGGTGTTAAGTCCTATCCTATATAATATATATACTTCTGTCCTAGCCCTTACTGTTAGCCCATTCTGCAAAATTCTTCAATATGCTGATGATATAGCACTATACTCCATCTCATCTTCTTTTAACTATTCATCATCTTGCTTAAATTTTGCTTTATATTATCTGAATCAATGGCTCTTAGACCACAACCTCACTCTTTCTGTTCCCAAATGTACTGCGGTTATTTTTTTCCGACAACGCATTATACCGGTCATCACTCAGTAGGTGATGAATCAGTCCCGTTTAAGGATAATGTTAAATTCCTAGGTCTTTTTCTTGACTCTAAGCTCTCCGGTATTCACCACTTGAAGTACATTGTTAAGAAATGTGAGAGGGGTGTAAACGTTATGAGGGCCCTTTCGGGGGTACGCTGGGGTGCCCACCCATTTTGTCAAAAACTTTTATACAATGCTATCGTTCGTAGTCATTTTGATTACGGTAGCTTTCTACTTAAGCCGTGTAGCAAAATAGCCCTGTCCAAATTAGAGAAAATCCAGTCGAAATGCTTACGAATCATAACTGGTGCTATGAAATGTTCTCCCGTCAATGCTCTCCAAGTGGAGTGTGTAGACCCACCCCTTCACCTTCGCTGTCAGTACCTAGCCGATAGATTCCTAACTAACGTAATCCAATTTAGCGCACACCCCCTTCTTGATATTCTGCACTCTTTGTTTCTAACTATTCAAACTTCTTTATATTGGTCTCATAAAAATTCGCCTCCGTTAATTAATTCTTATACTAAATTTAAAGCCTTTCCAGTTCCCATTTACCAATCAGCCTTATGCCCAGTCTTTGAAGTAGAATTTCAGTCTCTCATTTTCCAACCTCAAATTTTCTTTGACTTTGGAATTACTAAACACTGCCCTGAAAAGCCAATAGAAAATTTAATTCTATTCTATCTTCTGATTGGGTGATGTTGTACATGGACGCACCCAATTTATCCAATAATAGCTGGGTCGGGTCTGCAGTTTGGATCCCTAAGTTCCATATAATTCTAAATTACAAAAGTCCCCCGCAGAATTCCATCTTTAATGGCGAATCAATTGCCCTGTCAGAGGCGGTGTCATATGTTGAATCACATAAGATCAACAAGGCTTTAATCTTGTCTGACTCATTAAGCTGCTTGTTAGACCTAACAAAAAATCCTTTCAAATCTTCAAACAACTTCACAATTAATTTAAGAACAAAGGCATCCCTGTACAGATGTCACATAATGGGAATAGAAGTTGCATTAGCTTGGATACCTAGTCATCTAGGGATAACTGGCAATGAAATTGCAGACTCGTGCGCTAAAGACGCAATTCAGTCTGGAACATTAAAATTTAATTACTGTTTTCCTCTAGATCTATGAGCTATGTCTAAACACTTTCTGGTTGATTCATGGAATGCTTTATGGCAAATCACAAAACAAACTAAAGGTAAATTCTATAGTTCTGTCCAACCCTTTATCCCCTCTAAGCCCTGGTTCTTTCCTCAAAATAAACAAAATAAACTTTTCACTTCTGTCATCATACGACTTCGCTTGGGATTTGTCTGTTCCCCAGTATTTTTGGCCAAGATCCGGGTAAGGGACCATTCTATATGTGAATATGGCCTTGAGGAAGGTACTCTTGAACATATTTTTTTCTATTGCCCTAAATTGTCAATTCTTTTATATGAATGACCTTCGACCGAAGGATATCCATCGCCCCATCAACATCCCTTTTCTTCTTACTTTATGCCACTCCCCTTTCATAAAGATTCTTTACAAATTTATCTCCCGCAATAATATAAAATTGTAATTTCTATCCTCCATACTTTCTGCGCTTCTATTAGGGACATATTCCCACATTTCTCCCTTAAACTTAGATTAGATACTAACAAGGTAGTTAATATTGTTGTGTTATGGGTGTTTATTACTAACCATACTAACTCTTGTTGCCTATTCTTCAGTTCACAAAAAAACCACAGCTATATCAACCGACCATTCCCTTTTAAATCAGCTCTTTATTTACTTCAATCAGCCAAATTAAAATAAAAAATCTCTCCACCTTGATGTTGGCCGAATCGTCGACATTCCGTGGACGGAGCCAGTTATAAAAAAAAAATAGTTTTATTATCACCAAGAAATCCTGATCCCTTTATAATTAAAGTTGAGCATATTAAATCTTTTGCCAGAAACTATTGGTAGGTTAGGTTAAGTTAGAATATGAATACATATGAGCTCGGCCGCAGGCTGGGCAACTACCAGTATTTATAGTTATATTTCAGAAAACAGAATCTAGATCTTAAAACCAAATCCCTTTACAGAAACTAAACTCTCTGAAACTAGAAGTTTCCTCACCCTGGGAGTGCTGGAGAGGGTTAAGGGGGACCCCTCGCCCCCCCTCAAATTCATGCCAATGGATTCTAACCCCCTTATTCATAATGGTCCGCTAACTTTAAACAGCCGCTTCAGAGTGTTTTTTCTCATTCTGACTTAGGTCAATAGAAGATAGAGTGAGAATTAGCAATGCTTTAAGTTAGCAGACTATTATGAATAAGGGGGTAAATCTTTACCTTGAAATCTTTTTAAGTATTTATTAGAATACTATTATATTTACTTGGATAAGGTTTAATACTGAATAAGTATGTTAGTGGTCATGGTCACATTTAACACAATCTTTAATTATAGAAATGGTTACTATGAGTCAACCAGCAATAATACCATTTGAAAGTTTTCTTTAGGGATTCAGAAGAACTATTGTCAATTATATTATTATAATGTAACTATTTAGACATGCTGTATAATGTAACTCTTTAGCTGCGTAATATTTTTTCACTAAGATTTGTATTATATTCATAAACCTTTCATAAAATATTATCACACTGTTGTGTTGTTTTGGTTTTAGATGTTAAGTATTCAGGAATAAATTAGCTCGCCAAGCACTCAACAAAAATGGCGGCGGCGACTGGCGTCTAGTATGAAGATGGAATTTACTGTTGAAAAAGAAAACATTTTAGCAGACATTGAAAAGACTGTAAATTATCAAAGTAAGTAAAAGAACATAAAACGAGTGACGACACATTTTTTGGTAAAACGCATCGCATGTGAAGAAAAAACATATATCGCAAGAAATACCAAAAATATACGTTAAGTTTTTTTGAATGAGCCGTCTAGTCAAATATTGACGCTCGATGCTGATTTATAGCAAATTTCAAAAAGAAATTACTCACCTCCTCATTGTTGTTATTTAAAGATGGCAGCAATGCAGATCTAACACTATTTTTAAAGCAAGTATATTTCTAAAAAGCTAAATTTTTAGATGACGAGAATACCAAAGGAAAGGCAAAGACATACTAATTTAAGTAATTAGGTAGGTAGTTTATAACTAAATGTAAGCGTTCAGCACTCAGGACCGACTGCCATTCGATTGGGCTATAGAATAAACGAATAACGAATATTGATCAAATCAATTTTAGTGCGCAGCGACGCCACTAGTTTCAACGCCCCCAACAACCCCAGACGCAGCGCTGTACTCGCGTAACATAATGTTGCCATTTATGAATAAAAAAAAAATATATTTTACATTTATCGTAATTTATCAAATAGTAAAATTTCCTGCATACTTAAATGACATAATATAAGCTCTTGAATTGTATTAAGAAATATTAAATTAAATATTACTATAACAATAGTTCAGATTAGTGAAACATGTAGTATATTTCTGGTCAAAAGTATATTTGGGCATTTTTATCAAAATGTCTACCAACCCACTCATCGGATGGCCCATGCAATAAGTTCAAATAACTTTTTTTATGGAATAGGAGGATAAACGAGCGTACGGGTCACCTGGTGTTAAGTAATCACCGCTGTCCACATTCTCTTGTGTTGACCAGACGAATCACAGGAGCGTTGCCGGCCTTTAAGGAAGGTGTACGCTAACTAAGTTTAAACTAACATTATTATGACTCTGTAAGAGTCGTGTTATTATTAAATAGTTTCAAATGACTAGTATTCTTTTATTACTTTGTTTTAAGTTCAAAAAAATTTAACACAACAAAGGAACTTGATAACTGCATCGATGAACGACAAAATGGCCGACCTGTGAAATTTACTTCCAAAAATCACCGCGGGAATTCTTTACTGAAAAAGACTATACCTACAATACATGCGCAGTAGAACATGAGTACTCAGTACAAACTTAAAACTATAATAATTTAGCAATTTTTAATTTTAATAAGTTGCAACCCGACCCACCGGGCACCGGATCACCAGAGGGGAGTGGGGCCTCCGGGACTGGGGAGAACTAAGGAGTAATCAATAACCATCTCTCTCTATCTATATATACATACACATGTCAGTGTTATCCATCAACATCATAGGTACATACAAGATATTACAATTTAATCAATCATAAAATATTGACACTATAGAAGTAGTACCCGCGTGCCCCTTTTGGATAGCAATAGTTTTGACAGAAGTAGTCTATATATTAATGTTATGACTATAATTACCCCTCACGGAATTAAATCGTATGACATAATGTGACATACTCAACAGATGATTGGGAGTGAAAATGGTGTAACAAAAATAATTTCATAAAATCAATTATATAATAGGCAATAACTATTAAAATCTACTACAGTCAGAACTAATAATGAACAGGAAATATATTGTGTTATTTGTTAGTTCTATTCGCATAATTTATTTTCTTTCATAAATCTAAGTTTTAAAAATATGTATAAAATAATGTAGTATTTTATTAGAGAGATACAAAAATTTGATCTTTGAGCCAACTGCTAAGCGAGAACCTTTTAATATATTATTGATCGAGGCTATAAGACCGCCGCGTAAGGACTATCCGGGCTATGATGGTCGAGTCAACTGCTGAACTTGTCTTTCTCAGCTTTCATGAGGCAATCTTCATATGGGATAGTGATTTCGACAGCCTGGTACCGGGATCGGTCGTACATATTCATACTACGAATTATTATTATTACCAACCGCATTTTTAACCGACTTCAAAAAAGAGGAGGTTTTCAATTCGACGGTATTTAATTTTATTTTTGTTACCCCCGACCTTTCGTCTGGGTGAATATGAATGGGTGATTTTGATGGTCCTTTTCTATTTAAAACCTGGTCCTTCCCGTGTTGTCCAGTCTCATATAATTTGGTCTAGTTCTGACAATAGCATCCACAACAAAACCATTTAAGTCTTAAATCACGCCAACCGATTGTGATGTTTTTTTTTATTGGAAAAGATATACTTCAAGGGTAGATTGACGAGAGTTTGACTAATTTCAAATCATGGCATTCATCACAAAGTAACAGAAATCCTCAATTCTTAAGGGCAAATTAAGTATATTCTGCCGAATTTTTTCAAGTAATTGTCGTGGTCGAACATGATGATCAATGGAACCCCTTAATGGCTTTCTAACTTTACCCCTTATCGGCGTGTCTTCCTGTCTTCACAAATTATTCAGACAAATTAGTAAGTGTACTTAATAATAAGTAAAAATAAAAATGATGTGGTGTCGTGAGACACCAGGTAGGAACGAAGTTCCTTCGGCTAATGTAGAATCGACACAAATTCTACTCGCTTGTGTATGCGACTGTCGCGCCTGCGCACGTCTCATTTAACGGTTTTATTCCACGCACTTTTCTACGCACTTTTTTCCACGGATTTTTTCTTACGGTTTTACTATCACATTTTTTTCAGTTCGGTCGCGCAGCAAAATCCCTATCTTCTCCAAGCCTGCCGTAAGGAACTTCGTTCCAATAAAATAAAAATATAATAGTATAATAGTAAAAGATGTGGTGTCGTGAGACACCAGGTAGGAACGAAGTTCCTTCGGCTAATGTAGAATCGACACAATTTGTAAAAATAATCGTGTTCAATTTTATGTATGTTTTCTTGATTTTTCTCTTAAATTTTGCAAATTAGTTTTTATTTAAGTACAGGAAAGTATTAGGAAATTCAGTATTTTAGGAAATAATAAATAACGTAAAATAAAAAAAAAACGTAATCCAAATTATCAATTAAAATAACAAAATATGTGTCTTTATTTTTGTTTGACAACAAAATTACAAAGAAATAGAAATAATTACAAAAAAAGTTTATTATTATTATAAGTAATTCTTATTAATCAATCTCGTTTGTGCTTGTGTATACGATTGTCGCGCCTGCGCACGTCTCATTTAACGGTTTTTTCCACGGACTTTTTCTTACGGTTTTACTATCACATTTTTTTCAGTTCGGTCCCGCAGCAAAATCCCTATATCCTCTAAGCCTGCCGTAAAGAACTTCGTTCCAAAAAAAATAATCTTACCGATGATAAGTCACACCATCTTTTTTTTGAGTTGTTAATGTATTATTTAAGCACTGTTTATAGCACACTTAGGCTTGTTGATTGACACACAGTTGAAACACGACTAAGGAGAAAAGTGTGTTTACATTGGCTTTAAGCACACTTTTGCCGTTCCTTTATCAGACTGCGAATGAAAATATGTCCATATGGATAGAACGTCATTGATCTTATCATAAAATTATTTTTAGGGGTTCTCCTGAGTAAAATGAAATGATAAATATTAGACTTACTAAAAGTCAATCACATTATTACGACAATATGATGTAATTACAATTATTGTTATTTTTGGAGTCGGTGTCAGCGATGTATGATGCTAAAGTGAGATGTGCTTGCGTTGCACTTGTACGACGTGACGAGTCGAGAGGTGAGAGCGGGAATTTTATTCACTTACATGAATAAATTTTAACTGCACCTTTACTGAGCCCTTTTGAAACATGTTAAAAAATATGCTTTGTTGCTCGGCTGAGATATATTCCTCTCCATTTGGTAAAACAAGGCCAACTACATCATCTCAAGGTCAATGTGGATGGCGTTTAATTTGGAGGGGATTCCTATAATTTTGCAAAATCCGCATTAAGCGTGGAGCAGTGTGCCGCGGTGTTGATGTAACGTTTGTCTTCGAAAATGCACAGTTCTCTGCCCTTCCCAGAATACGAAGAAGCGCCCGAGATACAATGCTCTGCGATGAAGAGGGATTCTCTGACCCTGGTAGAGCCGGTACCCTCCTAGGCTAAAACCTCTTTAAATACAGCTGTCATATTCTGATGGAAGGACGGGTCGATGAGCTCCGGTCTTCTACACTACATAATGGCACTAGGCCACTCCTTTAGACAAACACCGGGTTTCTGTGAGTGTGTGGTACTCAATCCGGACGATTCTGGCTAGTTCGAGCTGTTGTCATAGGACGGCAGCGTGACTCTCCCACTTCACAAAGCCCTTAGTCACCTCATACGACATTTTATTTATTGTTGCCATTCCTATGAATGGCTGGTTTCAGCTTTCATTAGCCAGACTCTATTATATTATTAGTTAGTAGTAATAATAAGTGTGTAGTAGTGAATTATCCCAGCCGCAACCATTAATGTTGTATTGTGTATATCTGTTATTGGTACTCGCATCCACACCTCGTATCAGTAATGTATCTCAAATTGTTATGTAATTATTTTTATGTGTGTACTGTTGATGTATCAAGAAGGATAAATAAATAATGAATATAAGTGTCCATTGTTTAATTTATAATATTAACTTGGCTGGCAATTGCAATTTAGAGTTAATTCTATGTATTTTGTTGTTCTTATTATTCAAAATGTTTCCAATGTGTTCTTGCATAAAAGTAGTATTGAATAACTAATTGATTTATAGCTTAATCTAAAAACGTTTTTATCAATGCTCTATAAAAATAAAAATAATATGGGCATTGGGCTTAGAATATCTATGCTACAGAAGTAGCGTCTGTATCTTCATTACAAATAGAAAGGACAAGCTTACAACTAAGGCTGAGATAGAACCGGACACCGCTATTGATCTTGCATCTCTATCGCGTACCCATTTATTTGTTTAGCCAGATGGCAACTTTTGGGACAAATAAACAAAGATCTGTCACCTTGAGCTTGCGAATAGTTTTTTTGAAACATATTTGGTGTGTTAAATGTATTTCTATATAGTTATAAAACTTAACAATTTGGTTGGGTGTATTGTGTATTGTTGCCAAAGCCGTAGTTAATGTAAAAAATTCAGCAATTCGCTTCCACGTGTAAATATTACTCTTCACCTAGCGTTTTCAATATAATGTGCAACAAGCTCGACTTAAATACATTTTATATAATAATAATAATAATAATATTGACACACTTTTTACAAAAATTATCTTGCCCCAAGTTAAGCATATATAGCCTGTGTTATGGGTTACAAGACAACGATATATTTAATACAATATACTTACTTAAACATACAAAAATTTATATAAAGATACATATAAACATACATAAATACATTTAAACATCCATGACTCGGAAACAAACATCCATATTCATCATATAAATGCTTGCCGGGATTCGAACCCGGGACCTCTAGCTTAGTAGGTAGGTAGTAATTATATGAAATATTCACTTCAAAAGTATTAATTTTTTATCCATAGTCACCTATTTTCAGTAAATGTATCGTTTTTAAAATAAACATAACACAAAACAGTAACAACGAGAATGTTGCCATAACATGTTTGCACATGAGAATGTGCCATAGTTTTACCCATGTTGTAGGGTTTTTGTATAAATTATGTTTTTTTTGTCAATTTTATTAAAATAACATTCAGCAGGTATTTATTATTACTATTTATATACAACAGTATTCGTATGTAGTAAGGAAACTAGAACGACATTTGGTCGTGTTCCTATTACTGATAATAAAATAAAGGGCATGATAACTATGCGTAAGAAAATAATAAATAAAAATATTCTATTTCAGGTTTCCATTAGATCCTAAATTAAAATACAATGGATAAATGCAACAGGATTAACTGATTTGTGGGTGCCAAGTAAATATGCAAGAATTTGTTCAGTCCGCTTTTGTGCGGCACAAGTAGTCTGAAAGGATAAAAAAAATAGTGTGTGTAGGTACTTATGTACACGCGTTAGAAGTTAACGAATAAATTTAAATGAATAAATTTCATTCATTCATAATGTCGCGTAGCAACGCTTCGACGTTTATGACGAGAGTTGTCCAACGTCACATCGTGCAGCAACGTACATGACGAGAGTTGTCATACTTCAACACATTGATAATTTCAACAGCTCCGTTAGCAATACTCGTAGCTTTGGCGTAAAAGTGTATTTTATAGACGCTGTAGACCCGGGTTCGATACACCTACCAGTGTATGTATTTTTTTGGCTTTTGTAAAGTTAATGGAAATTTCTAGTAAGTTCAGGATCAAATCGAACAGAAAAAAAGGGATAGAAAATGTGTAAGCAGGATAAAAATAGTTAAAAGAATTTTCTAGTACAATTTAAATTTAAAGATGGAATAGGGGAATCATTTTGAAAATGGAACATATCCGGGGGTATATAAGCCGTACTAAGCGTGGCCTACGGCAGTTCTAGTTCTGACTCGAAAGTGTAAAGAAGAAGAAGAAGAAGAGAAGAAGAAGAAAAGAAGAAGTAGTGAAAAGTGGAAGTGTTCCAAGAAGAAGAAGATAGAAGAGACTTAGTGTTCGGTGCAGTGTGACGCGTTGAAGGTACTGCCGCCCACAAGAGGAACAGCGGCAGACCGGCAGGTGTATGACGTGGTTCTCTACTCTGGATTTGAAAAGTGGCTACTGGCAAGTCGATCTGGACCCTAAAGACAAGGAGAAGATGGCTTTTTCAATCGGAAAAGGGTTATGGCAGTTCAAAACAATGCCCTTCGGATTATGCAACGCCCCAGCTACCTGCCTTGTCTACTTGGATGACATAATCATTATGGGACGAAGTTTTGAAGATCATCTTAAGAAGCTCGAAAAAGTCTTCGCAAAACTGCAGGGTGCCAACTTGAAGTTGAGTCCAAAGAAATATTCCTTCTTTCAACGTCAGGTGAATTACTTGGCGCACGTTATCTCGGAGCAAGGCGTTGCGACGGATCCTGCCAAGATAAGTGCTGTCAAGGACTGGCCGACACCGACAGAAAAGACTCATGTGAGAGCATTTCTAGGACTATGCTCTTATTATCGACGCTTTGTGAAAGGGTTTTCCGATGTTGCTAAGCTCTTACATCGACTGACGGAGGAAAAAAGAGCCTTTTCATGGGATGAAGAATGCGGACAAGCTTTCTTAGAGTTAAAGAAAAGACTGTGTGAATCACCTATCCTCGGATATCCTGACACAGAGGGAAGATTCATAGTGGATGCTGATGCTAGCAACACCGGAATTGGTGGAGTATTATCTCTGAAGAGAGGAGATCAGGAAGTTGTAATTGCATACTTTAACAAATCTTTATCGAAGCCGGAGAGAAACTACTGTGTAACTCGTAAGGAGTTACTGGCCGTGGTAAAGATATTACAACACTTCAAAAAGTACTTATTGGGTCGCAAATTCCTCGTAAGGACTGATCATGCCGCCTTAAAGTGGTTACTAGAATTCAAGAATCCGGAAGGACAAGTGGCCAGATGGATTGAGCAACTTCAAGAGTATGACTTTGAAATCGAGCATCGAGGAGGAAAAAGTCATGGAAATGCAGATGCGTTATCTAGAAGACCGTGTCCGATGGAATGCAAACATTGCATTCGTCAGGAGGACAAAGAGAATTTTATGATCTGGCTGATCAGAACAGATTCGATCGACGAGAACTGGAGCAACGATGTAATGAGGAGAGCTCAGGAAAATGATAAGGATCTTCAACCACTTTTATATTGGCTAGCTAGTGGATCACCTAAACCAAAATGGTCTGAAGTGGCTAGACACAGTACGGCTACCAAGAGTCTCTGGACACAATGGAATAGTTTGGTGATGCATGACGGGTTGCTCAGCCGGAAATGGGAAACCCCGCAAGGAAAGGATTGCCATCTGCAACTGGTCGTTCCCAGGGAGAAGGTGAACGAGATCCTGAGAGCTTATCACGATGGTTCTTCAGGTGGACATTTGGGAATAAGAAGAACTCTCATAAAAATTAAAGAACGATTTTACTGGTTGCATTGCCGTGATGATGTGGAAGACTGGTGCCATAAATGCAAGAGTTGTGCAGCTGTCATAGGACCTCAGACCCGAAGCAGAGGAGCTACGAAGTTGTATAATGTTGGGGCTCCGTGGGAGAGAGTAGCTCTGGATATAGCCGAACCGTTTCCAGTCACCAAAGCTGGAAACCATTACATAATGGTGGTGATGGATTATTTCACGAAGTGGCCGGAAGCATTTGCTCTACCGAATCAAGAAGCAGTTACCGTTGCGACCAAGCTGGTGAATGAAGTTTTCTGCATTCGGTGTGCCTTTGGAGATGCACAGTGACCAAGGGCGGAACTTCGAGTCACAAGTATTTCAAGAAGTTTGCAAGATCTTGGGAATCCATAAGACCAGAACTACGCCATATCATCCACAGTCGGACGGGATGGTGGAGAGGTTTAACCAAACATTGGAGCAACATCTGGCAAAAGTAGTGGACAGTCATCAGGATAACTGGGATGAGTACATTCCACTTTTTCTTATGCCGTATAGAAGTGCAATACACGAGACGACAACGGTGACTCCTGCGTACGCCAATTTTGGAAGGGAATTGAAATTGCCAGCTGATTTACTCTCAGGCTGTCCACTGGATACACCGAAAAGTATAACAGAATATTTGGATGAGTTACGGAAAAAGATGGTTGACATCTACGAGGAAATTAGAACAACTGGGCTTAAGGCAAGTGAACGGATGAAGACCCGCTACGAACGAAGAGCTAATATTCCTAGTTTTGAAGAGGGAACCCTGATTTGGTTACACAATCCCATAAGGCGAAAGGGGAAGTCTCCGAAGCTACAACCAAGTTAGGAGGGACCATACAAAGTAATCACAAGGATAAATGATATGACTCTCAGAATCCAGCGTGCGTCGATCGAGTGGATAAGTACTACGGAAGCAACGATGATCGGGACGATCATGTCTTGGGAGGGGGCAGTGTCGCGTAGCAACGCTTCGACGTTTATGACGAGAGTTGTCAAACGTCATATCGTGCAGCAACGTACATGACGAGAGTTGTCAAACTTCAAGACATTGGTAATTTCAACGGCTCCGTCAGCAATACTCGTAGCTTTGGCGTAAAAGTGTTTCCTATAGACGCTGTAGACCCGGGTTTGATACACCTACCAGTGTATGTATTTTTTTTGGTATGTGTAAGCTGGATAAAAATAGTTAAAAGAATTTTCTAGTACAATTTAAAATTAAAGATGGAATGGTGGAATCATTTTGAAAATGGAACAGATCCGGGGGTATATAAGCCGTACTAAGCGTGGCCTACGGCAGTTTTAGTTCTGACTCGAAAGTGTAAAGAAGAAGAAGAAGGAAAGAAGAGACTCTGTGTTCGGTGCAGTGTGGCGCGTTGAAGGTACTGCCACCCACAAGAGAAACAGCGGCAGACCGGCAAGTGTAAGTTCAGAAAAAGTGAACGCAAATAAATACTCGTTCCTATAAGCGGAGTATTATTTCCAATCCCTGACCCACTCCCGTGTCAATAATATTACTTATCTTTTGTTATGTTATGGTCCTGAAATTACAAACGAGTGCGGCAGTGCCCCAAGGCACTCTTTTACCTCACCCAGTTTTCACCCTTATTAGGTGAACAAGATGGTTTATTTGCCTACGCAATGATGAGCGAGTGAAGTCCGATACACATTTCGATCTGTTACGATTCAAGGCCACCAATATTCGACGTCATAGCTTTACGGACATAGCATTTTTGTGTTCACTTGTTCGCGGGCGGCGCAGCTAGTGGTCGTTATCAAGACTTTGCACAAAGATTGTTCTTTGTGGAGATTTTGGTTTTATTTTATAAAGAACAAAATGTTTATTACAAAAAAACAAAAAAAGTCAGTAAATAAAACAAGTAATCATCGTTGAAACTAATAATTTATTCTAAAATATACCTATTTTTACACTTATTGTCGAATGAAAAGTCTGTGTGAAATAAAATAAAAACACAATATGAATAATTTATACATGATCTTAAAGCTTGTTTCAATAGCTTTCAGTGACAGTCACTCAAATCACCCTAATTATAAGCATTTTATAACTACACGTAAAATAATACGCACGGGGAGAACGCTGCGCGAGCGCCGAATGCATGCCGATCTAAGGCGGTTTGCGGCGGAGATCGCCGATGTGGAAAGGTTAATAAATATATAATTATCAGTACATGATTTTCGTTATTGTGTTTACTTCATTGACATTCCCAATCATCTGTTGAGTATGTGACTTTTTGTTGTAAGGTGTAATCGCGTGAGGGGTAATTTTAATCATAATATAAATATGACAGCACCCAAGACTACTCCTGTCAAAACTATAAACTATTGCTATGCAAAAGGGGCACGCTGAGACTACTTCTATAGTCTCATTAATCTAAGGCAATGGACTTATGGGCATAGGCCATAGAGCTTTAATTGTCTTTGCTTCTGGCCGTTCAAGCTTTCAAAATTCAAAGCTTTAATTGTCTTGTATTTGTATATAATTTAAGGACTAGGTATGGTTTAGTTCAAAGAGTATAATAATATATATGGTTTAGTCACTCTTTTGCCTATCAAGGGTATTGTTGCTAATGTTTGCTGTGTATATTTTTCTTTTTTATCAATAACCCAAGTGTATTTACTGACTGTTTGTGCTTTGATTCTTGACGGGGGCTTTGACTGTGCATCCCAAGACCCAATTCCATCTGACTTACTATCCTCAACTTTAGCTCTGGGGTATAATTAATTCGTGTTATCGATTTTTCTAAATTTTAAAATTGTAACTTGTTTGTAAATAGTTACTTGTGTCACTTGGACATCGCCTTGTTGTTTTAACTAGTCAGAGATCATATAATCAATACAACAACATGATATTACCTACCAAACAGAATTTTGCAATTTACTCAAGACAATGGGTTCAACTTACCCACGTCGAAAATCCTCATAATTTTTATGTACATCTAAGTTCCTTTGCAACTTTCGTTGACACTATTAATAATCTGAATGTGGACCAGTTAGAAAACCCAACGCAAATAGATCTAGGTGACATAGTCATATATAAAGCAAGAAAAACGCGCAAAGCAAAATATTCAAGAGGGAAAATACTTAAAATAAATTTTGATGAATCACCTACATACAATATATTCTCTATTGATTATGGTTTTAATGATGAAAATGTAAGCAGAGATCATATATATACATGTGCTCCTCACTACAAGAACACTCCACAATTGGCTATGCACTGCCAATTACATGGCTGTAATCCAAATGGAACAGCTTGGAATGAGGATGCTACTGATGCTATGATGAGTCTTGCAGGTAATGGTCAAGTCTTACTAACTGTTAAAGGCAAAGTGGGCCAAAAGCTTTCTGTGGATTTGTATATGGATGGCCCAGATGATATTGCAACTATGCTCATAATGTGTGAGTATGCTTGCTTTGCAGTGCCAACTATGTCGATTTCTTCAGACACTCTACAGAAGCCTATGTCTATTTCTACCAAAAACAAAGAGAATTGAAAAAGAATATTATTATTATATAATTTTAATTATAGGTATTAGATTTTATGAAGAGATATGTAGCTGAGATAAATGACTTTGATAGATACAGATAGAGATAGAATGAAAACAGAATACAATTTGCACTATCCCAAAATGAATTTCAAGGCAGCAATTTAAAACCGAAGAAAATATGAAAGGGGGCTAATAAAAATGAAATAATACCTGAGAAAAAAGCAGAAGTGTTGTGTGTAGATTTGGGATTGCTAGTTGAAGCTGAAATCAATAAAATAAAAGCAATATTGGAGTCTTACCCGCCAATTGAATATGTTGCAAAGAGGTTCTGTGTGCTGTTCTTACAAGAGAAGATCTGCCATCCGATTATGAATTTAAATACTTATTTTAGGTAAAGAGGAAGACAAACCCCACATTGTAATAGTATTTCCCCCTGCTGACTTCTAAAGACATTTCTATGTATTAATGTTATTATCAATTAAATATATTATTTACATTTTATAGATGTTTTTCTCCATCTCATTACAATTCCTGAAATTAAAACAATTTGAATAATTTCACTTTTAATTTATACAGCATACTCATAGTGTTATAAGGAATACTTAAATAGCTACTCAGTATAGCATTAAAAATTTTCACTCCAATACTCACCTAAGGCCTCATTCCTTAATAAGCCTAAGGAATATTTAAATTTAACTATTGTCAGACCTATACTTAAATGATCAAAGTCAAGTCAAAACTCAAAACTTGTAGATATTATTAAATGCCTTTGAAGGAAATCTGCTTCTTCTACAATAATAATCCTACAAGTCTGAACATACAGGATATTGGTTAAATATGACATTTATTTCAGGCATTTTAAACCCATTACAGTAAATTGATTAAAACTGGTGGAATCTGCTAGATTTTCTGGTAGAGTACCTAATCTCTTAATTCCAAAATACAATGGGCCCCCATATTGAAGGAAAGGCTTATATACTTAGTTCTGCAGCATATTCATTCAGATATTGACTGACATAGATATAATGCCAATACTTTAGCTATTTTCGTAGGAGGTATTATGTCTTACAGTATATTGTAATGGGGCAATGCAGCCGATGTGGCGATATAGATGGTACCTAATATTGCTTATTTTTTGAAAGCTTTTGTTTTGTCATAGTTTTTAGAAATAATAAAACTTAATTCCTATTAATATCCTAGCTATATAACATATTCTCCGTCTTATTCTGTAGAGCCCGAAAGAAGCAATTTTTTGTGGCGTTCTCAGACGGCATCATGTTCTTATTGAACTAAATCAAAAGGGGTCGTTCACTTCGCTATCATCTTTACTAGAATCATGATCACTGTCGCTACTTTCTATGATGAAAGATTTATCAAAATTTCCATATTTTAACCAATACTCTTCTTTTAACTTCTTCACATAAGAGCATGAATAAAGCCACTCATTGGTAGCACAGAACACTTTTACTCTTCCCTATATATTATTATACTCTTTGCTCTAACTGATTGGTAGTCTTTATTAATTTTCTACTAATTTAGGCATTTCACTTTTTTTTATGAAATAGGAGATATTCACCCCTG
The DNA here is from genome assembly GCF_905404315.1 of Leptidea sinapis. NCBI lineage: Eukaryota > Metazoa > Arthropoda > Insecta > Lepidoptera > Pieridae > Leptidea > Leptidea sinapis. Next base: position 1,155,678 of record NC_066312.1, on the reverse strand, counting down.
CTAGTTTCCTTTTCATGGGAACCTAGGGCCTTTTCTAAAGGATTAAGGATACACTGATATGGAGGTACTCGTACACAAATCGGAATTGAACGTATAAGGCATATCGTCGCCTTATACGTTCAATTCCGATTCTAAAAAAAACAATATAAATGTAATATGTAATTGAATCTCTCGAAGTAGTTCTATTAATAAGAATAAAGTTCTATAGCATAGTGCATTAAATTATGCAAGGAATTTGTAATAAATAATTGGAGATCGAAATCTTAGATTATTTATACGTCTAGATAGACTGTAACAGCTGTTAAGACGTCGAAAAATATAGCGGCGAACTGCTGCCTCTATTTCTATCAACGTACGCGCACTAAAACAAAGTGATTGGCGTTTGGTAAAAGTAAGACGTAGGTGTAGTTCAAATTCAAATATTGTTATTCGAAATAGGATATGATATCAGTTAAAATACCTGCTATGTATTTTTGAAATAAATACTTTTTTAACCGACTTCAAAAAGGAGGGAGTTATCAATTTGATCGGTATTTTTTTTACTCTGAGATTTATGATCCAATTTACGTAATTTTTCTTTAGTTCGATGCAGAATATATGCCATTAGGTCCCGAATGATATTGAAAAGTATAGATAGGTTACGTAGACAACATTCGGTGTTCGAAAATGATACACTTACGCACACATGAATAATTAAACATTGCACTAGCACACTACATTACGATTACACGTCAAAGAAGGATAGTAAATGCAATTATCGCAAGCGAAAAAGAGATAACTCTAATTTGCTAATTGCGTCGTATTTGTATAGAAAAAATACAGTTAATTCAACAGATATGATTTTTTACCTTACACCGTGATTTATGCCTAAATTACGATTCATTCATGAGTTCATGACGTAATGAAACCAAGAAAGTAGTAAAACTGCATTGAAATTAGGTAGATAATGTGTCACTGATTTTATAAGAAAATAATTTAATATTGATTTTAATATACACACATTGATGATATCAATTATTTATACATAAAATAATAAAAAACATACAGACGCCAAAACAAAACCGAAAGGTATATATCCCATTTTTACATTTTTATTAACGACGGCACCCAAAAAGTTTTAAGATTACAATTATTATTTTTTGTATCTTATATTATTTATGAATGTCTTTTTGCTGAGGGTTTATTACAATAAGGTAATGGGAGAAGAAGAAAATGATCCATTGATTATTCTGCAGTTAGCAAGGGATATACTGAAAGGGGCAGCGTTACTGGAAAACTCCTACGTAAACAAATAGCACTCACTATCTACATCCGCTACCTACCCTATGACTTGTTTGTCTTTTTTTTCACCTTCGCACGACACGCCACAAGTTACGATATCATCCCCACCATCTGGATGTGTGGCGGTCCTCCACAGTGCGGTTTTCAAGGAGCTTTCTTCCTCGCACTACGAAGCTGTGGCATGAGCTTCCTTGTGCGGTGTTTCCGGGACGATACGACATGGGTAACTTCAAGAAAAGCGCGTACACCTTCCTTAAAGGCCGGCAACGCTCCTGTGATTCCTCTGGTGTTGCAAGAGAGTGTGGGCGGCGGTGATCACTTAACACCAGGTGACCCGTACGCTCGTTTGTCCTCCGATTCCATAAAAAAAAAAGTAGTTTGATAGTTCAGCTACCTATATACCTACGCACATGTTTATAAGAAATTATTACATTTCGTATTACATTCACTGAAACAACGACTTTTTTACATCATTTCCTAAAATATTCTACCTCGATCATCCCGCAACAGACAGCATCAATATTTTGTCATTTCTGTACCTTAATCTATGATCGGCTTGTCGGCGATCTGCGTTGTCATGGCGACATATTTATGTTGTTAGATAAATAATGAAATCAAATAAAATGTTATAATTCACGATTTCTTAACTGTGGTATGTAATTCCATGATTTTTTCTTTCGTAATTAGTGCATCTTCCCATAACACAAGACGGCATTTTAATGTTCTACCTACATCAAATTGTAAGCAATTCTGTCAACAACAAACGCGTGCGTACCGTTTTCGTATCGAGAGAGCGACTACGACCAAAGGAACCAATTGACTCAATTTAGGCGCGCTAGTGACATATCTACCTCTTTTAATACTATAATATCATTGTTTGGTCCCATAAAAACGTTACATAGTTTGGCCCAGTAGTTTTAATTTTATGAAATATATTGTTTACCTTGATGATATAATTGTTTTTTTGTGTACGGCTTTTTAGGAGTTGGCTATATATTATAATTATTAACTGACACTAAAAGGTAAAAGTTAAAAAAAACCGACTTCTTTTTTTAAATAAACATGGATAAAACATTTATGAAATAAATATGTTTTTCAAAAAAAAACTTTATTGGCGCAACCAGTAGGAATTTTTTTTTGTCAAATCAAACTAATTCTTCACGAAAGTATTTTAAGAAGTACGTTTCGTAAGAAACGGGGAATCCAAACAAATAAGCTAAGTAAACTCAAGGGTATTAGCAAGTCATACAATAATACTCCAAGATCCATGGACAGAAGAACGGAACGGTCTATTACCTGCCATTTTCTTAATTTTTGTGTATTTTTCTTGTGATATCAGGGATTAGAAAACGCTTTGATAAAGCTTGTCTAATTTTAAATATATTTTTTTAATTAATATATTTTTATAGATATTTTTCTCATCTTTTTTGCATTTTGCATATTATTTTTAAAATGGAAAATATTGTTAGAATACCAGTAGAATTAATTACCATCATTCTAATCCTCGATAGTGATGCAAGGCTATTGTCCTTAATTGGCTGATGCCCGCGTCGTCGTATGCGTGGACGCTATGAAGCAGCAAACATACTATGCATCTAGCCTAAATGTTTTCTCGACCTGTTGTGAATATTAAGGACGCGTTTACGAATCCGACAAAAATAAGATATTTTTCGGTAGAGTTTGTGATGAAATGAAACTAACTCTAACAAAACTAAAAATTGCCACAAATAGATTACTTCCTTATCTCCAATTGGTGCGAAATTTTTGCTTTGAAATTTTGATATTTTATGTCGTAAAAACGATTATCCGTTACCTCTTCACAGAAAATTTACGAAATTTGGCTTCATTCAGGATCAGTTTTCTGCTACTACTTACATAATTTTGTCTCTTAAAATTACGTAAGGAATGCAGCTATAATATTTTCAAAAACACGGGAAATATATTTATGAATATGTTATAAATAATCTCAGAAAAAAATTATAAATGAATCGTCTAAAATTCATATATTTTCTGATAAGCATGAGCTTTAAATTCAAATATTTTTATTCAAAATAGGATTTATAATCACTTATTGAACGAATCAAACTATGTGTGGTACATCAAATTTGTGCTCTTCGGACAAATTGTGGGGTACCCATCGGGAAACTAGCTTTCTAACACAAAGTTCATTATGTAATATCGACTGAATTGCACTCATTCCGATACTGATAACAACCTGAATCTGCTCGTATGTCACATGTCAGTCAACTAATACAATAGTTCGCACAGCTGCGATGTTTTCAGGCGTGACCGCTATTCTTGGTCGACCTGCAGAAGAAACAGTACTGAGCGACACACGACCGCATCGGAACTCGGCATACCAGCGGTATATTGTCGTTTGACTCGGTGCTTCAACATCATAAATCGAAACAAGTTCACTGAGACATTTACCTTGAGATAAGCCGCGACGAAAATTGTGATAAATAATGGCACGAAAATGTTCACGCGTGAGCTCCATTTCTGTCAACGACGTGTCAACTTTAAACCAACATAGTTTTTGTTTTTGAACTATTTTTTTAATTGTTTGAATGTCATTAAGGTTCTAAGAGGCCAGTATTCATATTCTAAAAAAGGTTTTATTGTAACTCAATCGGAAATATTCTATTCCCGATCATGTCAGTGTGCCCCTCGTATTAAATCGACATCGGGTCAAAATCGAAATCCAAGATGGCACCTATGAATTTTACGAACTTCTCTTCATGGGTGTCATCTTCATGGTTTTCGGGGTCAACAATAACGAATATTGGGTCAAAATCTAAATCCAAGATGGCGCCTATGAAAATTACGAACTTCTCTTCATGGGTGTCATTTTCATGGTTTTCGGGGTCAACAATAACGAATATTGGGTCAAAATCTAAATCCAAGATGGCGCCTATGAAAATTACGAACTTCTCTTCATGGGTGTCATTTTCATGGTTTTCGGGGTCAACAATAACGAATATCGGGTCAAAATCGAAATCCAAGATGGCGCCTATGAATTTTATCAACTTCTCTTCATGGGTGTCGTTCTCATGGTTTTCAGGGTCAACAATAACGAATATTGGGTCAAAATCGAAATCCATGATGATATGAAATCCATGATGATATGATATGAAATCTACAAAATTTTCTTCATGGGTGTCATTTACATCGACAAAATTAGAATTCATTCATAAACTTAAATTATATTATAAAAGGCCTGTCTAACAATATCCCACATGCTAAATTAATTCTTCATTCCCTAAATATATAAATATTTACGTTTCGACTTTTCACCCACAATATTAACATAACACATTCTGTTACCAATCTAATTAAAAAATCTCAAAATTTGATTTTGAAAGACCTACCTCATGATGCCCTACATGCAAAAAAAATTTCATCCTCTTATTAACCACAACAAGCTCTACCCTTCTTATCAATTATTACCACGATATTATGTCAAGAAGAGATATTTCAATAGAAATTGTAATCATAAGGTAAAAGCTATTACATAAATGTAACGTGTATCTTCCTTAATCCCGCATTATTTTCAAAAGACCATAGGAAATGTCATGTATCAAACCTGAATCTAACTTCCTGAATTAACTGCAGTATTTTTTTCAACTCCACTTGTAGAGGAGGTGTCCTTAGGGGGGAAGCTACGTCCAAAGCACCAGACAACACAAAAAATTGCGTACAAAGTACAGATGTCAGAAGTGAAACTTATTTGTGAAAACCAATTTTTAAATCTCGTTTATATTAATAATTATCCTAATCTGTTCTCTAAACCAATTGATTTTTGTCAATATTAGAAATTATTAGATGTTTTACTAATTATTATTAATCATTAAACCTGCACAATACAAAGCTAGTAGGGAAGATGTTCTACTTACTCGCCGCCGCGCGCTAAAACTGCATGATACAATGCTAGTAGTGAAGTTGTTTTACTTCATAGCGGTACCGTCTGCTACTGCTGCGAATGTAGCATTTTCGCATTTTCTCACTCTATCTCAATCAGACTCAATCTCCCTCCCCTCTTCTTGGATAAAAACGTCCTTAATTTTCGTGCCACTTTATTCCGTTTCATTCGTAAAAATTTTACCCTCATGCGGGCAAAGAAGTTTCACTTCAAAAATTATCTCAAATTTGCTCTCTGCGCCCTCGAGAACCTCGAATTCGATATCCATAATGTTGAAATCATATTTATTGCGCAGCGGCCACCTTGGATTTCCAAAATGACTCCAAATTCGTTTTCTGTACCCTTGAGAACCTCGGTTTCGGTATCCATATTGTTGAAATCATAATTTTGCGCAGCAGCCATCTTGTATTTCAATAATGATCCCAATATTGTTCTCTGCACCCTCGAGAACCTCGGATACGATACCCATATTGTTGAAATCATAATTTTGCGCGGCGGCCATCTTGGATTTCAAAAATGATCCGAAAATCGTTCTCTGCACCCTCGAGAACCTTGGATACGATACCCATATTATTGAAATAGTAATTTCGCGCGACGGCCATCTTGGATTTCAAAAATGATCCCAAAATCGTTCTCTGCACCCTCGATAACCACGGATCCGATACCCATATTGTTGAAATTCTAAATTTTGCGCGGCGGCCATCTTGGAATTCAAAAATTATCCCAAAATCGTTCTCTGCACCCTCGATAACCTCGGATCCGATACCCATATTGTTGAAATCATAATTTTTCGCGGCGGCCATCTTGTATTTCAATAATGATCCCAATATTGTTCTCTGCACCCTCGAGAACCTCGGATACGATACCCATATTGTTGAAGTCATAATTTTGCGCGGCGGCCATCTTGGATTTCAAAAATGATCCCAAAATCGTTCTCTGCACCCTCGAGAACCTTGATACGATACCCATATTGTTGAAATAGTAATTTCGCGCGGCGGCCATCTTGGATTTCAAAAAAAACTGCGTTTATTGCACACGACGTTATCCGACAGAATTGCCATCTAAAGTTATAATATTTAACTACTAAACGAATACATCAACCAATTATCAAAAATACATAGGTATTAAAAAAAAACAAAATTCGAACTTGCTAAAGTATCAAATTCATTTGATTCCCGCTATTAACTTTAAGTACGTGTATGTGTTTGAGCGGTGTCAGTGTAGTGGTGCGATTCGATACCTCTGTTTTGAGAACGCGTCCTTAATATAAAATTTGAATTAAATTTTGTTAATAATAGCATTTTTATTATGTATGTATTAAGCATCTGTACATACTTTATTCAACAAATAAATAATTGACTGATTGATTGAACGCCCCGCTACTAAATAATATTTTGTCATATCGTTTGTCCGAGTTATTAGCGATTCAGTAAAGATTTTTGGTATTTTTGTATGTTTTTATTTTTTTTTCTGTGTTATTAATTCGTTTGTCCTCCTATTCAATAAAAAAAAATAAAAAAATAAAAAATTGGTGCTCTGCCCGACGCTAAGCCACTGCGCGCCGTCGAGCATTTGCCTCATCTACTGTCTCAGAAACACTCTGATTAGCTATTAGATGGGCATGCTCGTGCCGTCGAGGAGCTCCTTTTTCAGGTTATTAAGTGGCATGTTGAGAGGCCATTTGCTCCGTGGTCGCGCGGATAATCTTAAAGATTATTTTGAGTGGACTGTATGGAAAAAAGGTAGCGGGGTTCGTCTCCTAGTAATACCAATTAGCTCAATGCAGTAAAATTCCAGGGACTAACCTTGATATCTTCTGCAGGCATCGCCAGGACGTTCTTCACTTTATTACACCACAGACAGCTTATTTTCAAATTGTTGTAAATTATGAACAGCTCAAAATATTAAATGAAACTTTATAATATGAGGTAGATAGTGGCGCGCGCGCGCATCTAACGCACGTTTTAAGATGCGGGGGTCGACGTATACTCTTCACGGTCGCTTCGCGAATAATGTCGCGATCCAAGTTATCCCTTTCATTCTACGCAATGAAGCTAATTGGCGCAACCATCCCCCCAGCCTTAGGGTGCGCTCTAAAGGAAAGTATGTAAAAGGAAAGGAAATGTGAAACGCGAAAAAGAGAGAGAAAAATAATAATGATACAAAAATTGAACAAAAAAAAATAACAAAAGATGCATCACGCGCGCTTATATTGAAGTAATGAAGAAAATTAAAAATAAAACAAGATAACTTAACCTACAATGCGGATTCGTCCAAGTGACGAATGTAAAAGGAACAGTAAGTTTATTGAGTGGGCAAAGGACAAAGATTTGCTACTGGTCGTTGGTAAGAACCATTTTTTGTACGCACACTTGCAACTCCTATTAGACTCCATCCGAACCTGGGTGGACGTCTTCATCTATGGCGAGCGGCCAACTAAGTGGTGGACAATTATCCACTTTAATTATAACAATTCTACCCTTATTCACTGGGTTTATAACAGTGTTCCATTTTGATCGCATTTGTAACTCATGGAGATACTCATTCCGCCACCGATTCCAATAACTTTGGAGCAGGTTGTCTAATAACTGTTTACGCTGTGACAAATTAATATTAGTTTTAATGTCTGGTGCAGAATGAAACGTACCTAATGGCCCTAACATTAAAAAATGAGCAGGGGTTAGAGCGACCGGTTCAGCGGGATCGGAACTTAAAACAGTAAGAGGACGTGAATTAAGCACGCACTCGATTTGCGTGAGTAAAGTATACATTTCTTCATAGGTAAGTAAAGTTTCACCTATGACGCGTTTAAGGTGGAGTTTGACACTACGTACGTGTGTTTCCCAGACGCCACCGAAGTGTGCGCAGCTGGGTGGGTTAATTTTCCAATTATTAATGCCTCGGTTTACAACTCCCTCGTTAAAGGATGCACAAAATGACTTCAACTTTAAAAATTTATGTACCTCATCAAAATGCGTTTTTGCACCTACAAAATTCGTTCCGTTATCGGAAAATAAATTAAGACACTCACCGCGTCTTGAAATAAAACACTTGAACGCACGTAAAAACGACTCCGTACTAAGATCGACTGCTAGCTCTAAATGAACTAACTGCTCTAGTAACAAAACATGTAAAAAGACAAATGTATGCCTTTTCTTTACGAGCACCTCTGTATCTACTTATCAAAATAAAGAAGGGACAAGGGACAGGGATAGTCAACACCAGTATTTAAAAATGGTTTCGCTTCGTTCACGTGGGATGCCGGTAACACTGACATGTACGGATTCTGTGCACATGGATTAGCTCTGAAGCACTTGTTACAAGCTCGAAAGCATTTTTGTACAATATCACGCCATAATCCAAAACTTTTGTCGTAATAATGATAAAAGTAGGTGAGGTCCGGCATGCATATATTTGCGGTGATAAAAATCTATGATCATTACCGTAATATGATGATTTTTAGGCAACAAAATGGGATGCTTAGCGTCAAACGATAAGGAAGATTTATTAAGTCGCCCTCCAACGCGGAGTAAACCATCATTATCAATGAACAGCGAATAAGGTAATAAATATTTTGGGACCTTGCACTGCTTTTGGATCGCTGATATGACATTTTCAAAAAACAAAAATTGCAAGGCGCGTAGCACAGCGATCTCTGCATGCTTCAAATGATCAACCATAATTAATTTAGCGCGTGGAAGTTTATGAACAAAACGAAAAACATACACGATAATGCGTAATAATTTTCCCCACGACGAGATGCGCGATGAAAGTTGAAGAAGAAAGTTTTCGTTTGATGAAGCTGTTTTAACTACCAGAGCATTGATTGGTCTATACTCTAAAAGTTTAGAATCATCTTCTTCTTTGAATGTAAAATTATCCAACGGCCATGACGATGGATCGTTTCGCGCCCACGGTGGGCCATGCATCCAAAGTGCATGAACTAATAATTGAGCAGGAGTTAAACCCCTAGAAATACAATCGCTAGGGTTTTGCTTACCCTCGACGTGATAAAAATGTTTAGGCGCGAGATACTCTTGTATCTTTGAAATGCGGTTAGCGATAAAAGTATCAAACTGTTGCGGGGACGAATGCGTCCAATATAATGCGACCGACGAATCTGTAAAAGCGAAAACGTCATGGATTTTACAATGCGACTTTACAGAATCACGGATAAAATTAAGAAGTTGTGCCATAAGTAGCAAAGAGCAAAGCTCTAGTCTAGCTAACGAGACCGTACGTGTAGGCGCAACGCGACTCTTAGCCATCGCCAACGTAATGCGGTTAGGTTCATCTGGAATAACAACACAAAAATATACAACGGCACCGTAGCCTCGTTCGCTAGCGTCCGAAAACCCTAAAAGTATAACGCGATGTGTGGCGCTATCGATGCCAAAGAAACGCGGAATTTCAAAATTATGTAAATATGGCAACGTAAAGGTTGCCCACGCTGTACGAATATTTTCTGGTGGTGGATCATTCCACCCGACGTTCGAAATCCACAATCCACATCCAATACCTGAATTAATAACTTTGCATATAAAATAACAGGTGCGCAAAAGCCATTAATATCCCACAGCTTAGCTACTGTCGATAACATAAGCCGTTTAGTACATTCAGGCCGCGGAGTAAAATTAATAGCAATGCGATAAACATCTTCGCGTGGACACAAACTTAGCCCCAAAACTTTTAATGAATTATCATTATCAAAATTCACGCTGCTTGACAATCGATTCTCTTGCGGTATGGCATTTAGAACCTCTGCTGAATTACTGACAAATTTAACTAAATTAAATCCGCCCAATTTAAACATTTTAATTAAGTCCTGCGCTAAGCTGGCACCACTAAAGGGGGTATGTGTAGATACGCACAAATCGTCCATATATATGTTATTAGATGCAACGTCCGCGACCCGGGGTTAGGGACTCTGTTCGTCAGTTGCGAGCTGCCTCACGGCGCGCATGGCTAGATAAGGGCTGCAACGCAGGCCGAAGCAAACGTGAGTAAAATTATACATTTTTGTATCAAGTTCGTTATCAAAACGATGTAAGATATTTAAAAAACGCCTATCCGAATTTTTTAAAATAAGATTTAAAAACATTAGTTTGATATCTGCCGTGAATGCTATTTTATAAAGACGAAAATTTAAAATAATTGTTGTAAGATCGGGTTGCAAATTCGTACCTGAATGCAAGCAGTCATTTAATGAAATGCCTGTCGTAGTTTGTAACTCGCGTCCAACACTACACGGAGCTTGGTGGTAAGTTTGTCTGAGCGACAAACACCATGATGCGGAATGACATAAGATAAATCCCCCTCTTTCATTGGAGGCGCGAGTTCAATAATACCACTAGCTAAATATTCGCGAAGAATCGTGTCGTACTCTTTACGTGAAAGAGGACTCAAATTTAACTTTCGATTTAAATGCTCGTAACAACGTTGTGCAGAAATTAAAGAATCCCCTAAGAATGAGGGGTCGCGGTTGAAAGGCAATGCCGTAATAAATCGGCCGGTGCTGTCACGTGTATTTTACTTACACTTATTTTTAAAAAGGTTTTCACATTGAAGTTCAGTAGGTGACAAGTACTTAGCAGAAGGCACCTCTTGTAAAGACCAAAAACGATTAACTAAATGTTCGAGAGAATCCTCAGTCGATGTGAAAAAACTACAAATAGAATTTTGTTTTTGTATAGAATTATTAATTTGAATATTTTCTACGGAACCAATTATAATAAAACCAAACGCCGCCTTACCTGGTCGCAAGATTTCTGTAAAAACTTCGGATCCAAGTAATAAATCGATATGACCGGGTACATTGTACTCCGGGTCTGCAAGCGTAACATTCTGTAAATAACTAAGGCATGATGTATTTATTTTTGCCGAAGGCAAATTGTTTGATATTTTATTCAATACAAATGGATTAATATGTAGCGAGTAGCCCGACTCATTACTTGAAATTAAAGTTAAATTAGTATAGCTCCCTATTGGGTATGCTTTGTCGCCAATACCTTTAACAGAAAGTGAGTAATCTATATGTTTCGTACGAAGTCCTAATCGTTTGCAACATTGTTTCGTTATAAAATGATTTTGTGAACCCATATCAATTAAAACGCGAATTTGTATTTGCGTACCATCTTTACAAAGTACTTTCATGCAGGCCGTACCTAACAAAACGTTCCCGCTACGAGCGGAGGCCTGTACAGCGCTTGACATAGCGCACACAACGTCGATGCATAACGTTCTTTGCGCCGCGCGTAAACAGGTTCGCCCGAGCTGAAGTACTCGCGGGTGGGGAAGATACAGCCTCACCGCCCGGAGCCGCCTGCTCATGTGTAGCAGTGACTGTTGCTCGATTTACTGGATTTTTATTATCGATCCAGTGCAACATAGTATATGTATGTTTACATACATTTGTCGACTTACACGCCGAAACAGTGTCGTAAACTTAAACAATTAATGCACGATTTATTATTTTTAATAATACTAAACCGTTCGCGTGGCGTCATACTCTGAAACCTCGCACAATCGTAATAATGCTTGTGGGTTTTCGAAAAACAAACAATACAGGAATAACTGTTATTATTATTGATGAAGTTGAAGGGTTTGATTGTGATTTGGACTTCGTATTTAATGAGCTGTGACGCTGCAATATTTTTATTTGATCGCGAATAAAAACAATAAAATCTTCGAGTTTTGGAATATCGCAATTTCGCTTATTCATTTCAAATGCGCGAGCAGTTTCGCTGTCGACCTTTTTAAGACTATGAAGGTAAATTCAAATTATCGTAATAGGGCGCGGTTCGTATGATAATAAGACTGATGAATAGTAAAGGTAGGTATATTAGGTATGTCTATTCTAAATAAAAACGGTTGCGGAATGAATATTAAATAAAAATGCGGTGACCAAGTAAAGAGCATAAGTTATTTAGTTAATTTAAATAAATGCGACGTGGTAAAACATAACATTTGATTATGTTCTATGCAATACCACCAATAAATGTTACGAGTAAACGTACATAAAATGATGCTATTTATTAAAATAAATAGGTAAAATACGATGCGGTATGTACTATGTACAATTAAGAAATGCGTATATTGATATTAACTAGTTAGTTACGAATGCTTGGTCATTATAAAACATAAATTAAATGAAAATGGTATCGAGTGATGGAATATTTTATGCGAATGGCACGTGGCGTTAGTATATTAAAAGGATTTAGGATACGGGTCTGAAGGGCCAAAAATGGTCGCGCGGGTAGCGGGGTTCATCTCCTAGTAATACCAATTAGCTCAATGCAGTAAAATTCCTGGGACTAACCTTGATATCTTCTGCAGGCCTCGCCAGATCGTCCTTCACTTTATTACACCACAGACACAGCTTATTTTCAAATTCTTGTAAATTATGAAGAGCTCAAAATATTAAATGAAAGTTTATAATATGAGGTAGATAGTGGAGCGCGCGCGCATCGAACGCACGTTTTAAGAGGGGGGGTCGACGTATGCTCTTCACGGTCGCTTCGCGAATAATGTCGCGATCCAAGTTATCCCTTTCATTCAACACAATGAAGCTAATTGGCGCAACCACTCCGCGTTTCCTTGACGCCGAGAAACTGCTTCTTCAGGAGTCTCTGATGCACGCTGATTGGCTATGCGGATAGCATTTTCCTTACGTCGTGCCTAAGCCTGCACATAATAATAGGTAATAAGCCATAATTTCAATATAAGCTTCGTGGAAAGGCCAAGGTAGATGTGAGACATTAAAATATGGATTTATAGACAAACTTTTGCAATATTACATAATGGCTGTTACATAATTTTGTCGGTCCCCAAATTGCCTCTTCAGAAAACTATTCACGATTATATTTATCTGTTAATCAGGATAGACATTAATTTTAAATCTGTGTTATCGACAGCTTGATAGAATTCCGGTCTTAGTGAAATCATATTGTTTGCATATAATGTTCCGATTTTTAACCGACTTCAAAAACTGAAAAGTATCAAATAACTAAAAATTTAATTTAATACACCTCTTATGCAAACCTTTACCTATAATATTAATAAAAAACTATTATTTGTATGTGCTACATATTGATAGCTTTGAAGTCGTTTTTTTCATAAGAGAATATTGTGTCCTGCTTGAGAATCGTTGTGTAATTGTACTCTTATATTTGTAGTCAGACAAAATTTTTTCGTGTACCCATAATATAGATGCCTTCAAACAGGCATTTATTTCATCTGCTGGTGTACTCCTAGTAATAACTGGCAAGGTCTGTCTAAGGTCACCAGCTAAATGATTCATTGTGCAATCTAGTGCTTCGATTGCTCTTTTGTGGGACATCACACATTCATACCAAACCAACAGCTTATATTGCTGCAACGTCCTTCAGCTCTATCTATTACTTTTGCTAATGTTACAAACTGGCATTTCCTCATGAGAAAAGTTCTATGGTATCTTAAAAACTGAGTGCGCTGTTTGCCCTCCACTATATAGTGTAACAGCTATTCCAGAGGAAGCTACTGCAACAGCAACTTCTTTATCTTTCTGGATAAGGATTGAGCTAATAGTATGCTTTGACACTTGCATTAAGGCGACAATAAATGCCAACAACCTTGAGCAAGTGGGAGGAGCTAGCTTCATTCCCAAGCACCGACGAGTGCCGACCGCACAAAACATTGCCGTGGCCCGTGGCACAACGTAAATTTATTTGTGGGTGTTTGTCACACTACTACATAGCTGGTACTGCTACATAGCTATGTAATAATAAATATACAGGGTGGCCCACCCTAACCAGTCAGTATGGGGATTTCAGAATATATAAGAGATAGAAGAATATCTTTTAAGGAACCACGATATCGATTTTAGAGAAAACAAAAACTGCATTCATAAATTTTCAAAAAAAAACATACACGACTCGGAAATCGAACTCGGTCATTTAAAAAAAAAAGACAACTTTATTTTATTGCCATATTGATAGTGTAGGTTGTAAGGAGTGCTTGTTGCTATGAAACCTTTTGTTTAAAATTAAAAGAAATTGCTTAATTTGATATTATTTCATGTAAGTTGTCTGTTTCACTGGTTAAAAAAAATGTAGGCAATGACCAATCGTCATGCTGTCTGCGTATACCAGTAAAAAGATTTTATTTTGGTGTTATTTGAAAATGGAATGTGAACTTCTAAGATTGCCGAATTTCAATTTAAAAAAATGAATACTTTATGTCTGCGTACCACTAAATATATGGTTTAGGCTGTTATTTAAAAATGTAACGTGAACTTCTGGAATACCAAATTTCAATTAAAAAGAAATCGAATGACGGGAAATTTAACTCTAGTTTGTTATTTCACAGAAGTTTTTCTTTGTGCTGTGTTGTTTGTTTGCGTGTACTATAGTAACATAGCAACAATCACTCCTTACAACCTACTCTATCAATATCTCAATAAAACAAAAATGTATTTTTTTTTTTCAAAATGACCGGGTTCGATTTCCGTGTCGTATATGATTTTTTTTGAAAATTTATGAATGCAGTTTTTTTCCCTCTAAAATCGATATCGTGGTTCCTTAGAAGATATTCTTCTATCTCTTATATATTCTGAAATCCCCATACTGACCGGTTTTGGTGGGCCACCCTGTAGAATGATTTAATTAATAAAAATTTGTGAATAGTTTACGTAATTTATTGCTTCTAGAATGCCTCAAAATAATGTACTTTTACATACACGGCATCGTTTATTGTCAATCGATATCCTTCTTAATTGTTTTTATAAGTGTGTCTTGTATATTATTGGCCTTTCCATTTTTCATTTACACCAATTTTCACCAATTGGGGGAGCATGCAATCTGTATAAAATTTTACCAACTTATTATTCATTTTAGTATTTCAAAGTTCGTCATCTTTATAAATTATTTCCTGAGCAGGTGGTTCACGCATTAAATTTTTTCGATCGTTATGTTTCATAAATGGCCGTACCTGTAAAAATTTTGCATAGGTATTTGCGTCACCATTTGATATTAATCGTACATAAATCAAATTGTTCATATGGATGCTATTTTTGAATCCTTCTACGAAAATTGTAGACTCCATACCAGTCATAGTACCTTAAAATAATGTTATTATTACATTCCAAATAATTATTGTTCTCCACTAAAAATATGTATTTACGATATTTACCAAAATAAGTTTTGTAACGTTCGTGCTCCTTAGGTGTGACATTTTTCGTGCAGTTTGGGCGCATGTGCAGCTTTATATATTTTCACAGACATAAAAATATTATTTCCTGTTCGTTTCAGAATGGGTGCAGCTGTGCCGGATAGCGTTGAGTTTTTTTTAAGTGACCTTATACTCCAACAGCCATCTGCTATGATGTCAATAAGTGAATACCATTCATCCATAGCAGCAGCATTCATTCAAATTTCCCAAACTTTGTTGACTGTGTCCATTATTTTGTTAAATATGTTAAAAGATATTTAGGGCAAATCCATTGCTGCTAACAATTCATTTAATTGCGTATTGCCACATCTTATTGCTACTGCATTCGCAACTGTATTCATATTTATATCAATTTCAGTATCATTGCAACAAATGGAAAAAGTTTTGTAACACATTTTGCATTTTAAATTTAGATTTGAAACTAGCCCTTATTTTCTTTCATCGCAATCCACATTCTATATTACAATGTGAGGAACTTCTTAAATGTCCTTAAAAAAATCTTTATTTATATTATATCTTTTTGCCTTCAACTCGACCCTGGACGACAACAGAAAAACCGACCATCCCGCGGTGTCAGAGCTCTAAGCCTGAAGTTCAGACAGAAAACTGTTAGGCGATCTCAGTTTTCGTTTGATGTTAGGAAGTTGAGCGGGCCGGATGGCATTTCTCCAATCGTGCTTAGAACATGTGCCCCTGAGTTGACGCCGGTGCTAACGCGTTTATTGCGGCACTGATGGAACATTTGGGCTTCCCAAGAGCTTATGCAAGTGGACCTCCAGCTTCCTCACTGGGCGCAGCATACAGGTCGTTGTCGACGGATACTGCTCGAACCCGAAGCCCGTGAATGCTGGAGTGCCCCAAGGCTGTGTACTATCTCCTACGCTGTTTCTTCTGCAAATCAATGATATGTTAAACAACAATTTATATGCCTTCACTGATGGAGCCTTGTTTGCTTCATACCACAGTTGAGTTATTAGTAGTATTGATACTTGATAGACATAATAACCTTGTTTCATATTAATATTTTTATAAATCATAAATGAATCTAAAATATAGAAATATGAATACAGCACAAACAATATGTTAAAAGATTACTATTACTTGCTAATCTAACAGACTCATTGGTTATACACGTCATTATTTAAACATGAAAATATCAAGAGTCACAACACCTTACGTAAATCACGGGTTTTACAGTCGATGAAAAAATAAGTGACACTGTTTATGTCAACTCCTAGCATATGTATGAAGTAGCATGCATGTTATGATAATATGTAAACCGAGTACTTCCATTTGACACTGGTAAGCCCTCGCACAACATGCTAAAAATTAGAATATCATCCCCACCATCTGGATGTGTGGCGGTCTCTCAGTGCGGTTTTCAAGAAACTTTCTTTCACGTACATCCAAGAGGTAGAATGAGCGTCCTTGTACGGTGTTTCCGGGACAGTACGAGATGGGTACCTTCAAAAAGAACGTACACAAACGAAAAACTAACACCTTCCTTAAAGGCAGGCAATGTTGTGGTGTTGCAATAGAATGTTGGCGGTGGTGATCACTTAACATCAGGTGACCCGTACGCTCGTCCTCCTCTTCGTTAAAAAAAAGTGTGTGTGTGTAATCTTTACGCGCGATTGAAGTAAGACCTTATAATAATTAACTTTAGGAATAATTTCAGAATAGAACAATTCAGACGCACACATATTGCTGCTTCCAACTAAATGATGACCTAAATGAAACCTTCAACGTCATTATCATATACGCAGTAGAATTACAAAACCTCTTCAACCACCGTATTTTTTTTTTATGGAAAAGAAGGAATAACGAACGTACGTGTCTACCTAGTGTTAAGTGATCATCGCCAACCACATTCTCTTGGAACACCAGAGAATCTTCAGGAGCGTTGCCGGCCAGTAAGGAAGATATATGCACTTTTTTTTTAAGGTAACTCCATAAATACCCATGTCGTATTGTCCTGGAAACACCGCACAAGAAAGCCCAATCCACAGCTTCATAGTACGTGGAAGAAAGTTCTTTGAAAACCGCTCTATGGAAGACTGCCTAAGTGGTGATGATATCCTAATTTGAAGCATGTCGTGTCAAGGTGGAATTTGGCGGCAGATAGCTCATCAAACAGCTCTTCGGAACACTCCCCGTGATAAATGCGTTAGAAGACACAAAATTAAGCGAAGTGATGTAGCCGTTCACAAATTCAAATATTTTTATTCCAAAAAGGGATGTGATATAACTTATTGAAAGTCAAAAACTACCACAAATTCAGAAAAGTATGCCTCAGACCTGAGAAGAACGGGCGCAAGAAACTCAGCGGGCTTCTTTTATTTCGCTCCATTCCCAATCTAAGGTATCATTAAGAAAATCATATAAGTTATAATAACCTTTACCACACAAAGGATTATTAACTATTCTTTTGAATTTCGTAATACATTTGTTTTGAACATTTTCTAGGATCTTGTTGTAAAAACATACACAACGCCCAACAAACACTTACTAACTCGACTTAGCCGAGTAGTAGGCATTATAAAGCCTGTTGCTAATGTTAACATTATGGTTATGACAGTTTCTAGGAAATACACTTATGTGCCTATGAACATACATTATCAAAAAAAAATGTTAAAAAGCAACAGTTGAGATGTTAATTTCTTTAAATATTGCTCTCAATGATTCTTTTATACCTAGGTTAATAGTGCACAGAGCACTAGGTCCCGGACAATTCGAGCTGCTTTGCGTTGCACGCGGTCAAATGGATCGAGCCAGTATCACTGGGGTAGCGCCAGACCAGAGACGACAACAACACTTCCATATGTGGCCGGACCTGCGCTTTGTGGAGGGGGAGAATGTGGGTCGGCTTGAAGTATTGCCGTGCTCTATTTATGACGCCTATCTAGGCGTCGGCTTCGGAGCCAATTTGGCTTTGCCTTCCAGGTGGCCCCGAAATTGGCAATCGCTCGAAATTTCGCGAACCAGTATTCCGATACTAGGCGAGGCTTTAAGGGAAGTGTTATCGAAGAACGTATCACTGCTCCAAGGAAGATTTTTTTGTAATAAACGCGCAAACTTGAGTCTTCCGGGGGTTAAATTGCGACCTTCTCGAGAGAGGCCTCTATAGAAGACACAATTATCTCCCGGCACTGGTCGACGATTTGCCGAGAGACCTGCATGACCTGCGTATACGGCATCACCAGTGCTGTCGTTTGCATGTTGGAGGTGTCCAACATATCATTGATATGCAGAAAAAACAGTGTAGGAGATAGCACACAGCCTTGGGGTAGTCAAGTGTACACGGGCTTCGGGTTTCAGCAATAAGAATTTGAATATTTCAATATTATATGGAACGATAAAAATACTGCAAAATAATATCATTAATACGTTTATTGTTCTTCAAATATATGCAAATAAACTACAAATAACAAACAAAGAACGACAGTGACAATATAAATGGTTTCACAGAGTTTAAATAACAACATATAATAGTAAGTAAAATATTACATTGAACGTCACCGACTGTGTCAATGTCTGTCAATTTATAAAGGAAGCAGCAAGCATGTAAACTTATTAAACAATAGATATAAATAAACAAAACTACAAGCAAACCCATTTACAATTTGGTTCACACCTGGTTAGTGCTGAGTGTCGAACCATGAAGAGCTAATAACTAATGTAGGCATAACAGAACTGCGATAGCGTCCAAGAGTATCCACATTAAGACAGGTGTTGTTTTTTTAAATATTCGCTGAAACTGTTATGAGCTTGCTATGCCACAATTCAGTAAACAAAAATGTTGTAAGTTGTGACTGTAAGTTCACCAATTTATTAAATTGTTGACTGTTAAAATGTTACCAATTTATTACATATAAGCCTGTTAGA
Organism: Leptidea sinapis; assembly: GCF_905404315.1. Lineage (NCBI taxonomy): Eukaryota > Metazoa > Arthropoda > Insecta > Lepidoptera > Pieridae > Leptidea > Leptidea sinapis. The sequence continues at coordinate 1,136,387 of NC_066312.1, read as the reverse complement.
TATATTTTATTGTTACTTACTGCACTGAAATGGCTTATATCACATTGAGATGGTGTGGTGTGACTCTATTGAGTACAACTTCAGTAGAAAGTACAAATTCTAGTTGGAGGTGTTATCTCCCAGCGCCAGCATACATTTGTATTTATAGAATATCTTGATAATTGTACCATACAATAGGGTCGCCAGATAAAAGCGAGATTCAAAGAAGAGTTGATTATATAAAAATAGTTTTGATAATAAGATAATTCTTGTTGAATGTCAGCTGGTTCAAATATATTGCCTATCTCGACACACAGCGATACATCTTTAACACGTTTGCACCTACTCGGTAATCAGTGTGAGTCGCGATCTGCCAAACCTCAAATCTCAACTAATCAATTCCTTTAACTTAACCTATATTTATCTATAACTCCCTATATTGAACTATATATTCTCACAATTCCTGTTGTCTTTACTATATTATATAAAAACATTGAATAATTTTATTACTTGTACAATAATTCGAAAAGTATATAATAATTGTTCCTAGCTATTTGTAAATTAGTATAAATAAATATGTGATGATATTGCGATCAAGACTCCCGGGCGGAGCGGGGCAATACTACGGTACTTAATAAGATAACGTTCAATCTCATCTGGCGTCACCACCACCTTTATGATATGACTCTGATATGAACGCTCTCATTTGCTAAATAACCTTGGATCCCATTGAACTACTTATACTTATCATTAAATAAAATAACTTTAAATTATTTAGATTTACTATTGATAATAATCGGTAACGCGACCCGGAACTCAATTTATACGAATATAATGACAACATCAATTATACGATACACATATATGGTAAAGCGAGCTTTTCACTATCAGATTACTCTCAGGCGGAGTGCAGTCATACAAGTTGCACGGTATATGAGTTCACTTATTTATCTCCAAACAATATAATTATCATAATGATTGTAAATGAAAAATATGAACACGCAAAAAGAATTTAGGACGTGATTATCTATGTGCCGCAAATAGATATTATAGAACTTGGTGAAGATATTATTTTTAATTTAGTAAATGCTGCAAAAAACAACTAAAAATCAGAAAACAAAAACCCAATGAAGAAAACAATTCCGATTATAGTCAAACTTGTAATAGTTTACTCTACTTTTTGTGACATGGCGCCAATCGTTTTTTTAATAATGCATTACAATAATATATGTGTCACAGTAGTTATATGTAGTTATATCAGTAAACTCCGTCCGAGTGTACCAACAATAGTTTACACAAACTTTGAAAGAGACAAATACGAGCTGGCTTCGTATTCGTGGGTATCGCTTGTACATCATGCTCATGTGCCAATGTGGTTCGCGAACACTATATTCTAATATCATTGGTTATCACAATAAATTTTTCCTATAATTGTTCTATGGCTACAACGACCCAGATTAGTATCGTGTAGTTCTACTTCATCACTCTCTGGACGCTGGCGACGGAGTCACCGTTACACACACGAGAGAGGAAGTCCGTTCGGTAAATACTAGTGGTAAGTGTAAATAATGACAAGTCCGTTCGGTAAACACTATTGGTAAGTGTAGTAATGACAAGTCCGTTCGGTAAACACTATTGGTAAGTGTAGTAATGACAAGGCCGTTCGGTAAACACTAGTGGTAAGTGTAGTAATGACAAGTCCGTCCGGTAAACACTAGTGGTAAGTGTAGTAATGACAAGGCCGTCCGGTAAATACTAGTGGTAAGTGTAAGTATTGACAAAGTGCGACCGAGTCGCGTTACCCAACATTAAACTATCATTTATAAAAAATATTAAAATATCATTTAGAATTTGAGACACCATTGTTTATTTTCTTGTACTCGATGAACAGCGTTTGAACATCTTTGAGGGACCTCTCAATCTGTTTTGTAAAGTTCGTTGAGCTCTGTAAATATACAAAGAGATAATTTATAAGATTTTTGTTACCCTGTTTTATGAAATAGAGCATTTGATTGAATCATTTTTTCGGCATGCATTCAAGGTAATACAATAATTTATAATGCACTTTAGCACTATATTTTCATTTATAAATTTTTGGTTTGTTTAAGTAATACTAGTTCTTGTTTTTAATTTATAAATTATAATAAGTGGTACAGATATAAGTGTTGCTCTACTACTGTGTGGTTATCAAGGAATTATTTTCCGCGTACAACGAGACCAGGACGACACTACATTGATACTTTCTAAATAAGGTTTTGTCATATGCCAGTGACACTCCTGTGATTCCTCTAGTGTTGCAGGAGAATGTGGGCGGCGGTGATCACTTTACATCATACTACTTAACCTTCATGGTTATAAAAAACGTCAAAATTCAACACTAAACTCTTCTAGAATGTAGTCCAAACTAATTAACTATCAAACAAAATTTTTACATGCCAAACTTGTTTTCTTGGCTCGAAACAAATTTAAGTATCGATTTTATGTCCGTGAGAGAGTATCTATCAATCACTTATTTTTTTTGCAAAATTGAAATGATTAATATAATTAGTTTTTTTTCTCTTTATAAACACGTTTTGGCAGTTTCTTCCAAATTTATATTTAACGTGCATACAGCAAATTAACATAGATGCAGAGATGAATAGTTATTATTCCAACTCAGTAAAAAAGCCATACTTGATTGGATGGCATGGTATATGATTAATATGTGATATACCGTAACAGGGCAGCTCTTTTTGCTGGAGACGTGGAAGAACAGCATATCCTCGCCGACGATGATGTAGGACACTCCGTAGCCGTCGTCAGCCACGGGGCCGAATCCACCACCGGCCCCCACGCACTTGGGATATTTCTTCAGGTCCATCATACTCGTTTGTCCTGCGCATCACCAACAAGCACGTAATTCAAACAACGACCGCAATAACGAGACGCACTCAGTATTCTCTGAATTCACGCCATTTGTTGACTCGACATCAAATACAGGTGGTATTTGATGTCCAGAAACCATCTGTATCAAGTAGCGCTAATCTTCACAATGACAACTATGACCAACCAACGTACAAGTGTATTTACTACAAATTAGCGGTGCATCTTAACTAAAACATTTACACCCACTCACGTCACCACCCACTCTAGTCGAAAGTAAACCGTTACAGCAATGAGGTCGATTTTTATTAAAAATCTTTTATGAAGAGAAAGATAGGGAAGTACATTAGTTGTCTGTTGTGAAAAATAAATCTCTATTTAAATGCAAAGCTGAATCTAGAACATATTAAATTTATAGAAGGTACTATGACGTCATAGTTCATAATGTTTCATTATTAGTCACCGTATGGGGTTTGACTGGTGGAGAGTCTCCAGGGCTCGTTGAACACCTCCTGCAGGAAGGGCGAGTCCAGCTCTAGGTACTTGGCAACTACGTAGAGACAGAAGAGATGGCGGTCGATACCGCGGCCCGCCATGGCGTCCTGGATCCCGAGCTGGTGCCTCTGCGTCGCCTTTAAGAACTTGTGCCAACGATCCTCCACCTGTTGTGATGAATTATTTGTACTTGTCTTTCATAGCCACCATTTGATTATTTGACGACCTCTCAGACCAGTGGTAAGTGACCTATCAGTAAAGGGTCCCCACTTCGAATCCTAGCTTATACATGTATTTATGTAATGCACTAAATATACCGCTTTCGGCCAATATACCTTGTGTGCCTTAAATACTGAAACATAGAAAAATATTTCTTTTGCAAATAATATTTATTACATTTACAGTGTGTTAGTTTAATACATAAATATAAAACAATTTGAATTATTAAAAGCTTATTCTAAGTAGTCTCCATTGGCTGCAATAATGTTTCGTCCAATTGTCTTTTAAACGTCGAAGCCAGCTATCAATAGAAACACGCACTCTTTCCATGGGAAAATTCTTCACTGCCAATCGTACGGATTGTTTTAGGGACTCCAAATTATCATGGCGTTTGGAGCAAGCCGTACTCTCTAAAACTGATCAAAAATCATTATTCAGCTGATTAAGATCAGGACTAGACTACGTTTAGTCTTCAGCTCTGATGAAGTCCGAAACGTTCGTTTACAACCAAGACTGCGTAGACCGAGCTTTATGACCCGGCGCCGAGTCTTGCTGGCAGGACTATTCTTGGTTACTCAACATGGTGTTGTTAAGAGGCTTCACTAGCTTCTCAAGAATGGTATCTTGATACACTTGTGCCGATGTGTTGATATCTTTTTTACAAAAGTATGGCTCAGTCACTCCTTCATATTAATTTTTTTTCAAATTCAAATTAAAATATTTTTATTCAAAATAGGATGTAATCATAGCTAATACCTAGGTTACACTGAAAATGTTTAGAAAATGAAAAACGACTCTATGGCCTTTTCGAACGCTTACACCGCATCTTCAGGGCTCGTAAAGTGAATACCTCGAATTTTATCTTTAGTCCTTGGGAATAAATAAAAGTCGCAAGGCGCCAGGTCAGGATTGTATGGCGGATGACTTATTTCGACACCTGCCATAGTCAATTATTCAACAGTTCGTTTTGCGGAATGCGCTGAAGCATTGTCATGGTGAAGGAGGATCCTGCTTCGAGGGCGCTGCTGTCGAATTTTTTCCAAGACAACAGGCAAACAGTGATTGACATAGCAGTCTTCAGTAACTGTCCTTCAATCTTCTAGCACAACTGTCGCGAAATGACCTTTCCGACCAAAGCATGAGGGTTGTCTTTTGGTGTCGGGTTCGTAGCAATATATCCAGCTTTCATCACCGTCACGATGTGAAATACAGCATTTGGGAATCCATCTGGTACAAAGCTTCCTGAAGCCTAAATATTCGTGTAATATTTTTTGAACTTGACTAATACCAATGCCTAGGCTTGCCCGTACCTGCTGATAGGTCACTCTCTTATCTTTCTCTATCATGCGTAGCACAGCACTGATGCTATCTTCAGCAGTCGCTGTTAAAAGACGTCCCTCACGCGGATCAACATTGATATAGCGAGGTCCACGCTTACACTTGTTAAACCAATTGTAAATAGTGGCGGTAGAGATGGGGCTTCTTTAAGAAAAACTAATCACAGCCTATGATATCTTTGTTGTTGAGTAAGCCCACATCGAAAGACAGAAAATTTTCTTGCGTTTGGTTCATTTTCATGTGTAACAAGAGTTTTAGATTTGCGACCAATTCACAAAAACAAATGACAAATGAATTCAATATACTACATTAGGTTACCAAAGAGTTCTAAAATTGAAATTCAAAAAAGTTTTCATTACCACTGTTTCTAACTGGCCCGTTAAACTAAAAATTTTCAGTGTTACCCACGTAATAGCCCACCAAACCATCATTGAAGTCGGACAGAGCCCACGTTGCACTCTGTCGTCTAATTGGGAAGCTTCCTTAAAGACGTAAAAAAAATCTCACCCGTAACCAATTTTTTTCTGTGATCTCCCTTTGAGTACCGCTTCAGTAGATGTTTCGATTATAACACCCTATCCTTTTTTAAGTTATCAGTTAAGAGGGCCTATCATCAACTTTTAATAAGCAATGCTATTCCGATGCAGTTCAGTTTAGGTACCTAAACTGAATCACTAAAATTCGTACCATGAAGTGCCTCTTACTGAATGGCGTTTGGATCGCTTATGAAGAATGAACGAAATAAATTTGTCTGTGGTCCGCGGTGTGAGAAAGAGATGATGCTCTACAGTCGTTGCATTTGTTTGTCTCTCTTATTCGAACCATATGCTTTGCGTTTCGAAACCTAGAATGATTTTAAATTGCGTTTTATAGCGTCAAATTTTAAACCATTAAGCCCTTTTTTGTACTTATTAAATAATAGTAATATTAATAAATAAAGTTCTTTGAATTACAAATTAAATGTTTGCTTTGGTGTTTTAGTAAAAATAACGAGTTATGAACGCATCTCCATTGATTGATTGTTTGTTTTGACAGGAGCACAGAGTACATTTTATTAAATTCGTTCTTGCGAACAGACTACAGCCAGGGGCCTTACTGCCTCGACTTTACTATTTTCATTTTGGTATTTATATTCAGTATTTTGTTTTACAAAAAAGTCCAATCAAATATTCTCATCTCACTTTTCATCAATAAAATTTTCCTTTTTTGTATATTTTCACTATTTTTTTAAAATTTATTAACAACACGATTCACTTTCCTCTAAGGAAGTAATAATTTTTTACATCTCGCTCACTTTGAAACATAAACTATCTAGTTTACGTTGAAATATTACCTCATGGTACGAATGAATTCAAATTCAAATATTTTTATTCAATATAGGATGTGAAATCACTTATTGAAAGTCAAAAAACAACCACCCATTCCAAAATGAATGCCTCAGGCCTGAGAAGAATGAGCGCAACAAACTCAGCGAATGAACGAACTAAATCAGTTTGCGATTCAATTGATATCATTTTTGACATTCAAATGTCATCATTGCGATTTAATCAGTTGATTTGACGTCAACGTAATTTAGATAGCTTCTATCACGTCATGGTACGAATTAGCAAATCAGTACATTTAGGTTGTCAATTGAATCGCAATAAGAGTTCACGGTAGGCTGAATTATGTACGTGAATTATGCTGCAAGTCCGAGTCTTCTTTTAAAATACGCGACACCGTAATAGGTGCTATTTTCATTTACCGAGATAAAATCTTTTGCCCTCGGACAGGATTTTTTAGAATTCTTTCCCTTACTGCTTTGACCACTTTTTCTATCGCAAACAGAGGAAGTCTCATTGTACCTATTAATAGCCCGATACACAAACATTTTACTAATACCAAGCGTATAAACGGAGAGTTTTAAAAATTGCATTTAGCTCCATACCTACTTTGTGTAATGCAATCACAGCGATTCGGTTCTCTTCATCACCCCACTCAATTTTAATTGTTTAGAACCTTACGCTCGCCTTATTCATAAAAGAATATAACTGAAATTCAATAAAAGGCTGAATTCATTTTAGTTGATCTTTACTGTTACTCTCCACAAAATAAAAACATCGGCCTTCTTTTATATTAATATTCATAAACAATGTATCTCCTATTAAAATGCTTCCATAATACGTTTATTTATTAGCCTACTGCTATAAATCATTTAATGACCGACTAGTTTTGTATCTATCGGAGGTACTTCATATTTGTTACTCGAAAGCTTTTGTCAAACAGCCAGCGTACCGAAAGCGTTGCGAAACGTTTTCATTTTGTTATGTACGTTTGAATCTAGTCACATAGAACAGCGTAAGAATACCAAATACGTGGGGAACCAACAGGCGTGTCGCGCGAAGCGAGGCGTGACTGAGATACTTGTGTTAGCTGTGCGTTGTGAAGTATGGAGGGAGTACGTGCCCTGGCCGCGGGGTCCTCCATAGCGCGCACCCAGGCGCAGCTCTCGAGCGTGCACGAGCGCACGGTCTCGGTGCGGCCCTCGCGGTACAGCCGCGTCATGGACGCCTCGTACGTGAGGCAGAAGTGGCCCGCGTCGCGGAAGTACGACAGCTGCAGCACCATCTGGATGAACGCGTCCGGCGACACGCGCGCACTCTTCATGAACCCTGCGGCACACACACACACTCAACAAACACGCTCTCTTCGGCCGTGCCCATTTTTACATAACGTATTGATATAAATATCCAGAGGACCAAGCCTCGCTCGGATTTTTAAGAATGTACAAAACTTAAACAAATAATCTGGATTCGAACCGGGGTCTTCTGCTTTCCCGATCACCCAATGTTCCATCTGAGCTGTTATAGTCTTATATATAGTGGCAAAATTTTTAACCTTTGTATGCTAATGTTATTTTAGCTGTTTCTCATTAAAACACGGATGAAACTACATTTTTTTAAATTGAAACCTAGCTAGATCGATTTATCGACCCCGAATTCACCTGTATGCTAAATTTTATGAAAATTGTTGGAGCCCTTTCCGAGATTCAGATTATATATACACAAGAATTGCTCGTTTAAGATATAAGATACATATTAATGTTTCTTATGGAAGAGGAGGGCAATCAATGATACAGGTCCGCTGATGTGGCCCCCAGTGACCAACGCCGCCTACACTAAAGCCCTACTTAACTGTAGCTGTGGGAACAATAGATCCTTATATTATATCATACAATAGTAGTACATTTTTTATAAAAAGCCTAAAACAAAACGAATGATGTACACAACTAACTGTTAAAAAAGAAAATATTGTTGATATCCAAATTTAATTGTGTCTAGTTGTTGTCACCACTATCAATTTTATTTAGCCGAGTAAGAATCTTTTAAATTAAAATTATGCCAATGGAATAAATAAAACTTTTGTTTGCGACATATTAATTGGTAATGTACTATTTAGACTCAACATTATTGGAAAAAGCTTCGTCACTTATATTGTAAGCCTATTAACTTTAATCTAGGGCTTCCAATACCGAGATCTGGGTATTGCGAAATCCCACACCATTTTCCAATCCCGCGATATGCGGGATTACGGGCGCGGGACTGAAAAAAAGCGTGCATGCGATGCAAAATAGAATAATCTGCGTGAAATATTAGTTTTTAACTGTTTCCTATTTTCGTAAAGTTAAGTTTAAAATGTGTTTTTTTAGTTGATAATTTAATTATTTTGCTTTGTGTATTTTTTGAAAACGATTTGTTTTGTTTTGATTTGTGTTCGAATTATGAATTTGTGAAAAAAACAGTATAATTTGATTGTTCTCATTTTAATAGTAATATGTACGTAAATAAATATGGAGTTGATAAATTCATTGTTTTAAAATGTGCATATTTTCAATATGCGAGATCCCGCGGGATTTGCAAATTCCCACAGATGCCGAGATTGAATACAGAACGTGGGATTGGAAGCCCTACTTTAATTAATTTTATTACAATAATAATGACAACAAAAATAAAGAATAGGGATTATCGCAATAACAAAGATAATTTTTATGGTTAGTTTTATCTGATCAAGTGCGAGATAATTTATATTTCTGTAAAGTTGATATTTAAAAATATAGCCAACCACCATGTTACCTGACAACAGAACGAATTACATTCATATAAATACTGTTTGGACAATTCTTTAATTTCGGTTGATTTTTATTAGCAATTATAGAAGCGACGCTACGAATACACACCATGTTATAATGAATTATTTGAAAAAAGTAGTGCTGTTTTTTAGAATTAGCCGATACTTCCAACCATTAATAAAGAAAAATTTTTCAAAATCAGTTATAATGTCTATTTTACTTTATAATAATTGTTAGTTATGTGTAGGCGGCCTCATAGTAGACAAGAGGGTCGCTCACTCTAAGCGGCCGTCGGCTAGAGATGCCAAACCGGCTCGGCATCGCGGCTTGTTGTACGCAACACCAATGCAATTAACCTATTTATGTGTGAAAGTGTCAACCAAGGATCGCCCAGAGCCCACTCCAGTGATTAGGGGCCGATGCCAGCGCTAGTAGTGTAGATTTATGGTATTAGACTGAGAACACACCTTTCCCGTAGTGGGTGAACATGAGTATGTCCAGGTCGACGTCGTTGAGCAGCTTCTGGGCCGTGTTGAAGGAGGTGTCGATGGCGACGGCGACCTCCTCCGCGGCCAGGTCCCACTGCAACCTCACAGGCGGCGGCGGCGCACACTGCACCTCTCCACGCGCATTCCCGTCCGGTAGGTACCTGCACCCAACGCGTCCACTTAATTACAACTAGGACGCCAGAAAGTAAATCTAATATTCCGCGGGCGGCAATGTTAGACAGCGAGATCATCTGCCACAACAACAGGTGGCAACTAAGTGCAAGATTGATGCTGACATGGATGTCGCAGTACTCCAAAGATATCCTTCTTGCCAGCGTCGCTGTCTCACACTACTGTCGAAAAGTTGGGTTTAGATGACAAGAAGTGGCATTCACATGTTGCAACAACTATTATTAAGAAGCATTTTATTTTACCTAAGACATCAATTGTTCATAAGAAACGAAGTCAAAGGCTTTTGACATATCAAAAAATAAAGCTGAAGTAATTTTATTTTCATTACGGCTAAGCATAATATTTGAACTAAATCACAACAAGCGTGTGGCGTTCATTGTTGTCTTTGAAACTCATTTTTTTTATAACATTAAATTGATTACTGGCATGTAATTATTTTTATCTACATCCATGCTTTAAATCCTCTATTAAAGATTCTAAAACTTTAATAGAGTACATTTTAGTTATTTATGCAACTGTTGTGTAATAAGGGGTATTAAAACAGGAATGTGGATTTAGCCAGTCCTAGCAGTAACCTAATATCATCCATTACTGATTATATACAAATAAACTAACTATTAATGAAAGAATTATTTATTTTAGTATTAGTTTTGTATACTGCAATAATTAAAATTCACTTGAATATTATGTTCTTTTGGAAATTAATCACTCATTTTTTGTAAACAAAACAATAAAAATATCGAAGAAAAATGGCGGGGTTTCAAATAACTTATTTAATTTTTTACGGCGCGCGACGTTCTGTTGGTGTGGAACGCGCGTAAACCAAAATGTTCTTTTTTTGAAATAATTCATACAGATGCCACGCATCGAGCAATAAGAATATGGCTGTCTGTTAAAACTCTATGAGCATGAAGGGAATGAAAAATAAAATAGGAGTGTTGTTATGAAATTCAGTACAACACTCTTTTGGATGATGTAATGGTTATTAGAACATTGAGTGTTTTAATGTTGGCAATAAGCTAACTGTTTCAGAATCTTTAATAGAGGATTTAAAGCATGGGTATAGATAAACAACTATACAATTTCGATGAAGTTCAGTACAACATTACAACACTCGTTTGGATGATGTAATTAGCTAGGTTATTAAGGCAATAAGCTAACTGTTAGAATCTTTAATAGAGTATTTAAAGCATGGCTGTAGATAAATAACTATTAAATATTATTTTATTTGAGTCAACTCGTAAAGTCAATAATTGAGGTGTGTTATGATCAGACAATTTAAGTGGTAGTAGTGATCCCCTTGCCATTGGTATATTACTTAATATACACGCTTTTCCCCTTGTTGGTTTGTATATATGGAGTTGTAGATTATTATTTTTGCTAAATCTAAAATCTACTGCATTTATTACTAGAAACAAGAGTGTTGGTGTTTATATCATCTGCAATAAAGATAGAGGATGGATTTTTGGTTATTTAAAATTGTATCTATTAATTAATAACTCAAAAGTTGAGAAATACAAATCAATGCCTGCAATCAGCTGAGAATGATTTTTGTACAAATAATTATTATATTATTGTGAGTTTATTATATTGAGCAACATTCGAACTGGATTTTAGTTATAAAACAGTCTCAAATCTCTCCTTTTACAATTTCGGGATCAAAATGAAGCTAGTTCGTAATGTGTAATTATATTTTTTTCCATTTTAAGAAAAGTTTCAGTCAAACAGATAATATCCGGCTTAATGTTCATGTCCGTAAGTGTTGTGCCTAAAATTTCCGTTTTAGATAGTATATCTTGTATGTTTGGGTGTAGCAACAACATCTTAGTTTCTACTTGAGGGTCGAAAACAAATTAAATTACTGTCAGGTTTTAAATCAGTAACTTGCTGTTTCATAAGCATTGGAAAATAATAGGGTATATAACCTTTTCTACATGGGTTAGCATTGATTCATGAGTTTTAAGATGACACTTTACATTTGAAGGTTAAGGAGCGCGAGGAAAATAGTCCAAAAGAGTGGCCTTTTTTTGTCTGGTATGAATGTTTAAAAACATAGCGTCATATTCATTAGAGTCAATTAGAAAAATATTGTTTTTGCATACTGTTTTGATGTATAGATAATGATGTAGGTTGTGACTTGTCAATATATATAAAAGAATTTATATGTGTTTTTAGTCCAGAGTTTAAGGTTCAAATAAGATTCATTAAGAATAGGGATTGGTGTTTACAGGTTAAATAAAAACAGTGAGTGTTTTTTATCATTACTACCTAAGCTTAATATAATTGTATCAGTATCAATCCAAGCATGTTTTGTGTTTTTTAACTATCATCACTAAATGGGGTATAGTTAACATTCCATTTATCATACCGGCTCTTAATTAGTGTCGAGGATAAGCCTAAAAGTTCTTCGTCACCTATGAGGAAAGGTGTTTTTTTACTATTCCGTGGGTTTTAACAGACTTTAATTCATATACAGAATCTTTGTGGATATTATTTTTTAAAAGAGATATCTGGGACTCTAAATTAGACTCAATATGTTGAGTTACAGTTCGCAGCCCATTGACTGCCTCTTCCTCATTACACCGTGGTTCAAGTGACTTATTTAGATGTGTAATTGATTTTGGGCTTAATGGCGATGTACACAATAATATTTTCATGACTATTTTCGAAGCAGTAATGGAGCACGGAGTGTAACATTTTGATTTTCTAGAGCTTTGTTTAAGTGTCGTATGGCGCGTTCTTATAATTCGAGCTGATTTTTAAATGAATAAATTTCAAATGTCTGGCTTGCTTTATCAAAAGTTGCTTATTTCGGAACAGCTTATATTTTAATTGTTTGTCTTTTCACATGTTCAAGAGCAAGACTTCTAGCATAATTCATTTTGAATAGCCACTAGGAATAAGTATAAGCAATAAGCATCTCAATATAACGGCGGAGAATGAGTCCGGCTTAGAGTAAGAGCCAGTGTAAACTGATCAGAACATACCCGTATTGTAGCTCGGAGAGGACGACATACTCCCACAGGTGACCCATCACCGGTGCGTCGGCCCTGGGTCAAACAAACATGGCATTTATTGATGATACAGACGTTGATCAGCGTGGGTCACCCACCAACCTAACAACAGATACAAGTCTGCAAATTGACGGTGGAAAAAAACATATCTAGGTTGAAAAAGTAAAAAAATAAGTTTAAATAATCAAAAAGTTAAAATATCTTCTTTTGGAGACGTGTAGCGGTCCTGCACGGTGCGGTGTTCACACAAAATATATTAAGAACTTCATAGAGCTCTGCAACACTCCTGTGATCAACACTATCATTATAACAACGAGAGCCGTCCGCTCACCCGAGCGGACATATCAAAGTTTCTAATACTTAGTAATACAACTAAACAGAATTAATTTAAAGTTAATTTCTAAAATCTCTGGACTATCGTACTAGTAATATTTTCACTGATTACAAAACGAGTGCTGTTTGACACAAATTGCAATCCCTGCAATGTAGACGTATCTTTCTAGATTCTTTACTTCTTTATAAAATTCTAAATAATCATATTAACTCCAACCTTCTCGTCGAGAGCATAAAGTACAAAATCCCTCGTGACACCCAATCACGTTCAAAGTTTTATATTCAAACCTATAACACAAATTATGCAAAATATACATTTTTAGACACTATGTAACTTTTATAATAAATCTCAATAAATATTGACATATTCTCGCTAAGTATTAACATATATAAAGTGTATAAAAATAGCAAGTGAAGTGATGTTTGTTTAAAATGTTTTTTCTTCTTTTTATTTTTATTAAATATTTAATGTAGGTAATAATGTAAATGTTAGTTTTTAAGTGAATATTTGTGAATTATATTTAACGACCGTCCTTTTGCTTTATAACTTTAAGTTTGTGCTTAATTTAAATTTTACTATATTTTTGTGAAAAACTGTTTGATTTCCTAAATAAATAAAATAAACAACTAGTAAACTACTCACCAAGTGTGCTCTGTGTTGAAGCCCACCTAAAACAATAATTCTTAATTAACACTCAAACCTTGAATGTTTTACAATGTATCTCTAACTAATGTAATATAATTTAATTATTAAAATACATACACAACAATACAAAAGCTGTTTAACAATAAATTATAATGTAACACATTACACTCTTTGTGTTTGGTCTAAGTGATGTTATTATCTAGAGAACTATATTACATTACTGTGATACATTATACTGAACCACAACTTACAACTGACTCCAATTACTATTTTGTGTGGGTGTTCTATTCCAGTACGATGTTAGAGCATGACTTATTAGTGATGGCTTATCGTAGGTTTAGAACGTCTTTAACATTTGTTAAAAAAACACTCAATATGTCTTTGATAAAGTTGTGTCCTAAAGAAGCTAAGACGTATCTAGAGACCTATTTTAAGCCCTCGATTATCAAAATAAATGGCTGATGTGGATCAGTTTACGTACTTGACGTTTGATTAAATGCCAGTTAATTTATAATATTAAGCTTCTAGTTAAAATTAATAAATTCCTACAGCATAGTTTTCGAATGAATAGAAAAAGCTATTTTTAAGAAAAAGGAGTTTGATCCTCTGTATAAATAGTTACAGTCACATCTTTATTTATAGTTATTCATATCAGATATATTTATACATCAGTCTCAATGAGAATATCTATATGAGTCTTGTGCCAGAGTTTGGCTAGTCAACATGTCCTGAGGATGCCTCGTGTAGAGGCGAAACATGTGTCGAATTACTTAAAGACAAATATTGGCGGAATTAACATTTAAGAAAGCTTAAAACATTTGGATATCTATATGAAAAAAAGATGAAAAGAATTACAAAGGAACTGAAAATTCATTTCTTAACTGAAGTTAGCTGGAGTTACCCTCGTGATGGTTAGCACATAGTTCAACAAAAAGAGGCTAGACATTAGGAAAATACGAATGACAGTATTACTAATACTGGTTTAACATTTGATTTTAATGATTGCTACGGAAAGAGCTATTACCTCAAAAAAGTTGAAGTTATCGAGGTCACAGATTGTGTGACTAAAGTCACTTCATGTCCAGATTTAAGTCACCCGTTAATGATTAGAAAATAATGTATTTTATTGCTCTCTTACAATTGGCAAGGTTATCAATTACAGACCAATAAATAACGAGTTCACTGAGTTACAGTACATTACTCTTGTTCCTGTCCAACTTTCACATTCCTCAGCAGCATGGTGTCTTCAACCTGTGTCTCTCCTCCTTGAATATTTAGATCAGTATTAAAAGTATTAATTATTTAGTAGGTGTGGCCCAAGGTCTCATGTCAAATTATATTTATTATACAAAGTAGTAACTATAGTGAATTATTGTTATTATCTAATGATATAAATAATTAAAGCGATTGCCACCACTGCCACGAAACGACTGGATAGTCTTACAATTTCATATTTAATATATTCAATATATTATATGAATTTATTTATGGAAATCTAAGCAAGTAATTAAAAAAGAATTGTGTTCAACAAGAATACCTTTGTCTTTGATGCAGCCCTTTAGTCTATCTGGCCCCCAGTCTATATAACCCCGACAATTCGGGTAATGTCCCTGTTTATTTTCCGGTCACACTGGATGTAACTATCAAGCGTTGTAGAGGTTTTGTGTTCCAAACATCGAATTAACTCTATAATACTAATATATAAAGCTGCAGTGTTTGTTTGTTTGAACGCGCTAATCTCTGGTACTACTGGTCCGATTTGAATGATTATTTCAGTGTTGGGTAGTCCATTTATCGAGGAAGGCTATGGCTATGTTTTATTTTTCAAAATTAGGGATCCATAATAAAATTGCTATTTTGTAACACAAGGTGTAAAAGCAAAAACCTATTTTTGCGTGCGCTGCAAAAACTATTGACAATAGAACAAAATGATGTACAGGCTATAATATAGGCAATATTTTATTACTTATAAAACTATCGCGTGAATTATACTTTATATGGCAAAACAACGTTTGCCGGGTCAGCTAGTTTGTATTATAAAAAGAACAAAAAAAGTGTGATTACTACTATTCTACCTGTGAAATGTAATTCCTAGACAATTTATGTTCCGTAGTATTGTTTTAACACGCTCTTACAACGCGCGACGGCATTTTTAAAATATTTTATTGAGACGCAAACTGATCTGTCACGGACGATGACAATTCTCATAATGGCGGCCTATCGGTTTGTATTAGTGTAAGTGTGTGCGTGGGGCTATGTATTTACACGTTTATCGGCTTGTTTTGGTGCTACAATATTATGTAAGGTGACACGGAGTCCTTATTTTTTTACTAGTTCGTGGTTAAGACATGCTTTCATGTAACTACTCGCAGGAAGCCCTTGACAAACTGTCGCGACAGCACTTGCAAGGGGGTTTACACTTGCAATTTGCTGTCAGACAGACTGTCGGACCTTTCTCGCAGAAGCTGTCTCGCAGGTGGAAACGCGGCATAAATCAGCCGAGTGCCTAGTAAGCAAGTTGCTCATGAGTTTAATACACACTTTTTCAACACACATGCGAGGAAAATAAAAACATGTGTTGCGATACAAACAGAATATGAAAATTATAGGAAGTTTTTTTTTGCACGCGCCAATTTTGCTGTGATTGATTACTTAAAGCCATATAGAATGTAAAAATTGTATAACATATTATTATGAATTAATAAATTATATTTATAATTTGATAATAATTAATGTTTTTCGTCTTAATTGGGGACACATTTATTTATTTCAAAAATGTAAATGGTTTTTCATCGGCATAAAACCTTTTTCTTGTTACAAAAAAAAACTGTATTACCCGGTTAAATGTAAAATGCCGTGTTTACTCGCATATAATTTGCAGTTAGGTACTAACTTAACTTTGTAGGGATAATTCTGCTATGCACTAGTGTGTAATATTATTAAGCACGTGTGGGTTATAGTGCAGTTTATGGCCCTAAGAACGATGCAATAAAGCTTCCTCACATAGGGCTTCTTTAAAAATTCTTAGTAACATCTAAACGAAGGTCGGAGTATAACCATATGCCTATAAAAAGGCATAAAAGGCATCGCCATACCGTAATGACTACTATTTCGAACTTATGTCAAATGAATGCACGTTTCATAGTAAACTAAATTTAAATTTTTACATTGGCAATCCCGCTTCTTATTACGTAGCATTTACATCCTCTTTGTGTCTAACTTAAACTATACAAGAACCCCGGGATATATTAGTACCGTGTGTAGGTCACAAACATTACTATCTACGTTTGTATGATCTAGGAATAAAGTACGAAAATTGTGTTGTTATATGAAAACGATGTAAATTATCAGAATTAGCTATGTAATTATCAGCCTGCTATAAAATAAGATATCTACCCACCCATTTAGTTAGTGAAGAGTGGCATAAAGTTATTAATTTACATTGATCGACCAATAGCACGTTGCACCTACCGACCTCTTTTCAGTTTTATCGCAATGGTGCTGGTTTTATTTAGCGGGAATTATACAAGTGGAGATCAAGGTGGTAGAAGGAGAGTACTCACCGCACCCGATGTGCTAAAGCAGAGATTGAAGGACTTGTCGAACCAGCGGTCGTGGCCGTTGCCGTGCAGCAGAATATGGCCGTAGTCCACTAGCTTCTCTGGTCTCTCCTCGTCAAACCCGTAGTCGACGTCATCTGGAATCACGAATGTCAACATGATAAACTAAAAAATATTTTACAATACAATTGGCGATTAATAAATGTAGACAGCTTACGTGGGCTACACCTCCAGGGGTACCTAATAAAATATGATCCACTAGAGAATTATATATCAAATAATGAAGTTAAGATTAATTATAATTATCACTGTAAATATGAATGTCTGTGTACATATTTACAAATAAAACAATTTGCAATAAAAAACCACAAAAAGTTTACGTTTGCACTAGGCAAAGGACACGTACGAAAAAAACATCAGACAATGCATAGCAAACAAAATTATATCGAGCATTTAAAGAACTTTCCACCAAAAACATGTTGCACTCCAATTATTTCAGTCCAGCAATAAACTTTCGCGAGTACAAGCAACACTTAACTTAATAGAAAACAATACAATACCAAAAAAGTTAATTAGAATATCATAAATTCAAAATTCTAATATTTTAATTCAAAATAGGATATAAAATCACTTATTCAGAGTCAAAAACTACTACCGATTTGAAAAGGTATGCCTCAAACGTGAGAAGAACGGGCGCAATAAACTCAGCGGGATTTTATATAAAAATATGGTTAGAATGTAAAATGGAACAATAAAATGTATTATTTAATAGACTGTAGGCGGTTGTACAAATCTATGTATCGTCGCACTATGTTATCGCACACCAATCTATGTTATCGCACACAAATCTATGTTATCGTTGCACTATGTTATCGCACACCAATCTATGTTATCGTCGCACTGTGTTATCGCACACCAATCTATGTTATCGTTGCACTATGTTATCGCACACCAATCTATGTTATCGTTGCACTATGTTATCGCACACCAATCTATGTATCGTCGCACTATGTTATCGCACACCAATCTATGTTATCGTCGCACTATGTTATCGCACACAAATCTATGTTATCGTCGCACTATGTTATCGCACACCAATCTATGTTATCGGCGCACTATGTTATCGCACACCAATCTATGTTATCGTTGCACTATGTTATCGCACACCAATCTATGTTATCGTCGCACTATGTTATCGCACACAAATCTATGTTATCGTCGCACTATGTTATCGCACACAAATCTATGTTATCGTCGCACTATGTTATCGCACACCAATCTATGTTATCGTTGCACTATGTTATCGCACACCAATCTATGTTATCGTCGCACTATGTTATCGCACACCAATCTATGTTATCGCACACCAATCTATGTTATCGTTGCACTATGTTATCGCACACCAATCTATGTATCGTCGCACTATGTTATCGCACACCAATCTATGTTATCGCACACCAATCTATGTTATCGCACACCAATCTATGTATCGTTGCACTATATTATCGCACACCAATCTATGTTATCGTCGCACTATGTTATCGCACACCAATCTATGTATCGTCGCACTATGTTATCGCACACCAATCTATGTTATCGCACACCAATCTATGTTATCGTTGCACTATGTTATCGCACACCAATCTATGTATCGTTGCACTATGTTATTGCACACCAATCTATGTTATCGTCGCACTATGTTATCGCACACCAATCTATGTTATCGTTGCACTATGTTATCGCACACCAATCTATGTATCGTCGCACTATGTTATCGCACACCAATCTATGTTATCGTCGCACTATGTTATCGCACACAAATCTATGTTATCGTCGCACTATGTTATCGCACACCAATCTATGTATCGTCGCACTATGTTATCGCACACCAATCTATGTTATCGCACACCAATCTATGTTATCGTTGCACTATGTTATCGCACACCAATCTATGTATCGTTGCACTATGTTATCGCACACCAATCTATGTTATCGTCGCACTATGTTATCGCACACCAATCTATGTTATCGTCGCACTATGTTATCGCACACAAATCTATGTTATCGTCGCACTATGTTATCGCACACAAATCTATGTTATCGTCGCACTATGTTATCGCACACCAATCTATGTTATCGTCGCACTATGTTATCGCACACCAATCTATGTTATCGTTAAGAAAGTCATTTATGTCATTTACCTTTACCATACAAACGTTTTTTAACTTTTCTTTTGAATTTCGTAATACATTGGTTTTGAACATTATCGGGGATATTGTTGTACGTGTAAAAGCACACACATCACCCCACAAAAGACTTACTAACTCGACTTAGCCGAGTAGTAGGCATTATAAGTTTGTGTCTGTTCCTGGTGTTAACATTATGGTTATGACAGTTTCTAATAAATTCACTTATGTGCCTATGTACATACATTAGATTATAATTCAATAAACGTGGTCTTCTACCTCTGATATTCAGCACAGCACAGCACTCATGAGTAACTGACAGTATTGTGCACAATTTGAGCTTGCATCGGATATTATTATTTAAATCCATTTACCGGTTTTGCCTAATCAATAATCGAACTAAACAACGATTTTTTTAATTTATTTATTTACATATATATATTTACGTTTAACTTACATTTATTTCATCGCCAAACGTAACGTTTATCGGCGACATGCGCTCATTAATTTTATACATAACCTACTAATAGCCTAATGGTATACAAACATAACATAAAATGGTTCTAAAATTAAAATATAATAATGTAAGCTGCCAATAACTATATTATTATGATATATTATATTTCTATGCTTATTACTTAATATTATCTAATAGTAAATTTTTAAGCTCTTTCTTAAGTAAATCAATCTTTATCTTGCGGGTCTATCTATCTGTACGTTTACCGTAATCATTTGATATTTTATCATTTATTAGCTTTTATTCCCTAACCCTTCTAGTATTATATTTATTATGCAGAGTCTCTTTATACTTTTCACTATCTTAGTATTCTACGCCTATCAAATATTTTATTTTTTAATATTTGGTATGCGGACTGTCCGCTTCCCACATCCGCGTTCGATATGCTACTGCGTACGCAACAAACGACTATTTTAGACATTCTCCATGTGTCCGACACCGCATACCATGTGCCGCAGTTTAGTGCGATACGATCGCGAGACTGAGTTGTTACTAACTGCGTAAAGATGGCCGACAGCCATCGAAACTCATTAGCCAGCCTTCTAACGATTAACTGCGTATAGGCGCGTTGCGTACCACCGTACAAAATCTAATGTAATCAGAGATCGTGTAATATTATCGTCTTCTTAACGTCAACAGTTGTCTCTGTACAAACGAAACTTTTTATTGGCGATTTTAAAGTATCTAACGTGACGTTACTATAACACAACTAAGTTGAGAGGCGGCCTGTTCCATCACATTGAAGACAAACAAATATAAGCGCCAGGCGCATGTTTGCATGTTGAATGATATATGCAAACGGTATTCTTGATTTGTAACAATATGGCTGGAGCTTCGAAGCGATTTTTATATATACTTCGGTATAAATTTCATTTACTTTAAAACATATGAAATAATAGCAACGTATCGCTTCAAATGTGTTAGCATCAACGAACATTCGCATAGCAATATGCATCATACACATTCGTAAGTGGTGAACTATTTATTAATAATGACATCATCACAATATCACAATTAATTACCAAAGTATAACGAATTATAAATGTCATAATGTCTGTGTGAAGTAACTCGACGAAGTAATATCGCGTCCCTCTCCCCCCCGAGATGTCCTCGCTCGTACCGATTCTTTGTATTGCGTCGCGGTACTCATATACATACAGACAAGTCGTATACACGACAATTGTTTTATTTGGCTACAGCCATTTTTACAAAATTTTACACAACAAATAGATAAATAAAAGATAATTAGAAGCTTCCACATATGTTTTTAAATTGCTTTACCTTTGACTAATATATAACACAAACAATAATGTTAATTAAACACACAAGTTGGCATTTTAGATTATTATTGTCACGCCACGAAAACGTTCCGGTTAGCTCGCTGCTATTAGCCGACTAAATGAAATTACGACAATTGTCTGAATTTGTCTGCATCAATTTGCGCGCGCTAGTGCCATATGTACCTCTTTATTGTATATAATATCATTTACATTAAGTTTTATGTTGTTAAGGGCTTAGCACTGACTTTAACCTATCAATAGGTAGCACATATAAATAATTGTATTTTATTAATATTTAAGGTAAAGTTTCGCATAAGAGGTGTATTAAATTAAATTTTTAGTTATTTGATACTTTTCAGTTTTTGAAGTCGGTTTTTTTAAACGTAGGTTTTTTATTTTCCACATTTTAGTGCCAGTTAATAATAATATATAATCAACCTGAATGAAAACATTACATTAAGTCATCCAGACGAAAATTTTCATATAAATTCATAAAATGAAAACTACTGGGCCAATCTATGCAAAAATTTTAAGGGATCAAATGGCATCTATTTCGCAAGAATTACGTATATCGGATAACAAATCTCCGAGTAATCGGTGTACATAAATAAAAAAGAAATACCGATCGAATTGATAACCTCCTCCTTTTTGAAGTTGGTCAAAAATAGGTTCTAAATCATGAGATAGTGCTTCTTTTTTATGTTAGACATTCACAGGACTACAAGTAAAGAGGTCAAAACGGTAACACGTGTTTGCTACTTCGTGAATTTTTTACATAAGTACTTTGCTAATTGAAGTATACGTACTGTGTTTGTAAAATGTTTTTGTATACTGATACATATATGGGTGGACAGGACTGCCTGGCAATACGTCAAGACAGCGCTGTATCAGCAGGCACAGTATGTATACAGAACACATGTGGTGCACGTACCCAGACAGACCATGAAGGCGGCTCGCTCGATGCAGTGCAGCGAGGTGCGGTTGTGTCCACGGTTGAAGAACAGCTGTCGCACGCGCGCCCAGTGCGTGCGTTCGCCCGCTGTCAGCGCCGCCAAGCGTTCCTCGCACGGGTACGGCTTGCTCTTTTTGTCATCAAGGATCGACTGGATCTGACTGGAGATAAACAAAAACACACGAGTCTCTTTTCAAAATTGATTCCTTTACAAGTCTGCTTTGGAAGGAAGTAGCGCTCGGTAGAGCTCGGCGCGAGAAACTCTCCCAGTATTGTTTTGTTGGTAAAGAAAATCATTATATTTTCATCTCATTGTTTGGCTGCCTGATTGTTTAGATAGTATATACATAACTGAAAACATTTAAATACCCACGACCCTGGGATTTTATTACAAAATATATTTACATAAATATTTTTACTTTTACAGTCTGTAAAATTACCTTTTAATGGGTATATCGCGTGGCTTGTCGTACCCAGTGTATATTTAACAAAAAAAAATATCCACCGGCCCCCGACGTAATATGTCTGCTTGCCACCTTTCCGTTTAACGAGATTAATAGCATTTAGTATTACATGTAAAAGCGATGCCCAACATTCCGGACAAACTCCTTGAGGTGACCTCGATTGAGCAACACGTCAAGCACCGGATCGAATCTGATGAAGAGAGTTATTCCCGTTCGCTCAGCAAAGTATTATTATTTTTGAATTATAAAAGTGCGGCGACTAGATTATAATATTATAGCATACATTGTAATTACATTAGACAGATTGTATTGCACAGGATCATTTGTGAACTTGCTTTGTGAGCATTAATCTTGTAAATTTTAGTTATCATGCGTAGGAATGCTATAACACGGCTAGTCATGCTCACTGAATAGCATTTTGCTTGCGACAGCGTCGGGTATCGAGTCGTGTCCTTCATTCAAATACGTGCAAAGGGAACGATGGCTGGTCCATGCGTCTAGTCGTGAACAGGTCAACCTGCTATAGTCAATATTTGTTATTTGCAATTACTAATTGTGACAGTAATCATGACCATTGTGTTCACGAAGCATCTTTATACAAACAATGAATTCAAGCTGTAAAGGTTGATACATCGAATGTACGATCATTTATATTTATTTATTTATACAATATACTACTTTTTATGAAATAATTTATATTATTAAAACACCACTCATATATTGGATGCACCACTTTACAACCTAATTTGTCATGTATATTACAGCCATTGTAAATACTCTATTTGATTAAAGAGTGGCCATTGAGTTTCTTGTATGTTCTTCTCACGAGCTCAAGTTTTTTTGAACATATTACAATAAATTCAGTAACCTAAAAGAAATATTTATAGTGACGATTCGAAAGCGCTTAGTTTAAGGCTTATTGAATAAAGTTTATTCTGCTTTGACTCAGACTGGCTTCGTTATCAGTGGTAGGCTCCTTTGCACAGCGCCTACTTCTGCCGTGAAGCAGCAATGTGTAGGCATTACTGTGTTTCGATCAGAAGAGCGCCGTAGCAAGTGAGATTACTGGGCAAATGAGACTGAAAAAATATGTCTCAAGGTGACGAGCGCAATTGTAGTGCCGTTTAGAATTTTTGGGTTTTGCATTGCATTGCTGAGGAGTACTGTAAAGGGCAGGGCGTAACTCAACGGCCTGCTCGTCTCGTCCCTTACTTTAATTAAAAAGAACTCACTACTGTATCTCGGGCGGTGACAGCAGCCGGCCGCGGCTGTACACCACCACCTTGTAGTACTTCCCGCGGTGGTAGACCGCCACGTGCGTGGAGTCCTGGTAGTGCACGATCTTGTCGGTCTCCACGCCGGGCACACGCACCGTGTTGAACAGCCGCTCGTACTGCCACGAGCACAGCGGCACCATGTTCTGAAGCATCCGCTGAAACAGTCAGAGGCTGTTTACAACAGGATCCCGGCACTTAACTTTTAAGTGGCTGAAATGTAATGTCTTATGTCTTAAGGTGCTGTTTAGCGCAATCGCAGTGCCTCCCAGAATTAGTTTTTTCAAGGACCCTGAGCTGCACTACATTGTATTGGGCAGGATCTATCACTTACCATCTGATGAACGACTTCCTCGTCTCACCTCGTCAAAAAAGATTAACACACATATTAAATTACATGGAGAAATGTTGGATCTTGTAAATAAGATAGTGTTCTTGGGGTGACCATATATCTTTTTTTTTATGGAATAGGAGGACAAACGAGCGTACGGGTCACCTGGTGTTAAGTGATCACCGCCGCCCACATTCTCTTGCAACATCAGAGGCATCACAAGAGCGTTGCCGGCCTTTAAGGAAGGTGTAAGCGCTTTTTTTGAAGGTACCCATGTCGTATCGTTCCGGAAACACCGCACAAGGAAGCTCATTCCACAACTTTGTAGTACGTGGAAGAAAGCTCCTTGAAAACTGCACTGTGGAGGACCGCCACACATCCAGATGGTGGGGATGATATCCTAACTTGTGGCGTGTCGTGCGAAGGTGGAATTCGGCGGCAGGAATCAACGCCAAGTGATCCAGCCCTTCACAGAGCAGTGGGTCCCCGACCCAGTTCAGGCCAATTCGAGCTGCTCTGTGTTGCACGCGGTCAAATGGATCGAGCTGATACTGGGGTGCGCCATTATAACGTGTGATGACAGATTAAGTTAATTTGATTTATAAGAGGGGGCAAACGGGCAAGAGGCTCACGGCATGGCGAGAGGTGAGGCAAACGTCCATAGACATCCACAACAACAGGTGTCAAGAGATGCGATACAGGCCTTTTAGGTGGGAGTATGGATTTTTCTTCAAGGTCCCGAAGTCGTATCTATTCGGGAAAACCGCAGCCGGTAATTGATTCCACAACGTGGGTTGAGCGAGGCAAGAAATTTCTTAGAAAACCAACGACTTCAACGTGATGCAAGTAATGTCTGGTGGTGGAATTCAATCGCTGGTATCAACTAGAACAGCTCCACTGAGCACTCCCCGTGATAAATGCGGTAGAAGTTGCAGAGAGAACCAGCATCTCTGCGCAACGCCAAATAATAATTACTGTTATTGTGACCGATTTTGATTTTCTAGTCGTAAACGGTCAGCCACGCTAATCACTTACCTAAATCACACCTTTGACAAATCAAAATAGGTCACGCATTATCGGGCTTTCAGGTAATGTATACGTTAGTATATTGTAAGTCTATGATTGAATCAGTCCTGAGTCTTAATAGATGTGTAGAGGTCCGAGGTCGTAAGAGCCGTGCTCCATGAGTTGCGACCTCAAGTTTACAAAAACACGAAAGTGACGTTAATTATTTTTGACATGCTCAGGTAACAATTGAATCAAAATAAATATTAAAACTATTGTGCTTGTTAATCGTCACTTTCTTAATACAAGTAGGTAAAGTTAAGGGATGGCCAATATAAGTACTTTACCGTACCAAGTTCTAAACCAAACGGTTTTTAATAGAACTTGGTACTGTTTGATCTTCCCTAAAACTAGTTTGATTTCTTGCGAGGCCGCAACAGAAGTAACATCTACAAACAATTCAAAACTCTTGTTACAGTCTCGTAAAATACAACTCCTGATAGTAGGTACCAGTGGGAGGCTCCTTTGCATAGAACTCCGGCAAGATTATGGCTACCACAACGGAGCGTTGAAGCAATTTGAAATTCGGTCTGAAGGGCATCGTAGCTAGTGAAATTACTGGACAAACGAGATTATCTTATGTCTGAAGGTGATGAGCACAATTGTAGTGCCGCTCAGAATTTATGGATTTATCAAAAATCCGAAACGGAGCCTTATTGTAATGGATAGGGCGTATCAATCATTAGCATCAGCTGAACGTCCTGCACGTCTCGTTACTTATTGTCATAAAAAATATTGACAATTTTTCAATAATAGGTTTGGTTACTCAACGTTCTAGACTACTGGTATTTTACTAGCTCATCATAAGACCAATGTCGGATTATATTACTCTGATATATTCTGCTCCTATTGATGGAGCTCGTTTAGCCGTCTCGAGCCGACTTTTCCTAAACAATCGTTTCAAAATCCAGCGTGACAGCTCGTTCAATAGCCACAATTAGTTAAATATTCACTTCAATAATAAAAAAGTAATAACATTTATTAACTAATCGAAATAAGCCATTTTTATTTTATTATCAAATTAATAAATACACTAACAATAAGCGGTTACCGCGTCGTATAGAACACACTTGTGTTAATTGTCTCACTCACCGGTTCCAGCTCCTGGCGCTCGATGAGCCGGCGGAACTGCAGACAGAAGTGCAGCACGGTGCCGGCGCGAGCCGCCTGCACGTTGGTGGGTCGCAGCAGCGTGTCGGTGCCGTAGAAGTTGGAGTTGACCATGAGCGGCGAGCGACCGCGGAGGTACACGTACTCCTCCCACCAGTCTGACACGTAGTTACTGGACCACCTGCCGCCAGACCACTCCTCTATTGTTACAGTCTTTGGATCGCATCACATCACAACTAACAGATGACCATCATGGTAAGTGATTACCACCTAAATTCCCTTGCAACAGCAGATGGATCAGACGGACGTCACAGGCTTTTGAGATGGCTGCACTGTGATCTTGTTTCGTTCTTGAAACACCGCACAAGGAAGCTCATTTCACAGCTTGGTTGTACGTGGAAAGTTCCTTGAAAACTGCTCTGTAAATAAATTCCACATATCCCAATGATAAGTTGGTTGGTTGGTGATTGAAATTGAAAAGCTTGAAAGGAAACGGCGTGTCGAAGCGACTATTTCCTACTATTTTTACGTTACATACACAAAAAAAAAACTAAAAACGGGAGCATTTTGACTGTCTGTCTAATTGGCTGTATAACCTGCATGTTGAGAAGTATCTACCAAATCAACAAAGTTGTGTTTTCGATCACAGAAATATAAATACTGGTGCAAATGTTGAACCTTCACTATGAACAGATATAATAAACTTTGAAATGATCGGACTACAGATTGATACTCTGAATGTATGAATGCAAGCTAACAGTATAATCAAACCTGAATCTGTATTAATTATGGAACGCAAGGAAATGCAATGTATACTTGCATCGTTGTTATGTTCCTAGTGAGTTTCCTCGCCTACAATCAGGTAGACCTTCGCTATCACGCGGCCACGAGGGTCGAGGCCAGCTAATAGCTCACATCCACTTGACACGGCTTGGTACATTACATCTCGTCTCTGCTAGGCTGCTCTGATTCAATAATAACACCATATTTCAGGGTCGTGATGCAGCTCAAGAGTACAATTACGGCACCCTACTTCCTTATATGACTTCAAATGAAGAACACCCATGTTACAGTGTGTTCATTTTAACACCACAGTAAACTTATTAGGGACCCTGGGGGCTCAAATCAGATGGGCACTTGTTTGTTCTTTGGTAGTCTTTCATCGGTAATCATTAATGTATATTATATACTGCATATTACTGTGAACCTGTGAAGTATTTGGCAGCGCACACCCAATAATGAATTGAAAATTCAGTTGTATGAATAGTAGGCATCTGTACATTTTAGATAAATGTAACTTTCTAAAGATGAAACATAAAATTAAAAAGGGTTCAGTACCTTGTGAGCTCGATATTAAAATATGAACAGACAAATGCCTTTTTGAAGTTATACTATATTCTTTTGGCGCGATGCAGAAAAATGATGAGAGTGAATTTTTGCGCGCACACCGACACCTGAATTCTACATCGTGAAGTTAGTTCTAGGTGGCATGTAAATCGATAACTATGTTCAAGTTGTATATTCTAGTATTTTTATATTTAGAACACGTGTTTCGTAACAGTAGAATTAAACAGTGAATAAATAAATATTATTTTGGTGTTTTTATTAAATCAATTTCATATACGACGGTGATAGTATTTACTAATAATTTATTAGTATATCTATATATATTGAATATTAGTGATAAAACTGTTTTGAGTGCATTTATTGATTTGAGGTTAATTGTCGCTATGTATAATTTATTTGCATCGTTAATTAAAAAATATTAAATTATTATCTAAAAGAATCATTTTTCGTTTTGTTTTATTTCTGGTACTATATTAATATTAACAATTTTTTTTTAAATAAAAAAAAAATAATTTTCTATGTTTATTTTAACCTTAAATGCTGAGTGTTTATACTATCTTTGATCTTAACTATTTGTTAAAATTAGATTTAATTTTCCATACGCCAAAGAAGTATAACGTCTAACGAGTGTACATAAAAGTACACACACTCTTTTTTTATACTTTATAATATTATTTAAGATTACCTTTACAGACGACCTTAACTTAGCACGGGATCCATAAATTACCAACTTATCCATAAATTCCATTTATTATTGATGAGATTTCGTGCTTTTAATGTAAATAAGTGAATCGGTGCTTGAATTGAATTGAATCTATTAAAAAAATCAAGTTGCTTAATCATTTTTAAAACATCTAAGAACAGTCTAAAATCACAGTGAGAACATCATAACAAAATACTTATGTAGGAACTACTACAATTCAGGAAAGAATATTCATTCTAATTCACGTAACGGACACATCCTTCAGCCACTCTTAATAAAATATAATATTATGTATTTTACTAACAAAGCCATAATTATAACTTTCATGCGAATTAGATTCGACCTTATGCCCATAAATAAAAATACTAAATCAATTTGTTCCAGACTTTTGCACTAAAAAAATCGCTTGCGAATATCACTTCTCTTTTGCTATGGCGCTGCACTACATATATTAATATATAATTTTAGAGATATCTTATTCAGAGCTTCCTTTCAGTGATTTGCACTAACACCTGTGTACCAGTCACTCAAAGAAATAAAATATTATGACTGTTTATGACTGAAATAAGGAATTATTTACACCAAAAAGTTTTCGTTAAGTTTCTTTCATTTTGAAAACAACCAACATTGTGTTCATAGTTTTCCCAGCGGACCAAAGAACCTAATAAATAGGGAAAATTGAAAAGGTAAAGATATCATGTTGTTATCTATTATGTTTAAAACAAACGGCTGAATGATATCAATGGTAATGAATGGTCCCAATCAATAATTAAAAAAGGTACTATAGGCGCGTTCTAATTGGCACGCGCACTGATTACACAATACAAAACTTGTATATTCGTCTACTCATGACACTCTATGAGATGAAGTACCGCAACGACCTTCGACCAACAGATTAATATCATACACGACAGACCGTACTACACACGAGTGTGATATTAATCTGTTATCGGGAGGTCATACACTAGACACAATACCTCGCTTATAAAACGAATTTTCATATTTTACAGTATGTATCCGTGTATTTTATAAATTGTAACGTTTAAAGAAATATAATGTTCAAAAATTCTTGCGCACTAGACAACACGTCCACCAAAACGCTTAGAAAATACACACATAAAAAAAGTCTAGGCAACATGTACTAATTTAAATTTTAGGATGGTTTTTCACATTATAACGTTGTATTTTATTTTTTAAATAATATTTTTAGAGTCCTACGATGTAAAAATAATAGCTGTTGTTTTTATAAGTTATTTTAATAACATAAATTAACAATATTAGAATATACTGCAAAAAATAAGGTACATAAGCAACTAAACATTTTTTAACAAAATGAAATTTCTATAAAAAATGAATTTATTGTGAAAGAATAGGATACTTTAATACAAAGTATGGCCTCCTCTGCTATTCAGAACTTGTCGGCAACGATTATCCATTGAATTAATGAGACTGTTTATGTCATCTTGCGGTATTCGCTCCCAATGGAATTGTAGCAAATACTTCAGCTATTGGGTTGTTGTCACTCCGTCCAAGTCCTTCAAAACACGTCTCTGGAGCATGTCCCATGCGTGCTCAATGGGGTTGAGATCTGGCGATTGTGCAGGCCAGGGCAATACCCGGACGTTCCCCGTTCCCAAGTATTGACTGGTTCGCCGAGCTGTATGTGAACGCGCCTTGTCATGCATTAACTTAAAATCGGAGCCAAAGGTTTGTGCAAATCGATGGACATAAGGTCTGAGAATATCCTCAACGTAATTTTCAGCGTTCATGTCTCCATTTACAAAACCGAGCTCAGTTCGTCTGTTCTTCATAATACCCGCCCATACCATAACTGTTGCGCCGCTGTATGGATGAACTTTATGAATGCACCTGAGCCTTTCAGTATTTCCGGGCCGACGGTACACTCGCACCCATCTTGTATCAGGCCTAAACCCGAATCGCGACTCATCGGAAAACATAATATTACCCCATTGTTCCTGGGTCCATGTTCTGCGTTCTCTACACCATTCATTTCAACGAGCGCGATTCCCGTGACGTATCGGTGGGCACCTAATTGGGCGTCGAGCTCGTAGGCCGTACTCATGCAGTCAATTTCGCACAGTTTGGGGACTTACATCAACACCACTTGAATTTTGTAGCATCAAACTTATCTCTCGAGCGGTTAACATCGGCTGGCGTCTTGCAGTCTGTTGTATGTACCGGTCTTGCCGAGTGGTTGTACTCCTATTACGGCCTGAATGCTGTTCAGCGGTTTCCTTTGTATTATTGTAGCGGTGCCAAACACGACAAATAACACGTCTATGAATGCCTAAATGCCGAGATACCTGAGATTGATTACTTCCAGCTTGCAACATCCCTAATCTCTTTGCATTTCATTTGCCGTCAAATGACGTCGCTCCATGACGTAAAGAATATCTAACAATTCAATTTTGTCGCTAACTTTATTTAGATGGTTGGTAAAATTATAAAATCAAGACTAAACGTAGCAATAAAAACGCACTTAAATTCAAACAAATTTCCTTTCATTTGATTTTATGAAAAAACAAAACATAATCGTAATTTATTTTTACAACTAGCCAGTATATCATCAATAACAAAAAAGTTTACATACCTATGCACTTTGAGTGAATAAAAACTTGGAATTTAATTAATATAAATGGTAAATTTGTAATATCATGCATGTTGCTTAGATTTTTTTGATGTGTGTAGATTTTAATTTTTTATATATATAAGAAGGGGCTAAAATGATGGGCAGTGGTGAAGCAAACACCCGTGGATTTATGCAACATCAGATGTCAAAGACGTGTTACCGGTATTTAGCGTAGGAGTATGTACTAAGCTTACTGCATATACTAAGGCAATCCTAAAAAGCCGGTAATTGATGACACGAAGTGATTGTGCGAAGCAAAAGTTTCTCTCAATAGGTGCGGTTGTCTACAACACTACACTACATGTCAAACGTTAACATGATGCGGGTAGAATTTTGCAATTGGGCCGCTGGTATCTAGATGAACAACTCACGCCAAAGGAATAAAGCGATCGGAGATGAGTTGATCGTCGATGATTCGAGCCGGTCTTCGTTGTTTACGGCCAAATGGAAGAGCAGGAGGTCTACTCGCAAAATCGACAACGATACATTCGGAACGATACGATAATACTCCAAATATATCGCAACTAACCTACTCTAACAAATGTTCGAATTCCTTATCGTTTATCGTTACCATAGACTAATATTTTGATTTTTTTACGATGTTAGAGTGAATGTAATATGATCAAACCTAAACATTATCTGTGCTTTGTCGCTGTGATGTGTCAAAAGTCAAAACATAGTTTAGGCGCTAAGGACCATGCCAGACTCTGCACCACCAATTTGGTATCATTTACACATAATGTAAATGTTAAAAATATGTAATGAATATAATATGACCATTTAAAATTGAATAAATAATACAAAACTCGCGGATAATAAAATGTAAAAAAATTAACTCAACCCTTCTCGTCGACTTCCTTTTTCTCAGGCGGCCATTTGCATTATTTCTACGCATAAACGATCAACAAAATGACTTAAATAACTTAGTAGTAAAAAAATCCTGTTAAATAGTAAATCACATATAATTATTTTAATAATATTTATTAACTATGTATATTGTATGGCAAATATATCTATACAACTTGAAACGATAATAGCAACGACAGCCTAGATGGTGTCGTTGAGATTATCGTAAAAGTGACGTTTGTTTATTGGGATTTTCGAATATTCGTCTCTGA
Organism: Leptidea sinapis; assembly: GCF_905404315.1. NCBI lineage: Eukaryota > Metazoa > Arthropoda > Insecta > Lepidoptera > Pieridae > Leptidea > Leptidea sinapis. The sequence continues at coordinate 1,104,156 of NC_066312.1, read as the reverse complement.
CATTTTCAACTAAGAGTAGGGTTAGGACCGATAATATCGAATAATGTTTCGTTCGTTCAATCATCGTTTCGACATTGAATTCGACGTAACTAAGAGTAGGATTCGACTATCGATTTTAGGAGTAGGCCCCCTGATACTGACGGGCGCCCGACCAGAGGTGGGAACAGTACCTACTCCATGTGAGGCTGAATTTGCACCTTAAGAGTATTATTCCATATTAAAGAATAATTTTACCACATGCCTATTCTTAAATCGAAAGCGATGGTGTCGGCCTCAGTTAAAATAAAATAAATAATATTTAATTTAATGAAAGTCAAAATAAAATTTTAGAAGTTACTTGGTCTAGCCATAAAAACCTTGTTGTACTAGAAAAATTGTATAACGTTCAAATTTGGAACTCATCATTTCTATTCTACCTATAATATTATAAATATGAGTTTATTTTTGTGTTTGTTACGCTACGCTCAATTACTTAACCGATTTTCATGGTGTTGGACATGGTGGCGGCTGTGGACACATATTTGGTCCTAGTGAGTGACAAAAAACTGGTCTATATCTGCGACATTTACTAGAACGCCCTACATGATGGTTGGGCGATTTAAACGAACGTTTATTAGTGACCAATTTGACCCCATCTTGCGTTCCGAGTACATTAAACAAACAGGTTAAAAATATATATCATATATTTTTTCTGTTTAATTCGAATCCGCTTTTATTTTACTCTGCGCAGTCACTTAGGGGCACAGCCTAATAAAACTATTCTTCACAAATTATCGTCGGATTTATCTTTAGCTTGGGTGTACACAAGTCAAGTGCAAGCCCGCCAGGTTACAGAAGCCGCACACGGATGGTTTAATTTGATTTATTCATCATCATCAGCCGGAAGACGTCCACTGCTGGACAAAGGCCTCCCTCAAAGAATTCCACGACGATCGGTCCTGCGCTGCCTTCATCCAACCTATTACAGCGATCTCTTGACCAGATCGTAAGTCCATCTTGTGAGGGGCCTACCACCACTACGTCTTCCGGTACGTGGTCGCCATATTATAGTAAATAATTAATTATATTATATTTAATAAACACGTAATGTGGAAAGATTAAAAAATAGTGTCACTATTTAAATAACAAAACGTTTACAGATCAACGCATACAAAGTTATTTTGCTTACCAGTGGGAAGATTCTTTCACAACCGCGCCATTGTCTGCCTTCAAGCAGCAGAATGCAAGCAGTGTGTATCATTAATGTAAGTGTTTCGGTCTGAAGGGCGCCGTAGCTAGTGAAATTACTGGACAAATGAGACTTAACATCTTATGTCTCAATGTGACGAGTGCAACGGCGTTGCCCATCAGAATTTTGGGTTCAATCAAGAATCGTGAGCGTGTAACCGTTGTCGTCTCATCACTTAGGTATATTTTAAAAATTTACAGCAAGTGATTAAGTTCCTCACATGTACCGACGTCATTCATCAAAAACACTTACTATAGAAATTAATGTTTCAGTTACCAATAGGTATGATTCTTTTAAATTAGCAGAAAGCCTTCTGTGTAGACATTTATTTTTGACAAAATTTACAGCAAGTGATTAAGTTCCTCACATGTACCGACGTCATTCATCAAAAACACTTACTATAGAAATTAATGTTTCAGTTACCAATAGGTATGATTCTTTTAAATTGGCAGAAAGCCTTCTGTGTAGACATTTATTTTTGACAAAATTTACAGCAAGTGATTAAGTTCCTCACATGTACCGACGTCATTCATCAAAAACACTTACTATAGAAATTAATGTTTCAGTTACCAATAGGTATGATTCTTTTAAATTAGCAGAAAGCCTTCTGTGTAGACATTTATTTTTGACAAAATTTACAGCAAGTGATTAAGTTCCTCACATGTACCGACGTCATTCATCAAAAACACTTACTATAGAAATTAATGTTTCAGTTACCAATAGGTATGATTCTTTTAAATTAGCAGAAAGCCTTCTGTGTAGACATTTATTTTTGACAAAATTTACAGCAAGTGATTAAGTTCCTCACATGTACCGACGTCATTCATCAAAAACACTTACTATAGAAATTAATGTTTCAGTTACCAATAGGTATGATTCTTTTAAATTAGCAGAAAGCCTTCTGTGTAGACATTTATTTTTGACAAAATTTACAGCAAGTGATTAAGTTCCTCACATGTACCGACGTCATTCATCAAAAACACTTACTATAGAAATTAATGTTTCAGTTACCAATAGGTATGATTCTTTTAAATTAGCAGAAAGCCTTCTGTGTAGACATTTATTTTTGACAAAATTTACAGCAAGTGATTAAGTTCCTCACATGTACCGACGTCATTCATCAAAAACACTTACTATAGAAATTAATGTTTCAGTTACCAATAGGTATGATTCTTTTAAATTAGCAGAAAGCCTTCTGTGTAGACATTTATTTTTGACAAAATTTACAGCAAGTGATTAAGTTCCTCACATGTACCGACGTCATTCATCAAAAACACTTACTATAGAAATTAATGTTTCAGTTACCAATAGGTATGATTCTTTTAAATTAGCAGAAAGCCTTCTGTGTAGACATTTATTTTTGACAAAATTTACAGCAAGTGATTAAGTTCCTCACATGTACCGACGTCATTCATCAAAAACACTTACTATAGAAATTAATGTTTCAGTTACCAATAGGTATGATTCTTTTAAATTGGCAGAAAGCCTTCTGTGTAGACATTTATTTTTGACAAAATTTACAGCAAGTGATTAAGTTCCTCACATGTACCGACGTCATTCATCAAAAACACTTACTATAGAAATTAATGTTTCAGTTACCAATAGGTATGATTCTTTTAAATTAGCAGAAAGCCTTCTGTGTAGACATTTATTTTTGACAAAATTTACAGCAAGTGATTAAGTTCCTCACATGTACCGACGTCATTCATCAAAAACACTTACTATAGAAATTAATGTTTCAGTTACCAATAGGTATGATTCTTTTAAATTAGCAGAAAGCCTTCTGTGTAGACATTTATTTTTGACAAAATTTACAGCAAGTGATTAAGTTCCTCACATGTACCGACGTCATTCATCAAAAACACTTACTATAGAAATTAATGTTTCAGTTACCAATAGGTATGATTCTTTTAAATTAGCAGAAAGCCTTCTGTGTAGACATTTATTTTTGACAAAATTTACAGCAAGTGATTAAGTTCCTCACATGTACCGACGTCATTCATCAAAAACACTTACTATAGAAATTAATGTTTCAGTTACCAATAGGTATGATTCTTTTAAATTAGCAGAAAGCCTTCTGTGTAGACATTTATTTTTGACAAAATTTACAGCAAGTGATTAAGTTCCTCACATGTACCGACGTCATTCATCAAAAACACTTACTATAGAAATTAATGTTTCAGTTACCAATAGGTATGATTCTTTTAAATTAGCAGAAAGCCTTCTGTGTAGACATTTATTTTTGACAAAATTTACAGCAAGTGATTAAGTTCCTCACATGTACCGACGTCATTCATCAAAAACACTTACTATAGAAATTAATGTTTCAGTTACCAATAGGTATGATTCTTTTAAATTAGCAGAAAGCCTTCTGTGTAGACATTTATTTTTGACAAAATTTACAGCAAGTGATTAAGTTCCTCACATGTACCGACGTCATTCATCAAAAACACTTACTATAGAAATTAATGTTTCAGTTACCAATAGGTATGATTCTTTTAAATTGGCAGAAAGCCTTCTGTGTAGACATTTATTTTTGACAAAATTTACAGCAAGTGATTAAGTTCCTCACATGTACCGACGTCATTCATCAAAAACACTTACTATAGAAATTAATGTTTCAGTTACCAATAGGTATGATTCTTTTAAATTAGCAGAAAGCCTTCTGTGTAGACATTTATTTTTGACAAAATTTACAGCAAGTGATTAAGTTCCTCACATGTACCGACGTCATTCATCAAAAACACTTACTATAGAAATTAATGTTTCAGTTACCAATAGGTATGATTCTTTTAAATTAGCAGAAAGCCTTCTGTGTAGACATTTATTTTTGACAAAATTTACAGCAAGTGATTAAGTTCCTCACATGTACCGACGTCATTCATCAAAAACACTTACTATAGAAATTAATGTTTCAGTTACCAATAGGTATGATTCTTTTAAATTAGCAGAAAGCCTTCTGTGTAGACATTTATTTTTGACAAAATTTACAGCAAGTGATTAAGTTCCTCACATGTACCGACGTCATTCATCAAAAACACTTACTATAGAAATTAATGTTTCAGTTACCAATAGGTATGATTCTTTTAAATTAGCAGAAAGCCTTCTGTGTAGACATTTATTTTTGACAAAATTTACAGCAAGTGATTAAGTTCCTCACATGTACCGACGTCATTCATCAAAAACACTTACTATAGAAATTAATGTTTCAGTTACCAATAGGTATGATTCTTTTAAATTAGCAGAAAGCCTTCTGTGTAGACATTTATTTTTGACAAAATTTACAGCAAGTGATTAAGTTCCTCACATGTACCGACGTCATTCATCAAAAACACTTACTATAGAAATTAATGTTTCAGTTACCAATAGGTATGATTCTTTTAAATTAGCAGAAAGCCTTCTGTGTAGACATTTATTTTTGACAAAATTTACAGCAAGTGATTAAGTTCCTCACATGTACCGACGTCATTCATCAAAAACACTTACTATAGAAATTAATGTTTCAGTTACCAATAGGTATGATTCTTTTAAATTAGCAGAAAGCCTTCTGTGTAGACATTTATTTTTGACAAAATTTACAGCAAGTGATTAAGTTCCTCACATGTACCGACGTCATTCATCAAAAACACTTACTATAGAAATTAATGTTTCAGTTACCAATAGGTATGATTCTTTTAAATTGGCAGAAAGCCTTCTGTGTAGACATTTATTTTTGACAAAATTTACAGCAAGTGATTAAGTTCCTCACATGTACCGACGTCATTCATCAAAAACACTTACTATAGAAATTAATGTTTCAGTTACCAATAGGTATGATTCTTTTAAATTAGCAGAAAGCCTTCTGTGTAGACATTTATTTTTGACAAAATTTACAGCAAGTGATTAAGTTCCTCACATGTACCGACGTCATTCATCAAAAACACTTACTATAGAAATTAATGTTTCAGTTACCAATAGGTATGATTCTTTTAAATTAGCAGAAAGCCTTCTGTGTAGACATTTATTTTTGACAAAATTTACAGCAAGTGATTAAGTTCCTCACATGTACCGACGTCATTCATCAAAAACACTTACTATAGAAATTAATGTTTCAGTTACCAATAGGTATGATTCTTTTAAATTAGCAGAAAGCCTTCTGTGTAGACATTTATTTTTGACAAAATTTACAGCAAGTGATTAAGTTCCTCACATGTACCGACGTCATTCATCAAAAACACTTACTATAGAAATTAATGTTTCAGTTACCAATAGGTATGATTCTTTTAAATTAGCAGAAAGCCTTCTGTGTAGACATTTATTTTTGACAAAATTTACAGCAAGTGATTAAGTTCCTCACATGTACCGACGTCATTCATCAAAAACACTTACTATAGAAATTAATGTTTCAGTTACCAATAGGTATGATTCTTTTAAATTAGCAGAAAGCCTTCTGTGTAGACATTTATTTTTGACAAAATTTACAGCAAGTGATTAAGTTCCTCACATGTACCGACGTCATTCATCAAAAACACTTACTATAGAAATTAATGTTTCAGTTACCAATAGGTATGATTCTTTTAAATTAGCAGAAAGCCTTCTGTGTAGACATTTATTTTTGACAAAATTTACAGCAAGTGATTAAGTTCCTCACATGTACCGACGTCATTCATCAAAAACACTTACTATAGAAATTAATGTTTCAGTTACCAATAGGTATGATTCTTTTAAATTAGCAGAAAGCCTTCTGTGTAGACATTTATTTTTGACAAAATTTACAGCAAGTGATTAAGTTCCTCACATGTACCGACGTCATTCATCAAAAACACTTACTATAGAAATTAATGTTTCAGTTACCAATAGGTATGATTCTTTTAAATTAGCAGAAAGCCTTCTGTGTAGACATTTATTTTTGACAAAATTTACAGCAAGTGATTAAGTTCCTCACATGTACCGACGTCATTCATCAAAAACACTTACTATAGAAATTAATGTTTCAGTTACCAATAGGTATGATTCTTTTAAATTAGCAGAAAGCCTTCTGTGTAGACATTTATTTTTGACAAAATTTACAGCAAGTGATTAAGTTCCTCACATGTACCGACGTCATTCATCAAAAACACTTACTATAGAAATTAATGTTTCAGTTACCAATAGGTATGATTCTTTTAAATTAGCAGAAAGCCTTCTGTGTAGACATTTATTTTTGACAAAATTTACAGCAAGTGATTAAGTTCCTCACATGTACCGACGTCATTCATCAAAAACACTTACTATAGAAATTAATGTTTCAGTTACCAATAGGTATGATTCTTTTAAATTAGCAGAAAGCCTTCTGTGTAGACATTTATTTTTGACAAAATTTACAGCAAGTGATTAAGTTCCTCACATGTACCGACGTCATTCATCAAAAACACTTACTATAGAAATTAATGTTTCAGTTACCAATAGGTATGATTCTTTTAAATTAGCAGAAAGCCTTCTGTGTAGACATTTATTTTTGACAAAATTTACAGCAAGTGATTAAGTTCCTCACATGTACCGACGTCATTCATCAAAAACACTTACTATAGAAATTAATGTTTCAGTTACCAATAGGTATGATTCTTTTAAATTAGCAGAAAGCCTTCTGTGTAGACATTTATTTTTGACAAAATTTACAGCAAGTGATTAAGTTCCTCACATGTACCGACGTCATTCATCAAAAACACTTACTATAGAAATTAATGTTTCAGTTACCAATAGGTATGATTCTTTTAAATTAGCAGAAAGCCTTCTGTGTAGACATTTATTTTTGACAAAATTTACAGCAAGTGATTAAGTTCCTCACATGTACCGACGTCATTCATCAAAAACACTTACTATAGAAATTAATGTTTCAGTTACCAATAGGTATGATTCTTTTAAATTAGCAGAAAGCCTTCTGTGTAGACATTTATTTTTGACAAAATTTACAGCAAGTGATTAAGTTCCTCACATGTACCGACGTCATTCATCAAAAACACTTACTATAGAAATTAATGTTTCAGTTACCAATAGGTATGATTCTTTTAAATTAGCAGAAAGCCTTCTGTGTAGACATTTATTTTTGACAAAATTTACAGCAAGTGATTAAGTTCCTCACATGTACCGACGTCATTCATCAAAAACACTTACTATAGAAATTAATGTTTCAGTTACCAATAGGTATGATTCTTTTAAATTAGCAGAAAGCCTTCTGTGTAGACATTTATTTTTGACAAAATTTACAGCAAGTGATTAAGTTCCTCACATGTACCGACGTCATTCATCAAAAACACTTACTATAGAAATTAATGTTTCAGTTACCAATAGGTATGATTCTTTTAAATTAGCAGAAAGCCTTCTGTGTAGACATTTATTTTTGACAAAATTTACAGCAAGTGATTAAGTTCCTCACATGTACCGACGTCATTCATCAAAAACACTTACTATAGAAATTAATGTTTCAGTTACCAATAGGTATGATTCTTTTAAATTAGCAGAAAGCCTTCTGTGTAGACATTTATTTTTGACAAAATTTACAGCAAGTGATTAAGTTCCTCACATGTACCGACGTCATTCATCAAAAACACTTACTATAGAAATTAATGTTTCAGTTACCAATAGGTATGATTCTTTTAAATTAGCAGAAAGCCTTCTGTGTAGACATTTATTTTTGACAAAATTTACAGCAAGTGATTAAGTTCCTCACATGTACCGACGTCATTCATCAAAAACACTTACTATAGAAATTAATGTTTCAGTTACCAATAGGTATGATTCTTTTAAATTAGCAGAAAGCCTTCTGTGTAGACATTTATTTTTGACAAAATTTACAGCAAGTGATTAAGTTCCTCACATGTACCGACGTCATTCATCAAAAACACTTACTATAGAAATTAATGTTTCAGTTACCAATAGGTATGATTCTTTTAAATTAGCAGAAAGCCTTCTGTGTAGACATTTATTTTTGACAAAATTTACAGCAAGTGATTAAGTTCCTCACATGTACCGACGTCATTCATCAAAAACACTTACTATAGAAATTAATGTTTCAGTTACCAATAGGTATGATTCTTTTAAATTAGCAGAAAGCCTTCTGTGTAGACATTTATTTTTGACAAAATTTACAGCAAGTGATTAAGTTCCTCACATGTACCGACGTCATTCATCAAAAACACTTACTATAGAAATTAATGTTTCAGTTACCAATAGGTATGATTCTTTTAAATTAGCAGAAAGCCTTCTGTGTAGACATTTATTTTTGACAAAATTTACAGCAAGTGATTAAGTTCCTCACATGTACCGACGTCATTCATCAAAAACACTTACTATAGAAATTAATGTTTCAGTTACCAATAGGTATGATTCTTTTAAATTAGCAGAAAGCCTTCTGTGTAGACATTTATTTTTGACAAAATTTACAGCAAGTGATTAAGTTCCTCACATGTACCGACGTCATTCATCAAAAACACTTACTATAGAAATTAATGTTTCAGTTACCAATAGGTATGATTCTTTTAAATTGGCAGAAAGCCTTCTGTGTAGACATTTATTTTTGACAAAATTTACAGCAAGTGATTAAGTTCCTCACATGTACCGACGTCATTCATCAAAAACACTTACTATAGAAATTAATGTTTCAGTTACCAATAGGTATGATTCTTTTAAATTAGCAGAAAGCCTTCTGTGTAGACATTTATTTTTGACAAAATTTACAGCAAGTGATTAAGTTCCTCACATGTACCGACGTCATTCATCAAAAACACTTACTATAGAAATTAATGTTTCAGTTACCAATAGGTATGATTCTTTTAAATTGGCAGAAAGCCTTCTGTGTAGACATTTATTTTTGACAAAATTTACAGCAAGTGATTAAGTTCCTCACATGTACCGACGTCATTCATCAAAAACACTTACTATAGAAATTAATGTTTCAGTTACCAATAGGTATGATTCTTTTAAATTAGCAGAAAGCCTTCTGTGTAGACATTTATTTTTGACAAAATTTACAGCAAGTGATTAAGTTCCTCACATGTACCGACGTCATTCATCAAAAACACTTACTATAGAAATTAATGTTTCAGTTACCAATAGGTATGATTCTTTTAAATTAGCAGAAAGCCTTCTGTGTAGACATTTATTTTTGACAAAATTTACAGCAAGTGATTAAGTTCCTCACATGTACCGACGTCATTCATCAAAAACACTTACTATAGAAATTAATGTTTCAGTTACCAATAGGTATGATTCTTTTAAATTAGCAGAAAGCCTTCTGTGTAGACATTTATTTTTGACAAAATTTACAGCAAGTGATTAAGTTCCTCACATGTACCGACGTCATTCATCAAAAACACTTACTATAGAAATTAATGTTTCAGTTACCAATAGGTATGATTCTTTTAAATTAGCAGAAAGCCTTCTGTGTAGACATTTATTTTTGACAAAATTTACAGCAAGTGATTAAGTTCCTCACATGTACCGACGTCATTCATCAAAAACACTTACTATAGAAATTAATGTTTCAGTTACCAATAGGTATGATTCTTTTAAATTAGCAGAAAGCCTTCTGTGTAGACATTTATTTTTGACAAAATTTACAGCAAGTGATTAAGTTCCTCACATGTACCGACGTCATTCATCAAAAACACTTACTATAGAAATTAATGTTTCAGTTACCAATAGGTATGATTCTTTTAAATTAGCAGAAAGCCTTCTGTGTAGACATTTATTTTTGACAAAATTTACAGCAAGTGATTAAGTTCCTCACATGTACCGACGTCATTCATCAAAAACACTTACTATAGAAATTAATGTTTCAGTTACCAATAGGTATGATTCTTTTAAATTGGCAGAAAGCCTTCTGTGTAGACATTTATTTTTGACAAAATTTACAGCAAGTGATTAAGTTCCTCACATGTACCGACGTCATTCATCAAAAACACTTACTATAGAAATTAATGTTTCAGTTACCAATAGGTATGATTCTTTTAAATTAGCAGAAAGCCTTCTGTGTAGACATTTATTTTTGACAAAATTTACAGCAAGTGATTAAGTTCCTCACATGTACCGACGTCATTCATCAAAAACACTTACTATAGAAATTAATGTTTCAGTTACCAATAGGTATGATTCTTTTAAATTAGCAGAAAGCCTTCTGTGTAGACATTTATTTTTGACAAAATTTACAGCAAGTGATTAAGTTCCTCACATGTACCGACGTCATTCATCAAAAACACTTACTATAGAAATTAATGTTTCAGTTACCAATAGGTATGATTCTTTTAAATTAGCAGAAAGCCTTCTGTGTAGACATTTATTTTTGACAAAATTTACAGCAAGTGATTAAGTTCCTCACATGTACCGACGTCATTCATCAAAAACACTTACTATAGAAATTAATGTTTCAGTTACCAATAGGTATGATTCTTTTAAATTAGCAGAAAGCCTTCTGTGTAGACATTTATTTTTGACAAAATTTACAGCAAGTGATTAAGTTCCTCACATGTACCGACGTCATTCATCAAAAACACTTACTATAGAAATTAATGTTTCAGTTACCAATAGGTATGATTCTTTTAAATTAGCAGAAAGCCTTCTGTGTAGACATTTATTTTTGACAAAATTTACAGCAAGTGATTAAGTTCCTCACATGTACCGACGTCATTCATCAAAAACACTTACTATAGAAATTAATGTTTCAGTTACCAATAGGTATGATTCTTTTAAATTAGCAGAAAGCCTTCTGTGTAGACATTTATTTTTGACAAAATTTACAGCAAGTGATTAAGTTCCTCACATGTACCGACGTCATTCATCAAAAACACTTACTATAGAAATTAATGTTTCAGTTACCAATAGGTATGATTCTTTTAAATTAGCAGAAAGCCTTCTGTGTAGACATTTATTTTTGACAAAATTTACAGCAAGTGATTAAGTTCCTCACATGTACCGACGTCATTCATCAAAAACACTTACTATAGAAATTAATGTTTCAGTTACCAATAGGTATGATTCTTTTAAATTAGCAGAAAGCCTTCTGTGTAGACATTTATTTTTGACAAAATTTACAGCAAGTGATTAAGTTCCTCACATGTACCGACGTCATTCATCAAAAACACTTACTATAGAAATTAATGTTTCAGTTACCAATAGGTATGATTCTTTTAAATTAGCAGAAAGCCTTCTGTGTAGACATTTATTTTTGACAAAATTTACAGCAAGTGATTAAGTTCCTCACATGTACCGACGTCATTCATCAAAAACACTTACTATAGAAATTAATGTTTCAGTTACCAATAGGTATGATTCTTTTAAATTAGCAGAAAGCCTTCTGTGTAGACATTTATTTTTGACAAAATTTACAGCAAGTGATTAAGTTCCTCACATGTACCGACGTCATTCATCAAAAACACTTACTATAGAAATTAATGTTTCAGTTACCAATAGGTATGATTCTTTTAAATTAGCAGAAAGCCTTCTGTGTAGACATTTATTTTTGACAAAATTTACAGCAAGTGATTAAGTTCCTCACATGTACCGACGTCATTCATCAAAAACACTTACTATAGAAATTAATGTTTCAGTTACCAATAGGTATGATTCTTTTAAATTAGCAGAAAGCCTTCTGTGTAGACATTTATTTTTGACAAAATTTACAGCAAGTGATTAAGTTCCTCACATGTACCGACGTCATTCATCAAAAACACTTACTATAGAAATTAATGTTTCAGTTACCAATAGGTATGATTCTTTTAAATTAGCAGAAAGCCTTCTGTGTAGACATTTATTTTTGACAAAATTTACAGCAAGTGATTAAGTTCCTCACATGTACCGACGTCATTCATCAAAAACACTTACTATAGAAATTAATGTTTCAGTTACCAATAGGTATGATTCTTTTAAATTAGCAGAAAGCCTTCTGTGTAGACATTTATTTTTGACAAAATTTACAGCAAGTGATTAAGTTCCTCACATGTACCGACGTCATTCATCAAAAACACTTACTATAGAAATTAATGTTTCAGTTACCAATAGGTATGATTCTTTTAAATTAGCAGAAAGCCTTCTGTGTAGACATTTATTTTTGACAAAATTTACAGCAAGTGATTAAGTTCCTCACATGTACCGACGTCATTCATCAAAAACACTTACTATAGAAATTAATGTTTCAGTTACCAATAGGTATGATTCTTTTAAATTAGCAGAAAGCCTTCTGTGTAGACATTTATTTTTCACTTCTATCATAGAGGTGTAGGGTGCGTATCGTTTGCGTTACGGAATGCCATGGGTGGGTTGACAAGAGTTTCCGAAGTAGTGGTAGTTAGTTGTATTCAGAAACAAGACGAAAAACAAGAAACAACTCATACATCGGTAATGTTAAAGGTTTTATCAAGATGTTCCTTTGTTGTATGAACATCATTAAAATAGTCCGAGGACACTCGAAATATTGGCGCACCACATCATCCATAATGGCCCGTATGGTACAGAAGAATACTTAAAAATAGCTTGTCCATGAAGCGCTGCCCGTTGGCAGAACAGTTAGTAATAAGAACTTTCCAATAGATCATCATCAGTATCGTGAATATACAGGCTTGTTGAATACACCCTGCAACTGATTATCATCAAAATATTGAAGATCAGTTAACTTAATATTGCTTTACAGAAAAGGTTTTTACTAACAACGACAATCACCTATTATAAGAACCATACGAAGGAAGCAGCGGAACTCACCAGGACTTGAGCACCAGGTATCTCTGCAGTTTGACCGCAATGCCGGTCTCGAACTCCTTGGCCAGCTGCTCAACTCGGCGGTACTTTCCGTCACCGTTGTCAAGAAGTGGACGTACGCTCAATAGATACTGAAAGATCATTAAATTGCATCAAAACATTCTGTACTATGTGTACAAGTGTGCTAACGTGACTAGATACTGTTGCATTATTACTTTGTAATTTATATTTAAATTGGACTATTTTTTGGACTATTGGACTATTCAAAACAAACTACTATTAAACAAATATGGACAGGACACTTATAATTGCTCGATTAGCATATCGAATTGGATAAGGTTAAAATATGGAGCACTGGGTATCTGTACTTAATATATTCGACAAATGTGTTTTTTTTATTTCATTAGGTAGATTGACTTGATGGAAGCCACCGTTGAAATACGCAATAGCAGAGTCCAAAAAAGACTTCCTTTAATAGTAACAAACTCAGAAGAATAGATGAAATTGAATGCAGTGACAATATATCATAAGAGTAATTTTGGCTAAATGTATTCACATGATTACACACTCACACCTCTTACTTAAATATTTCTATACAATATCTACCTAGATTAGATTGATTGAACCTACATTAGACTGATTACACTAATTAGTACAAAATTATCAAAATTAGATATTTGTAGAATTATCACTGATTATCATTTATAAATATAAGTCGGAAATAATAAAGTATATTTTATATAATACCTATGATATTACTCGTACGAAGAGAACCTCTTCAGTTGTTCTTAATTGTACAAAATATATAAATGCTCACTTGTCTAGGAGTTAATGAAACAGAACCTACCCTTGTCATTGTGTCCTTGACCGAGGGCAAGGGCAGCCTCGGCAGCGAACCTTGGAAGCTGTACAACTTGGGCTTGTTCCACCCCGACAGCACCTTCACTACGGATATCCACAGCATTGTCTTGACGGACACCCGCTTGCCAGGAGCTCGCGATTCGTACATCCAGCCCTGGCACACCAACAATATACAACCAACAGCTCCAACAAACACAAACAGATTAGTCTCTTTGTATTATAACTATTGACTCTCCTTGCTTACTTGTCCCTTATTTGGAAAAAAGCTCTAATTTCACGTGAGTTACCCAAATCCCAAAGAGTTTCTTGCTCAGGATTCCTAATTGTTTCCTTAGGAATCTAATTTGGGGGCCTTGCTTTTCTCATTATTAATAATCCGTAGAGAAGACATCTTTCATTTGATATTTAGGCAGAATGATGGATTATAAGCTCAATTTTAATCACCACAAGGGCCTTTCGTAACTAAGGATTTATTACAAAAACACGGAAACCCTTTAACTCCCAAACATTATTAATTCTTTACTTTTGTGACAGGTAACATAATAGTAGATTCCTTTAATAAATATGTCATCCTTATTATACTTATATATACATAAAGAATTAACAATAACATCGATTGTTCTCATTTGATTTCAAATATTCCCTTCATGACAAGCGCAGATAACACATACACAAAACTTTCTTTCTCAATAGTGTTATATCTCAGTAGTATTATCTATTATTACAATAAACAGATATCCGATTTAGATTTGTTGATTCAAAAAAAAGTTAATATCTTTGAAACTTACACATATTTTTAATAAGACTACTAATGAGAGTTAACCATGTTTAGCTTATAAATAATTCAATATTGTAATATTCCACATTGTATGCATTCTCTAGAGTAAAACAAAATTCTTGTAATTGTATCAGTATCACTGTTTGTTGCCAATTATATTAGGGGTTAAAGTGTGAAATTGACGATTTGTACTGAGAAATAGATTTTTTTTTTATTTAACATATGTATTTAATCAAAATAATTACCATTATTATTTATATATTGCTGTCATCTAATAGGAAGATCATTTATGTCTTTGCGATAGAACTGTGGTGACCTACATTCGACAAACTGTGTGAAAGCATTTTGTAAGTACTGCCTTCTGAGAAGAAAACTTTTTTGACGTAGAAAATTGTCTAAATCACGAAAAAAAAAGTAGCCCGTTGGAGCAAGGTCTGGCGAATACGGAGAATGACGAAAAGTTTCTAATTGCAGTTCCTGTAGAGTAAAAACGGTTTCTTATGCTGTATGAGGTCTCACGTTATCACGGAGCAATAATGATGAAGATCGATTCATGAGTCCGGCTGCCAGGCTGTTTCAGTGCTAGTTTTGCTATTATTTTTCGGAGTTGAGCACGGAAGCTATAGTAAATAACACCGTGCTGAGACCACCAAACAGTTACCATTTAATTGGTAAGCTTTGCTTTAAGACACACTTGCGGCGTTTGACCTGGGGTCAGTCATATAATTTTTCGCATACGGTTATCGTAAAGAATCCACTATTCATCGCATATCAATTCGATCCAATATTCCTTCATTTCTGTATCGATTCAACAAGGCAACACAAGTTTCAACACGCGTTTCTTTTTGTAGATCAGTCAAATTATGAGGCATCTATTTTTCATATTTTTTATTTTAATGATTTGACGCAAATGAGTCAAAATTTTTGGTAAACTAACGTTGAACCTTGGATTACGATAACGTTGGATACTAAGTAAGCACGAATTACAAGGTAAAACATATAGTAATTGTTAGAGCTTTAGTCCACGATTATAATGATACCACTATTAATACAATGTAATGCACCGTTCCAGATAAAAAAAAGCATTATAAGTATTATAACCTAATCTACAATTATGGCATTTTTAAGAATTGGGAATTTTTTATAAGGAGGAAACAGAGTAAAACGCCTAGAATTTGTTTCTGGCACTCGCCGCCCGCTACGCCCGACTCGTGCGTTGTTTTAACTGTTCTAACATATTATCCACGATTAAATAGTGCTAATCTTATTACAAGGTAATACACAGTTTTCACGAAAAAAACGACAAAATGTTACAACCTCAAAACGAGTAAAACATAGAACACATTCACGTTACTACTATAGAAACGGAATAAAATATAAACATTATAGGAAAACGGAAAAAATAACATAGGAAATTTAAGAAAAATAATTAAAATTATATTTGATGAAGTCGTCCAGTCTATCCCAGACTATTTTTCATTAAAATTGACAGTTATTAGAAAGTTTTTAGCCTCCCGGTGCCGACGTTTTCGTTATTTTCTTAAAATCAGTGCATTACCTCGTAATATGAGTGGTATCATTATAATCGTGGACTAAAGCTCTATCAACTACAATATTATTTACCTCCTAATTCGTGCTACGGGATACTAAGTCCAACCCCATGTCGCTAATTCCTGGGTAGTTTGGTTCTGATCGGCTTCCACCATCTCGTTCAATTCATTGTAATTCACCTGTGCGGGCGGTCTCCCATGTGGTTCGTTGTTCAAGCGAAAGTTTCCGTAAATCGCACGTTGCGTTCATTAGCAGTTCCCTCTCCAAACGCAACATTGATATTGCGAGCTGTTCTGCCACGTTAGTTCCACGTTGGAACTCAATCCGGTACTAAAAAATTACTCGAATTTTCGAAGTATCCAATTTTCTTGTAAAGGCTGAATAAAAAAAACATCTGAAAATCGATTATCGAATATTGCACATATTTTAAAAGAAGAACTGCATAGGTACCATGTGAAAAGAAATTCACTCGAAAATTTCAAACCATGAAGGTTCTAGGGCAATTCGAAGTACCTATTACAATAAAACGGCAACTTCATACTTTAACCCCTATTATATTATTAAAAACAGCGACGATTTTATAGCAGCAATGTATTATAAAAATAAACAAGTAAATTAGTACTATGTACTCACCTTGTACATAAGCAGTAGTTTAAGTAAATAGCGCATTAGAAATATAACTGATAACCACATTGTCAGGGCTGCCAACAGACATGCGATAATTTGCCACATTGTTGAGTTGCTAAAACAGTATGATGAACATATAATATATTATTTGAAATAAATAAAAATATTTAGTAGTAATTAAAATAATAATTTTAGCGCTTGTCATGGGTGTGTTACCAATAGTACCTATACGAAACCCAGTATTTTCTCAAATTTTTACTGAAAAAATTGCACGTAGTAATCTTCATATTATGACGTCACATAAAATCGTTGCAAACGAATTTTTTACATAACATAGCTAAACACTTACGTTTATACTTATTCTGGCCATAAATACTGTTACAGTTAAAAATAAACAAATTAGTACATTTGAGTTTTCTCATTTTGGCGCCAATACATTGTACAAATATTTAGCGACATTAAAATGGAGGGGGTAATAAAGAGAACCGAATCGCTGTGATTGCATTACATAATTATAAGTATGGTGCCAAATGCAATTTATAAAACACTCCATACGCTTGATATTCGTAAAATGTTTGTGTATCGGACTATTAATAGGTACAAAGAGACCTTCTCTGTTTGCGACACAAAAAGACCTGGCCGTCCACGTAGTGTTCGTACGAAAAAGGTGGTCAAAGTAGTAAGAGAAAGAATTCGGAGAAATCCTGTCCGAAAGCAAAAGAATTTAATTAGATTTATCCGACTTCAGTGATGGTTTGACAAGACTCGGCGTCTGGTCATAAAGCTCGGTCTACGCAGTCTTGGTTGGAAACGAACGTTTTGGACTTCATCCGAGTTGAAGACAGGCCATCGTCTAGTCCCAGTTTTAGAGAGTCCAGCTTACTCTAAACGCCATGATAATTTGATATTTGAATGAGTCCTTAAAACAATCCGTACGATTAGCAGTGAAGAATTTTCCCATGGGAAGGTGCGTGCTTCTATTGATAACTGGCCTCAACATACAGGCCTAAAGGACAGTATTGCAGCCGGTCTCCATTGGCTGACTTCGAACAAGCTTTTTATATTTTAATTATATTTTTTGTATTAAACTATCACACTGTAAAAGTAATAAATGTTCTTTGCAATGGATTTTTTTCTTTGTTTCAGTATTTATGGCAAGACTAGGTATATTATACAATTACAACAAACTGTAGATGCATTAGAACTTTTACTAACACCATCTTTTTCAGATTGGTTAGGCTATTCTTGAGCTATAAAAGGACATAGGCACAGACCAAACCTAAATATTTGTATTTATACTGTTTTGATACTTATGTGTGCAATCAGTATGATTAACTGATTTAATTGGTATCTATACATGTATGAATTTTATAAATTTAAAAAATATATTAATGATAGAAATGTCTCTTCTAGGCCTGTTATGCTGTGTGAAGCCATGCTAAAGAGTATTGCTGTGTGAAGCCATGCTAAAGAGTATTGCTGGTGTTAGAGTAGTGATATATCTTACCCAGGTAAAATTGATAAAGCCTTTTGTACAAGTCCAAACGGTATATCGAAGCCAGCAAAATGTGTCACTACTAGTAATGTCCACAGAACATACAAGGACTGGAGATGTCCTGGATACACACCATTGTGAATGCTATTCTATAAACAAATTAAAACCACTATACAGCTCCAGTAACATTATTTTGTCAACAAATAATATTTAAAGCACAAACATTTGTTGAAGTCTTTTGTTTAAGATATCAAAAAAGTAATATATGCTTATATTATAACATACCCTGAATCTTGCTAAGCGCTTCTTCCAGGATCTGATACCTGACTCCCAGACCAAATATAGAACCTCTCTATCAAAATTGACATCCCAGCCATCATGAGTGATAGCAAATGAAAATGCCACTGCAGAATGAGCTTCAGCCATCTTGAGACAAATCCTGCATGAAATGTGTCAATCAGCAATTATAACATTTAAACATATTGGAAATGTAATGTTCTTCAACATATAACCAAACTATGGAATGAACTTCCAATTGCTTTGTTTCTAGGACACATATCTAATATATATAATTCTTGTGTCCCGGTGTTTGTTACAAAACTCCTCCAAAACGGCTTAAACAATTTGTATGAAATTTTGAGTGCATATTTGGTAGGTCTGAGAATAGGCCAACATCTATTCATATCATACCACTAAATATTAAGGGAGACCCACCCAATATTCGTTTTCAATTTATTGACAATTTTTTTAAATTTTCTTTATTATGATTCAGCATTAAAAAATACATACTACTTCAAATTTTCACCCTCCTACGATCTATTTTTATATTATTCTGTTCCATCCATAGCTCCGCAATAGGGATGTAAGATTGCAATCGATTATTATAACTATTGTAGTACGATAAATTTTGTACGTTATATTTGGTACGTCTGCGAATCAGGTGCCATCTTTTATATACTCCAAAATTTTAAATTTTTGAATTTATTTTTATTACTTTATATGGCAATACCACATTTGCTGGGTCAGCTAGTATATAGTACATTACGATACAAGTGCGCAAAGTAGGTCGTTCCCGCATGAGCTCGCACGAGAATCGTATACTATTTTTCCTATTAAGTTGCGCAAAGTTCCACCACTATAATTATTTTAACGCAAATGCATGCGCAAAATACCACTTTACCACACGTTGACACGAGCGTGCGGGAATGTTTGAAATATGTGCGCACGTAGGTCATCCTGCACGACCTACTTTGCGCTCTTGTATCGTAATGTACTATTAATTACAATTTATGTAGTGATAAAAATGTCAATAGATATAATATATTCAATGACTGACAAGAGTAAGTAAAAAAATTAAAGTAAATTAATAAAAAAACCAAAAGAGTTATCAAGTACAGTATATGCAGATCAGCGGGCGCTAAGCGAGTTTTCCACTCCAATAAAACATATATATTGTTGGCAAAACTTAATAATCTTTAAAATTTAAATAAAGTAAAAAGTGCAGTTAAAATTTTGTGATGTTGTGGTCGGAACTATTCCATCATCTTCAACGCTAAGTGATTTGTTGAAATATACCTAACGTAACATTACCGCCAGCTGATTGAAGGAGAATAAAAGATAAATATTTTTGTATTTTTTGTAGTGAAAATAATATAGATTATTTATTTAAGTACCTATATAGGTTCCGACGCGAGTTACCTACGAGAAACCTCGCCGACATAATTAAATAAATAAAATAATTATTTTCGTATTATCTTAAATTTATGTGCAATTTTTATCTGACTATAAATAGTCAGGTAAAGTGTGAATTAATGTAATTAAATTTGTGCTGTACATGCATACTAAGGAATTCAACTTTTAAAATTCGTGAGTTCAAACAAAATATAGTAATATATGTTTTACAAGAAAGTGAACATTTGAATTCATTAAAAACTTTGATAAATATAATAATTCACCAATAATAAATATTATATATACAAAACAATAAATCATTTGTGTGAACCAGCTGATTGCCGGATGAGCTTGTCTCCAGTGTATGCTTGACATTGAAGACAATTTAACTAGTGGTAATAGACTAATAAATTCGCAAGTTAGATCATAGCAGCGTTGGAGTATTGTGTAGTGGGGTGGACTGATTCGGCGGAACGTCGAGGGTTCTATCCACGGTGCCATTTCGACATTAGCTTTTTTTTTATGAGTATTCTTATGTCGAGTATTTTAATTATTATTATTTAATTAACCTCGTGGTACAGTAGAACTTTAGATTTTACAAACTATGGAGACTAATAACATTACTCTGAGAAAAAAAACCCAAATTTCACACTTCATTTTGTCTAGAACAAGACGAGTCAATGTTCATTATGTTCGGAAATAGCAAGAAGCCTGCCAGACTTGTCTACAATAGTTACACAAGAAGAAATTATTGATTTAAAAGAAGAAATCACAAGTCTTAACATGCAGCTAAATAGTGCACATACGGAGATTTTCACACTATCAGGAGAATTTAATGAATTGAAGAAACTAATAACGGAACAGAGAAATTAAAATAGAAGTCCTTAAAAAAGTGTGTCTTAGTCCAAGAAACAATAGCCCTATAAACACTTTTTTTTTTAAATAGGAATAATCCTAGATTATTGGAATTAGCTCAAACCTTACAATTAGATTCGAGTTATACTGAAACAAATCAAGAATCGGAGATACCCACTAATTCAATTACTAAGGAGTTCGTACAAAAATCGGAGTCATCCTGCATTTGTTTAGAAAAAAATTATGAGAAGACAGCAGTATGTTCAAGTGAGGGATGCGTCCCTACGCCAACTACAAGTACACAGGGAGAAACCTTCAAAATAAGGGAAGAAGAAATAAATCCTTTATCGATTAGTGACACGGACACCAAACCTGAAAATTCAAAAGAGAATTCAGACAAAATGCGAATTATGATACTTGGCGGACAACAATGTGTAAATTTAGCAAGATCCCTTATCCAATCACGTCAGAATACTAAATACGAAAACTATCAAATATTTTCTTTCGTTAAACCTCATGCAACGTGCGATGAACTAGTTGCAACCTTTAATAATACTGAATTTAATCATAATGATAAAATAATTTTGTGTTTGGGCGAACAGTATAGAAATCCTTACAAAATTATAATGGAACTTGGTTTTTTCTTAGAGCGTCATAGTAAAGCAACAGTTATTGTAACCAGTGTACTGCAAAATTAACACATTAATGAAAGAAAACCGAATAATTTATTGGAATTGACTTGTAAAAATTATAATAATTGTACATAATTGACTTTAGCAAAGTCGTACCCTGGCAAGAAACACTTCATTCATGATTTTTGTTATAGAATAAATAAGCTTATCGACTCAATGTATTATAGGCAAAAATATTTAGTACCCGGTAGTAAAATTATCATGGGACGTGGTGCGAAAGGCAGTCAACATCAAGCTCAAATATATATAACGCAGCCTGCCAAAACTATCACGAATAGTAAAATAATAAAAGGTACTATACCATATTATTTCAAACTAAAAAGTAAAGAACAAAATAATGATCTCAAAAGCGATTCATTTTTTCGAGTCCAAATTTTATCTTAATATAATGCATCAGAATATAGCAAGCGTTTTAAGTAAAAAGGATCTACTTAACATATCTCTAACTGAACTTATCAGAAACATTCGTGAATGCAGAAAACAGATCTAATATTAAGTTGAATGGATATACAATGGTATCTGCTTTTTGTAGACCTAAGCAAAAGCGTGGTGGGGTCTGTATTCTAGTCAGAGACTATATTGAGGCTGTAAAATTGGATGTCATGGATGAGCTATGTGCAGAATATTCTTTCGAATGTTGTGGTTTAAGAATACCAAAGCACAAATTAATTGTTATATGTCTATACAGGACGCCGAATTCGAACGTTGCTGAATTTTCGAATATGCTTGATTTACTTTTACACAAATTAAGATATTGGGAGACCTACAGTAATATTGTGATTGTTGGTGATTTTAATATCGATACTCTAAAAAATACTAAAACGAATCTAGAGTTTACTAATTTATTGCGAAATTATAATTTTTTAATCAAATTATTGAACCTACTAGGCAAAAATCTAGAAAATGCCACAGGGAAGATTCGTCAGTTAGGCCTGTCGGATCATGACACAGCACAATTCTTAGTAGTACCGACAAAAATAAATAATTTAACACCGTCGTATAAGTTAATTTTCAAAAGAGATTTATGTAATCAAAACATAAACAAATTTAAGGACTGTATAAAAAGTCTTAACTGGATAGACATGAATGAAGCTCAAAAATTGGACGAATCTTATGATGAATTTTACAATACATTAATCATATTTTATAAATTATGTTTTCCTCTTCTTAAGTATAAAATTAATATTTCAAAGTCAAAAATAAAATGGTTGTCCAGAGGTATAAAAAAAACATGTGCAACAAAAAGAAAATTAAGGTATCAATATTATAAGAATAAAATACCTGCAAACAAAAACAAATTTAATAATTATTCAAAGATTCTCAACAAGTGTATAGACCTTGCTCAGAGAAGTAGTAACAACAAATATATACTTTACTCGAAAAATAAATGCAAAGCGTTGTGGAATGTGATTAAAAATAAAACTAACTCTAATGTAGGAAGTATTGATGAAATTAATTATGAAAATAAAATTATAAATAATCCAACTCAGATTGTTACTATTTTTAATAATTATTTTATAAATACAGTCATAAAAAGTCAAAATGTAAAAAATAAAAAACCTGCATATAAATTAAAGCATAACAATTCAAATATTTTCTTAATGCCTGATGAAATGGAGATAATAACCGTTATTAAGTCACTTAATAATTCAAATTCCACGGGCTGTGATGAAATAGCAACAAAGGTAATAAAGGAATGTGCAAAGGAACTAGCTCCAGTCCTAGCCTACTTAATAAATCTATCTTTTGAAGAAGGTAAGTTCTCATCAAATTGAAAAAGAAGTAACACCTTTACTTAAAGCGGGAGATAAAAAGGATGTTAACAACTATCGACCAATCACACTCATTCCTATTATCTTAAAAAATTTTAAAAAGATACTGCACAAGCGATTAACATCTTTTTTAACAAAAAATAATATCATTTTGGAGAGTGAAAATGGTTTCCAAAAAGGAAAATCAACAACTTTAGCGTGTTTTTCGCTAATAAAAGAAATATCGGAATGCATGGACACAAAAACTCCAGTAACATCAGTATTTTTTAATATGAGCAAAGCTTTTGTCAATGTTTGTCATGAAAAACTATTAGATAAATGTGCTCAATATGGTATTTGAGGTCTAGCAAATGACTGGCTTAAAAGTTATCTTTCAAACCGCACTCAATACGTTGAAATTGCAAAATTAAATAACAAACAAGAATACCTTATCGATCAGAACTTAGACTCAAAACAAAAGGTGTACCACAAGGAAGTATATTGGGTCCACTTCTATTCATAATATACATAAATGACTTACCTAGCATTACACTTTTTGCTGATGACATCTCTATTGTAATTAAATGTAACAATGAATTGACATATGATATAGAAATTAATAAAACAATAAAGGACACAATTGAATGGCTTAATGAAAATAACCTGACTGTAAATATAAAAAAAAAAAAAACAATGTATATGCAGTATAATAAGAATGGGAAAGGAAAAGATATTAATGTTAATTATCATAATGAGAATATTAAAGAAGCACAACTTGTAAATTTTCTTGGTATTACTTTAGACAGTAACTTGTCCTTCAAGTCACATGTTGACAAAATTAGCAAAAAAATTAACCAACATGTATTTGTCCTCAAACGCGTATCAAAAACAATAGGCGAAAAAACAGCGCTTATGGCATATCATGCATTCGTGGTTTCAGCTTTAAGATATGGGTTGGTCATATGGGGCAAATCAGTGAGGATAGGGCATTTATTTATTGGACAGAAAAAGTGTATCAGGGCGGTTTGTGGATCCAGCCCCCTAGATTCTTGTTGACCGCTATTTAAAAAATTTAAAATTCTATCGCTGCCATGCCTATACATTTATGAGATAAGCCTATTTGTTCAAAAACATATGTGTGATTTCTATACAAAAAAAAAAACAGGTTTTAAACACAAGGTATCCAAAGAAACTTATATTGCCCTTCTGTAGAACTGCATCTTTTAGTAGAAATTGTTATAGCATGTCTGTGAAAATATATAATAAATTGCCCAATGAATTTAAAGATTTACCTTTCAAAGTTTTTAAAAGAAGACTGCATCAGTGGTTAATAAATAAGCTTCTATAGTTTAAATGAATTTTTCAATACAAAATGAATTAGTCTATTTGATAATAATATATGTAAATTAATATACTTTTATGACATTTGTTAATATTATACATAGGTACTAAATGAATTATTAAGTTATTTACGTCTCATATTATAATATCTTAAAATTTTAATTTTATAAATGTTTATGATAAGCATTGTGAAATCCGACATGTTTCGGTATAACAGTACTGTTTAGACAATTTTGTAACATATTTTGCATGTCATTTGACGAAACATATGGGATTATCAATAATTTTATGTTAACATCTTAAGTACAATGTTTCCTGCAAATAAAATTTCATTTCATGCACCAACACATGACACCCCTATAAGCTTGCATTGACTTACTTAAAATATAGCTCCACTTTTGTTTTAATTTGCATATAATTAATTATTTAATAGAATATTTTCACTAGTAGTAATAATTAAAATAATGACGTTCTATACATATATGCAATGCACCTCATACAAAATCAAAGCCGAAATATAGCACATGCCACAAATTACACCATAATAAGCTTCGACTGCTATATGTATACATTTCTGTGTTTACTCCAGATTTTTTTAAAAATAATATTTCAACCGGCAGCAATGAGAACACAATTTAGTTTCAGCTGTGTATTTTGAATTTAGAACCCGATTTGGACAGTGACATCAGTGGAGTAGCAGTTAGGTATTTTTTTTAAACTCAGACCAAAGAGAGAGTCGCTATAAGTTTTACGTTCATCAGTCTGTCCCTATTTTCCTTCTATCTATCTGTTCAGTCGGAGGTTTTTTAAGTTTTTAATAAAAAATCACTTTCATATTATAAAATGAGAAGTTTGTATGTTTATTTATTTGCTTGTGTTTATATTTGTTGCATCTTTAAGTTCTAAAGGGATTTGAATTTAATAAGTTAAGGTAACCTTTAACGAGAGAAACTAATACTCAAATATAATATTTTTATTCTCATAAAAAAATTTGTTAAACTGGTTATTTAAATTTAGGTTTATTGAATTAAATAAAATTTGTCTTTTAGACTTAGATATCTTTTCCAGGGTATGTTTTTAGTATATGTAGTGTAAGCGGACATCAACATATATTTGTATCAAAGGTTATGTCAAATTTCAAATGTGGTTAAATCGAAAAAACTTAAATACTTTAGGGGTGAAATATAAATATGCTTATTTGGTTTGTAAATTCCTCCAAATCTCACTCTTACTACCACCTGGCACCAATTCCCTTTCATTATCTCGTGTACGGGAAAGCTGAAAAATATTAGTATTTACTTATTGGCGATGGAAATACGTATCGATTATCATTAAGTAACGATTATTTCGTGATAACGTGTAAATAGCACTAGTATGTTCACGTTCTTGTAAGCCGTTCACATTACACAAAATACAATATTGCTAATCAATGTTCACTAGGCCATTAAAAAAAATATACAAATAACAACCGACTTCAAAAACACTATTCATAAACCACAGACATAATATGCACTAAAAAGTATAAAAATAATTGCGTATTTTTATACAATATAGTTAAAAATCTAATTCTAGAAACGATTATTGTTATTTTTGGCTCGGTGTCCTCCCACCGCGGCCCCGCTCTCGCCTCTTGCCTTCTCACGTCGCGTGTGTGACTCAAGCACATCTCACCTATAAACTATGTATGTAGTTACAAACCTACATTGGCTGACACCGACTCCAAAAATTACAATAATCGTTACTAGAATTAGATTAATTTATTAGATTGTATAAAAATAAGCAATTAGTTTAAACTTTTTTATTAGTTTAAACATATTATATCTATTGTTCTGGAATAGTATTTTTGAAGTCGGTTGTTATTATATTTTGTAGATCTACTAAATTCTGTAATGCAGCAATGAACGTATGCGTATTGCAAAATTATTACAGACAGTTAGAAATTCTGCCACAAATAACATCCTTGCTGTAAGTCGTTAAGGAATTCCAATGATCATCATATTTTACTACGACAATTACTTAACCGATATAACGACGTTACGGTAGATGACTTAAATATCCAGATAGCATAAAAAATCGGCCTAGTATCGTTGATCCTAAGAATTGAAGAGTTCCGTTACTTTGTCATGGATTTGTCTTCTTGATCTTTGAAGTATATCCTTTCCAATAAAAAAGAATTATCGCTATTTATAATATTGGCTATAGCACCAACCGATTTCTGATTTTATGAGTTATTTGTAAATTTGTTGCGCACATAATTATACAAAATTTTAGACTTTTATGGTTTTCTCATGATTGCCACAAAAATAACTATCAAAATCGGCTCACCCATTTGAAAGTTCTGAGGTAACAAACATAAAAAAACATACCGACGCATTGAGAGCCTCCTCATTTTTTGAAGTCCGTTAAAAAGAGCAACTCTATTGTTTTCATTTCTGACTTTGTCCTTTCATCTGTCCCATTCTGACAAGTAGGTGGGTCTTGTCTGGGGACTTGTCAATAATTGTACCATATTTAATGAAAAAATATTCGTTTTTATTAAATTACTTCTACTTTTTGCATATCAATCCTATATAAATTAAATAACCTTACATATGATAAGTCACACCATCTTTTTTTTGAGTCTTTAATATATTATTATTTAAGCACTTTTTATAACACACTTAGGCTTGTTGATTGACACACAGTTGACACACAACTAAGGGGAAATATGTGCTTACATTGTCTTTAAGCACACTTTTGCTGTTCCGTTATCAGACTGCAAATGATATGGCCATATGTATAGAACATCATTGAATTAAGAGCTTAAATCCTGTAAGCAAGATTTGTAATCATTTAATAATCCTATCTATTGTTATAAGGTTTTTCTATAAGATATTTCATAATTGGACCTACATGTCTTCCAAAAAGGCAGCAACCTAAAGACACTCATGTGACTCGTCTTGTGTTACAAGATAGTATGTGCTGTGGTAACCACCACATTTAATGAAAAAATATAATGTACAAGTAACCACTTACCATCCTGATCTGTACACTAGTTTTCCTCCTTTACCATAAAAAAAATATATTGTATCAACTTCAAGTCCAATCAACTATGTATAATGGTTTCAAATGTACACTTAAGAGAATGAATGTGTCATAAAAATAATGGTTTTGAACACACCATGATAAATATTGCCACAAGAATACAAAGTAATGATTTACTACTATGTAAAGAGTGAAATCTTATAATGTATCATAAATTAATAATGTAACAGACAATCAATATACATTGTATAGTTTCAAAAATAATTTTATACTACTAGTTACCTATAACTGGTGCAACTACAACAGAATAAAAATCTTAGAAAATATGAAGTTTCTATGAGAAGTCTGCCAACATCCTATGATCTGAACTTCTGGAAGGGGTGGGCTGCTTGGAGTACTAGCCAACACTGCCCGAAAAATAGTCCCAATTGAGGGGTATAGTTGCAAAAACAGCATACCCCATATGATAGCAACAATACAGTTTTTACTAATCACTTACAGAGTGGTATGAAAAATATCTTAAACTATTAACAAATTAAACAACTTGGAATTGGTGGTGATCACCTACAATGGATGGAGTCTTAGTTGTATAGATCACATAGTTTTAGCAGGTTATCATTCTGACCTGGGAGATGATCCTTGTAGACTTCCACAAGGGTAAAATTTAGGACTTTAATATATTTTATCTCATTTAATGATATTGGGAATTGACACCAAAGAACAACACTTTCTGGGTCGTACTCTCTTTAGTATAGTTATGCCCTTGACAATATACCGTTGACACAGGTGTATTTGTTATTAAGTACATCAATTAAATGTCATGAAAGGTATATTTTTATCCTATTATAAAAATTAAATGTTTTAAATATGCATACTTATGTTTTTATAGCTAAAAGATTGATTTTATTTTAAATAACTAAGTGACTAACTATGAATATAAACTTAAAACATGTCTGCAACTAGCTGTAATGTGAGTTCCCTGCTCTGCACTTGACCTCACCTTAACCTCAACTCATGTACATTTACCTGCAACAGCCCAGGTGGGAATATACAATAAGTAGTATTGTTTAAAGTTAATTTAATTGTTATTGTGATGTTCTCAATATAATTATTTTGAGCTGTTTTCAGAGTATATTTTGTGTATTGCAAAATCGAATTTGGAGATTGTTATTAATTATTAATGTTTTTAAAATAAAAGTTATAAAATATATATAGTTTTAGATATACCTTTATAATATCTAATAAAATGTTCACTTGATACCTTCATTTATTTACAGTGTGTGGGGATTGATGCAGCTATTTTACTCAATAAAAATGTTGGTTTTATAAATTAAAGTACATTTATTTTTTTGACTCACTCAGGTAAGGCATTAAGCTTTTGATATTTGAGTTATTTTGTAGAATCTCTTTACATATATACTACTTTAAATAATTTAAAAGAGTGCTAATGTGTTTCTTGCCATTTTGTTTTACTTAAACAACCTTTTCCGACGGGCATTTTTTATGTAGACTGTCAATTTTTCTAAAAAGAGGATGACAAATATTATTTGGTTTTATTTCTTTGAGTTGAGTTTTATAGTAGTGAGATATATGTGGAATTATTTTTTGTGATAAAGTTTTATTTGTAGTTAAATATCTCTGTTGTATCTTAAAAATATTTCCATTTATTAAATCAACATTATTAATTTGTATCCCTAGCCTCCAGTTGGCAGTTGTGTGAAACCAGTTAGCCAGGTGCACAGGTATTTCTAATAAATTCTAATTCAAATTCAATTCGTGAATGCGTAGTGTTTACTTGTAGTATCGCTGTTAATGGAAACAGTTAATAGTTACGTTAGTATCATGTAGGCAGGTGTCAAAGTCCAATCTCCAAATGTTAGAAACCAGATTTATTCAAATGTTGAGTTTCGTATTGCATGCCTAGCCTACATTATACGTCGTGAACAATTTACGAAAAAACTCGCTACATACTTATAAAAAGTACTATGATTACGATCCAAGTGAGATAGGTTTATCTTTATATAAAAAATTATCAATCACTACAATAAGCTTACTTATAATTTTGTATAATTAAACTTACCAATACGAAATCCAACACAGCAATGCAAATGATTGTAATCGCAGGTGTGAGCGCTTTGAAACTAGTACACAAGAGTTAGAGTTAAGACACACGAATAAATCATAATAGCCAAGTAAAGGTCTAAGGTTACTGTAAAAATAATTTTACGAAAATATGACTTAAAATAACATAATAAAATTATTTCACGCAAACCATGTGATAACAGAACAAATACTATAAAAAAACTGTAGATTACAATACCCAAACACTCATGAGAACGTACTAAATACTAATGTCTAATACTATTTTCGATAAATTGAGGATCTGCTTACTGCTACTGAATCAAAGAGTATAATAATATGTATTATGTACTGAATACTAATACCACAGAACACTTTTACTCCAATGATACCACAGAACACTTTTACGAGTTTTACTCTGTGACTTTTACTCTAACGAGACTGATACTGAGTATAGGCTAGTGAGTACTGAGTAGTGACTAACTGACTACCTGTTGTAAGCTTGTAACATATAAATTATAATACTGGCAAGTGGCAAAGCAGAGACATTGTAAGTGTTGGTACTTGACTTTGGTTGTGCGTTTGTTTGAGTTTTGACTATTGAACCCAGAGTCTAACCCCCTTATTCAAAATGGTCCACTAACTTTAAACAGCCGCTTTGAGAATTAGCAATGCTTTAAGTTAGTAGACTATTATGAATAAGGGGTTATGAGTTTAGTTTTTCTAGAATCTAATAAAATAGCGATATTAGCGATTGTATGAAATATGCAATGATTTCAATGGTGGCTTTTATCACTAAAAATCGGAGATGGGCGAAATAGAATAATAAAAGTTTAAGGCAGCTGTTCGCTTTCGAATTTAGTCTGATTACTCGGCGCCGCCATGTTTAGAGCTTAGAGTCTGGCTAATACGTAGAATGAGGATACTCTAAAACTCCGCAATATTTTCTTCTGATTTTCAAAAGTCGAAAAAGTTGCCCTGTACTTTCCCCGGGGCGTAAAAAGAATAGGGGAGTCCCAGGCCCATGGGTGTCGTAAGAGGCGACAGAAAACTGTTAGGCGAGCTCTGTTTTCGTTGGACGTCAGGAAGTCGAGCGGGCTGTATGGCATTTCTCCAATCGTGCTTAGAACGTGTGCCCCTGAGTTGACGCCGGTGCTAACGCGTTTATTCCGGCAGTCTTATTCCAAAGGCGTAATCCCTGACTCATGGAAGTCAGCCCTTGTCCATCCGATCCAAAAAAAAGGAGACAGTTCGGATCCGGCAAACTACTGGCCTATTGCTATTACCTCCCTGCTCTCAAAATCATGGAGAGCATAATCAACCGCCAGCTCTTGGTATACCTAGAGGGTCATCAGTTGATCAACGACCGACAGTACGGCTTTCGCCATGGTCGGTCGGCAGGTGATCTTCTGGTATACCTAACACATAGATGGGCGGCGGCTATTGAAAGCAAGGGGGAAGGCCTGGCAGTTAGCCTGCAAATAGCGCAGGCCTTTGATCGTGTATGGCACAGGGCGCTCCTCTCAAAACTTCCATCATTTGGGCTTCCCGAGAGCTTGTGCAAGTGGACCTACAGCTTCCTCACTGGGCGTAGCATACAGGTCGTTGTCGACGGATATTGCTCGAACCCGAAGACCGTGAATGCTGGAGTACCCCAAGGCTGTTTGCTATCTCCTACGCTGTTTCTTCTGCATATCAATGATATGTTTGACACCTCCAACATACATGCTGTGCAGATGACAGCACTGGTGATGCCGTATACACGGGCCATGCAAGTCTCTCTCGGGAAATCGTTGACCAGTGCCGGGAGAAACTTGTGTCTTCTATCGGGTCCTCTCTCGAGAAGGTCGCGGAATGGGGTAAATTGAACGTTGTCCAATTTAACCCCTAGAAGACTCAAGTTTGCGCGTTTACCACTAAAAAACCCCATTTGTCCTATCAGCGCTCTTCGAGAACACGTATCTTAAAGCCTCGCCTAGTATCGGAATACTGGGTCTCGAAATCTCGAGCGATTGCCAATTCCGTGGCCATATGGAGGGCAAAGCCAAATTGGCTTTGATGAAGCTGGGCGTCATCAACAGAGCACGGCAATACTTTAAGCCGGTCCACATTCTAGCGCTCTACAAAGCGCAGGTCCGGTCACACATGGAGTATTGCTGTCATCTCTGGTCTGGCGCACCCCAGTATCTGATCGATCCATTTGACCGCGTGCAACGTAGAGCAGCTCGAATTGTCGGGGACACAGTGCTCTGTGAACGGCTGAATCACTTGGCGTTGCGTAGAGACGTCGCTTCATTGTGTGTCTTCTACCGCATTTATCACGGGGAGTGTTCCAAAGAGCTGTTTAACCTGATTCCTGCCGCCGAATTCCACCTTCGCACGACACGCCACAAGTTAGGATATCATCCCCACCATCTGGATGTGTGGCGGTCCTCCATAGTGTGGTTTTCTAGGAGCTTTCTCCCTCGTACTACAAAGCTGTGGAATGAGCTTCCTTTTGCGGTGTTTCCGGGACGATACGACATGGGTACCTTCAAAAAAAGCGCCTACACCTTCCTTAACCGCACAAGGAAGCTCATTCCACAGCTTTGTAGTACGTGGAAGAAAGCCCCTTGAAAACCGCACTGTTTATTCACGGTATTTCATTAAATATGGTGGAACTTACACTATCAAAAATAGTTCCCAAGAACTTTTCCAGAACTTTGGCAACAGTCAATAGTACGACCAAAACAGAAAAATAACACCGTATTGAAGTATAAAGACCTTCGCCCGGTTAGTATTCTTCCATGTCTCTCCAAGGTGTTGGAGAAAATAGTATATAACCAACTTATTGAATACTTGGAAGAAAATAATATTCTGCCAGAATTTCAATCGGGTTTTCGCAAAAATAGAGGCATAAATACGGCCTTGATTGATGTTGTTGACAATGTTTTGGGGTCTTAAGATCTAGGAGAAGCTACACTTTTGGTATTGCTCGACTATTCACGGGCTTTTGATACTTTGAATGTCCAACTTCTGTTAGCAAAACTCTCCTACTGTGGATTCAGTGACACGGTCGTGCAGTGGTTCACTAGCTACCTAAGAAAACGGATTCAAGCTGTTGCAGTTGTACAGGAGGACGGAACCACGACGTTTTCTTAGTTTTGTTCTCTTTCCCGAGGTATACCGCAAGGATCAATTTTAGGTCCACTGCTATATATTCTGTACAGTGCGGATGTGTTACAGAACATACAATACTGCCGCTATCATATGTATGCTGATGACCTTCAGTTATATATATCGTTCCATTCAGATCTCTCCCACTTGGCTATAGAGCAATTGAACACCGATCTCAATAGCATAGCAGAATGGTCAGAAAGAAATGCTTTGGCTCTTAACCCTGAGAAAACAAAATACAAGCTACTGGGGACGCCTTCTCAATTAGAAAACACTGAGCGCCTAAATTTTCATGTTAAAATTGGCAATAAAAGTATTGAACGGGTTTCTGAGGCTCGCAATCTAGGCATCATTTTTGACGAGAGTTTGAGTTTCGAAAAATATGTCAATAAAACTATAGCAAACTGTTACTATCGGCTTAAAACACTTTACCATTTAAGAAATTACAGTAGTACTCAGTTACGTCTTAGACTATGCGATTGCCTTATCTTGTCGAAACTGAATTTCGGAGACGTAGTGTATGGGGATCGATTGCTGGCTCGCTCTAGGAAGGCAATACAACATGTACAAAACGCATGTGCACGCTTCTGATGGGACATACCTGCCCGATCCCATATAACTCCGTTTTTGAACGATGCCGGAGTTCTGAACATGAGTTGCCGCAGAAAAATCCACATTGCAGTTATGCTTTTCGGTGTTATAAAAACCAAAACATCATACTACCTGTATAGCAAATTGTCTTTTGTATTGCTAGGGGATCTTAATGAAAATTTAACAAGAATCTCGCAATATGGATTAGCTGTCCTAAAACACCATAGCGGTGCATTTAGAGGAAGTTTTCGTACCAATGCAACCAAATGCTGGAATGACCTCCTCTTCGTGAATTACAAACCATCGAAAATTTTCGTCGGAAATGTAAGTCACGATTCTTAGAACGACAAAAACAAGATTAGTTGGAAACAAAGCTTTGGTTGCATTGGTGATGAAAATATAGGTGTAGTCCAATATTATAGATATACGCTCCTTTTAATGCTACTTTTTATTCAAAAACATCTAATTATATAATTATCGTCTTCAATATTGAGATTTATATTTATATTTATGTCTTATTGAATTATTTATATAAGTAAATTATTTATTATATGGCGAGCGCACTGTATCTCCAAAGTTAAACGGGCACCGCTGAAAATCAGTGCTGTTTCATAATGACGGCCGTGTCACAGATAATCCTGAGTCGGTGACCCATTTCCTGCACTGCACAGGAACTCTCTAATTTTAAATCAATTACTATTTAATTACGTTTTTTTTTTTGGTATCTTTTGTACTTTTATCTTTTTATTTTAAGTGTGTGACTGTGAGTGTTTTGTGAAATAAATGTTTTTCTTTCTTTCTTTCTAATTTGTGGCGAGTCGAAGGTGGAATTAGGAGGCAGGAATCAGGTGTACACAAGTTTCTCCCGGCACTGGTCGATGACTTCCCGAGAGAGACCTGGGGACCTACTCGTAAAATCGAAGTTCGATATATCGCGGCATTAGTCGTGTCGAATCCTACTCCTAGTTACATCGTATTCAATGTCGAAACGATGATTGAACGAACGAAACATTATTCGATATTATGGGTCCTAACCCAACTCTTTGTTGAAAATGTCAGAGGCGAATATTCGAATTTGACAAATAATCAAACGCCACTTTTACGATAATCTCAACGACATCTACTAGGCTGTCGTTGCTATTATCGTTTCAAGTTGTATAGGTATATTTGCCGTACAATATACATACTTAATAAATAAAATAATATTAATTTGTAGAAGAAAAAGTAGGAGATAGCACACAACGTTAGGGCACTCGCTCACGAGCTTCGGGTTCGAGGAATAACCATCGACAACGATCTGTATGCTGCGCCCAGTAATGAAGCTGCTCTCGGGAAACCCAAATGATGGAAGTTTTGAGAGAAGTGCCTTCTGCTATATACGATCAAAGGCCTTAGCTTTATCTAGGCTAACTGCTAGGCTTTCCCCATTGCTTTCAATAGCCGCTGCCCATCTATGTGTTAGGTATACCAGAAGATCGCCTGCCGAACGACCATGGTGCCGTATTGTCAGTCGTTGATCACCTGGTGATACCAAGGTACTAGATAAACCAAGAGCTGGCGCTTGATTCTGCTCTACATGGTTTTGGAGAGATTACCTTCCTATATATAGCTATAGGCCTGTAGTTTGCCGGATCCGAACTGTCGCCTTTTTTTTTGAATGACTGACAGGGGCTAACTTCTACGAGTAGGGAACGCGTTAGCACCGGCGTCAGCTCAGGGGCACACGTTCTAAGCATGATTGGAGAAATGCCATCCAGCCCGCTCGACTTCCTAACGTCCAACGCTGCAGTTTACAGTCAGATGCTGCTTTAACTGACGCATTCTACCAGGGCTGTGATCTGCCATCAATCGTTTTTAAATAGCTTGGTATATCCATGCCCTGTAGTATTACTTCGGCTCCTACAACGCCGCAGGCACTGGGATCATCCGAAGGGAAACAAACTTCGCCCCAAGGGTAGGATGCAAAAAAGGAAGGCATCCTTTCCTGCAGACTTGTAGTGCAAAACGCGGCTGGTCACTTTTTAAAATTTTCTCTCATTATTGAAAATAAGTAAATTGTGGGTTAGATTATTAATTACCACATATTATCAATAAATATGACGTTGTCATTGAATACAAATATGGCTGTGTGGGTTCGAACTCTTTGCCTGTCTTAATAATGGCCTAAGAAACCAAAATCGGATGGTATAGGTGACGCCATCTTGTCGTAACGGACTTCCGGTTCCGTTGCATTGTCGTCCAGCTACCTCGTAGTCACGCCCAATGAAGTACTTCTAAAATTAAATTAGAGTTTAATATGAGTATTTGGTGAAATGTTCCGGCTTAAAAACAGTCACATGGGAAATAAAAAATAATTCATGGTTAAATTGCGGCTTGATGAAGCTTTATGAGAAAAGAAAATCATTTACTTTTGTGAAAATTACACATAATAATTATTTTGTAATTTAGTAGATAGTTTTGATTCTTCTTATTTTAACATACTTATTTAATATAAAATAATATAGGTATACAATAGCGCTGGACTTATGGAATGTTGTCCCATATCACCAGTTTGGATTCCGTACTTTACACTCTACCATACTACACGTCACGGCAAAGTTACGTAAGAAAAACTGTTCTGCTGCTTTTCTCGATATCCAACAGTCCTTCAACCATATTTGGCATACGAAGGCTAATGGTAAAAGTAAAGAATAAACAGTCACACTCATAATTCCTTCTTGTATCTTACCTCACATAACACATGATCCAGGGCAAACAAGGTGGTGCAAGATCAGATTTATACAAAATTGCAGCTGAAGTACCCCAAGGCTAGGTCTGGGACCGGTACTATACAATATTTTCACTTGGTGCTTACTGGTAGCTCATGATAAAACAGTAGTAACATGTGCTGACGATATGACACTTCGGTCCATCGATCAAGATCCTAGGATAACAAGTGGTAAACTCCAGCATCAGTTAGATGAAATTTATAATTGGCTCTAGGAATAGCGACGGCACACAACCGCTGCCAACTTTTCTCTGAGTAGGGAAACTATACGTGCGTTACAGAGTGCATTAAATATCTAGGAATATATCTAGACAGGCGCCTGACCTGGAAACATCATATAAAAAAGGAAAGAAACGTGGTCAACATTAAATACCGGAATATGCAACGGCTTATGGGACGGAAGTCAGTGTTGTCCGTTGATAATATTCTTATTATTATATAATTCAATATTTAAACCCATATGGACTTGTGGCATTGAACTTTGGAGTGTAGCCAGCAACAGCGACATGCTCTTTTTTTTTAAATATAATATGTCAATATTCAAGGGCATTAGTCAACGCAATGCAACGAGTGCAGAAATAATAAAAAAAAATGTTAATGTTTGCGTTAGCTTGTGGTTGAATATTCCGAATATTAAGGACCTAATGCCTAGCGTGGCTGACTGCTTACGACATAATAACTAAATTCGGTGCAGTAACAATAGATTCGCTTTTTATCTCTCTGTATCTAATATGTTATAGTTGTTTTTATTATGATGTAGATAGATGTTAATATTATCTCCTGGACGCTTTGTTAGTCTATACGCTAGTATATTACAAGTCATTGGATAGACCCGCATCTCATTCCTTAGTATTTACATTATGTTTGTCAGCCGGTATCATATTGGCGCTACCACTAACAAAATTGTTCAATATGATACTCGTAATATCTCATACACCACCACAATGGTCGGAATCTAATATTATCTTGCTCAACTTTTTGTTAGACCGTGAAGATATAGGCAATTATGTGTATGTTTTTATTGTATTTGTTATTTATGGGTATGTTCCGATATGAACTGGGACCACAATTACAGTGTGACAGCAATTTAGTATACTGTGAAGCCGTTCCTTTATAGCCAGTTATACTTACTGGTTACTTTTTAAAACGGAACGCAATCCCGTATACTGTCAGCCGCATTTTTTGGCGCAGCATTCAAATGAGTGTATTAAAGATCAGAGTACTGCGAGTACTTTATTTCGAAAACGTCATTGCTTACAGTAGAATAAGGCGGCGATTTATGACGTTTTATATTTCCCTAAGGTACTGGGGCAGTATAACATACCCAAAATCTTTTCTACAATGAATAATCACAGAATGAGCACAACTTTAGAACAACATTAACTCGAAGAGCAGGCTGGTTTTCGAAAAATATTCACTACTGTGGACCACATACGTACTTTAGAGATAATAATAAAAAACTATAAGAGCAACACAGACCTCTATACATTGAATTTATTGATAGCCAAAAAGCCTTCAAAACTGTGTGGCATTAAAGTATATTAGAAACACTAAAAACACAAAATGTAGAGCCCAAAAACGTTACTATATACTTATATACTTACATATATATTCTTCATCAGTGAACGAATATGTCACATCTACGGTGCATAGACGTAGCTACAATACCCTAATAATACTAAATCTATGCTGCTATGAATACATATATAAATATTGAGAAGCATTGACCATAGAGGTAATATCATAATATATGCTATAATATTATATACCTAATAGGTACTGAATTATCCATCATTGGTTTTATTCTTAGAATATTACGTTAATATTCTAAGGTTTTATTGGGTTCTATGACAGTACAATTCATTGTAAAATTTTTTGGTCATTTTGTTAAGTTGTCCGAGTTGATTTCACACTATGTATCATATCTTATTATATTACTTAAATTAAAGTTAAATTTTATACCTACCCTTGTATTTCCGTTGAATTAGGTATGTACCTAGGGTCTGTTGAGGTCTATACATAAGATTGACGTATCAGAAGTAGCTCGAGAGTATTTGCCGACAATTTATTTTTTGGCTTTTTTCCACTTAAGGTAAGTATCTCGGAGCAGTAGGTAGATACCGACTGCGTTTCCTGTATAAAATACACTACTTTTACAGACTGCGGCTCCTATAACTGCATCACTAAGTATTTGTTAGTTAAAGATTTTAAACAACGTCGTAGTGAAACATTTTTAAACTTTCACTTTTGATCATTATAGGTAAATACTGACTAGATAGACGAGAATACCGTCATGAGGAGTTAACTCTTGTCCACCGCATTTATAACAGGGATGAAACATCGAGAATTAAAAAAAAACATCACTGATATCCAGATATTCAAATGATTCAAATAACTACGGCATCTTTTGAATCCGCTAAAACGGGCACTACACTTATTATTTGAAATTGACAATGATCTAGAAGAGGCGACAACTGACAACTGGAACATGTTTAGTCAGCAATACAACCACTAAAGATTAATTTTTATGCATGGCAGATGCATGTGCGACTCAAACAATAATAATTACCTTTGAAGTAAAAACCACCAAACAGTATTGGTATAAACCGTCGTACGGTGGAATTTCGTGATAGTTGAAGTCGGGGAGAGTAGGTAGGATTCGTACAGAGAGATCATTCGTACAGTGGTCATATTATCACTATCCAACACATTGATGCGTTTGTATTTAGGTGCGTGACTCCCGTTTATAGGTATAGACTAACTGCCGCAGCCGGAGCGGCGTGGCAGTACGACTACGAGTTTCATTGGGACGAGGCGTTACGTGTTTTCGTGTGCTGCGTAAGTAATTTTTAGATGTACCTTTGAACGTATTTGATACCAATTTTTTTAATCAAATTATATTGTAATTTCTTATGGCTCATGAATTGTTGCCGTAGTTTATAATGTCAGTGCTCATTTTGGGCTAACATTGACGGTTATTTTTATATTAAATTGGTACGTTAAATATTTGGGTTGGGGCACCTTCGTACTGTTATGAATGGGGTGGATTCATACTGTACGAATGCTCACCCTCCCCCTTAAGGTCAGATAAAGTGATTACAAAGACGCTATTTCATTACAGAATCATACCGCAAATATATGTGAAGGGGCAAGTCCGATACTAACGGGAGAGGTAGTTGAAGATGAGGCCCAGATGTATATGTGCATCACCAACACCCACTTTGCTGTCAGAGCCATTTGCCTTGATTTCATCAGCTATAGGATTAATAACGCTCCAAATTATCTGACCCTAAATTAGACAGAAATGCATGGAAAACATCGAAGGATAGAATATTGCCAGGAGATTTAAGAATATATTATTTAGACTGATAATGAGAACAAGACTCATATAAGTTAAAGAGAAAATTCTTGTTCTTCCTTAAAATAGATGTCTGGAGAGCTTGATATTTACAGTGAAATTCCTGTTACGACGGAAAATATAAAAGAATGCTTAATGCCGGCCAAATTCGAAAAGAAGAAATTGTTCCACATTATATTGGACAGGTGGTAAGATAATAAAGCCCCACTGAATACAAAGTGGCGAAGAGTGAGGAGAAAACACGCAAACTAGGTGTTTATAGGCAAGTTTTATGGTGAAAATATAGCATTTGGATTTTGGAACTATGAACACTAATTTATCTTGTTAGACATACCTTTAAGTCTAATTTTTAAGTTGCCATGCTTGCTGTTGGTTAATACGCCAGAGTTATTTTTAACAAAAAAAAATATTTACAGTTAAACACGCTGTTTCTCGGTTTGACGCATTTGTTTGGTAAGAAACTCAGATGAGTTATTCTTTTAGCTTGTAATTTCATTATTTGAGTCCATTTATTAGGATTAGTAATCAATAACAAGAATAATAAGCATATAACTGTTTGCGCCTTACTTTTTGGCATAAGTAAAGTAAGAAAGTATTCGCTCGCAAAATATGATCAGGCGTTACATTTCTCATGCCTGTCATCATTCACATACTTCAATCAGCGTTATGGTGATATAATTACCTCTCACATTGCTGCATCAGGCAGTGGTATACTATTGATACTGTTTTGGTGTAAAATAGTAATAATACGACTGGGCGGAATCTTAGAAAGTCAGTGAAGTTGTCCAGAAAACGTAAATCAGTCCTTGACTCACTTGAAAAAGATGACTCAAGAGATGCGTGATAGCATTGAGTAAGTACATAAGTACCTATTTTTGTTAACATAATATGTAAAATGATATTAAAACCAACAACATTAAATATTTTGGCTAGCCTGTATGTTTATATTGATATAATCATGCATTTTCGTTTGATAAGAACACCAAATAACAAATATTCCCGAGTCTAATGTAGGTAACTATTACACATTGAAGCGTAGTAAGGAAAGTTCGAATTTGACTTCATAAAATACTTGAGATCTGATATTGGCATAGGTATAGGTACGTATAGCTCTACTTACGCAAGTAGTATGATCATGAGTTCTAATGTTTACTATAAATAGGTTTTATTTCAATGAAACAATTATGTTTTTTAGGGGTATACCAAATAACATTTATTCTCGAAGATAATGCAGAGACGTGGTGAGTGTTTATATAATGTTTACATTGTTACAATTTGACAGCATTATTTAAACAGTCAGGATTAGAAAAAAAATACGGGTTGCACTCCGGGAGTGCCAGCTTCTGCTGGCTAAAGCTTAACTTCTGTTAAAACTTTAATATTAACGTTGTTCATTTTTGAACATTTTGGAATGGGAATAATTTCGCACGAATTGCTTTATTTATCAGTATAAAAGTACTAGCATTTATGTGGTTAAATACAATATTCATCTATTGCGCATTCGTCCACTAAAATGACAATATATAATAGGTAGGTACATAAAAGATTTAACACTTCGGAATTATCACAACTATTTAACATTAAAAAGTTTATCACTCAGAAAGATTAACTTTCATCTATTTTTTTAATGGAAAAGGAGGACAAACGAGCGTACGGGTCACCTGGTGTTAAGTGATCACCGCCGCCCACTTTCTCTTGCAACACCAGAGGAATCACAGGAGCGTTGCTGGCCTTTAAGGGATGTGTACGCGCTTTTTTTGAAGGTACCCATGTCATTTTGTCCCGGTAACACCGCACAAGGAAATTCATTCCACAGCTTCGTAGTATGTGGAAGAAAGCTCCTTGAAAACCGCACTGTGGAGGACCGCCATACATCCAGATGGTGGGGAAGATATTCTAACTTGTGGCGTGTCGTGCAAAGGTGGAATTCGGCGGCAAAAATCAGATGGAACAGCTCTTCTGAACACTCCCGGTGATAAATGCGGTAGAAGACACACAATGAAGCGATGTTTCTACGCATCGCCAAGTGATCCGGCCGTTCACAGAGCACTATCACAGTTCCCCGACAATTCGAGCTGCTCTACGTTACACGTGGTCAAATGGATTGAGCTGATACTGTGGTGCGCCAGACCAGAGATGACAGCAATACTCCATATGTGGCTGGACCTACGCTTTGTACAGCGCTAGAATATGGGCCAGGTTGAAGTATTGCCATGCTCTATCTATGACGCCCAGTTTCTTCGGAGCCAATTCGTGGCCGCGGAATTGGCAATTGCTCGAGATTTCAAGACCTAGAATTCCGATACTAGGCGAGGCTGTAAGGGAAGTGTTGTCGAAGAGCGGTGAAACGAGAAATGGTGTTTTTTTAGTGGTAAACGTGCAAACTTTGGGGTTTGGTTTGGGGAGTCTTTTGGGGGTTAAATTAGACAAGATTCAATTTACCCCATACCGCGACCTTCTCAAGAGAGGACTCGATAGAAGACACAAGTTTCTCCCGGCAGTGGTCCCGGCGATGATTTTCCTCGAGATACCTGCATGGCCCGTGTATACGGCATCGCCCGTGCTGTCGTCTGCATAGCAATGTATATTGGAGGTCTCCAACATATCATTGATATGCAGAAGATATCGAGATAGCACACAGCCTTGGGGCACTCCAGCGTTCACGGGCTTTGGATTCGAGCATAACCTTCGAAAAATACCTGTATGCTGCGCCCAGTGAGGAAGCTGGAGGTCCACTGCATAAGCTGCTGGAGGTGCATAAGCTCTCAAGAAGCCCAAATGACGGAAGTTTTGTGAGAAGCGCCTTGTGCCATACACGATCAATGGCCTTCACTCTTGCTTTTGTTTGCCGCCGCCCATCTATGTGTTAGGTATACCAGAAGATCACCTGCCGACCGACCATGGCGAAATCCGAACTGTCGTTGATCAACTGGTGACCCTCCATTGGTTAATTATGCTCTCCATGATTTTGGAGAGCAGGGAGGTAATAGCTATAGGCCTCTTGTTTGCTGGATCCAAACTGTTTCCTTTTTTTTTGATCGGATGGACAAGGGCTGACTTCCATGAGTCAGGGACTACGCCTTTTGAATATGAGTGCCGGAATAAACGCGTTAGCACCGGCGTCAACTCAGCGGCACGTATTCTAGGCACGATTGGAGAAATGCCATCCGGCCCGCTCAACTTCCTAACATATAACGAAAACTGAGCTTGCCTAACAGTTGTCTGCCTGAACTGTACTTCAGACATAGAGCACTGACACCGCGGGATGGTCGGCGGTGTTTATCCGTTGTCGTCAAGGGTCGAGTTGGAGACTAAAAGATATAATATAAATAAAGATTTTTATAAGGACCTTTAAGAAGTTCCTCACGTGGTAATATAGACTGTGGATTGCAATTGAAAGAAAATAAGGGCTAGTTTCAAATCTAAAATTAAAATGCAAAACGTGTTTCGAAACTTTTTTCATTTGTTGCAATGATACTAAAATTAATATAAATACAATATGTGGCAATAGGCAATTAAATGAATTGTTAGCAGCAATGGATTTGCCCTAAATATCTTCTAAGATATTTTACAAATAATTGCGTATTTTTATGCATTCTAATTAATTCATCTAATTCTAGTTACGATTATTATTATTTTTGGAATCTGAGTCCTTCCGCCGCAACCCC
Organism: Leptidea sinapis; assembly: GCF_905404315.1. Lineage (NCBI taxonomy): Eukaryota > Metazoa > Arthropoda > Insecta > Lepidoptera > Pieridae > Leptidea > Leptidea sinapis. The sequence goes on along the minus strand of NC_066312.1, from coordinate 1,060,957 downwards.
CTCTCGCCTCCTCATGACCTCACGACGAAGCAAGATATCTTGGATGTCGCCGACTCCAAAAATTACAATAATTGTAACTAGAATTAGATTAATTAATTAGATTGTGTAAAAATACTCAATTATTTATATACTTTTTATATCCATTGTTTTGGAATAGTGTTTTTGAATTCGGTTGTTTTTTATTAAAATAGTTTTATTTTTTGTTTTTTAGTGAATTTGAATTACACTAACAAACAATTTATCTAAATATGTGTAGATTGAGAGTTGACTAAGAAGTATATCCTTTCCAATAAAAAAAGAATCATCGAAATCGGTTGGGGCGATATTGAGTTATTCGTAAATTTATCATCCACTTTGCGATACGTATGTATAGCAAATTTAAAACTTTTATGGTTTTCTCAAGGAATTTGCCATCGTCAAATCTGGACCAAACAAAAACAAACATAAAAAAACATACCGACGAATTGAGAACCTCCTCCTTTTTTGAAGTCTGTTAAAGAATGGACACAGTAAACAAAGTTGGGAAAAAGAATTAGACATTTGAATGAATGATGCTGCTATGGATGAAGGGTATCTGGCTGTTGAGGTATAAGGTCACTAAAAAAAACTCAACCCTATCAGGCACAGCTGCAGTAATTCGGAAAAGAACACGAATTAATATTTTTATGTCTGTGAAAAATGTCACACCTAAGGAGCACGAACGATACAAAACTTATTCTGGTAAATATCTTAAATACATATTTTTAGTGGAGAAGAATAATTATTTTAAGGTACTTCGACTGGTATGGAGTCTACAATTTTAGTAGAAGGATTAAAAAATAGCATCCATATGAACAATTTGATTTATGCACGATCAATATCATTTATGAAAACGTAACGATTGAAAAAATTTAATGCGTGAACCACGTCCTGCTAAGGAAATAATTTATAAGACGAATTTTGAAATACTAAAATCAAAAATAAGTTAGTGAAACTTTTATAAACCATTTGGTCGACATGAAATTAAGGGAAAGTAAATGAAAAATGGGAAGGGAAAAGCCAATAATATACAAGAAACACTTTGTGATAAAAACAATTAAGAAGCATATCGATTGACAATAAACGATGCTGTCTGTGTGTATAAAAGTACAAAATTTTGAGCAATTCTAGAAGCAATAAATTACATTAACTATTCACAATTTTTTATTAATTAAATCAATCTATATTTTTTATTACATAGCTATGTAGCGGTACCTACCTGTGACAAACACCCACAAATAATTTAATATGCCTAATATATAATCTGACGTAATACTTTCGTAGAACTAGAAGTCATGCATGTTAGCTGTAATATCTTTATTTAAATTATTGATTTGCTGTTAAAAGTGCGTTGAAAAGTATTTCATAATACTGTGTTTAATTATTATGTTTATATTTACTTATCTAAACATACAGCGAAGTTTTCAATAAAAAGTCAATTATAAACATTACAACAGAAATATATTGGATAGTGATCACAATCACGCAGTAAATTTGGAACGTATGGTTCTACTCTACGAAATTACAAGCCTTCCGTTGCGACAATGAATAATATAATTATTGTAATAGCTGTACAAGATCGCGGGAGTAGGCACGTTGAGCCACGGGCCACGGCAATGTTTTTGTGCGGTCGGCACTCGTCGGTGCTCGGGAATGAAGCAAGCTCCTCCCACTTGCTAAAGGTTGCTGGCATTTATTGTCGCCTTTAGTACTGAGATCAAAGCAAAGTACCAGGAGATCCTGTGTGTGTACTACAAGTGTGTGTGTAATAAAAGATCCATTATTTATTATTTGTGTGCCAATTCGTAGTTTTGATTAATAAATACCAACAATTAATTCAAGTATAAAAATAATATTGATTGATTCATTAAGGAAATAAGAGAACTTTATTAAAATGGTTTTACTATTTTGATTTAACGACAAGTGTTCAATTGTTTCATATTTATAACTACTAAAGTGTTAAAAATACAAAATTGTTATTTATTACTGTCATTAAGGCCAATTCTGAGTTAATTTAATGTCAATATAGCTTATGGAGAGTATAAATGGTATTTTAATCACATTGTGCGGAGACTCACCACAATGTACGAATGTGCCCCACGACGTGTACGAAGGTACCCCGCGTAGGGGGTGCATTCGTACGATTTCCATTTTTTGGAAAAAGCGCCACAACTTGGTTATAATACGTCGCATCAACATACAACTATGTATTATTATAGCCAGATATGCTAGTATTATAGCAGAATTAAAAATATTTTCAAATAGCTATAATACAATATTTTACAAGCCTTAGAGTAAAAAGTGTACGAATCCTACCTGCTCTCCCCTACAATGATTAGTTAGGTATATCGACTCAATAATAAGTATAGTTCATTTGTAGGACAATTGTTACAGTTGCAAGAAATGGCTGCAAGGGGAAAATGCACATTTGGCACGAGGCCACAGATCGATATTAGCATGCTTAATGAAAAAATATATAGAGAAGTTAAACATTTCCGTAATTACAAGATCTACAGACCCAATTTTGGATGTGAGTAATACTAGTAATACTAGTAATAGTAATACCTATATGTATATAATATATGTAAATGTATAATATAATTAATTATAATATTTTACATTTATATTAATCTTGGAAGTACGAACGTCAATCTAGATCTTTTTCTGCACCGGTAGAATACTTTTGGCTGCCCACAACTGTCATATTTACTGCGCTGCCTCATATAACTTTTGTAAATCCGTTGTGGCTGAGAGATGTGATTGACTGAGTTGATGAGATGCATGTCGCCATTAATTAGCTGCATTCTTGTAAAGCTTATTGCCGAGGTATAGTTTCTAGTCTTTCTTGATATTTACGGGTATGTGACATATTAGATTTATATCGTCATTCAGAATTCATGTTTCAGCAATACCAGTGGGAACCAAATTCTACGCCGCCCATGATCAGATGATCAATGAGAGCAGGGAGCAGACGCTAATGGTGGACAGCTACAGTGAGAAAGTGTCACAGGCGAGAGCCAAGGGGCCGCGCAGCAAGTACCCATCGCCGTGCACCGACAACCAAATGTACGATTTACCGAATTAACAACTAGGAATTTGAAATTGATATTAAGACAAGTTGCTGTGTGGTGGTACCACACTCCACCACATTGATTACATCGATACATGAAGACATTAAAGGCTGTTAGGTCGTGTTTCCACCTGCAATACAACTTCCGCGAGAAATGTCTGATAGTCTGTCTGACAGCAGCTTGCAAGTGTAAACTACGTTACTGGTACTGTCGCGACACTTTGTCAAGCGCCTCGCTTGTGAGTAGATGCGAAAGCATGTCTAAGCATTTCTGCATCGACTCGCGACAGATCTCGTTGCTTATCGGTCTAGTTTCGTATATCTCGCAGCAAGTATCGCCCGCACGGCTTGTGTTCAGTTTAAATTGAAAATACTAAGTCATCGGCAAAGTCGTGAATGGTCTCGTGAAGAAACTATAAAGTTAATAGGATTATATGAGTGCAATACTTCTTTGTGGGACTAACGGCATGCGGATGTTAAAAGACAAATTAAATATAGCTCTGTGCTTAATTCTATCGTAAAAGAATTCTCTACAACTTAGAATGAAGTACGGAAAAATCGCAGCATCAAAATGAGTCTTTCCTTCGGTGATATCGAATCTCTGAAATGTGTGTTTTGTGACTTGTTTTTTTTATAACGTCAGCAAATTTTACTAAAATCTAAATCAACTGCGGTTATACGAATAAAATTGAAATATTGTTGACCATCTCCCAGTTGTATTTCACGTAATAAATTATGGGAAACACCAGCAATCCATTCTCGAACTCTTCTAGTATCTTGTAGTTATTAGAAATGACATCAAAAAAAAAGAATTATAAAGGAATCAATTTTGAGAAAATAAATGCCTTTTATGCCTTTTAAACACCTCCGCGATACGTTCCAATAGTATGATCCGCGAGCTTCTTGCAAGACATTTATAGCAGAAATAAATTGCAGGAATTAGTATGTACAACATTTAAACACTATTGGAAGAACTCATGCAAAACTTCCGCGAGTTTGCTTGCAGGTGGAAACACGGCCTAAGCGCTATTACACATAACCAACTTTTATTTGTTAATTAATTTAGCTATCGCAAACTATGTAAAAACAAAAACTTAACATTCTTTTTTAGACCTTAAGCTCATAATATTATGATCAATATTTTGCTACTAATTGAAATGCCTCTTGAAATTTCAAATGACTATAGAATGCAGTTAAAGGACAGTCATACGATATTCTTCCTACTCTGCATTTAACTCTAAACCACCGTGAATTAACTTGACCACGTTCGGCCGTGTGTGGTGATGGATGATCTGAGCTGCCTCTCTTACTCTGGAGATGGCGAAACTGTGCGGTCTCAGGGAAAATTGATAGAGAGGCTCAAATAACCCTTTATAAGTGACTTATCAGCCTCAACAGACATGACATCCATATAATGGTGGGCACCCTAACGGGTCACACATCACTAAACAAGCACCTTTTCAGAATCGGCGTAACGGACAGTCATAGTATATAGTGCAGAGGCTGTCTAGCCGAGGATGAAATGGCCACTAACGTAATTCTGGAATGTGCGGGGGTGGACAACCAACGGACAAAAACCTTAACTAATGCGAGGTCGCTCCAGGAAGTCTGCGACCACCCCAGGACTCTTCTGAACTTCTGGATGGATCTGGGCTGGTTGGAGTAACTGGCCAAGATTGCACGCAAAATGCTCCCATACTAGTGGTTTAATTGCGGAAACTGGAGCCCCTATACCATTCCATACCGACGCTTTTTTAAGTTAACCGTGTACTTTTGAATAAGGATAACCTCTTTTGATGATAGTTCTTACTTCTCCTACTCCAGGGAATAAACAGGTGTAATTCAAATTAAAAAAACACTTTATGCATGTAGGTCACGGAAATAACACTTATGAATGTCAAAAAAAAAATTGTTTCTTATTGAATTTACCGCTTGTATTCTTTATACCACAGCTTACATCCGGTGAATATCTTTTCTCTAACTGCGCGTATGACCATCCGTAAAACTCCACAAACGTTTATAAGGCCTACTACCGCGTGATCGTCATCACCATTTTTCGTTCTTCAACCTTGAAGAAGAGTCAATAATGAACGACCAGCTCTTCGAATACCAATTGTGAACTTAAGTATAGAATCTTTTTATTGCGGGAAAAGAAAGTGAAGGCCTCATTAAATTGCAATGCAAATGTGTCAATAGCTTTTTGGCTGAACGCAGCATACTGTTATATGGTCAAAGTAAAATAGAGACTGATCTGATTAATCGCTCATTTATGTAAAAAAATCTATGTAAATATCTTGGAACTATAAACGAACTATATTGAAACTCGATAAATTGCTGCCCACACATAACCAGCCACTATACATATTTATTAGTTTTTAAAGTTGTATTTTAAGTGTCTATGGCAGTCAGCACGGAGTCCACGTGTGCGTAATAGCATTTTTCTGTTTCAGATACGGCTGGTACGACAAACCATTACTTCGTATGGACCGCAACGACCGCCGCTTTTACCAGCCCAAGAAGGAGAGCGAACACACTAAAGTTGAAATAATTATTCTTATGTCTAACCCAAGAAAAAGAAAATAGGGAACAAATTTAACAATTTATAATTATGAATTTCTTTTTTCCACTTGACCTATAATCAAAATAAGAACTCTACCTGTAGTAGAGTTCTTATTATATGCATACTAAACAAGGCGACGGAACATGTCCATAGTTTCCGTCCACTGTTTATATTGATACCACACAGATATAGTTTCCCCTGAAGTGCAATGTAAGATGGATGTACTCAATTGCCATAACCTACTTACTGCCTGCCAGTCCTGCAGCTTCAGTTGATGTCCAAAATCATTAATAGTATACCCGGAAGTGTAATGGAACATGGTTGTATTCAACTGCGATAACTATATATGTATATGTAGTGAGCTTGGCTTCGTCATGCAATCTATATTTAGATAATAATATTTATATATTCACTTACACTTTTTAACTTTTTTACCAAGTTGGTAAGGTAGGGTGATTGATAGATAATTTAGACATATTTTCATACTCGTCCTCTTATTTTAAATAAAAAGTTTGTATGTATAGCAACAGTGTATTTTTTTTTCTATTTATCAATTGATATAATTTTTTTATGAAGTTCAATTAAACCATTTTCACCGAATCAATGAGTCGGATACCAACTAATTTAGTGCTAACATTTATTTTAAAAAAATGCTTTAGCATAGCGTGGTTGAGACAATGCAATATATTTTATCACAACAGCTGTCTGAAAAACTTCTACAAGAAGATAGACAATATATATAGAAGAACCAAAGTGTTCTTCAAGACTTCTCAAATTTTCGTTGTAAGGAAAGTACATAATTGTCTATCGCTGAAAATATTTGGATAGTATACTTATTTATGGAAATTTAATACACGGTAATTAGGTACCAGATTTTTTATTGACAATTCATATTGGTTCATACACGCCAACGTCAGAAATTTTCAGTTTATTTCTTAATTGTATGTACTTTGTGAAGTCATTTAGTCGCATTGAACATTACATTTTATATAGATTGAGTTCTATTTTGCGGACTAAGTACCAGAGATAGCCGCGAAGTTGCCAATAATAATCAGAGGATTATAGTGGGCTGTCCAAACAAGCGTTATGCGGCGAGGTGGTGGTGAAGTGACACTTGCTAATGAATGGGCTCGAGGGACGGCAACCTGCACGTGCACGTGGCCAATATGTGTACCCCGCTCCGCCCTGTCCCTGTGCGGCATTGGGTCTCATTTATAGACCGGAAGGGCACAGCAAACATGCGCCATCCAGGTTACCTACTATAAAATTGTTTGGTTAACTTGACAACCCTATCCATCGGTTGTAAATCGTAAATTTTGAACAACAGTGAAAGAGTCACGTGCGGACCATATTCAAGTGATAGTAATGAAGACAATAATAACCCAGTGACCAACAAGCACAGTAATAATGGCTGTACCTGGCGGCGCGGGCGCTGACGACGTACATGGGGCACTACGGACACCAAACATTCCGTCCAGCCAATGACTATGTTGTGTCAACTTATAAGTTATTATTGATTTAATAACTTGTGCGACTTTACCCGTGTACATTTATATTTATTTCAATTTAATTTCTTTGTGAATTGATTGTAATAAAAACAAAGATATTATATCAGGAAAAGACGAACGCTAACTAAGAGCGGTAGCTTGCCAAAATATATCAGTGAGAACCGCATTTCACTGTTTCTGAGACACGGTGCACAAATAAACTAACAGAAAAATAATAAAAACTATATTATTGGTCTCGGTTACATTACTCTAACATACCTATATCAATTATTTTACTGAGAATATTTACTATATCGTCGTTCTAGATGTGACACCTCGAAACTGCATTATTATTCAAAATTACATTTTTATGCAATAATGTACGAAAATGTCATATTTCTAATGATACCTCGTAAGTAGGTTCTCATAATTGTACGATACTCAATTCGCAAAAAAAAACTGACTATTACTGACCTCTTGTAACCATAAATGGTAATATTTTATAAGGTCTTTGGTATTTGGTATCTACGGTCGGATCTTGTAAGTTAAATTAGTGACACCTACATAAAAGAAACTTCTTACTAAGGTAAGACCTCGTTAGCGTCTAATCATGATTATTTGTATTTGCGAATTGAAGAAAGAGGTGACAACTCGTATGTGTATTATATGTATGTATGTTTCTCTCCACACTAGGCTTGAATGTATGGATGGTGGTGCTAAAATGGGTTTAGGGTTCTGAATAAAGAATGTTGGAATGTAGACAAGAAGAAAATATTGTGCAAAAAGAAAACGCCAGGAACAACAAGTGGCCAACTCATGCAAAGAACATTTCGTGCAGTTTTTAAACTAACTCCAACAATTGCCATCACACTCTTGTAGGAAATCAATCACCACAATAGCCCTCGAGTTGTCACAACATACACCAAGAAACATGTGTCCTATTCAACGTAGGTGAACTATTGAAGTAATTAAATACAAATTATACATATCTCAAGTTCAATACACATTTTCCCCCTATTTTATTTAGGAAACAACCTGATTTTACTCAAGAAGCTCACAGTGGCAGTAAACAAAACAGCGCAAGGCTCTAACTGATGGTAGACAAGTTTATCAGTCTCATCACTCGTGCCGTGAATCCATCAACAACACAAGAGCCTGCGGGCCTGCGGGTGCGGAGTGCGGACACGCTTGAGTGATCACAGTCGAGAGCTCGCGAGTCAGTTGAGTCTGTAGCTCCCGGCGCGCCAGTCGTAGCGAGCCAGTGAGTAGCGGCCAGGTTCCAGCGAGTGATCAGTGATCAGTACACACGCGGGCGAGTTGCGCGCGCGATGAGCACGCTCTACCGCGGCACAGTTAGCAGTCCTCGTCGCCGCGAGTGTATCAGTGCGGACTACGGAGTCCAGACCCCGGCTGCCAGTGCCCAGTGACCAGGACCCACCAGTCACTAGTGAAATGGCGGCGCTTGCCCTGCTACTTCTGGCGCTGCTGCTCCAAGGTGCGTAGCGTCCCGCTCCGCCGCTCAACCTACATTTAGACCAATCTTGTGTCGTCCCGTAATTTCTCTTCGTATTTATTTATATTTATTATAATATTTGCTTCAAATTACTTGTAATTACAAAAAAGACTGGCTATTTCCAATAAAAAGTTGACTTTTATGTTAATATAGGCTATCCTATGTTTAGATAAAATTTTAATATTTTTATTACACCGTGCCGGTACTTAAAAGCATTTAGTGATCCGTGTCTGAGCCACAGAAAGTTAGCTTACAAGCTATTTTGTTAATATACTCGATTAAATGTTCTCTGACAGTGACTTAGTATTAACTTTAATTAATACTATTAAATATCTATTCATATATCAGTACAGAAAGAAGTAGGTTGTTCATTACATTCTGTTTGTATGGATGTTTGTAAATGTAGCATACGGTTAGGCAGATAGGAAATGTAAAATTTAAAATATTTAAAAAGAAATACATACAAGTGTAATGTAGCTTCACGTCTTATTGTATATTATAGTGTTCTAACGTTGGTATCTTGTTGTATTCACTAGTATTATAATATTGGAACATTGCAGAAGTAAGTACAAATAATAAAGTGTAGAGTAGGTCTTATAATAAGTACAGTTATCTGATTATTTGTTAATACGTCGCGTAGTGTAAGGTGTAAGGTGCGCCATGGTAGCACATCGTACATTCCTACTCTTTGGCCCTCTCGTTTATGGAGTACGGGCCCATGGGGTTGTGTCTAGATACGCTTGGACTGTTCTGGTCAACAGCTTGCTACGCCTTCATTATAATATTTGCATAGTAGAGACAATAGAAAAAACAATCTTATAAATATAAACAAATTTTCTAATCAGCGGTTACAATTTACTTTAGACAATAAAATTTCAATAAGTCTATTTGATAAAGTGATTGGAACTTAACGTTATAAATAAAACACAATATTTCTCCCGCAACATTGGAGAGCCTAACACAAATTCTTGCTACCAATGTCATGAGCACGCTTCTTCTCACATATCACAATGTATCGAGTATCGAGCTAAAAGTAGACGAATACATTTAAAATAGCCACTCATTTGAAAACTTGATCTGTTAACTTATCAACTGATTGATTATTGATGCTAAATTATTATCAAGCTTCGGATAACTCAATAATTATATCATATTTTTTATTTTCATTAATAATATTATTTTCCATCTCTCAAAACGTTAAAAAAAACTTTACCGTCGTCCATCGTCACCGTACTGTGGACGATCGCCAGATGATGATATCCTATTTTGAGGCGTGTTGTGCGATGGTGGAATTCGGCGGCAGGAATCAGGTGAAACAGCTCTTGAGAACACTCCCCGTGATAACTGCGGTAAAAGACACACAATGAAGTCGAACGTCTCTACGCAACGGCAAGTGCCTTTGCTTGCCACCTGCGCTTTGTAGAGCGCTAGAATATTGCCGTGCTCAATGAGTATATAACATCAAACTTCTGCGAAGCCAATTTGATTTTGACTTCCAGATGACCGTGGAATTGGAAATCGGTCGAGAGTTCAAGACCCAATATTCTGATAATAGGCAATGCATTAAAGGAAGTGTTCTCAAAGAGTGATACGACATATTCGTTTTTTTATTCATTCCATGGGTTAAATTGGACAAGATTCATTATTTCCACAGGTCATGGTTACTTTAATACTAGGCTCAGTAACCGATCGATGGCAGATCACGGCCCTGGTTCGAAGCGAAGGCAAAGCAACAGCTGACTGCAAAAAACAGGCGGATCGAAGCTAGGTTGCGGTGCTGGAACAAAGTATCCAAACTGCAAAGTTCTGAGGAGTCAAAACTGCGTAGTCTACGTTACATGACGAAATTTGGCAGTAGACCCGTCACACAAGTCTACAATATCAGCGGAGGGAATCGTCAATCGCTTGATTGTTTCTACGTGAGATAATCTGTCTCTGCTTTACCATTATAAGACCTGTAGACACACGCATAGATGCGGACGCGGTCCTCCAAATATACACGTAGCCAGAGAGTAGACAGGTCACCCTCAAAATTGCCGAGACAGTGACAGCAGATATCCTCCCTAACATACACACATACCCCGGCATGAGGCACAAAATATGCTTAATTTTTTACTCGGGGTACGTTTAATATGACGTATCGCTCAATCGATATATCAGCGTCTCCGTAAGGAAACACAAGGCGGGCTGCGCCATCTCAAAGTGGTGGTGGATGGCGTTAAAATTCGAGTGGATTCCCCTGATGTTGCAAAAGTCCACTCTAGTACGATAAGAGATAGTACAATAAGACTTTACAGGTGTAAACAGCATTTACAATTTGTGTGATAAACCTAACAAAGTTAAACAATTTTTACAATAATATAGAGTTGACCAAAAGTGATGATGAAAATGACTTAATTACATTTATAAAAAAGAGAGAAGTATAAATACAACTACATCTAAACTATATAACTATATAACTAGATGATTAAGATATTAATATTTCAATGTAGTTGGTTTTAATTTTATTGATAATATTAGCCCTATGAAAAATATCTATATTACCATTTTTGAAGTGATATTATATTAGCTCACTAGCCTGTTTAAGGGCGGGCGTTTACCTATGTTAGTTCTGCTAATTTTTTTTCTTATGGGGAATCTTTTTCTAGTTGAAGCATAGATTGCTATCTATACTCTGTATTTATTACTATTATAAAAAATATTGCACCTAAAAGTATATAAAAAGCGCAGCAGCAGTTTGATTATTTTTGTTTATAAAAATCTGCAACCCTTTCGCACGACCTCTCAATCGAAGCAGTTCCAAATCTTTTCATTTAATTTTCTTGCGATTAGTTTGGCATTTTTTGGTTTACGATGAAGGCTGTAAAACTTTTGGTTTTTAAATAACCATCAAAATTGAGGAGATAATTTCAATCCCTCATAGTTTTCAATATCAGGCCTAGATACTTTCAATAATCTAAAATCAATCTGAAAGTACGGGACCTCTTCAACTTTGGTTTTTTACTAGTGGTATGCTCGGGATACCAGCCAGGTGAGACCACAGCGGCGCCTTCAATTGCAGTCAAGCAAGAATATGTATCAGTTTGAAAGGCACAGTAATGAGTGAAATTGCTGGATAAAATATCTACATCTGAAATGTCAAAGTGCGCAGTTGCGATGTCGCTAAGAGTTTTGGATTTTTCAAGAATCCTGAGCGGCACTGTATTGTATTGAACTGGGCATATCACTTGGGAATAGGTAACGTTTTTGCTCGTCACTTTTTTTCATAAAAAGAATGTGTAAAATTATTCTCTATCTATCTTTTTGGCTTATAAATGACGGAGTTGTACGCTTAAGAACCACAAAAGAACAAACGAGAACCTTCTTTTTTGAAGTTGGTTGATAAGCAGAACGCGGACGTGACAGCAGTCCTGCCACATGATACAAAAAACAAACCTTTTTGATACATTGGATGTGTTTCAATGTCTCATTAATTAATTTCAATATTTTAGACGTTTGTCATCTCAAGTGGGCGAGAGAAAGTTGGCGCCGTCCGCCGCGACCCTCCGTACTCACCTCGCCTCTATCACCACATTCCTGGCCTCGCCGCCGCCGCACACAGAGAGACGGACACCGGCGGTGGTGTCTGTGGCGTCAGGTCAGGTGACGCACACGGCACACTGCCACATCCGACATAACATGCGCGGTTTTAAAATTATGACAGTTATAGCTAGATATGAGTGTAACAACAATTATTTATTTATTGACACATCCAACAAGCTATTCTAAACTATACAATATGAAGAAACACATAATAAGAAATATTATATATCTACTAGATAGCCTTCTGCCAGGTATTGTTATGATGAGGACAGTACGAAGATACATTGACGGCCCAAACTTAGACTAGAGCTAATGTAACTTAACTCCAATTAGTAAATCAGTTATAATCTAATTTAATATAAGAAACATAGAGCTAGATTTGGTTTTTGCTTTGCTCCAACCAACCTGCATTCTCCATGTCGAACTAGGTTTGCGACCGACACACAGGGAAAGGAATCTCGAAATTTTGAGACGAAAATCTAATTAAAATAAAAATTCTAATTCTAATTCCACAGCTATGAATTATAAATGAAAAGGTATGGGCTACCACTCGAACGCCTTATTCCAAGAGTAGGGAATGGTTTCGGAGCAACTTTTAACGAAAGTATTTTTTCGAACATTATCTTGTGCGGATAATTTAATTGATTAGTTGTGAAAATAAGTTTTCTCACTTTCTTTCTTTGTTCTGTTATTTTAATTATTTAACGGTATGGATAAAATAAAAGAGTTTAATTGAATATTTTATTAATAATATTCATTTTTAAAACATATGTAAGTACATATATATTATTATACAACATTTAATTAAGTTTTATAAAAAAAGCAATAAACATAGAAATGTTTCCAATTGCCGCTACAGATGCAAACTTTCACTGTACTTATATACATTGTTGTTAGACCAATAATTGGGTCACACTGTAAAAACCACAGTCGTTGAATTAAGTAAATAATGTGTATGACGGCCAGTTCTAGAGAGAAGATATCTGAACTCATTGGTTGGAACCAAGCCTGAACTAAACGACTGGACTCTGGACAAAATGACACCGAAAGACGCATTAAGGAACTTTCAAATAACAATAATGATGTCAAGCCATTTACGTCGAAACGGCACACTTTTAAATAAGGACTGTCATCAATAAAAATATTAATTTTAATAAGGTTCAAACTGGGACGCACGTGCGACTTGCCCGGATTGCTCCAATAAAGGCCGGAAACTCCTTGTACGGAAACAATTGTCGGGCGCCGGGACTCCCGGCGTAACCGACCTGTCCACATTCCTCACCGTCGCGGACATTCCATGCGTGATCCTGTATACGTCGGACCTGCCAGCCAGCGGCGGCCAATCCACATCATCTTATAGCTTTTGGCCGTGTTTGACTTTACGATCTTCTTAAGTCAGATGTTTGGTATCTTATACTGTTGGCTTATCGTTATTATAATTAATTAAAATTAAACAGTAATCTGTCCGTCATTCACTTCATGATGGATCACATAAGCACGCATGAAATGAGAATAACCTGACTGGAATTGATGTGCGATGGGTGTGCGCGCCCAAACGTGGGGTGGATCGCGAGCGGCGAGCCGTGCAAAGTAGATACGCGCTCTCATTGACATTGACCTGCGTGCCTACCATGAATTTTTATTGTGATTCAATTGATGACCTAAAATTAACTGCTTTGCTATTTCATATCGTGACGTCATTAGAGCTATCCAATTCAGGTTGACGCCAAATCAAGTAGGAAATTTAACCGCAAACTGTTTTAGTTCGTTCTTTCATTCGTACCATGAGGTAATATTTCAACCTAAACTGGATGGCTTATGTGTCAAAGTCAACGATTCAAAAAAAGTTGCCACTCTCTTAGCGGAAAGTGAATCGTGTTGTTAAAAGCATATATAAAACATACAGAAAAGGAAAATGGAATGAAAGGTGAGATGAGAATACTTTATTGGACTACGTAAATACTGAAAACAAATACCCAAAATGAAAATACTGAAAAAATGTACTCTGTGTTCCTGTTAAATCAAACATGAATGGAGGTTCATAACTCGTTTAATCAGTTTATCTTTAAGAACTTTGAGAACTTTCTTTAGTTCATTCTTTCATAGGCGATTCAAACGCCATACAGTTATAGGCACTTCATTCTTAGTGATTCAGTTTAGGTACCTAAACTGAACTGCATCGTAATTGAATCTCTAATTACAAGTTCAAGGTAGGCCTTCTGGAGGCCTTCAAGGTAGGTCTCACACAACTGTGAGCTGTGAGTTTGGTGTCTGCCAGAGTTAGCACAACATACAAGTAATTAACTCTCGCACCAACACTTTCAGTATAATATAACAATATATTAACATGTTTATTATAGATATAATGGTTACGTTATTAAGTACACCTTAAAATAAACTTTCTCATTTATAATTTATTATACTACGTAATAAGTAATTACTAATTAATATTTTACATTATAAGTACTAGAAACTGCTCAGATTCTCAAATCAAATCATTGTAACTTCATTTATTTAGGTCAAGGGGGGACACTAATTAATGTCAACAAATGTACTACCACTTCGGACAAGGTTGGGCTTTAACGAGAAGAAGTGACAAAAAACTCATTGCCACTCTTTGAAACCAACATTTACAGCTTCATCGTATGACATATTATTTTAATTACAATACAATATGTAAAGTGATGCAACGTAAACATTCCAACGTCAAATACACAATGGAGTTCAAATAGATAATATTCACAACAAATGGTAAGCAATTGCTGTGGATTCATACCATCTATAATATGAACAACCCCTAAATGCGTTCGCCATTTATTAGGCGTCTGTAGGTTAAGTTTTATAGAACTTTTATATTATGGTAACAATACATTTATTGCCTCTCGGTACCAAAAATGAAATTCTGGTCACTAAATCGTACAGAACAAACGAGATAGAATAACTTTTGAAACATAAGAACAAAAAAAAGTTAGTAATTTCACATTTTTTCAGTTCATTGGTGCATTGTAATAAATACGATGTTGAGACAAACACCTTCGTCCTTCAGTTGAAAATAGCCTGGCCAAGCCCTATCGCCAAGTTCTCTATTGATGTCTTAGTTGGGACGTCGTAGCTCCTACGTGTAGGTCAGAAGGATTATGTTAATGATAACGGGAATAGCGAGCTTCACATAGTGCTATCAGTCAATGACCCCGCTACCCGGCTGGTTGTTTATTGTAGTATGTGTGTAGTGTGCTGGCGTGCTGCTCACTGGTATCTTACCTGCGTCGTTACATAGGCTCATTAATGTTAATGTTGCTTCATTTATGTAACATACGAGCGGATACTGCTCACATGATATATGCTTGAACGAAGTAGTTTGGTTTCTATTATAAAAGTTAAACTGGATGAAGCAAAATCGGCCTTCTTGAATTTTGAAGCGTTAGAAGTATATTTAAGGATAGAACCTTTCTGTATAAGCCGCGGAATCAGAAATTCTGTGTTTCGTTTGATTCATGATATTTCGGGATTGTTGTGAATCCATATAAATTAATAGCATTAAAATACCCATAAATAGAGTGCGGGCGGCAGTGATCACAATTATTAAGTAAGTAATAATAAACCACTCATATCAAATAAAAGCTTAATGATGGGTGAAAAAGGAACGAGTAATTAAAATAAGATAGATAAAAAACTGTATGAAAGAACTCAACACAAATAAAACTCAAGCTTTACAAAACATTATCAAGAGGCAGCAGTGCTATTCGGAGACAGAAAATCTATCTACCTTCAAAATTTTGGCGAAAATTTCAATTAGTACCACAATGTTTGGACGACGCGGGATTCGCACCCACGTCTCTCGTGTTATGCCTCCTATGCTCTTAACATTAGCAAATTCACTAAATTAAATGTTAAATGTTTAATATGGCTTTGGTTTGGCATTAGCTTTTTAGTATTTTGAATAATTAACCACTAACTAACGCACACATTGACTAATCAATATTGGTCAAGCAGTAAGGCAAGACCGCACTGAGCTGCAGCGGAGAAAAAAAAAAATTAATTAGTAATTACCCAGAGCTAAATGATAAACAAAATGAACATTATATAAACAGTACGAGAAAGAACAGCGTTTGATCGTCCATTTATGGACCCACCAGTCAACACCAATCACCAAACGTTAATTGTGTTATTCTGAAACCATATTTTTCAGCTAATCATATACGGGCTAATGATAGTGATGTATTAAAAGCAATAAAGACTGGCTCTGCTGATTTCCCCAATGGACAGACACTCCAGCACCTTAACTGAGTTCTCATACATTTCCTTAATATTTTAATGGCATCTAAATATCCAATCTATGTGAAAGTTTTTGTGTTCTCTCGTCAATCAATCTATGAGATGACGTATTGTTATATACATTGGAATTTAAATGAATGACACAGATAAGCGCTGTTCTATTGTACTAAAATGAAGTTTCAAGACGGATTACACAAATTCTGGCTTCTAAATTATCCTTACTAAATACAGCATCGGATAAGCAGCTGTAAAGCACTAAGAATTAAAGACAGTTAAATTGGCTAGAACTACAGTTTTTGAATGAGTTGTTGAGCAGCATGGTGGGGCGGTGACGTTGGGGTTAGAAGTCAGAGAAAGTTAAGCGAATGCAGCGCATGAGTAACCAGTAAAGTTTGTTGTTCTGACTGGGCACTGGACAGCCACTGCAGCCGCTAAGTGACACAAACACAACTTTACCCACTTTATTTTATTTTGGAACAGCAAACTTGTTTGTTTTGCACAAGAAGATCTTTATTCTTTTTATCGCTAGTTTCGAAGTAATCTTCCTACTATAAACATATCTAAAACCTCGTACATTATCTTTAAAGCAAAAAACAAACCTATTCCTCCTACAAATAAAATAAAAAAGTAGAGAAATATTTAGGCCTTATTTTGGATAGTGATATATATATATGTCATGGATTACACATAATATTAATAAAATTACAACTAAAATGATCATCTCTAAATGGTATAGTTCGATCCATAATTCACGCCGCGTCCACAATTAATAATATACTTCTAGTTAATTTAATTATTTATAACTGGTTAAACCACACATCTCATATTAAAAATTCTTCAAAGTCATAATAAGTGAAACTACAAACCTACTCAATTTCAACTGAAAAAATATGCACAGAAACAAAAATTCACAATCAGACTATTAAACGAGTACACACTCACTGTATGCTTACTCTTTATAAGGATTTAAATAAAAAATTATTACACTAACACCCTTGAAAAAAGTAAATAACAGAATTGTGACTCGAAGAGCCAATCATATTGAACTTCTAATAGTAATTAGAAGTAATCTCGGAAATTAGACAATTACCTTTGAGGGAGTTGACACTCGCATCAACCTACCCTCGGAAATAAGAAATGCTAAAATATTGACTTATATGCATATGCTCTATAATTAAGAAATACTTTAATGACACATATTATGTCATTAAAATATAGGTTTTTTATGTATTTTCTTAAGCTAACATTTTATTGCATTGTATACTTAACAAATAATCTAATCATTGTTTGTAAATACCTTAACTGTAATTTCAATTGTCAAGTGACTACAATACGTCTTATTGAAAATAAAGTTTATTTGAACCTAAATTCCATGCAGGTGATGAAAAGTGGATCACGTACGACAAGAAGAAAAGGCCATAGTCGAAGGTCGGTTAGGCTCCACAGATTGAGGCAATTCCCGAGTTAACTGGCAATGAGGTGCCGCTGTGTATATGGTGGAATTAGAACGACATTTGCTTATTATAAAATTTACCGCCGGGAGGAACTATCGATTCCGATGTCTACTGCTAACAACTGATGAGATTAAGGCAAGAGTTCGAAACCGAAATGGTGTGCTTTCATCACGAAAATGCTTGACACATTTTTAAAAATTTAGAATGCTGAGAGGAATCAATGTATCCGCTAAATAGCCTCAGATATAGATCAATAGACGTTGCAGCTTCAGATTTCAACCTGTTTCGGCCTTTTTTTTTAGGCGGTGTTAGTATAAGATGCAGAGAGAACTGCCAAAAGTACTTGTAACGTTTGGTCATAAATCCCATAACTTCTACAGCATGTCACTACACCTACATGATGGCAAACAATCATCGTACATAATATAAACTGTTTAATTTTGAAAATATGTCTTGAGTTTTCATATAAAATGCGCAGAAACTTTTTTCCCATCCAATTGTATTGACCAGGGGCAAGAAAGTCAGCAGCCTCTTTTTTTAAAACAATTGTGTTAATTACAATAAAATTTATTATTAAATAGCCTGAGAGTGGTCACTCCATTTCCAATCTGTGGAAACATTTAGAAAGTCAATTAAGTATGTCATAGTATCTAACTTAAAGGTTTTATTTTGAAATATACAATCGTATTTAAACAATTCATTTTAATATCGCGTGTAATTCTTGTAATTAATGACAAAAGAGTTAGGTGCTACTTACTCCACTTAACCGCGTAGTAGGATTAACAAGTTTATGATTGTTGCTGAGAGTTCCTGAGAATTTGCTAATATGTAGGTACATACATTACATCATCAAGAATGTATGTACCTAGACATATGTATGGAGAGGAAACAATTAATATAATTATTTCTTTTAATATTTTTCTTTCTATTACCATACGGCACAATACTATAAAAATAACTAAAGTAAACTGATCGCGCCGTATCTATGTCTGAGAACTGATTCGATTCCTGGTTGGTCCTATTACCGTTTGGCCGATATTATAAACTCTTAAAGAAATATTGGTAATAATATGACACCTGGTCACATTCAAAGTCAAACTTAAAATCATTTTTTTTTCAGATAGGATATTAGACAATATCTATATAATTTATGTGCATATTCAAAAAATAATGTTTTATAATAAAATGTAATGACGTATATATATATATATATCGTTCAATAAGTGATTTCATAAACCCTATCTTAAATAAAAATATTTGGATTTAATATATTATGTAACATTGTTTTGGTTTTCCCGGCAGGAGCGGCGCCTGCGCAGGCTGTGTGTCGGTTCCCGGGTGCGCCGGCGCACTCTCGCGTGTCGCTCTCAGAGGAGGGGCTAGCGGAGGGTGCGGTGGCCTCGTACTCCTGTGAGCGAGGCTTCGAGCTGCTGGGCCCGGCGCGGCGGCTGTGCGGTGCCGATGGCAGGTGGACCCCCGATGGAATACCCTTTTGTGGTGAGTACTCGCTGGCTGAACCCGCTCACAGAGGTGGATAACCGGATCCAACACCGCACACAACACACAATTAATATCTTCTTGTAACATTTGACAGTAAACTCATAATACGTACATAAAGGATGATAACCACGTAATATGTTGCTAGACGTTCTGTTCACAAGTTGTGGCAGACAATGCATTACTCACAATTAATGTCGTTCTGATGGTGCGCCAAACCCGGAGCCGCGACTTTTCTGACTACTTTATGAAACTATCTATTATATATTTTAGCTCCCACTAAAATACTGCATAGCGACATTAGCTTTGTAAGCTACGCATAGATTAGTAGGTAAATTAAAAGTATATTGAAGTTAGGCAATTTTTATTAAAAACCGCATTATTTTATAGAGCACGAGGGTATACTTTAAGTAAATAGTTAAGAATTATTGTCTGCAGATAGTATGTCAAAATTACAGAACGTGCTTTGGGAAAAGTGGCACAACGCTGGCAGGATTTCAAAAACATAACGCTCTAGAAAAATAATGACATTTATTCTATAGCGAGGACCTTCCGTCTGTAGCAAGTTGTCTATGACATATTATTACGAGCTGGTAGTATTAGTGTAGTAACATCTGGGACGGCTGCGTCGGTACCGCATGAGAACCCGGCGAGAAGCGAGTGTTGTGCGCAGGCGTGTCGCATCTTGTGACCCACTTTTACTTTCCTCGCCGAGAAATCACTTCACATCGGCTGTGAATGGATTTGAAAAAGCGGAAGATGTATTGTAATCGTGTCCCATGACTCTCTATGCTCGGAAAGTTTGATTCCACTGAAGTGTGCACTGTGCGACGTCATGTCTACACTTCACCCTTCCCCCCGACTTAAAATATACATTAAACATCGACCTATCCCAATGCAAAACAATTCACATAACCAACTAAAGTGAGCGGGCGCTAAGCCTTACCTAAAGCTCACTGGTCAGGTAATGATCACAACAATATATCTTACTTATTACTGGCCTCTATATCTAAAGCGATCGCTTTTTATTGGAAGTCTGCTGATTATGAGGTCGATGACTTTAATAGTTAAATATGATACAAGTTTAGTAAGCCAAGTCAAGGTCCAAACTTCTTTTAATATCTAATAATTTCTCCATGTGTCTCATATAAACCTATGCTTTACAACATGATCCCCGAAAATGTTCAAAACAACTATGTTACCAAATTCAAATGTATTGTTAAAAATCTTTTGTGTGGTAAAGGTTTCTATTGGGAATGGAGTAATCAACCACAGGCTATTTTGTTAAAAATTTTATACTACGATACTACATTTTTGTAACTAAAGGAAAAAAATAAGACCCCAGAGTTTCTTGCGCCCGTGAGTCATACTGTGGTAGTTATTGACGTTAAATAAATTAAATATTTATTTAAATAAACGATAAACACATTCCCATATATCAGGACAATAGGTGATAAAACAAATATATCTGGCTGGAATGGGAATATTATACAGGAAGTAATTTATAAAGACAAGTATAGTCCAGTCTCACGTCACTTCCCATATTAAGGCAAATTAAATTAATTAAAATAAAATAAAATTAGTAATCACAAGAATATTAGACTAGACCGACTGTTTTGATATTAAATATTTAGCATAAAAGAGTGGTAATGAGTTGCTTGTGACTTCTTCTCGTTAAATGTCAACATTTTGTGGAGGCACAGCTTTTCATTAGGTGCGTGTGTGTGGGTTTGTGTGCACTAGTAACTGTTGTGGTTGCTTTCTTCGATTCAGGTGAGTCTGCCATATTTTAGTTTGTTGTCATTTGTTTATTATATAAGTATGAATTTTAGTCGAAAATCATATTAGGTATAATTTCTTATAATTGTCTTACGTTGATATTTAATTTGTCTTATACTTACAGTCTTTTGATTGATATTGTTATGGGGCAGTGCGGCCGATATTAATACTATATTTGTGCTGCAGAAGAGGGCTATTCGCGCGATTTATAACCTAGGTCCTAAAGAATCATTAAGAGAAAAATTTAAAGAAATAAACATTTTGACTGTTGCTTCTCAACACATTTTTGATAATGTTTTGTATGTTCATAAGCACATTGAGGAATTTTTCTAGAAGCTGTGACATTCATAATGTTAACACGAGGAACAAACATAAACTTGTTGTGCCTACTACTCGGTTGGGTCGAGTTAGTAAGTCTTTTGTTGGGCGATGTATATGCTTCTACAATATGATTCCAGAAAATGTACAAAACAAATGTGTTACGAAATTTAAAAGAATTGTTAAAAAACGTTTGTGTGGGAAAGGTTATTATAGCATAAACGATTTTCTTAATGACACCACGGTCTGGGAATAAAGCGAACACCCTTAGGCTCTTTAATTATAAATGTTTATTGTACGATATTACATTGTAATCCATATTTTATATTAAAAAAAAAAGCCCGCTGAGTTTCTTGCGCTCATTCTTCTCAGGTCTGAGGCAGTCTCTTTTGAATGGGTGGTAGATTTTGACATTCAATAAGTGATTTTAAATCCTATTTTGAATAAAAATATTTGAATTTGAATTTGAATTTATTTAAACAGTTAAATTTATCCAATCGAAGAATCCAATTAAATTCAATATATAACATCAAGTTTATTGGACATATGAACAAACCCGATAACTAAGTTGTCATACTAACGGCACAAAAATAACGTAGGGTACATTTTACCCTGCATTTTTTTAAAAATATTACCCTAAGTTGCGCTATTATGAATTTAAGCGGACGAAGTCACAGACTGAATATAAATGTCAAAATTCGGAGAACTGGTGACATAAAACGTATATTTGTAAGAAAATTAAAAAAATATGCAAATACAAATCGGAATTATATTAAAATATCACAAATAATACCGTGTGAATAAACCTTTATTAATCTGCCTATCGGTTGAAAGTAGTAGGTACGTACGCACCTATATGTTGTAGGTAAACAGATGAGAAGCACCGACTTCTGGCTTGTATGTAGTTTTGTGTAACGGGCTGTGTTGTACATGAGTGTGTGTGCCGGTGGCGGGCGACGGGCGCAGGTAGTGGGGGCTGGGGGGTAGGTACCTGCTGATAACTGACATGACGCCCGCCGCCCGACAGGTGGAAGCCCCACACTGGGGAAATAAACCGTCGCCGCCGCTGCTGTTCTGCCACAGGATTACAAATTTAAACATTCCATTGATATGAATTTGTAGTAATTACCCACATATGGTGATCTTGCAAAACCTACGCGAATTAATTCAAAAATAAATAGTTTCAAACGTTTCTTTAACAGCTACGACTTCGTAGTTCGAAACTGGAGGCGCCTAAAAAACGAACTATTAAGTATCTTGAACAAGTAGGTATCTTGGTATTCATTGCACCGATGTCGCGTCAGCATCAGTTCCCATCACGTGAGCCTTACACATAATCTATGACAATTAAGTGTAAGGCTCACGTGATGGGAACTTTTGAGACAACCGCACATGGACATTTGCAACACCAGGGATCAAGCGATGAGTGGCCGGCCGTATTGATTGTTGCTTGCGTTGGATCGACCCTTGCAGTAATATTGCAGGTTTTAATGTATCTACTCTCGCACCCCATCTGGACCACACTTATACTCAGATATAATCTGATCTTAACACAATATACAGATTATTATAATAATAAATACATCTTGAATAATTTATTTAAAACATCATCTCCCGCTCGATGCTTGGTACCTGTCGACAGACCGCAATGTACACACTAGATAGTAGACACCTACTTTGTCGTCGATAGTTCCGTTACTGGAAGTCGGCACTCGGCAGGTTGCCTACATCATCGAAATAACTCGCTTGTTCATGACGCAGTCTTTCACCATTTATATACACAACTTGCTATAACAAAGAAGGAAGGTTAATTTTGTTATTGACTTTTATAAAACTGTGACGACTTTGTATTAGTTACCGGACAGTTAGTCATCACCCATGCTTACTTGCGGCTCGGTTCGAACTGCATACAATGAACACTAAGTAATGAGTATGTGTTGCGAGGCGAATGATGATGACCGCGATGGCCTGGGAGTTTCTTGTGACTTCTTCTCCCATATCAAAGGCCAAAGCCCCTTTACAACGTGATGTAGCTTCATGGTGTCAACCAAGTGGTGCTGCAATATGTTATGTTATTTTCATTGTCAGTTCTACAGGAATATAACAAAATATCTAACGATAGTGGTCATTTGCTACCTTCAATTCGTATGCAAAAATTTATTTATTAATTTATTTATTTATTAAGTTTACCTTTTCTATCAAAGTTATATTTTAACATTAATAAAAATATCGAAAGAAGAGCTCTCCCACCACTCTATTCAATCAATATTACCAGTCTCACTTTTATAAATATGAAATTATGTAAATATATTAATACAAACTGATACAATAAAAAAGTTAAACTATTTGACTCTTGATTAATTAACGATATAAAAACTGAATAATTAATTAGAAAAAACCGCCAAAGTACTAAACAGATTGACTTGGTAATAGTGCACTCATTTTAACCTATAAGTGCGATAAAAATAAAAATTTCGAAAAAACTATTTTTTTTAATATGTCGAGAGTAGAGAAGAGAATAACCTTACTCACGCTTCGCTAAACAACTGTTAACAAACGTTTGTGTCGTTCGTTTATAACTTAAAATAACATTCTAAATAATACCATAATACCTGCAACTTGCGAATGGAGCGGCCGCCCCCAGGCTATTGAATATATTACAAAGTTATTCAAAGATATACTTAAGAAAGGCCTACTTATCTCATTCGTTTCGTTATTTTAAGATATTAGATCTTTTTAAATGGATCAATAAATACTCCGATGAAATAATTGATTTGAATATCCTGCTTTGAATAAAAATATAATTAAATTCGCTGTATATAAAGTATGTGGCGAGCGACGGTCAGGCTGAGCTATGAGTATCTATCTAGTACTTAGTCGATAAGTGTGACTCCACGATCAACGGTGTCGTTGTAACGGTGTCGCTTGCCGCCATTCCGCCTGACCGCCATACGTTGTGCGCGCCCGCAACCACAATATAACTACGTGAGTTGTGGCCCACCTGGCGACATCGACAACAGATGCCGCCGAGTCAGTGAATCATCGTCCCATGTTTATGTTCATACAGTATGTAAACATGGTTGTCAGGCGGCCCACCATTGTGTGCCTTCTGCTGAATCCGCAAAGTTGGTTGTCCTGATTCGTGCACTTATTGTACTCTATAGAACACCGGCTGTAATATTATCATATAACAAAAACTACGTGTTGTACCCTCGTAATAAGATGAAGCATGCCCGCCGACTATGACGCCCCAGTGACGTCTTACGGCCATTTTCAATAACGTATCTGTAGTTACGGATACATTGCTGTCACCGTATAATGACAGGATCTTTTCTATCCATAGTCCGGTATAGTTTTAGTCCAATGCTTTATGTCGACATGTTATTGAAATATAAGTAAGCGTAACAGGATAGATTTGTCTTACCTCTAGTAAGTCAAACTAAGGATAGATAGGTTATTGAAAACGGCCGTAAGTAAACACTTCAAAAATAAATAGTCAAAAATACTTACTGTTTGCAAATGAAGGATGCTTTGCTTGCAGACTTAATGTGACAAGGTTCCGTTCGTACCAGCGCGCTACCTGCCCTGCATCCACCAGTCACCAGTGATGTGCGAGGCTTGCAGACTTAATGTGACAAGGTTCCGTTCGTAGCAGCGCGCTACCTGCCCCGCATCCACCAGTCACCAGTGATGTGCGAGGATTGCAGACTTAATGTGACAAGGTTCCGTTCGTAGCAGCGCGCTACCTGCCCTGCATCCACCAGTCACCAGTGATGTGCGAGGCTTGCAGACTTAATGTGACAAGGTTCCGTTCGTACCAGCGCGCTACCTGCCCTGCATCCACCAGTCACCAGTGATGTGCGAGGCTTGCAGACTTAATGTGACAAGGTTCCGTTCGTACCAGCGCGCTACCTGCCCTGCATCCACCAGTCACCAGTGATGTGCGAGGCTTGCAGACTTAATGTGACAAGGTTCCGTTCGTAGCAGCGCGCTACCTGCCCCGCATCCACCAGTCACCAGTGATGTGCGAGGATTGCAGACTTAATGTGACAACGTTCCGTTCGTAGCAGCGCGCTACCTGCCATCCACCAGTCACCAGTGATGTGCGAGGCTTGCAGACTTAATGTGCGAGGTTCCGTTCGTAGCAGCGCGATACCTGCATCCACCAGTCACCAGTGATGTGCGAGGCTTGCAGTAGCTAATTGCTAAGACAATTTTTCCCAGTCATTACCATTGTGGGCGATCCAAGCGAGGATGTCTTTGGTGGATGTTCTTCCACGTTTAAATAACTTTTCTGAAGTAGAGATCAATGGTATAACACGTATCATTGTAATATTTTGGATTAAATAAAGGAGCGAACTAAAATATAACACATCACGTTCGTGTTATCTTATTAAGTTTATTTAATAATCAGGTTTATAAGCACTGCTACTTAAATTAATAATAACTAGTTGACCTAAATGTGACGAATCTGAAGCAAACGAAAGGTACTTCGTCTCTACCTACGGGTTGACAGTTACGGAGAGTTCGAGCAATTATTTCGATACAGTTTTAAAAGAGTAGCGTGTCCATTTGAAAGGAAAACTTTCTTAACGGAGATCAATCTGTTTCGTTTCGATTAGGTTCAATTATTACGTTAATAACTTTAAGCGTAAAGACAAAGCAATTCATAAAGTGACATTTATTGCTGGAAGCTTTCTCGACAGCTCTCGCGCGTATAGCGTATAGATATAATACCACAGCACACAACTGTGGTAATACTCAACAATATTCAATCAAATAGGCTATAACCAAGCGCTTTGAAGCGCTCCTGGATCATCATTGTAAGTATTTTTTTTAATTTTCTGAATATACCATAAGTTCTGATAAAATAGAATCCGACGTACTCGAAACTTACTGGTCTAATAGTTCAGAAATCACAAATGTTTGAAATATTGCATTTTTTTACAATTTGATACGTAAGGAGCTGAGTCAAACATACGAACTGAATTAACTTGTCAAAAAGAATCGTGAAAACGTAAAGTAATAAAAGGAGTAAGAAATAAATCAAACACATATTTTGAGTGATCTATATTATATTATCTTTGTTTACAATAAGCCTTATTGTCAATTTATAGAGCTTCAATTATTACATGAACAATTATTATTTCATTGCACCTCTTCTTGGACTTTCAAATATTCTTTAAATTTACTTAAGATCGTTTGAAGATTGTTTATACATAGTTATTGTTTCTTACGAATGAAATGGTTTGGAAAAAAGTCTTTGGGCATAAACTTGTAACGAAATCTGTGTATCTTTGTTTTGATGACATTAGAAAAGTTAAATAAAAAAAACAAAACATATCAGTAAAATGTTGTTTCCAGCTATTTATTTTTCATTTGTTTTTCTATCCGTTAGAACAAGTTAATCTAATTAAGAAATACGATAAAGTTAAAAAAAAATAACGTTTATTTTATCGTGACCGTTTGGTAATAGTGTATCATATTATTATTATAATTATATGTGCCGTCGAAACAGTAAAGACCAGCACATTTATTTTGTACTCTTTGTAGTTCTTGTTCCTATGTGATATTTGTACTATAATACTTATTATGAATTCTTTAGTTCTGCCAATAACCTCGGGCCTTAGATAATTAATACGTCTAGATACAGTATCTAGTCTCCCTTGCTGTTAGACAACCGAAATGTCAGGCCAAATTTAATACTTTAGTGTGCGTGACAAGCTATGTCTTACCCTCGCGAGACGTATGTCACTTTGTGTTATTGTGCGTGCATTGCTTAAAATAGAGGTATACTCTAAACTCAACTTTTTTCGACGTTTTCACAGCTGTCATAGTCTTTCTAGAATGATCTAAGCCTATCTATCTATCTAAACCTCGCACCATATATTGTATTAATTTAGTTGAAATTGGAGAGAACAAGAGCCTCAGAAAGACGCAATTTTGAGCTGTTTTCCTACATTGACGCTGACAATTACGAGGGACTTGGAGTAGTGTGGGGACGTCTATTTTACGGTCACAAGCGTTTGGAGATTTTGATGATAGTCTATACATCTATAAATAAAATTGGAGTGTTTGTTTGTAATATTGAATTAACCGTTAAATGTAGTAAACATATAAAGTGGCTTGCAAATATATGAAATAAATGTAAATACAAGTCATACTGGTCCACAGAAGTATAGAAAAATTAATAATTAAATTAAAATCCCTCAATCATAAAAGTGAAATTTTCAAAGAAACTAAATATCAAAATAGAATTACAAAAAAGATAACAGTCTGTTAAGACTACGTACTTTGACCCCGAGGAGCGACAACGTAGCCCACGGCGGCGAATTGGCTGTTACTTCTCGTAAACAAGCTCTTAACAATAAATTGATTTAACATTTCAATTAAACTTTTAGAAAGTTAAATAACAAATACAGTCAATCACTTGAAACAATCGCGGGCTGCGTAAGGCACTCGCTTGGACACTCCAGACATCGGACACACATTACGAAAGCTCGCGTTATACTGAATCAATAAATTACAAATACTTAAATAAAAGGGCGAAAATAAATGAAGGCGTAACTACATACATACAAGCATACCATACAATTCTAGTTTATCGATATTTTATTTACAATTACTTATCAACAACCTAAACAAGGCAGTAAAAACTAGTACTTTTGTGTTATTCGAATGTTTTAATTTTTTAATGTTTAATAAATTAATGAATGGATAAGCTTTATAATAAAATAGTTTATTTTTTGTAAGTTCAGTACTTACGAAACCACTGTTTTCTGAGTAATTTCCTGAGCAGCGAACAAGTTGGTACAATTTTTGATAGGTGGCTTTCAAATTACAAACAAGTAATAAATTGATATTGTTTAGTTCTTCCTTATTCACAATTATTATGTCTAAACTACTTCATAATTTATGAAAATAAAAATTCTAAAGCTAAATAGCTTCAAATAATAGTTGTAAATACCTAGGGTGTAGTATTTTTACAATAATCATAACAGAACAATTTCAGAATAAACTTAAACAGATTAATGTTAATGGATTACAACTCACTTTAAAGAAAGCTAATTATCGATAGAAGATGTCTCTACCCTACACCGCGGCCGTCCAAAGTTCGACCTTGCGTTTGAATAGCGCCGCCGTTAAAGAGATACCGCTGGCACGTGTATTTTATAGCCTAAACACATGGTCGGATTTGGTACGGTAGGACCATAGGACAGTACGGTGGGCGTGCGTGGACGTGTCGCCGTCGTACTCAGTACGGTCCGGACGGTAATAATAATAATTTTGTGCGATCGACACTGCAACATACCATCGAATATAGCCGAACCCGAAGCCCGTGAACGCTAGAGTGCCCCAAGGCTGTTTGCTATCTCCCACGCTGTTCCTGCTGCATATCAATGATAATTTGGTCATGCAGGTCTCTCGGGAAATCGTCGATCAGTCCTGGGAGAATCTTTTGTCTTCTATCGAGTCCTCTCTTGAAAAGGTCTGTGAACGGCAATTCAAAGACAGCTTTTCTAGCGCTGCTATTCAACTTTTACACGGCATTATAAGGCGACGTTGCCGCTTTATGATATTGAAATATTCAAGTTCATTGAATCATTGACCGAATTACCCAAATCTTACAGGACGTTTAAATTGGCTCGAAATGTTTGCTCGAAAACTAATGCACGGATTTCGTTAAGTTTTGGTATATCGTCAGTAAATATGCTAACAATTATGTACCTATATTTATTTCATATAAGCAATTTCCATACTGTATATGAATATATGTACGGCGCTATACGGTTATTTTAAAAAGATAAAGTAATATTGCAATGTCCAAGAAACGGCCGAACTCTAAAAATAAATTATATGGCAAAACAACGTTTGCCGGGTCAGCTAATCTATCTATGATAATCTTATTATCAACCTAATATAGCGAGCTTCTTTGCCTTATCTTCGTGGTCGTATCAAGTATCTAGATTCTAGAATACTAGCAGCATTTCCGCGTTGCTTGGCTGATCCGTTGACTGATATTTATGCCAAAGATCGGATTTCCAGTGGAATGTAATATCAGGATATATATAGCGCTGTCGTATATATAGTATGACACTTTGTTCTCTATAGTTCAGTAAATAATAAAGTAAGTTAATTAATAAATATGGCCAATCCTGTAAAATAAAACATTTTTACCGGTTTTTATGAATAATTTATAACTCTATTCGGTAAAAGTAACAAGCAATGTATTTTTTTTTTAGGTGTTAAGTATTGATCAGCATCACACTGGGAGAAGCCGACTAGATTATGGGTACCACAATGGCGCCTATTTATGCCGTGAAGCAGTAATGTGTAAGCATTACTGCGTTTCGGTCTGAAGGGCGCCGTAGCTAGTGAAATTACTGGGCAAATGAGACTTGACAACTTATGTCTCAAGGTGACGAGCGCAATTGTCGTGCCGCTCAGAATTTTTAGGTTTTGTCAAGAATCCTGAGCGGCACTGCATTGTAATGGGTAGGGCGTATCAATCACCAGCTCAGCAATCAATCTGCTGAACGTCCTGCTGCTCGTCTCGTACCTAATTTTCATAAAAAAGTCGTTATAGCTCTTCACGTACAAACCAACGAAGTCGCTCCTTATATAATATAGCAATTATAAATAAAATGTTGTAAGCATTCTATAATTTTTGAATTTCAGTAATCATGTATAATCTATATATATATATATATATAAATGAATTGCTGTTCGTTAGTCTCGCTAAAACTCGAGAACGGCTGGACCGATTTGGCTAATTTTGGTCTTGAATTATTTGTGGAAGTCCAGAGAAGGTTTAAAAGGTAATTAAATAGGAAAATCCTGCAAATTACATAAAAACAACAAATTTGTTTTTCCTTTGATGTGTCCATACATAATTTCTATGAGAGAATTTATTAACGCACGGTTTGACAGTTCTGCTGTGAAACAATTTCATTACGACAGCAGGGTGCATATTTTACGTAGTAATTTTTCATGTTATGATATATTATTGACAAATTCGTTTAAAAACATTATTTTAAATATTATATACAGAACAACGTCTGTCGGGTCAGCCAGTTTACAATAAGTATATATTACCATAATATATAGGTGTATCTGTTATACATGAAACAATGTAAATTTTGATGATATATGTCCAGTAGGATCGTCAGGATGTCGGCACTAGGCTGAATTAACATTGGTGCAGAACGGAATGGAAGTGAAAACCAGATGGCATCGTGTACACTACAACCGGGACGAAGAGTGTACGACAGTCAACGACAAAAGAGAATTTAAACACTAAGTACCATATAAAGGTCTAATGTCAGTTCCTCGACAATCGACAGTCCGGTTAATGTGAAAAGATCCAACTTCCGTGTCAGTATCGGCTACATGTGGGGCAGATGTCGGTCTAATGTTCGACAGACCTGAGATCTCGTGTAATGTAGAGCACAGATAGATTATACTTACGTGTAATAGTTAGAGGATACGCGGGAATTAATTTTACCCTGTCGTACTACGGTCGTTTGCGAAGTGTCGACTGTCGACTCGTACAAACTTAAAGATGGATGATAGATATTGTTATGTTATTCAGAGCGGAAAGCGCGTCGCAGTTATTGCCGGTATATGTTTCACAAACAACATGTCTGTAGCGTTATTGTTGACTGAGATAACATGACAATTTAGAGGTCAGAGAGACTGCATCATTAACATTATAGTACCGATGCTTGTCTTATCCAACTGGGTATATCTAGGTATTTAGTATCTATGTCTGGTGTAATGGGTGCTCCTCGACCATTGGCTCCCGGTATTCAAGGACACACTAAATAAAGAAAATCAAGCTTAAAATTGCCTTAATGTCCGCCATTAAGCCGTATGTCGAAAGAAAGCACATAAGAATTTCCGCGCTATTTATAACCAGGTCCTAAAGAATCTTTGTCTATGTAATGAAAATAAACTGTTGCATCTCAATACCTAGTCTTGCGATAAATACTGAAACAAAGAAAAAAGTGTTTCTATTGCAAATAAGATTTATTACTTTTACAGTGTATTAGTTTAATATGGTGTTGTTAAGAGGCTTCACTACCTTCTCAAGAATGATATCTTGATACACTTGTGCCGATGTTACGATACTTTTTTCACAAAAGTATGGCTCAGTCACTCCTTCGCAGCTCCTCCACCAATCCATCAGTGAGGTCGAAGAGTGCTCACGTTTTACTCACTCGACGAATTGGGAAGCTTCCTTAGAGCATTGAGCGAACGCCCTATTTTATTATAAACTAGCTGACCCGGCAGACTTCGTACTGCCTCAATCGATAAATAAAAGACCTAAATTTTAGTATAAAATAAACTTAAAACAAACAAAAGGAATCCTTTTTTAAGTGTTATTACCCGTGTTATATTCATTTTAAACTATTATTTTTATTTGATTTCTGAACGATGGGGGACACATCAAAGAAAAATCAAAATATATTTTTTTTTATTTAATTCCGAGTATTTTCATATTTATTCAACGTTTTAAACCTTCTCTGGACTTCCACAAATAATTCAAGACCAAAATTAGCCAAATTGGTCCAGCCGTTCTCGAGTTTTAGCGAGTCTAACGAACAGCAATTCATTTTTATATATATAGATTTTATTGTTACTTGTCTTTACAAGTATGAAAACTATATGAAGGCGAAATTCAATGATCTTTGTTTTATATTCATAAAAAAAATAACAATTACATTTTACAGTAACATTTAGTAGAAGCAGCTCAGTTTCATTCAGTACCTACACAATACACTGTTCACTTCAATAATGTTACACCTGCGTCCTCGGCGTCTTATGTTCGTTTACCAGAATGCTTGTAATACATATACTATTATCAGTTAATAATGCTCACTTTGAAGGCATGATACACTTGTTCGTGGGTGACGAGTTGATATACTTCGTGGAACATGAAGCTCATAAAGTCCAACCACCTTCCACCCCACAACTATCAGACATAAATATTGATATAATATCAATATCATTGAGACAGACGACGTTTGCAACCAGTTATTAATTTAATTGGTAGTCGAGTGGCCGCTTCAATGCACCGTTACAGCTCTAGAAATTCCAGAAGATTTTCTAGTTTCTTAATATTTGCCGTTATTAGTATTTGATGAGTTGGACTTGATTATCGATTATTTTCAAGTATCGGCCGTCAGCGCGCCTGCCCGTCAAAGTTGTCTGGCTTAGAAGCGCCCGCTACGCACTTCTTACATTCTTAAAATTGGCGGTTGACGCCATTCGAAAGGGCTTGACTAAACTTAGATTTTCAATACAATCCGGACCGATAGATTTTAAGAAATCTCAAGTACAATTTGAAGATTGAAGAATAGAAGTTTTTAAAGAGATCGTGCGGTCACCTGTATGAGATGTTAAGTGATCAACGCACACGTCACATGTAAAGATATCTTCTACTTTAACCCAACAAGTGGATAGGTCCTTGTATATAACATGTCCTAAAGATAGGATTCTTCTAACAATGTATTTGACTGATTTGACTGCCGCTTACCAAAGCCCCAAATGCGATGATTGTGGTGGAATATTTTTAAATTCGATTCCCTTAATAATCAACTGTTAAAACGACCTTAATGTCATCTGTACAATTATTGTAAAAGTTAACAATTTTATAGGCAGCCCGACGATGGTGGTACCGTTATCAGAGGAGAACACCTGCGGCTTGTCACGACTAGTTCTGAAACGAGATAGTCCGGTAATAGAAGTTCCGTCTGGTAATAAAAGACTCCTCTGTAGATAACATGAAAACAAGTTCCAGGTGAACGACTTTAATTGCAAAACAAACAAATATGCAAATATAGGTCTTCATCAGTCTAGCACCTCTCCCTTTGCGATCGCCTATTAAAACTGGACTCGCGTAGTCAATCCCTGCGTGAAAACCTAACCCTGAAAAAGGTAAAGGTATAGCGACACTTGTTACTTGCATCCGGCGTTATACACAGACACGGAACGCTTTGTATTCTAGGTATATATCCTTATCGAGGACGATATGATATGGGTTTCAACGCTTCCGCGTTATAGCGTAATCTATACATTTCCGTAAACTCACATGAAGTTTATCACCCCTTTGTGAACGTATTTTGTTCTTGAAATGAATTTTTTTATAGCACCACTTTTCTAAAGGCAAGCTTCGCTTTATGGCATTGTGATATTTGCCTCTCTCTCGTCACAGGGCATAATTTGCCACAAAGCTCTTCATTTCTGTGCCAGTTCAACACAGTAAGGCAAGTATCAACGTGTGCTTCTCTAGGTTATATCAGGTGGAAGCCATTTTTCAAACCATTATTTCAAACGATTTAATGCAAATGGGTTAAATTTGTACATTAAAATCAAACTATGCCATTATTTACTTGGTAATGTGATGCGAAACTGCTTCTACCATCTCATTCAGTTCATCATTATTTACATTTGTGTCTGGTTTTCTTGGGGTTTTAGGAAAGAATTCTTCTCATTCTTCAATTTGAAGAATGAGAAGAATTCTTTCCTCTTGGAAGCGAGGTAGTTAATTTTTAACTCAAGCCAGTGCGTTCATAGGCCGTATATTCCACAAACAACTGCTTTGATATTTCAGATAATATATGCAGAATTGCATCACCTTTTTTATGTAAATTGGTATAGATTTCAGTTTCCAGTTCCAGTTTCCAGTACATCAAAACGGCAAATCCATACTTAAATAACTGCTATTATGTAGGTAAAAGATTTAAGCTATGAAAATATTGTATTGTCAACGGTACGTATGTAATTCAAGTATATTGGACGACTTAAAGGTTTTACGAATACTCTGTATTATCCGTTACATAGATACATAAATACAGGTCAAGATTACAGTGTACATAATGAAACAGGTATGTTTTATTCTGTGAGTGAAACTGTGAGAAAAATATAAAGATTACTAGCCATCTATTTATACAATAAAAATACTAGCTGTGCACCGTGCAGGCCAGGTGAAATTATAACAACCCTTAGAGGATTGATAAGTTACAATGGCGTATACACAAACAAAATACAATATTGTAGCCCTCGCGGCGCCTTCAATAACGAGTAAATTGTTGCAGTTCTGAACGTAGCGGCCGGGAAGGCCCCTATGCAGGTGTCAACGGACGAGGGCGGTGCCCCGCAGAAGGCTTTGGATGGCAGCACTGCGGCCGCCTTCTCCGCGGACACCTGTACGCTCACCAAGCCGGAACGCATGCCCTGGTGGTACGTCAACCTGCTGGAGCCCTACATGGTGCAACTAGTCAGACTGGACTTCGGGAAGCCATGTTGTGGTAAACTTAATATCATTTTGCGAATACTAAAGGATCTATAATAGCACTATAGCCTAGCTTGTCTTCGAGTTTGGGTAAGACTGATGGGTTTCATGATTTCAGTGCAATTATTGTTTAAGTAAATTATTTTCTATCTGCATCTTAAAAAATTTCTCTAATGCTTACGTTTACCTCTTGCTATTCTTTTCTAGAGGTCACCTTCTGATAACCTCACGACCTGTACGCTTATGCGTGCAGGTTTTCATTGGACTATCCCATCATGTCATCAATACATCATCAACAGTTATTAAACCTAGGCTCGTGCCTATCATAATGTGATAATTTCATTATATTCGCATGGTCAGGTGTGTGAGGCGAGGCGAGGTGGGGCGACGTGCGTCACGGCGCAACTTTCCTCGCTCAAGTTCCCCGTTAGATTGTCTCAGAAACTTTCACTCAAAAGTACTTATTGTTGGCGGCCGAGTGTCGAGTACCGACACGACCGCAACCTACAACTGTGTGATTCATTATCATGAACCTGTCCATGACCGTGCACTAGCGATCTGCCGTCCCCGTCGTATCTCAATGCAATGAGGCCTCAATGCCGTGGCCTGACCATGTCTGTATCCTAAACTCAGATATATCACTACCAAATAAAGTAAAATTTAACAAAAAAACAACCGACTTCAAAAACACTATTTCAAAACAATAGATATAAAATACACTAAAAAGTATGAAAATAATTGCGTATTTTTGTACAATCTAATTAATTAATCTAATTCTATGTAGTAACTTTTTGATTATTGCAATTTTTTGAATCGGTGTCCTCCCGCCGCGGCCTCGCTCTTGCCTCAAGGACATCTCACCTATGTATAAAGTTACGAACCTACCCTGGCTGACACCGACTGGCCCTACGGCAGAGGCAAGAAGTAGTCCGAAAGTATCCATATGTAGAGACTATTTTCCTAAGATAGATATTATACCTCACCCTAATTGCAACTCAGACAAAACTTTTGGGATACAACGGTACGTCCATCTGCCTTTAACTGTATCACTTTAACCACAGTAATTTCTATCGCCGAATGATATTTAGATGCTCTTTTCGTAGGATTTTATTTTACCTCAGTGTACGTGACTAACCCTATAACTGTTTATCTTTTCATTCTTCAGTTAAATTTACTGCACTATACTACACTTTACTGCAATTACTACTACATTTTATCCCAGCAATAAAACAGGCCACAGTCTCAGACTCGGTGCGACAAAAACTGGCAACCCTCAATGAACGATTAGCCAGCTGACTTCTGGCAAGACAACGTGAATTTGGCGAGTCATCTTCTCCTGAGGATGCCTCGTGTAGAGGCAAAAAAACTTGTCGAATTGATTGAAGACGAATCTTAGCGGAATTAACACTCCAGAAAACTCATAACATTTGGATAATTATGAATGTCCACAAAATAACACAATAATCAGTAACTTTTTTTATAAATTTTATTGTAAGAGACCACATAATATATAGTAGCTAAATAAAATGAATCCCGCTGAGTTTCTTTCGCCCGTTCTTCTTAGGTTTGAAGTATTTCTAATCGGTGGTAGTTTTTGACGTCCAATAAGTGATAACGCTCTTGTGATTCCTCTGGTGTTACAGGAGAGTGTGGGCGGCGGTGATCACTTAACACCAGGTGACCCGTACGCTCGTTTGTCCTCCTATTCCATAAAAAAAAAGTGATTTTAAATTCTATTTTGAATAAAAACTTTGAATTTGAATTTATCAAGGAGCACCAAAATTTGTTGCTTCCAATGCAAATTTCTCTATTCCTGATATAAGCTTTAGGTTTCTGAGAATATTTTTTATTATTGTTAGCCCAGCAGAAATAATTAAAACTTTCAGATCCTTAGAAACGAAAAAAACTGCTGATATATGGGGCATATCTGTAAAAATAATAAGTTCTGTTATTGATGTCATAGCACCATATCTAGCACTAGTTTTTAATAGCTGTATTGAACATGACGTGTTTCCTGACCTTCTGAAGTATAGTAAAATTACACCAATATTTAAATCGGGATTTACTTCTGACCCGGATAACTATCGCCCTGTTTCGGTGTTGCCGACCCTTAGTAAAATTTTTGAAAAAATTATTTTAAGCCAAATGCTTACTCACTTTAACATGTATAAGTTAGTTCATATAAAACAATTTGGCTTTACTAGGGGACGCTCGACTACGGATGCAGGTGTTGAACTCATCAGGAATATTTTTGAGGCCTGGGAGGAATCACAGAATGCACTTGGTATCTTCTGTGATTTATCTAAGGCTTTTGATTGTGTTCAACATTCAACGCTGGTCAGGAACCTATGCCACTATGGTATAAGAGGATCTGCACTCGATCTTCTGATCTCATATTTAAATAATAGGATTCAGAGGGTCGAGGTGAATGGCAGGAGATCTCCTGGGACTTCTCTCGGTATGGGTACCACAAGGGTCTATCCTTGGACCCTTCCTCTTCCTAATTTATATAAATGATCTACCTAACCTTGTAGAAAAAAAACACAAGGTGGTATTGTTTGCGGATGACACTTCACTTATATTCAAAGTGAAACGAAGCCAAGTTTTGTATGACGAAGTAAACAATGCTCTATCTGACATCGTGTACTGGTTTAGCGCCAATAACTTATTGTTAAATAATCATAAAACCAAATATATTAAATTCACCGCGCCAAATGTCAAAAATGTAGATGGGAATATTTTATTAAATGGAGAGGTGGTAAAACCAGTGGAATCTGCTATATTTCTTGAAATTACTCTTGATTCCAAATTGCAGTGGGGCCCCCATATTGAAGGATTGGCGAATAGGCTTAGTTGTGCAGCATATGCGGTTAAGAAAATTAGACGGATAACTTACATAGATACGGCGAGATTAGTATACTTTAGTTATTTTCATAGTATTATGTCCTATGGTATATGTTATGGGGCAGTGCGGCCGATATTAATACTATATTTGTGCTGCAGAAGTTGGGCTATTCGCGCGATTTATAACTTAGGTCCTAAAGAATCATTAAGAGAAAAATTTAAAGAAATAAACATTTTGACTGTTGCTTCTCAATACATTTTTGATAATGTTTTTTATGTTCATAAGCACATTGAGGAATTTTCTAGAAGCTGTGACATTCTTAATGTTAACACGAGAAACAAACATAAACTTGTTGTGCCTACTACTCGGTTGGGTCGAGTTAGTAAGTCTTTTGTTGGGCGATGTATATGCTTCTACAATATGATCCCAGAAAATGTACAAAACAAATGAGTTACGAAATTTATAAGAATTGTTAAAAAATGTTTGTGTGGGAAAGGTTATTATAGCATTAACGATTTTCTTAATGACACCACGGACTGGGAATAAAGCGAACACCCTCAGGCTCTTTAATTATAAATGTTTATTGTACGATATTACATTGTAATCCATATTTTATATTTAAAAAAAAAAAAAGCCCGCTGAGTTTCTTGCGCCCATTCTTCTCAGGTCTGAGGCAGTCACTTTTGAATGGGTGGTAGATTTTGACGTTCAATAAGTGATTTTAAATCCTATTTTGAATAAAAATATTTGAATTTGAATTTATTTGAATTTGAATTTGAATTAAACTTTTGCATTTTAAATTTTTCTGCATGCTTACAATAATTTCTCCGGAGCTCCGGAGTATGATTCGTTCTGGCGAATGTGTGTGTGGCGTGAAACACATTCACTCACCAGCAATGACTTGCAGGTGTGAACAAGCCCGCTGTAGTGGTGGTCCGAGTTGGCAACAACCGGCCCGACCTCGGCACGAACCCGATCTGCAACCGCTACACCGGCTTCCTGGAAGAGGGTCAACCCCTGTTCCTACCCTGCAACCCGCCCATGCCAGGCGCCTTCGTCAGCGTGCACCTGGAGACCGCCGTGGCCGGCAACAGTCACGCCCGGCTCTCCATTTGCGAGGCGTTCGTGTACACCGACCAGGCCCTGCCCGTGGAGCGATGCCCACAGTTCCGTGACCAGCCGCCGGGCAGCACAGCCACCTACAACGGCAAATGTTACATCTTCTACGACCAGCAGCCGGCAGATTTCCGCGATGCACTCGCGTTCTGCCGCTCCCGGGGAGGCACCCTGCTGGACGAGAGCAACCCCGCGCTGCAGGGCTTCGTCAGCTGGGAGCTGTGGCGGCGGCACCGGTCAGTACATGCACCGTGTTCCCCACCAACATACCCACACATCGTCACACCGACACACCGACACACAGGTACACATCATTGTCAGTCTGATACTCAACTGTCACCACTATCCGAATCGGATTCTAAATTCAACATACCTACGAATACACTACACTACAGCAATAGTTATTGACGCTACGAAATTTATGGCTTATTACTCTACCTAATAAGTAACGTGCGAAATTTTAATTACTTACTAATAATAATATCCTAAATGATTAGTTGTAATATGTAGGCACCTATTTGTCGGTTGGTTTAGCGAGGCGGAGTTATTGTACCAGCGCAGACTGAATTGAAGGAAAGCATGGTGTAAATATATTTAAAAAAAATGGGGTGTTATTTGTGTACCCGTGACATTACAATGTCACTAAAGCCAGGCCGTTAAATTGTAAGAAATGAAGTCGATTGACAATCTACCGTTTAGTTATAATATGACTAGTGAAATTGTATTATCACGGCTTTGACACCTGCGACATACCTGGTACAGTTATCAGTTGTGAGCAGTAGAATGTGGATTCGAACGACCGCGACAGCAATCGGACAACAGTTATCGAGTGGAGAGCCGCGCGCTCAATGAACTCGTAGTGCGCTCGTATGAATCCGTTATGCGTAACAGAATATCGAAACCGTTTGAGGGCAATCTGTAATCGGCCCTATTATATATTACTATTTATGATGTACAGACCAAAACAATTACTAGTTTTTAATTACCGACAAAAATAGTTAAGAGATTGTATTATATAGCCAATTTCTAAATTTGTAACCAAAATTTATGAACGATGCGGAACTCGAACCTCCACACGAGTTCCGACCAAGCGCTCTTCCCATTTAATTAATCCCGGAAGTGGGGAATATCACTTTGACAAATAACAAATTGTTTAGGAAATTACTTTTTGTACAATAAAATCAAAGAAAATATAACTAATGATTCAAAAATTGTGATTAAAAATTTATACGTAAGAACTTTATTCCTATTCTGTGCTAAAACTTAAGCACCAGATGAGTTACAGGTTACTCATGTGATAGCGCGGGGCAGCATGCGACTCATTGCGACCTCATGTTTTCCTAGTGATTTAAGAATATTTTCAGTACGGTAACTGATGAAGCAGTTTTTCGTATTTTTTTTTAAATACAGTGTCCATATTTCAAAATGATTTAATTTACCTACGATACGTAGTTTTAGGTTATTGCTCTCTGTATGGTGTAGGTTTAAAATAAATACCAGTTAAATGCACAATGTACTTTATACCTTATTATACAATTTTGTAAAATACTTTTTTTTTATTTGCAAATCTATTTTGGAATTCGCCGTAGTATTTATGTTGTAGCATATTTATAATATAATATACTTTTTCAAAGTAATGCTAGGACGCTTTGTTAAAATAAGTTTAATTATTATAGTTAGATAATTAAACCGTTTAGTGTACAAAGAGAGATTAGGCAAGGAGAGGTCGTAAAAACTGAATTTATGGAAAGGATCATTTATTTTTTCAAAATAGTATAGTAGAAAGAAGTATTGGAATTGGTAATTAATTTGACTTAAATTTAGATTACGCATTAGAGTAGTAGCGGTGCTACGGATTCAAATCGCACTCTAAATAAATGGCCAAAATGGTGTTACCGATAACTTGTTGTGAATGTTTCGAAGATGTTACATGTGTCTTCGAGAAGCTGACGACAGGACGTGAGAATGTTACGAGTTGGCTCCTTTCATTGTTGTGACTCTTAACCGGAATGATGACTTGTTGGTTCTGTTTACAATGAACATATTGCCTTGCGAAATTATTTCTCAAAATGTTGTGAGCACAGCTTTAGAACACCTGCACATTGTTTACCCCCTTGATTTAATTAAATTGATACGAAGAATTTAAACAAAATATGCTTACAATTATTATTCTTATTCAGAAAATTATATCACTTTCAAATAATTATTTCTTAAATTATTAATAACAATATTTTTCTATTATTTACATAATAAGGGGTAAAACGGGCAAGAGGATCACGTGATAGGGAGTGATGAGGTAACCGCTCATGGACATCCGGAACAACAGGGCTCAAGACATGCGTTGCGGACCTTTAAGGTTGCTCTACTCTTGAAAGTCCGTAAGTCGTATGGGTTCGATAAAACAGAAGCCAGTGATAGATTCCACAAGGTGGCTCTGCAAGCCAAGAAAATTCTTGCGAAACGCGCGTTTGATGTATACCAGATGTGAGTATTATGCGGGTGGGTTTTAACATTTTAACGTACTGTCCGATGGTCCGGGCTGTTTTGGAAAAGGGTGTTAGTATATATATATGTTTATTGGTGATTAGTTATCCAATACCTATATTTTATTGACATAGAAAAACCCACACGAGCACCAATATATTCGCAATACAAATAATTCAGTCAATGACATTTCTTTACATAATATGACATTCATACAATTAGTCAGCGCGCGCACTTGTAACGTACGTAACTGTTATATCTTTATAGGATAAAATTATATTTAAGTATATAATACGTTTGAAACTTATTTATTTATTTTAGGCATATAGGAAGAACAACTGCAGACAATAATTTTAAATAACTCTAATAGTGGCAAAAAGCCAGTTTAAAATAACGAAATATTAAGTAACGAACACTTAAGTTCATACTATCAACGGTAGTGATAGATATAAGTATGCTCTAACAATTTAGTCAAGGAATTCGTTACTTAAAATTAACTTAACGCTCAAAATTTTATCTGAACTATTCAATTAAATATCATAATTATTTTGTATTTTCGTTACTCTAATAGTTGGTAAGCTGTTTTAATATAAATTAAGTTCCTTTTGACGACATTGTCAAACATGTTGATGATGCATATTCTTGTACTTCCAATTGCAGCAGTACAGTTACCTAAAGATCCTGTATCATTGCTTTTGTATATTTTCTCTGCTAGTCGGTTTATTAATATGTAGGTAGAACACAGTAATATAGAGGTGGCGTGTCGACAGGAGCGACAGCAGCAGCCAGTACTGGCTGGGCGCGGTGCGGGACCCGCTGGAGCCCACCTCCTGGAAGTGGGTGAGCGGCGCTGACGTCACTGTCTCCTTCTGGAACGCGCCCGGAGGCAAGGAGGAGTGCGCGCGCTTCGACGGCAGCAAGGGCTGGCTGTGGGCCGACACAGACTGTTCGGCGAGCCTCAACTACATCTGCCAGCACCGTAAGTGCCTACCGGCTACCTGATAGTGGCTGCGACTGCGAGGGCCAATATCAGCAGGCTGCGATGTATTCGGCTGGCGCTATTGTGTATTGCGGTGCGTTGAGTGTCGCATGTGATCTGTAGTGAGAGCGTCTTCCGCAGAGCCCAAGACTTGCGGGCGCCCCGAGCAGCCGCCCAACTCCACGATGAACGCGGACAGCTTCGCGGTGGGAGCCACGGTGCAGTACTCCTGCGACCCCGGCCACCTACTGGTGGGGCCCACGGCGAGGACCTGCCTGCCCACGGGCTTCTATGACGAGTTCCCCCCGGTGTGTAAACGTGAGTACCACATCTACAATACTTTCATAGAAAAACAATAACGAGTGACACACATGCATTAGCACCTGTTAA
The DNA here is from genome assembly GCF_905404315.1 of Leptidea sinapis. NCBI lineage: Eukaryota > Metazoa > Arthropoda > Insecta > Lepidoptera > Pieridae > Leptidea > Leptidea sinapis. The sequence continues at coordinate 1,018,293 of NC_066312.1, read as the reverse complement.
TGTAGTTAATGGGACGTAGCGCTCTCAGCAGCCAGTCCACGGAGTGGTGGTAAATGGTAGACATGGTGTTGCAGACATCGAGTGCGGGCTGCCGGCCGAGGTCGCTCACGGCGGTTTCGAGCTGCTGAACGGCTCCGTGTCGTACCTGTCTCATGTGCAGTACTGGTGCGGCCCGGGCTACGAGATGGCGGGCCGCGCGCGACTCGTGTGTGACATCGACGAGCGCTGGAATGGGCCGCCGCCGCGCTGCGAACGTAACTAAACCTCATTATTATTAACATGCTAGGCGTTTCAGTCGAGAGTTCAGCGGGAGCTGATTCTTCGGTGGAGGACGCGATTAAATCTAAGCCGTGCAGACAGGCAGGCGGTGTATACTGAATATAGACTTAAAATTAAAGTTAACTTTAAATTTCTGAAAAATAACAACTATTTCGAGAAATATATAACAAAATAACTATTTCAAATTATAAATCGTGCCAAAAATAAATACTTCAACATGCATTTGTAAAGTTCTTCACCAAAATGTTGCTGGCTTTCTAGCAAAGAAAGACTTAATAGAAATCATGGTTGAAGATGTGCAAAAAACAGATAAAATTGACATACTATGCTTCACGGAAACATTCATTCCAAAAGGGCATGAAAGTAATATAAAACTAAATGGGTATCTGTTAGCATCAAATTACAGTAGAATAAAAAGAAGGGGTGGTGTTTGTATATTAACATCACAAGGGATAGGATCAAAAAATTTAGAATAACTACTAACTTTGTGTGAACCGAAAGCATTTGAATGTTGTGAGATAGACATAGTGGACAAAAATTTGTTTATCATTTGTATCTACAGGACACCTGATTCTGATGTAAGTATATTTTTTAGAAAACTAAGAACCGTGCTTCAGAAATACTGTAAAAAGAATAGAAGAATTATTGTATCAGGTGATATTAATATTAATACACTGAATTGTAATAAAATCTCTCAACAGTTACATCAAATCGTGCAAAACTTTAACTTTAGATTACACATTAATCTACCAACGAGAAATAGCACATGCATTGATCATATAATGAGTAATATTGATGGGGCTATGGGTTCTTTACATAATTACGATATTTCTGACCATAACACAGCACAAATTCAAAGTTTCAAAAGTGTTAACATTAAAAATAAAATATCTATGTTTATGTACAAACGTAATTATAGTAATTATAATATTGAGATATTTAAAAATTACCTAACAAGCTTGTCGTTCAATGCAGTCTGTGAAGAAAAAACGTTCAATAACGCATTTAGCAAATTTCATTCCTTAGTAACTCTATTATATAGACTTTGTTTTCCAAGAATAAAAATAAAAAATATGGTAAGGAAAGGCAAAAACGGAAAACGAAATATTAAAAATAATACAATTGTTGCGGAATACTTAAGCAGTAGGCTATGATGAAATTCTCACAAAAAATATTAAAATATGCAAAGATGAACTAGTACCAGTTATAACATACCTAATCAATTTGTCGTTTTAAACTGGTGAATTCCCAGACGCACTAAAATTATCGGTGGTCAAGCCAGTACATAAAAAAAACGATAAAAAACAACTTAATAACTACCGCCCAATTGCACTCGTATCTATTTTTTCAAAAGTCTTTGAGAAAGCTATGTATGGCCGTTTAACAATTTTTTTTACAAAAAATAATATAATAAACAAGCAACAATTTGGCTTTCAAAAAAACAAGTCGACAACATTAGCTGCATTTAAACTGGTTAACAAAATAGCAGAAAATATAGATTCAAAAAAACCAACGTGTGTAATATTTTTTGATATGAGCAAGGCTTTTGACTTCGTATCACACACCATATTTTTGGATAAGTTGGAGCAAAATGGCATTAGAGGACCAGGTCTTAACTGGATGGAGTCTTACTTAAAAGACCGTAAGCAATGTGTGGAGATAAATTCTATCGACGAAAAGGCTACCATAATTGCCCATCAATCAAATTTTAAATTAAATAGAATTGGTGTTCCGCAAGGAAGCGTCCTTGGACCATTATTATTTTTAATTTATATTAATGACCTGCCTAGTGTGACAATGATGACTGTTATTTATTCGCCGATGACATATCAATAATTATGACATGTAATAAAAAATAGATTAATATTTATGAAAGTGAAATTAACAATGAAATTAATACAGTGGTAAATTGGCTAGAAGATAATAATCTTCAAGTTAATATTAAAAAAAACCTCATTTATGTAATTTAGTTTAAGTAACCGCTCTAATAACTATAACCTTAAGATAAATTATACAAATACCCAAATAGAAGAAGATCTGCATGTTAAATCTATAGGAGTACTTCTAGATAAAAATCTAAAATGGAAAGAGCATGTAGACATGGTATGCCAAAAAATTGATAGATATGTTTATGTGTTATATAGATTGCGTAAAACGGCTTTACCAAGTACAGTCCTGGCAGCTTATCATGGTTATGTCGCATCAGTACTTCGATATGGACTCATCTTGTGGGAAACTCTAGTGAGGCTAATAGGGCTTTCCTATGAATAGGGATGAATAGGGCTAATAGAGAGCTCTTTACTTAGATTCGTGTGAACCACTGTTTAAAGAATTACGTATTCTTCCATTTCCCTGTATGTATATATACGAAATATGTATCTTTGTCAAACAACATGACCATTTATTTACAAAAGCAAGAGATATTTATCCGAGAAATACAAGAAACGATGACAGACTGGCGATTGCACAAAAATTTCATAATGCATCCTACGGACAATGTAGCTATGTCATGTGTATAAAAATATTTAATAAACTCCCTCCAAGCTTACGCGTATTACTCGTCCAACGATTTAAAAAGAATCTTTTTACATGGCTTATAGATAAATGTTATTATTTCATAAATGAAATGTTGACACACTATCTTAAATTAAATTGACTTTAAAATATATATTAATTCTAGTCTTTAAATAATGACATTTAAAAATAATAATTATAATTTAAATTGACCTAAGTGCTTAAAATAATAATTTTGCATGCCAGAAATGGCCGATAACATTGATACATTAAAACTATTTACACCCATTATTACATGTTTTCTAGCAAAATAAAGGATTTATTTATTTATTTAAGCCTCTCCTTGATTAAGGTTTCACTTTTGTCTTGGGATCTTAAGCACACTATGTTTTTTGTTTGTTTGGTACACTCATCTCTGGATCTACCATCGGATCAGAATTATTCTTTTTGCATATTGCTTCCAGATTCGAGAGTTTAATTAATCTAGCAATACTTACTTACATTAGAAACTCTTGGTACTTATCTATTTTTTTAATAAAGTCAGAAAAAAATCTCCCAAACTGGCGCGCATCCGTGGCATATTCAACAGGTTGTGATAATATGACAATAGGTATGCTACAAGGATAGTGATTACAAGTGTGTGTTATTGATGCATCTACTGTCAAAGAATATGTAATACTACAGGTACTACTGTACACAATAAATCTAGTTTTTACGTATTAATTTACTAACATTTACTTTTGTTGACTTACTTGTATAAGGCATTACCTATTTGAGGTTTGAGTATATTTGTTGCATCACTTTACATATTATATTGTACCTAATGGAAATTATTTATAAAGCGATGAACCTGTAAATGTTGTGTTGTACAGTTATGTATATATTGTTGAACTGTCTCTACAATTTCTTTCTTATACAGTGATTCTCACTATTCATTCGAGAATTTTTCGTTCATAGTAGTCATTAGTGTCGGCAGTGACTTTTTGGTTTACGGTATTCAGATTGAACCATGGTTCGCTTCAGATTGTCAGGACAAATTGGCTGATGTAATAGGTTTGGGCCGAATCATTTCTAGGATTTCTTTATTTCTTTAGATACTTGTAGTGCCCCAGAGCTCTACTATGCATGGGAGCCTGCTTGAAAATAGTTCTGTAAATTAACAAGCCGTTAAAAAAGGTGTTGTCAACAGGCCGGCAAAAGTAACGCATGCAGCTGGATAGACCCAGGAACCGGTGGTATATATATATATATATATACAACCGGTTCCTCGTTTCCTTTCAAAAATCTCTTATGATGTTATTACTTCAATTATACATTATCCTCGTGAGGTGACAACGTCGCATGCACTTGTCATTCGCACTTAGCGCTGCTTGAGATCCTAGTTTAGTGAATAGCTCGCTGTCCTCACTCGCAGTTCCAATGGCCAATGCCAGTGTTATTTTATTTCACTAAATAGCTTTTCTTCTGTAGTAAAATATTAAAGCGACTATTTAGCGACATTTTCTTTGCTAAGACTGCAACAAAGTAGGTACTTAATTCCTTACTAAAGTCTATAGGTTCATACACATACCTACATGTCATTGGCATCTTCAACTTTGCCTATAAAAGGGGAAAGGGTGTACATCCGTCTGATTAAGAACTTTCAACTTCTTATTATAAAATAAAACGTCATATGGTAAGGTTGCGTACTGGGCGCTAGGAATGTTCAAAGATATCAAAAGTTTTTGTAATTTCAGAGTATAACATTCATAATACTGCTAACACAATTAAAAGTTGTAATAAAAGTAGTTGTTTATATGTAAAAAATAAATTCAGAAGTTTTTATACCAAACAGGACATGGACATCAAGTTGCATTAATCAGTCAATATTTTCGGAGCTCAACGTAAAGACGCAAATGTCCTCAATTTGCGAGCAACTATTCTTAAGTTCTTTCCGCTATGAAGGGAGATAAAAGTTTGGAGAGTTGTTGAACATATCGAAGAGAAGAGATCACGAGACCGATCCCCAGCCATGGACCACCATAAAGACAAGGAGCCTTTTCAAAAGTTTTATGACATGGTTAATAAGGCGATGGATAAGAATCGAATCTAATCGTGAATAACATAATAAACTTATATCGTGTGATCTTGTTAAGTTCAGGAAGTGAAGAATAAAGTGATTTATGAAAACGGAGATAAGAAAAAACAACTCCAGGAGTCAACACTTTTTCATTTTACACTTCCTCTTTGAGGATCTTTTTATAAATACTAACAGTGTTTGGATTATTAACGAAAATTGAATACCATATTTTTCATGTAAATGATCATCTAATGACAGATAATTAAATCGATGCAATAAGTACAGTTTTGTTTGTGTGTACGCAGCTATACAATGTGCCGAGCCTCCCACGGTTGCGAACGGGCACGTGACGGTCACAGCGAATAACACGAGCGGACCGCGAGCATTCGGCGCCCTAGTGGAGTACGCATGCGCGCCCGGTTACCGACTGGTGGGTGCACGTGCACTAACGTGCCTCGCATCAGCGCAGTGGGACCAGCCACCGCCGCACTGCCGCTGTCAGTAATTACTTACCTTCCAATACACCAGCATTACACATAGCGTTAATATTCTAAGATTACACACATTTTGTGTTTAAGAGGTTAGAGAAGTATTTGAGTTTTAAAATAAGTAGCTATCTGTAGATATCTTTAATTTAACCGCGGGCAAAGCAGGGGCAACTGATGACTTGACGACACTGTCTGCGTCGCGGATTTGAATAAATAGTTAAAGTACATCTTCACACAGCTAGTATTTCATATAATATGGTTTTAAATTGTATGTTTCATTTTAGTGGAAGAGCGTACAACAACAAGTACATCAACATCAACAACAACAACAATAACGACGGTGGTGGTGAGCAGCACGAGCCCCGCACCAGTCGCCAGCACTCCGCGCCTGCTGCTGCCGACGAGGCGCCGCGTGCAGCGCCCGACCACCGGCGGCGCCGTGCCGGACACGACACGACGTCCGCCGCCCCCCACGGCCGCCACAGACCTCCCCCCCACCACCACGAGAGGATACGCGCCGCCTCCCGTGAGGACCACGACACACGTGCCGCACATCATCGTGGCCAGTCACCCGAGAGAGAACGAGGTACGTGCTACAGCGTTTCCCGTGTCATCTCCTTCCCTCAAATATGTGCCACGGGAACAATGGCTGCTCCATGCGTCACCAGATACGGGTGCTACTTGTGATGCCGGGTCGACCTGTTATAACTATAAATCATTGGATTCGTTTGATGCGATGACTAATTATGACAGTAATCACACCCGTCATGCTCACAGACATCTCACAGGTATAATAAGCCTTGTATGTTCTTCTCACGAGCTCTACTTTTTCCAAACATAATATGATTGTTTCAGTAATGTATATTTGACTTACATGCGTCCATGTTCCCATTACTATTGGTAATAGGTTTATATATTTATTAGACACCTACATATCAACGGCCAATTATAGTAATACTTTATTACTAGCAATAAAAAACACTGAGATAAAGATCTGTCACCCAATATTTTTTCTAAAGAGACATAATAAAACTATTATTTCAGTAGTGTTTTTGTCTATTACTATATTTACCCGATAATCTGCTACCGGGACACGAACCACCGATTACAAATTAATTATTTGACTTTATTCTTCACTCGGTAATCGATGCAGTAACATAAGACGTCACATGCTCTGGTCCAGCTCACTAAAGGCGGAGGACAATGACTCATTACCTTCTCTCTTCAAATTCATAGAGGAAATCATTATGTACTATCATTTAAGACGTCACCTTGGACAATATTAATTCGGCAGATCAATGATGTAGCAATGCCGATGATATTGGATTCTTTTGAATAAATTAGAAGTTGTAGAAAAATTATCTATGCTTTTCTGAATCTTTTTTAAAGTTAGGAGATGTAACAAAAAAAAATTACAGACTTGCATCTTCCTTTTCCAGACAAAAAGATAAAAGACGTGAAGTAATCTGTCTAATATCTGAACTTCACCCATCAATAAATCATGACAAAATTGTAAAAGTTGAAATATTAACAATTCTAAATAGGATGGAAAGAAACAAGTTACGTATAAATATTGAAAAAAAAAATACAATTTTGTAACAAAATAATATGTTTAAGTACTCTTAAACATATTATAAATACAAGTACTAAAAAAAAACAAACAAAAAACAGATATACATGTATGAACAAGGTGATTACAATAATATCAAATTAATATTAGGTAAAATGGCTTGGGACGACTATCTACTAATCAATCCCATAGAAGAAGCAATAGAGGTATTTTACAAAAATCTATATAATATTATAAACAAATATATTCCTCACAAATTTAACTCCCCCATTAACTTTCCACATGGTACACCGCATCACTAAGAAGACCAATGATATAAAACCTATATAGAAAGATGCGAGGAATCAATAACAAAAAATCCCAAATTATTCTGGTCATTCACAAAATCTTTAAAAAACAATTCTAACATTCCTCCCTCCCATCTCTTTTATGAAAATCAATCGGCAGACACAGGTGAAGAAGTTTGTCGTCTCTTCTCAGCTTATTTTCAATCGACGTTTCTTTCAACCACTACTAACCAAAGCGTGCAGAATAGGACTCAGTCAGACTCTAGTTTTTCAATAAGTGAAATAGAAATAATACCAGATGAGCTTAATAAACTACCCAAATCTGTAGACCTTGCTAAGGGAGCACGACCCGATCGAATTCCCCATTTTTTATACAAAAATGCGCAGATGTACTAACGGGACCTCTTACTATATTATTCAAACGTTCATTCCGGGAACGGGTAGTTTGAAAATCTGGAAGTCTGCCTTTATCACTCCCATACACAAAAGAGTCCCTCAAGGATCCTTGTTGGCTCCATTGCTGTTTAATATCTTCATTAACGATATGCTGCTTGGTTACAACATTCCAAATTCCTACTATACGCAGATGATATGAAAATATTGAAACAAATTCGTGACGTTGATGACTGTCTTTTATTACAACAAGACATGCACAGGTTTGAAAAATACTTTAGCATCAACAAATTAGACCTGAACGTTCCGAAATGTTACGCTATAACATTTACCCGTAAGCCTAATTTTATTAAATTTAAATATTCACTTAATAGTCATCCACTCAAAGTTGTAAGCGAGATACGCGAACTAGGCGTAATTCACGACTCTAAGCTTTCATATGATAAACACATTGAAAACATCGCTACTATTAGCCAACCAGTGTATGGGATTTATCAAGAGATCCTGTTCCCAATTCTCAAGTATCAAGGTTATAAAAACGCTGTATTGTACCTATATTCGTAGCATACTCGAGTATTGTACACAAATTTAGTACCCTCAGTATGATATATATATATTAACAGATTAGAATCAATCCAACGCAGATTTGTTAAATACCTTGAATATAAGTGCAAGACATACGAAAATGATTATTTATTTATTAGAAAACGCTTACAAACGAGATAAACAATTAATATTATGACTACTTATAATATAACATTTCATAATATATTTAATACTTATATATCTAACTTATAGGTATGCACAGCGTTTCCTTCATTTATTAATATTATGAGTCAAGATGCAAGAGACATATTCTATTCTTAACAAAATTAGCACAATGTCACATTGACGCTCCACGTCTTCTCTAGAACATAATTTAAATATTCCCAGAATCTCCGCAAGACATCTTAAATATTTATATATACCAAATATTATACCAAGTTTAAATTCTCTTTGAACATAATAAATGTACCGTACCATTATATACAAACCTATGTAATTATCAACATATTTTATATAATACTTATATTAAAAAAATGAAGATTGTATCTGTATAATGCTATGTGTTATTAGAATCAATATGCGAAAACTTTTAAATGGTGTAATATGTTCTCACTATTTTATAGTAATCAAGCTATTGTAACACTGTAGGTTTTCCAAATAAAAATAAAATACTAAGTTATCAAGGTAAATCTATACTAAAACTATATCTATACTATAATGTAAACTGCAATGCTCATATAGAATCTCTGGTCAATAGAATACATAAATTTGTCTTTGCTCTTAGGCGAACCAGAAAGACAATATCAAAAGAAGCTGCAATCATTAATTATATAGCATCTATAATTAGGTTTGGTGTCTGCGACTAGTACTTTGGTAATTAGAGAAAATAATAAAAGTATAATTTTACAGATTTACGGAAATGGTAACAACATACGGGCAGAACAAACGCCGCGGGTGAACGTGCCGCAGCCGGTCGACGGCGAGCGCAGAGAACCGCTCGGGCCGCGGCTGAACATCGGGGCAGTGGTGGCCCTCGGAGCATTCGGGGCGCTTGTGTTCCTCATCGCCATAGTCACTACTGTCGTCATCTTAGTCAAGAGGTGATACATTATTATCTTTTAAAACAAGAAAGAGGAATTAATTTGTTTCATGTAAATGTGAATCTGCTTGCTCCGTGCTGTTATAAGTGCAATATTGAATAGCTATCAAAAAAGGAATAGTTAATATAAAACAAGCACCCGACTATCACTCAAGAGTTTAAATTATCTCAAACATAAGCAACACATTGACTCTAACTGCACTGGTGTGATCAGATACAATATTAAAAAATGTGTTTGTTATGAAAGCATGATGCAAGTGAAACTTTTTTCTCGAAATAACATTATAATATCAGCATAATATCTGTTGGTGTCGAAAGAAAATTTAATATAATATATTACTAGCGGACCCGACAGAAGTAAGGAGAAGTTCACTCACCACTGTCAACACACAACACAGCGGGTCGCGCGAGAGCTTGGTATTATGTCCAAGATTGTCGCAAGGAAAAACCTCTCCTCATACAAAGGTCGGACGCAAATAAAGATTTGTTATCAACTGCAGTTTGGACGTTATATTCGTAAAACGAACTGTCGTATAAGCTGTCGTATTTGCTAAAGCTTACAATGACTTTCATACATCATATTTATTCTCATCACAATCAAAATATTTTAAGGTTTTATTAAATAATCTGTGGCTGTCACAGACGGGGAGTAGGTACTTGGGTGACAAACCATAGTTACAACAGATCATTTTGTCCAACTTATCCGTACAGATAGCTAGAGAGAACTAATTCTATCGTGTATCACGTGCGCCACATGCGACACTTGGCTGTAGATTGGAGTACTTTTGACTTTAAGTATTATGTGTGTTATACGTTTATAAGTGTAAGGGCATTAACATAAATGTACAAAACTAGCTGACCCTCCATAGTAACATCGATATACATAATGACGTCAGTAGGGATTTCCTACTGTAGGAAGATATGGTGTTGCCAAAGAAACGTTTCTGATAATATATGTAGCACGACGTAAAAAAGGGAGACAGCGGGTCTCTGAAGCGGTGGTAAGCTAAATGTAGAAGCAGAATAAAATGAAGGAGACATTAGCGGGTGCAGCGGCGGTACGAGCGGTGATAAGCTGAGGGGTGAGCAGCGGGTGCGCGGCGCTCCCCTGGCGCCTCGCTGGTACACGCTGCTGGCGCTGCCGTTCCCCGACCAGCAGGTGGGGCGGCGCGAGCTGGCGCGAGCCCGCCGGCCGCCGCACCGCGCGGGGCACTTCTCCAACCCGCTGTAGCAGCAGGTACCGCGGGCCGCCGCACCGCGCGGGGCACTTCTCCAACCCGCTGTAGCAGCAGGTACCGCGGGCCGCCGCACCGCGCGGGGTACTTCTCCAACCCGCTGTAGCAGCAGGTACCGCGGGCCGCCGCACCGCGCGGGGTACTTCTCCAACCCGCTGTAGCAGCAGGTACCGCGGGCCGCCGCACCGCGCGGGGCACTTCTCCAACCCGCTGTAGCAGCAGGTACCGCGGGCCGCCGCACCGCGCGGGGCACTTCTCCAACCCGCTGTAGCAGCAGGTACCGCGGGCCGCCGCACCGCGCGGGGCACTTCTCCAACCCGCTGTAGCAGCAGGTACCGCGGGCCGCCGCACCGCGCGGGGTACTTCTCCAACCCGCTGTAGCAGCAGGTACCGCGGGCCGCCGCACCGCGCGGGGTACTTCTCCAACCCGCTGTAGCAGCAGGTACCGCGGGCCGCCGCACCGCGCGGGGTACTTCTCCAACCCGCTGTAGCAGCAGGTACCGCGGGCACGCCGCGCGACCAACACGCTGTCGCGCCCTATCACGATGCATGTCGTGTTTCATCTGTTCACTATATTATGTTTTTTACTTTTATCGGCGACATTATTATCGAAATCGGCGGATACTCAAATGCTTAATAAGTTCGGTGAAAGGCATTTAAATTTTCATAAAATGTCATATTTAAAAGCGCTTTTGTTAGCTTTTCGTTGATTTTTTGAATAATAATAATCAAAAAAAGAATATAAATGAATATGAGTCCATCGCATGCCTACAAGTTCTCGTTGCAATTTGAGATTCACTCGCACCCGCACCTGATACAAACCGTCAATCTATAAGTAGGTCCGGGATACATACCTACATTCACCGCATTATGCTTACTGTTACACAGTTCATCGGGCGGTGTGGAAAGCTATTCAATATGGCCTGCACGATTGTCACCCAAATGTTTATGTGGGAAAGTAACTGGGTGATAGCAGCACAGAGCACAAAGCAATTATATTCACATTTACACAACAAGTGTGTGAGCATCAAAGATATCTGAACGCGTTTTAATTATGCTTTTAGGGCTGGTGATGATGATTAATGAACACTGATAGCCGGAGAAGCCGTGGTCAAAGATCATATAAATATTAGAAACATTGAACAGTTTTTGTTACATTTAAGCGATATCCTTCACTTTTGGGATTAAATATACAAATTTAATTTGTATCAAAATTTATAGACGATGCGGGATTCGAACCCACGCACCTCGAGCTTCGAATTTGTTACAAATTACATTAACACAACTTTTTCATAACGCCAGCACGCGTGACGAAAACATAATTGCTCTATAATATTTATTGCCAACGCACCACGTCACTATATGCACAATCACAGAAATAAAAGTGTCAGTACACCGCGACTGCAATATTAACAAAGAGCTTGTCTTTCAGCAGACAGCAGGCCGGGCGCGGCGGCCAGCGGTACACACACCACGTGTCCGGCGGCTGCCGTGGCGACACGGCGGCGTCGCTGGCGTCCGCGGCCTCGCTGGACTCCTCGTCCAGCGCCACCGAGTCCCGCAGCGGCCGCGGGCTGGCGCGCTACTACCGGCAGGCGTGGGAGGAGCTGCACGAGGCGGCGGCGGCGCAGCGTCCCCCGCGGCGCTCCGCCCCCGCAACCGGCCCCGAGCCGGCCGCTGCGCCGCGCGACCCCCGCCGCCGACACCACCACCACCATCACCGCGACTACCATCCCCACCCACACCACAACCACAAGCCTGCCTACTGAACTCTCCCCGATTCATAAAGTCATATAGATCAATCACAATGAGACTGAACGTTTGACTGGGCGGCTAGTAGCGGCTAGTAGCGGCTAGTAGCGGCCAGTAGCGGCCAGTAGCGGCCAGAAGCGGCCAGTAGCGGCGAACCCGAGCCTCACAATAGTAGTCGGTCTCCCATCGACCTACAATAAACAACTAGAGTCACTATCACTCTCAAATTCACCCGAAGCAGAATTCTGCCTATTAGGCAGAGTCTGAACATAGACTTTGAACATTACTGCCACGGAGTAAGGAGCTAATTTGAATGAATTTTTTAATGTTATCTGTATAAGTAAATGTCAACGCCGCTCGGACATTCGAATGGGAGCCTAGTTGTTTCTAGTAAGTTCCACCTATTTCATCGATCAGCACTCCCTTAAATGTTGTATACTACTTTCTACATCACTACTAAAATATTTGACAAGTATCGCACTTCTGACTACTAATCATTTCTGAATTGTAACTGCATATTATTATTACAAAAAGTTTTGTAATAATATCACCAATAATATTGTATAGAGCCGCTTATTCCATATTTTTAAGACTGTAAGTAATTTCATCTACAAAATACAGCCTCGTAGATACGTCTACGTATCGAGCTGTCTGACGTAGCTTCAAATGAGAGAGTCTTTCATATTTTTCCTGTTTAAGTACATAAATAGGATATAATATGAATATTATAAAATAATTTCAATATAAGCATATTTAAGTTTAATTTTTAGCTTTAGTTTAAACAAGGCGCCGTCCCGCTCTGTCACTTCTTATATTTTGATATTAAGCTATTAAATTATGTTATATTCAGGTGAACTATTTAATTAATGATTTAAACTTAGATTAAGGATTGGTATCCGCTGCGCTCCAACTAGATACCGCACTTCCTAAGAACATTTTTTATTACGGCAACTATTAGATGCTTGTGTGCGTGACATCTTGACACTCAATCGCAATTTTCAAATTTTGTAACATACACTTCGTGTAATTTTACATTGAAATTAATAAAATACAAAATACTTACTGATGATTCCAGTGTCTTTCTTATTTCTTGTACAAAGTTTTACGTTTTTAGTTTAAATTATTACCTAGTTAAGTTTAACAGAACATGTGGCACGTCAACGTCACACATTGTTCGAAAGTTTCGTGTAGTAAAAGTTTTCGCACTTTGCGACTACGCCTGCGGTATCTACTTGGAGCGCAGCGGAGACCAATCATCAATCTAAGGATTTAAGTATGTAACTATAGATAATGGTAATGCAAAAAGTATATTATTATAAGTAGATATTTTTACGGTTTGTGACAAATGAACCTAAAATATTACCTGTAACACTATGATCGCCTTGATCTTTTCTTTCTAAATAGTATTTCATCGAAATTCTAAGATATTAATAAATATGTTGATACTTAATGAGACCATTACATAATCTGATGCCGGGACCACATATAACGAACGACGGAGGAAAATGATATGTAGCGACGCGAAGCAGAGAGCATATCATCAGACGCTGTTGTTATTTGTTTTGTGGTTAAAGATAAGATTGAAGTGAATCATTAAATAATTGATATGGTTTAGATGTGCATTTATTGGAGAGATACGTAGGTACTAAGTAATTATTTATAGGTTCATTATTATTCTGAAACAAGGTATTTTTAATGAAAGATAGCGATATTACCTACCTTATATTTTACCAAATTAATAATAAAATAATAATAATTTAATATTAATATAATATATGTAGATACATTTATGTAATAGACTTACCTATGTATAATAACAGTGAGAGTTAACATAGAGATGCGATGGCCGATTCGTAAGTTAACGACATCTTACGGATCAAACGTTTGGTACAAATATAGTTATAATATATAGATAGACATAGACCCTACGTAGATCTTTATTGATGCAATGTACCATTCAGATATCGACTATATACATAATATATTATTCAACATTACTGTCTATTTACAAAATAAATTCATATTAATTGTAAATCTCTGTAAATAAAATTAAAATTACTTTAATCAATGCGTTTGAGTCGAGGTGAGAGATCAATTTATTAATTTTTCATGTGCTCCTCTGTTTATTGTGACTGTTGATTGTCTGTCAGTTGGCGAACTTGATCCTTTCCTATGAAAAAGTATCGACACTTTTCCACTGGCGGATGGTTATGAGTAGTAACCATGAGACAATATATCGTCCAGTACGTCGCTTCCATAATGTCCATAAATATTACTTGTCGAAGCTCATATCTATGTATAAAGACGTCACCGTTTGACGTTCTGTTTAAATTTACGGCGCCTTCGGACGCGCTAGAAGTACCTTAAAAATTAAGAAACTTCTGGATCCAGCTGATACAAAGCCTCCTCCGGTATCACCACATCTTGTAAGCTTCTACACACTGTGCTTGATTTCTGAGATACGGGTTCGCTACCTTTTAATACAAAGGACCAAATATGTGAAAGGAGCATTAGAAGGTACTCTATCCTATGTATGTAGAGAACTACACTGCGGCTGCACCATACTTTCTGTATTAATTTTCACTTGAGTAATTCAAAACGGGTTCGTATCCTATTGCGACGCTAGCGAGGGTCAATATGTTGCTATGCAAATCACTGACCTCTATTATTTCCCACTGTATAAGCGGCTGTCAAAGTGCTTTTGCGCCTGTATTGATATTCGCCATTTTGGCGCTGTTAGCGAGAGTCTGCGGTACTAAAACCAGTAATGACAACCGCAGCTAAACAAACATCGATAGGAAAACTATTTACAAAAAAGTTGTTTCCTGAAGTATAAATAACACGGAAAACGACCGAAATTAATTTAATATTAAAAAATACATCAAAGTAATTTACGCTTCCCTCACAGCCATTTGTATTATACGTCAAAACTAGTTGTCTCGACGCTCGCGAGTGGCGCTTCAAATAGGCACATAAAATTGTGTCAAACATATGGAACAGCCTGTCGAGTGGTATTTATACAGGTCAGTGTATGCAAACACTAGAAAGCCTCTAACGACTACTACATACTTAGGTATTCGGAGTGCCTCACACGAGAAGGCCTATCAAAGATCAACGTGTTAAACTTGTCGTTGGCGCACAGAACTAAGTGTTATATTTACTTGTTTTTAATGCTTTTAGGATTAAATAATAACTTAATAATCATTTTTTATTTAAACAGAGCTAGCTGTACAACGCAGTTACTGATACATCGATATTAAGACAAAGATATATAAGCTAGGCTATTAATATTTAATTGTAATTGTATTTATCAAGTTAAATAATTGTACCTAATCGTAACTTAGCAATAAAGGATTGTGATAACTATTTATTTTTTTATATTCCCGCAACTTACGCACACACAACCTACCTTTAAAAATAATATAAGTATACCCATTGTTGATGTTAGAAACAATTAGGTACCTCTTACTCTTAAAACCATAAACTTTCAATATACTATCGTATATATGAACGAAGCGTGCAAAATAGAAGATATAAACAATCTCTAACGATACCAAAATAGGAAAGGAGAGCAAATCTGTTGTTACTGTAGCTAATTTCGTTTGACATGTGGTAAACAGTCAGCCACACTTCGAATTAGCCCCTTAGTATTATTAAGTATTAAACGAGCTAACGCACACATTGGCAAATCAAAATTGATCACGCATTATCGAGCTGTCAGATTGTCTATAAGCTATTAGGTACTGTCTTCATCATTATTGATTAGAACCTTCTTGGGTTTAGGCCTCCTCCAGCTTCTACCATGCCTCTCTGTCCATTGCTATATTTTTCAATAAGTATCCTGCTGTCGCGTGATTGTCTTCTATCCATCTTTTCACGTCCTATTCTCCTTTTTCCTATTGGTCCTTCCCAAATAGTTGCCTCTGAGGTCCATCTATTATCTCTACATCTTGCTGTATGTCCAGCCACCTTCCACTTCTGCTTCAGAGCGTAATGTAAGGCATCTACAACCTTTGCTTTTCGACGTATCCCTTCACTTTTTGCTTTTTGTTTTTAGTACGCATCTTTAAATTGCTTTCTGGCATGACACAAGTTTATTTTTAATTTTTATATTATACATCCACGTTTGGCATCCGTATGTGACAGTAGGTAGAACACAGCTATCTAAGACGGTTTTCTTTAGGTGGAGATGAAATTCTCCTTTTCGGATTTCCTTCAGGGACCAGAAATTTTTCCAGCTCATGTTAATACGGCGCTCAACCTCATGTTCGTCGTTTTTGTCTTCGAATGATAATTAATGTATACTGCATAAGTAAGTATATGTAGATTTTTACATATTTTAGCGGCTTTCCGTTCAAGTTAATAATGTTTGTGTGGCTGTTTGTCAATAATGTTGTTTTAGTTTCATTCATTTGAAGATCTACTTCTTTCTTCGCTTTCTGTGTTCAAAGTATTTGATATTTTTTCTTGTTTACTTGTTACTGCAAATAAAACAATATCATCCGTAAATCTGAGGTGAATAAGTCGATCTCGATTGATTTGGATCCAGTTGAGATTATCAAACATGTGTTGCATTACCATTATGAATAACTTAGGCGATAGAGGGTCTCCTTGTCACACTCCTCTGCAGAAACTATCCTGGCCTCGTGTCTCTAGTTTGACTTGGCTTACAGATGCTTTTTAGCACTTGTACATACTTTTCGTCTATGTGACATACAGATCTTCCAAAATAGCGTCATGGGAAACCGAGTCAAACGCTTTCGTGTAATCGACAAAGCGATATACAGTTTCCTGTTGAAGTCCTTGTATTTCTTTAACACTTTTTGCATTACTTGTATGTGGTCCGTTGTTGAAAATCCGAACCGAAATCCCGCTTGTTCTATCGGCTAGAGCTCATCGATTGCTGGACTTATCGGCTTTGTAAGATTGAAGTGAACAGTTTATACACACATGAGGCTTATAGGGCAATATCTCGGGGATCTCCCTTCTTGTAGGGAAGTATTATGTCTGACCATCGTAGGCGGGCTAGCAGGGCGGCTCCAGTTTTTAAGGCTGCGTTTTATATACCGTCGGAACCAGGGCTTTTATCTGCCATCAGAGTTTTTGGATATGTTTTGTGACTTCCGTAATATTCACTATGGGTTAATTGCTTGTGTCTGGAGGATTTCCCATTTTTGTATCGATTGTAGTTGTACAATATATGTACTGAGTTTGTTGATTTTTCGTTCATATTGCTCGAATACCTAATAATGTGCGTTCGTTACGTAATGACAACAACATTGTGCAGAAGCTAATAAATTCCAAGTATTTTACAATATTTTGGTGATACTCAACACGACACCTCACAAAATTGATAATTAATCATACTTAGCATCTGGATCTGTGGCATTAGCTTTCACAGTGAGATTTTTCAGGAACATTTTGTCACGCACAACCAACTAAATTGGTCTTCCTTGGGAAGTGTATCGCAGTGTACACCTCCCTAAATGACTGGCAACGCTCCTGTGATTCCTCCGGTGTTGCAGGGGTGTGTCGTCGGTGGTGATCACTTAACATCATGTCACCTGTATGCTTACTTATTTGTCCTCCCCTGGATAGAAAGTGTCGAAAGCGAACAGCACAAAATCAGTCTTTGGCTGCAAAATGGCACTTAATCAATGTTAATTTATTGGAATGTTAACACGAAACAAAGGTAGGCCACGTCAAATATGGCAAAATATTTTTTTATGACAATATGGGACGAGACGAGCAGGACGTTCAGCTGACGGTTATTCTGAGCGTCACTACCATTGCGCTCGTCACCTTGAGACACATTACTCCTTTGCGGCAGAAATAGGTGCCGTTGTGGTACCCATAATCTAGCCGGCATCCTGTGCAAAGGAGAACAACTGGTGAAATTAAACTAAGATGGAATTTACAATGCATTTATTATATAAACTGTAAATAAATCTATAAAAACTAAAGGTAGTTCAGGTCCTTGCATTAAACATAAAACTGACGAGATCCGACACCTCGGCAGTCAGCCCGGAAGCTGAATATGAGATATAATTGTAAAATAAAAATAACTTAATAAACTGATTGTGGATATAATTGAATATGGGCAAACAAGTCGGTAATACGACGGTAATATGATAATGCAAATAAATGTCAAGCGATTCAATTAACAAACAAAATTAATACTGATTTAAATACATACACCTATGTCATACACGATTATCGTATAAATTATAGCTTTGGAAAATAATTACATAGAGTGTGTTCCGATATGCACTGCGCAGTGCTATCACTGTAGAAAAATTCGTTCAGTTATGGACTGTCGCAGTACCCTAGGGAAATATATGACGTCATAAATCGCCACCATATTCTACTGTGAGCACTGGCGTTTTCGAGTTAAGGTACTCTTGATTACCTACTTTAAGTACTTTGATCACGTGGTCAGTTAAAACCGCTCGAGTGCCTAACGTTTACGGCTAATATTTTTAATTTGACAGTACTCCAACAACAGTTTTTTTTAATGAACTAGAAAAAGTTAATACACTAACTTGAATGCTACTTCAAAAAATGCGGCTGACAGTATAGGGGATTGCGTTCCGTTGTAAGTAGTAACGGTCGCGGTGTCACAGTAGACTAACATGACTACACGTCACTGTGTACAGTGTGTGGGTTGCAGTTGCAGTGCATAGCGGAACATACCCATAATGTGGTGATATAAAAATGACATGTGCCAGTTCAACGTAATAAGCATAATGATAGATATCAAATTAGATAGGTGCTCTTTGTTAAGATTTGGCAACCGTGTAAAGTTACTTCAATATTTTGTGCCCGTAGCTATACATTGACTGTTCGACATAAAACAAAACAGCAAAGGTAACCCTAAATACATAATATTATCTGAATCAATTCTGCACTCTGCTGGATAACAAACACTGTATCACCCCTTACATTCAAACATATTAATAATAATATCATAATATTAAATATATGAATGTGAGACAACAGCCAAATATAATTATTTATTACATATCTGTAGAAAGTGCACCTACCTGTTGTATTGGCGACTGGTTGCGATTATTATCTACTGCAATAACTTTAACTAACAAGCTTTACTTGTATCGTCTGAATACTTTATACAGGCTGGTTTCAACGTCGCCGACCAATTTATACGACTATTATATAATCTCTACTATACATGCGAAAAAAAAAATAGGAAAACTAGGTAAATAATATGTTCATTTGGACAATGCTCATAAAATGTTCCTTTACATGAATCAAATATATCTTTATCAAAACTATATGTATATGGACAGCCCACTTTGAACGTACATGGTCATTGGTGTAGCCACCAATACACTCATACAACTCATAACAGCACCCGCCTTACTATATGTCTAATTACTATATTATACTTGCTTACAACTTATTAATAGGTCATTAATTATAACAATATAAATCTGTATCGTCTCATTTGGCAAATCTAGCACACCTTGCGACCCGAGCAATAGGTAACTATATGTATAATATTATTCTCTTTACGAAGTGCGGCATATAAATATTATAATGTTATTAATATTTTAACACTTAATTATTTTTGATAAACTTATAGTAAAAATTAAATGGTATTTAACAAATAGGTACACTTTGATCAACTTTCTTCGTATTTTATACAATTAATTATTTACAACTTTTATTTTAAATATTGTACGTAGCTGTACTTATATGTAACACAATATATTGTATAATGAGAAAGCAGCGCTTTAAGTAAATAAAAAAAAATAAACAAAATATTGTGACAGTAAAAAAAAACAAAAAATACAAATTATTGTATGATTCTCGAAAAGTCACCTCACTACAACATCGACATAAAATTAACATATGTTTTTGACTTCTGACAGATGTTTGATCTGCGCCATGCGCGAACCTCGTGAGCGCCGATCCCGCCGTAACTTATTACATGAAGACAGCAAGCGTGCGCCGCACACGTCGCCCCGCCCGCGCCCGTGGCCCGTCTACGGTCCAGGGTGCGTTAACATTCAATCTCCCATGCTGTGGCTTTTGGTGTCGCGCCTCCTGCAGTGGAGAATAACTCTCAGACCATGAAATCACTTGAAACCTTATGAGCTAAAAATGATCTGCATCTGCTAACCCCTATATTCCTTACATATATTTCGCGAATTGAAAACATCTAACAAAGTTCAGATTATGTTTTTTATGTAATTTAATCAGTGTAATTCAGATTTAGAATCATGTAGGTGTAATTATGAATATGAGATACAGCAGCTTCATTCAGAACTCTCTAATATGAACAAAACCCAACAGAAAATAACTTATAAATATGATATGGCTCAAAAAGAGATAAGTGAACATGCTTTGGCAATGGATGAGCTTATTAAATCAAGTCAGCATAAACTAGAAACATTTGAATCGCTAGTGGCAAAAAACATATTTTGTGGGACACCGTCTCAAGCTTGCCAACAGCCGGAGCATGAGTCGCTTATACCTCAAGTGTAGAACCCTTGCATATCATTAGACATATCATTATTTCACAAAATCAAGAGTTACAAACCAATATCAAACATAAAACTATTATGTACAGTGATGAGATTGGAAAAGAAATTGGTTCACAACTGAATCTTAACTTTAAATATCTGTATGCCTGGGGCCACTTATTCCAATATTTTAGACAGAATTAAGACTTCTAAATTCAATTTAAATACAACAATAATAATTCTAATTGGTAGAAGAGGAAGAACTAAAAATAAGGATATTGCTAATTATTTGAAATTGCTTAGCAACTTAGATAATGTAAATAAAATAATTTTGTTTGGCTTACCATTCAGTCAGAGCTTGCCAGAACGAGAAAATAATCATAGACAAGTTAAATTTATACATGCATACCTTGACATGTCGTCATGGTCTTTTCCATTTTATGGACACCAATAAGTTTATTGGAAAGTATTTTTATTTGACTGAAGATAATTATTATCCTTCTAAATATTGTATTCGACAATTAGCACATGTGCTAAATTAATATCTTATTAACTTATGCAGTTCGGTGGACAGACACCTGCTTCTATTGAGCAGGTTAGTAGTACCTTTGGTATTACTAACCTGCTTAAACTGTGGAATATTTTCCAAACCATTTAAACTAGTTTATAAGACTATTTGAAATCTAATACAACAAAAAATAATAACTTGAATATAAAGCATAGCACACCCGTATTAGATAAATTTAATAATAAACATTTTATTAACTTGGTGCTTCAAAATATTCAGGGCTTGTCTGGGAAACACTTGGAAATTGAGTTTGTTTTTAAACAATAATGATATTGATATACTTTGTTTAACAGAACATTGGTTAAAAAGTCATCAGCTTATGTTTAATTTTGGCAAGCACCAGGTTTCTAGTTCGTTCAATAGACAAAATGCAATACACGGAGGCTCTCTAATACTGATTCATAACTGTTTAAGATATAAAGAACGTTCAGATATTGTGAGCCTGTCACTTGAACAAACTATATAGCCTGTATAGAGCTTGAGCAGCTTGTTGTAATAAGTGTATACTGACCACCAGCTGCATCATATGACATTTTTGAAAAAAATATGGATGAAGTTTTATTAAAATTAGTAATAAAAATATTCTTGTTTGTGGAGATTTTAATGTCAATTTATTAGTTGAATCCAGCCTGAGCACTAAGCTAATATCCCTATTTCGATGCTATAATCTAGTAAATTTATTTTTGGAGCCAACTAGAATTACAGTGACTACATCAACCTGTCTTGATAATATATTTACCAATATTGTTCAACAGTCAAAGTCAATTATAAATAAATTAGAATCAGACCACTGTGGCCTACTAACCACTTTTAATTTTAATTATAGTAAACCTAAGTACAGTGTTAAATATGTACCTGTGAACACTAGTCGCCTAAATAATTTTAGATCAAATACTTTAATGAAGTTACCTAGTTTAAATTATTATGAGGACCCGAATGAAGTATATGATTCTGTTATTGATGTTATCAAAGGTGAATATAATGTTATATTTAAGCCAAAGTATATACAGAAAAATAAATCATTGTCTTTCAGTGATTGGGCAACGGTGGGAGTTCATATTAGCAGGAGGTAATTATATTCACTTTATGAGGAAAAATTGTATAATCACTCAGAAAGATTTGCTAACTATGTAAAAAATATTCAAAAATATTTAAACGCTCATGTATCTTAGCAAAATCAATGTATATAAGTAATAAAATTAAAAATATCTCAGATAAAATAAAATCAACATGGCAAGTAATAAACAGTGAGACTGGAAGAAACAAATCTCGCAGCTTAAATTTTAGTTTAAAAATAAATGATAAAATCTTGAATACAGACCAAGATGTTGCGGATGCTTTTGAAAGATTTTTTGCTGATATTCCAGTTTTCACCACCAAGGCCCTAAAGTCATCTGCCACTCTTGCTGAATCTATAATTATGTCTAATGTAAATGAATGTAAAATAGAGTTCAAATTCACTCATGTTACTTACAATGATGTAATGAAAGCCTTTAAATCAGTAGAATTGAAAAAGGTTGCTGATCTTGATGGCTTTTTCGTTAAAATAATTCACTCCATAGCTGATTGTATTGCTCCATACTTGGTTGTCATATTTAACTTATGTGTTGACAATGGTGTGTTTCTGATTTGATGAAACAGAGTAAAGTCATTCCATTATTCAAAGCCGGTAGTTCTTCTGACCCCACAAATTTTAGACCAATATCTATTCTACCGACGCTAAGTAAAATATTTGAAAAGCTTATTCTACAACAATTGCTTAATCATTTATATGGTAACAATTTAATGAGCACTAAACAATTTGATTTTACAAGGGGTCGCTCAACAACAGATGCTGGTGTTGAGCTTATTCAGCAAATTTTTGAAGCCTGGGATAATTGTCAGGATGCCGTTTATATTTTCTGTGATTTATCCAAGGCATTTGACTGTGTTCATCATGAAATCTTAATCAGAAAACTACATCATTATGGTAGCTAAAACTACATCATGACGTGAGCAATGCTACCTCCAAAGTAGTGGAATGGTTCACTACAAATAATCTCCTTCTTAATGAAAAAAAACCAAATGTATTTAATTTTCCATGCCTAATGTTAGGACAGGTTGACGCAAATATTGTAGTAAAAGACGATGAGTTGAAAGCTGTAGATACAACCGTATTCCTATGGAACACCTTAGATACCAAACTTCAGTGGGGTACGGATGAAAATCGCGAGGTTGGTCTACTTCAGCTATTTTCATAGTCTGATGACATACGGTACTTTACTTTGGGGACATGCTGCCGATGTTAACACCATTTTTACACTGCAGAAGCGAGCTATTTGTGCCATCTATAAATTAGGACCAAGAGTGTCACTAAGGGAAAAATTTAAGAAAGTAAAAGTTTTGACTTTGACATCGCAATACATACATGAAAACCTTGTTTATGTAAAAAAAAAATAATTCGTTTAAAAAAAATTGTGACACTCATAATGTCAATACTAGAAATAGGGATATTCTGTCTGTTCATGTAAGTCGACTTCAAAAAGTCACAAATTCATTCAGAGGTCTATGTATACGTTTTTATGATAAGGTCCCTGTTGACATTCAGAACTTACCTTTAAATGAATATAAATCAGTGGTAAAGAAAAAGTTGTATACAAAAGGGTACTATAAAATATCCGAATCTAAAGAACCCCTGGGACTGAGCTGCTGGGCTGTTACATGTCTGTCTTAGTTTGATAAACGTCATTATAGTTATATAATTTAAATATTAATATTGTTTCTGTTTTTAATCAATTTTAATAAGAATAATAATAATTATCATGAGATGTAATTTGAAACAAAATTGTAAGTAGAGATATTTAGTAAGTATTGCATAATATGTAGATGAACTTGAATTGTTTTGTTATTCGGTAGATTTCTCGGGACATGTATCGTCGTGCTCGCTTAAATGCCTCTGCTTGTGGCGGCGACGTGGGGCGGGTCCTTCCCTTCCCTAAAATATGGTCGAGGGAGGCGATGGCTGGTCCACGCGTCATGCTCGTGAACGGGTGCTACTCGTGGTGGCTGGATGGTCTTGTTAGCGGGAGGTCTGCTTGATGTATTTTTTATTATTATTATTTAGTCCCATCACCTTTGTTACGTGTCTCTTCCGGCGAAACACGTGTCGAATTGTTTTAAAAACAAATATTGGCGGAATTAACACTAAAGGAAACTTAAATAATTTTTATTATTATTATTTCCTTTAAAGTTAAAGTTATTATATATTTTATTTTATGAAATGTTCACATAATGCCTCTATTTATTTACGGTATGTGTGGATTGATGCATCTACTATACTCAATAACTCTTGTGTTTATAAGTATTAATTTCCTTTTTTTTCTTTTTTGACTTACTCGTGTAAGCCTTTCAGTTTTTGACATTTGAGTATTTTTTTGCGTCACTTTGCATAGATTGTAATTGCAATGATTTGTAAAACAATTAAAATGTAAATCTTGACATAAAAGAGTGGCAATGAGTTTCTTGCTACTTCTTCTCATTAGCTCAACCCTTTACGAAGTAGCGGAAAATTCAATAAGAAACATTTTTTTTTTTGACATTCATAAGTGTCATTTCCGTCATTTTTGAATTTGAATATGTTACCGTACTAATGACAGATACGAACCAAGTCCTGAGCAACATTGTACAAAGTACCATTAACTAAATACCCCTGGATAAACGACGTATTATTTCTGAGATTACTCTCGGTTTGAAAATAGATCAAAAAAGCTCAGTGTCCAGATCTTCACTAGAAATTTTCATCGAAGACAGAACTCTTGGTGTGCAGCAGTTTCGACCACATAGCTTTTTATAATGATATGTACCTCACATATCTAGTAACTATACACGCAATGGTTAAACCTCTATACCTATGGAAGAGAAGACAAACGAGCTCTCTTGTAACACTAGAGGAATCACAAGAGCGATGCCGACCTTATAAAACGTACAATAGACGAACATATGAATTGAAAAACGTACTAGGGGGCGGGATCTAAAATGTACCTATAAGAGTGTGCGTTGTGAGTGAGGGTTAAGAGATGGAGTACAATGACCGGTCTACCAAGGCTTGCGTGGATTTCGGTTCCTTGTGCGGGGATCACCGAAACAGGGTAACGAAACTAGGCGAAATATCTGGAAGTATCTGTTATGTAAGATTTTTTTATTTTTATTTTTATTTTTATTTATTTATATCATAAAATATACATCACTTATTTGCTAAAGTATTGTATAACAAAACATGGGCCAACGGAGATTTTATATTATTTAGGCAAGACAAAATGCTTCCTAAAGATAAACTGAAACAAGAAAAACAAAGTGACTACGTTTAACATTCAGTTTACTTACGTGTGTGTGTGTGTGGTTCGTGTGGGTATGTGGGGTATGTGTGGTTATGTGGAGTATGTGTGGGTATGTGTATATCTTATGTGGGGCATTTGGGTATTATGATGAGAATTTTATAGACAGAAATGTAATCACAACATTAGTTATTTTGACTGTCGTAATTGTTTGATGATATATATTTAACATTTTGGATGAATTTATTTTTGGTTACACGATGTCCACGACCAATCAGTACTCCCACTCCAATCGAGCTCTCTAACATTGCTCCGGAACTTAATCGCTTAATGTCTTCGACTTCTACACTAACAGTACTGACAAAAAACATAAAGGCAATTAACAAGATATTACAGACCTTAAAGCACAGAAAGCCGACATCGCTGAATTGAAATTGCTAAAGTCGGATATGATGGAGATGAAAGCATTACTGGAATTCATACACCACTTTGTTGAAGCGCTTTTATCAAAAATTTCCTATATTGACCGCGAGGTTCAAGAGCCATGCATTATAAAATATGAAGTCAGTAATCCTAAAAAACAATATGAAGAAATTCGAATAGGTATTAATAGAATGAAAGAGCTAGACTTAATAAACTGGATTTTAAAAGTGTTACTTTATAAAAACAATGAGAACCTCTTTTCTTTAAAATCGGCTTAAACATCCTATAATCAAAGATCAATTAAATTATATCGAAAGAGTTGCAATGCGTAATGATAAACAGAACAAATACATTATTGTTTCAGTGCATAATCAATATGTTAAAGATGATTTAATCGCACGAATAACTATTAAACCACTAATCAGTAATAATAGTTGTTGTTACCTCTATTAGGGACTTGGGAGTTTTATTTGACTCGAAATTACTATTGAACCAACATGTATATATTAAAGTTAGCATGTAAAGAATTAGGCTTTGATTTACCCACTTGATCGGACATAGAGTCAATGAAAACTACAAAAATATTATACTGCACCTATGTAAGAAATCACTTAGAATAAATACCCTAAAAAGGTTTGGAACCCCGATACAGTATATTACATTATATTATTATTATAAAACAAAAGTATTACGTTATTCAAAAGAATTGATAAAAAACGTTTGTGTGGTAAAGGTTACCTACTATAACAAAAATGACTTTCTTAATGATACCACAGATTGGGAATGGAGCGACCGCCCTCAGTCTATTAAATAATAAGTTTAATTGTACAATGTTACTTTAATTGTACAACATATTTTTTGATGAAAAAAAAGCCCGCTAAGTTTGTTGCGCCCGTTCTTCTCAGACCTGAGGCATTCATTTTGGAATGGGTGTTAGTTTTCTGACTTTCAATAAGTGATGTCACATCCTATTTTGAATAAAAATATTTGAATTTGAATTTGTAAGTGTTCCAATTATAATATAATTATAAAGTAAATGCGCGGGTACCTGTGGGCCGCAAGCAGCGCGCGATGTGCCGCCTGTTGCGCGGACACCTGGACGATCTCGGCCACGGCGGCTGCCTGATGCTCCGCTGTGGCCAAACATACACAAAAAAAGATCAAATTGGCTGAAGTCTTCCTCACATTTAACAGTTATTAAACCAATAATAACGCCGCCGTGACAGTTATATTTTATGTATACTGGCCTTCTGTTTGTGGTGTGTTAGGTTAGCCCGTTGTAAGCACGGGTAATGTAACGATTTAATCAAGCACTTAAAAAACAATTTTTTTTTTATACAAATATTGATCGAGGGCTAAAAACAAAGAAACATGTTGAGGACAGGATTACTTGACTCTTAAGTTAGAGTTCCCGAGAACTCTAACTTAAGAGACGAGAGATAGATCCGTCAATTACATAGGCTGCACTAAAAGTATCGGGAATGGAATATTTCCACTGTTCCTGTCATATTAAAATCTTTTTAATTGAAAAATCCTTGGTTATAAAAATCGAATACCATTTATTTATTTAAAAAAAAGATTCTCGGTCTTGTCAAACTTGTTTATTCGTTGAGAAAATGGAATTGACTCCAGAAAATTCTAGAGCGATGTTTTATTATGACTTTCAAAGTGGTTTAACACAAAAACAGTGTGTTGACCAGATGATTTCTGCATTTGGTGATGAAGCCCCATCCAAAACCACAATTTATCGCTGGTTTGCTGAATTTCAACTTGGACGTGTCAAGCTCAGTGATGATCCCCGTCAAGGTCGTCCAAAAACTGCAGTCACCAAAGAAAACGTTGATGCTGTGCGTAAGCTGATTGAGGAAGATCGACATGTGACATACCGCGAAATTCAGGCAACTTTAAACATTGGCATGAGTCAAATACAAATAATCTTGCATGAACAATTGGATGTAAAAAAGTTGTTTTCCCGATGGATACCGCATTTGCTCTGTGAAGAGCAAAAAGCGGCTCGCGTTACTTGGTGCATCAGAACTCTCGAAAGATTACACGCAGGTTCCTCAAATGCTCTATACAACATCGTATTAGGTGACGAATCCTGGATATACGCGTACGAACCCGAAACAAAAAACCAGTCACGAGTTTGGGTGTTTGAAAATGAGTTAAAGCCAACAAAAATTCTTTCACGGAGTGTTGCAAAAAAAATGGTGGCCACGTTTGTCTCCGAAACCGGCCATGTTGCGACTATTCCTCTTGAGGGTAATAATAAAGAACGGTTAATACAGAATGGTATGCTAGCATTTGTTTGCCACAGGTCGTTTCTGAACTCCGTAAAGAGAACTCCAACCGCCGCATCATACTCCATCACGACAAAGCGAGTTCTCACACCGCGCACAGAACAAAAGAGTTTTTAGAGCAAGAAAACATAGAATTATTAGACCATCCGCCGTACAGCCTCGACCTAAGCCCTAATGATTTCCATACTTTCCCTAAAATAATGAATAAATTGCGTGGTCTGAGATTTTCATCACCTGAAGAAGCTACAAAACGGCCATTTTGGAGACCCCAACTTCCGAATGGAATGGTTGCTTCAATGATTGGTTCCATCGTATGGAAAAAATGTGTCAAGTTTCGAGGAGAATACTTCGAAAAGCAATAAATACATTTTTAAATAGTAATGTTGTGTCACTTCCTTGATTCCCGAAATTTTCAGTGCCGCCCTCGTAGCAGTCAATAAGAACAAGGTTCAAGACGAAGTTATGATTGTAACTTGTAGGTTTATAGTAGGATTGAGTGTTGCGTACTCCACGCCCGTGACGATGCATGCGCCGCCCTCCCAGCAAGAATTACAATTAAAGAGATGGTATTATGTTTTTAATAAATAAAATAAAAAATGTCATAATCATAAGGTCGGTCTTTAAAAATATTATTTAATTCATAGAATATTTTGATATTGATCACTGTATATTGTGTCGTTACAAGTTCATCATTATATATGGGATAAATACAAAGTATACAAATAGTCGAATCCACGTCTTTTAAGTTAGAAAACAAGTTGTTCCACAAAAAAACTGAAATATCACACAAATTTGACAGTACTAAAAATTAATAAATAAGTTTCTTAGAAAAGTGCTAAAGCTGAATGTGTTTCTAATAAAACCTTGCGTGAAATGTGTTTTTTCGTAGTGTAATAATATTTAAAATGATTTTAGAAATGTGCAATCATCATCATTATCATCATCATCATCAGCCGGAAGACGTCCACTGCTGGACAAAGACCTCCCACAAAGATTTCCACGACAATCGGTCCTGCGCTGCCTTCATTCAACGTATTCCGGCGATCTTCACCAGATCATCGGTCCATCTTGTGGGTGGCCTACCAACACTGGTACGTGGTAGCCATTCGAGGACTTTACTGCCCCAACGGCCATCTGTCCGTCGAACTATGTGCAATATACATTGTTAACTGAGTCTTTAAATTCACTATAACCCGTTTATTTTAATATTTGTTAACGAATAGATGGTAATATGAAAATATAAGAAAATTGTGACTTTGGACTAAAAATATTATAATAAACTTTAAAAATATAAATTTAGTTTAGTCAATTAGGAATAAGTAAGCACATGAAATTCTTTTAAATTTTTTTAAAAATTAATAAAAACATAATCCGCAAATAGGAAGAGGTAAAAACCGAAAAATGGAAAAATTTGTAGCAGTTTTTTGGACGTTTCTTAAATAGTTGTCTGCCAGCATCCAAGACATTTAGAAATTGTAAAAGAATTATTAAAGCAAAAGTTCCAAATGATTAATCGCAAAGAATATTACGAGGAGTTGGTGTAATTATAATATGAAAAGAAAGATGAAATGAAAGCGGTGATATCGACATTGACTATGGCGAGTAGCTTTAACATGCACCACTAAGGTGACCAAAGAAAGACAAGCGAGTCTCCTCAGTGTGGGCTCATCCCTGGCCTCGTCTCTCGCCCGCCGCTGCGCCACCAACCGCGCCCACCGCGCCTCGAACCACAGCTGCATCGTGTCACGTGTCAATATATAATACGGTACCCGAGAGGGGGCGCGCTAGTCGTCGTTCTAGCCGTGCGAGTCTCCTCGCTGCGGGCTCATCCCTGGCCTCGTCTCTCGCCCGCCGCTGCGCCACCAACCGCGCCCACCGCGCCTCGAACCACAGCTGCATCGTGTCACGTGTCAATATATAATACGGTACCCGAGAGGGGGCGCGCTAGTCGTCGTTCTAGCCGTGCGAGTCTCCTCGCTGCGGGCTCATCCCTGGCCTCGTCTCTCGCCCGCCGCTGCGCCACCAACCGCGCCCACCGCGCCTCGAACCACAGCTGCATCGTGTCACGTGTCAATATATAATACGGTACCCGAGAGGGGGCGCGCTAGTCGTCGTTCTAGCCGTGCGAGTCTCCTCGCTGCGGGCTCATCCCTGGCCTCGTCTCTCGCCCGCCGCTGCGCCACCAACCGCGCCCACCGCGCCTCGAACCACAGCTGCATCGTGTCACGTGTCAATATATAATACGGTACCCGAGAGGGGGCGCGCTAGTCGTCGTTCTAGCCGTGCGAGTCTCCTCGCTGCGGGCTCATCCCTGGCCTCGTCTCTCGCCCGCCGCTGCGCCACCAACCGCGCCCACCGCGCCTCGAACCACAGCTGCATCGTGTCACGTGTCAATATATAATACGGTACCCGAGAGGGGGCGCGCTAGTCGTCGTTCTAGCCGTGCGAGTCTCCTCGCTGCGGGCTCATCCCTGGCCTCGTCTCTCGCCCGCCGCTGCGCCACCAACCGCGCCCACCGCGCCTCGAACCACAGCTGCATCGTGTCACGTGTCAATATATAATACGGTACCCGAGAGGGGGCGCGCTAGTCGTCGTTCTAGCCGTGCGAGTCTCCTCGCTGCGGGCTCATCCCTGGCCTCGTCTCTCGCCCGCCGCTGCGCCACCAACCGCGCCCACCGCGCCTCGAACCACAGCTGCATCGTGTCACGTGTCAATATATAATACGGTACCCGAGAGGGGGCGCGCTAGTCGTCGTTCTAGCCGTGCGAGTCTCCTCGCTGCGGGCTCATCCCTGGCCTCGTCTCTCGCCCGCCGCTGCGCCACCAACCGCGCCCACCGCGCCTCGAACCACAGCTGCATCGTGTCACGTGTCAATATATAATACGGTACCCGAGAGGGGGCGCGCTAGTCGTCGTTCTAGCCGTGCGAGTCTCCTCGCTGCGGGCTCATCCCTGGCCTCGTCTCTCGCCCGCCGCTGCGCCACCAACCGCGCCCACCGCGCCTCGAACCACAGCTGCATCGTGTCACGTGTCAATATATAATACGGTACCCGAGAGGGGGCGCGCTAGTCGTCGTTCTAGCCGTGCGAGTCTCCTCGCTGCGGGCTCATCCCTGGCCTCGTCTCTCGCCCGCCGCTGCGCCACCAACCGCGCCCACCGCGCCTCGAACCACAGCTGCATCGTGTCACGTGTCAATATATAATACGGTACCCGAGAGGGGGCGCGCTAGTCGTCGTTCTAGCCGTGCGAGTCTCCTCGCTGCGGGCTCATCCCTGGCCTCGTCTCTCGCCCGCCGCTGCGCCACCAACCGCGCCCACCGCGCCTCGAACCACAGCTGCATCGTGTCACGTGTCAATATATAATACGGTACCCGAGAGGGGGCGCGCTAGTCGTCGTTCTAGCCGTGCGAGTCTCCTCGCTGCGGGCTCATCCCTGGCCTCGTCTCTCGCCCGCCGCTGCGCCACCAACCGCGCCCACCGCGCCTCGAACCACAGCTGCATCGTGTCACGTGTCAATATATAATACGGTACCCGAGAGGGGGCGCGCTAGTCGTCGTTCTAGCCGTGCGAGTCTCCTCGCTGCGGGCTCATCCCTGGCCTCGTCTCTCGCCCGCCGCTGCGCCACCAACCGCGCCCACCGCGCCTCGAACCACAGCTGCATCGTGTCACGTGTCAATATATAATACGGTACCCGAGAGGGGGCGCGCTAGTCGTCGTTCTAGCCGTGCGAGTCTCCTCGCTGCGGGCTCATCCCTGGCCTCGTCTCTCGCCCGCCGCTGCGCCACCAACCGCGCCCACCGCGCCTCGAACCACAGCTGCATCGTGTCACGTGTCAATATATAATACGGTACCCGAGAGGGGGCGCGCTAGTCGTCGTTCTAGCCGTGCGAGTCTCCTCGCTGCGGGCTCATCCCTGGCCTCGTCTCTCGCCCGCCGCTGCGCCACCAACCGCGCCCACCGCGCCTCGAACCACAGCTGCATCGTGTCACGTGTCAATATATAATACGGTACCCGAGAGGGGGCGCGCTAGTCGTCGTTCTAGCCGTGCGAGTCTCCTCGCTGCGGGCTCATCCCTGGCCTCGTCTCTCGCCCGCCGCTGCGCCACCAACCGCGCCCACCGCGCCTCGAACCACAGCTGCATCGTGTCACGTGTCAATATATAATACGGTACCCGAGAGGGGGCGCGCTAGTCGTCGTTCTAGCCGTGCGAGTCTCCTCGCTGCGGGCTCATCCCTGGCCTCGTCTCTCGCCCGCCGCTGCGCCACCAACCGCGCCCACCGCGCCTCGAACCACAGCTGCATCGTGTCACGTGTCAATATATAATACGGTACCCGAGAGGGGGCGCGCTAGTCGTCGTTCTAGCCGTGCGAGTCTCCTCGCTGCGGGCTCATCCCTGGCCTCGTCTCTCGCCCGCCGCTGCGCCACCAACCGCGCCCACCGCGCCTCGAACCACAGCTGCATCGTGTCACGTGTCAATATATAATACGGTACCCGAGAGGGGGCGCGCTAGTCGTCGTTCTAGCCGTGCGAGTCTCCTCGCTGCGGGCTCATCCCTGGCCTCGTCTCTCGCCCGCCGCTGCGCCACCAACCGCGCCCACCGCGCCTCGAACCACAGCTGCATCGTGTCACGTGTCAATATATAATACGGTACCCGAGAGGGGGCGCGCTAGTCGTCGTTCTAGCCGTGCGAGTCTCCTCGCTGCGGGCTCATCCCTGGCCTCGTCTCTCGCCCGCCGCTGCGCCACCAACCGCGCCCACCGCGCCTCGAACCACAGCTGCATCGTGTCACGTGTCAATATATAATACGGTACCCGAGAGGGGGCGCGCTAGTCGTCGTTCTAGCCGTGCGAGTCTCCTCGCTGCGGGCTCATCCCTGGCCTCGTCTCTCGCCCGCCGCTGCGCCACCAACCGCGCCCACCGCGCCTCGAACCACAGCTGCATCGTGTCACGTGTCAATATATAATACGGTACCCGAGAGGGGGCGCGCTAGTCGTCGTTCTAGCCGTGCGAGTCTCCTCGCTGCGGGCTCATCCCTGGCCTCGTCTCTCGCCCGCCGCTGCGCCACCAACCGCGCCCACCGCGCCTCGAACCACAGCTGCATCGTGTCACGTGTCAATATATAATACGGTACCCGAGAGGGGGCGCGCTAGTCGTCGTTCTAGCCGTGCGAGTCTCCTCGCTGCGGGCTCATCCCTGGCCTCGTCTCTCGCCCGCCGCTGCGCCACCAACCGCGCCCACCGCGCCTCGAACCACAGCTGCATCGTGTCACGTGTCAATATATAATACGGTACCCGAGAGGGGGCGCGCTAGTCGTCGTTCTAGCCGTGCGAGTCTCCTCGCTGCGGGCTCATCCCTGGCCTCGTCTCTCGCCCGCCGCTGCGCCACCAACCGCGCCCACCGCGCCTCGAACCACAGCTGCATCGTGTCACGTGTCAATATATAATACGGTACCCGAGAGGGGGCGCGCTAGTCGTCGTTCTAGCCGTGCGAGTCTCCTCGCTGCGGGCTCATCCCTGGCCTCGTCTCTCGCCCGCCGCTGCGCCACCAACCGCGCCCACCGCGCCTCGAACCACAGCTGCATCGTGTCACGTGTCAATATATAATACGGTACCCGAGAGGGGGCGCGCTAGTCGTCGTTCTAGCCGTGCGAGTCTCCTCGCTGCGGGCTCATCCCTGGCCTCGTCTCTCGCCCGCCGCTGCGCCACCAACCGCGCCCACCGCGCCTCGAACCACAGCTGCATCGTGTCACGTGTCAATATATAATACGGTACCCGAGAGGGGGCGCGCTAGTCGTCGTTCTAGCCGTGCGAGTCTCCTCGCTGCGGGCTCATCCCTGGCCTCGTCTCTCGCCCGCCGCTGCGCCACCAACCGCGCCCACCGCGCCTCGAACCACAGCTGCATCGTGTCACGTGTCAATATATAATACGGTACCCGAGAGGGGGCGCGCTAGTCGTCGTTCTAGCCGTGCGAGTCTCCTCGCTGCGGGCTCATCCCTGGCCTCGTCTCTCGCCCGCCGCTGCGCCACCAACCGCGCCCACCGCGCCTCGAACCACAGCTGCATCGTGTCACGTGTCAATATATAATACGGTACCCGAGAGGGGGCGCGCTAGTCGTCGTTCTAGCCGTGCGAGTCTCCTCGCTGCGGGCTCATCCCTGGCCTCGTCTCTCGCCCGCCGCTGCGCCACCAACCGCGCCCACCGCGCCTCGAACCACAGCTGCATCGTGTCACGTGTCAATATATAATACGGTACCCGAGAGGGGGCGCGCTAGTCGTCGTTCTAGCCGTGCGAGTCTCCTCGCTGCGGGCTCATCCCTGGCCTCGTCTCTCGCCCGCCGCTGCGCCACCAACCGCGCCCACCGCGCCTCGAACCACAGCTGCATCGTGTCACGTGTCAATATATAATACGGTACCCGAGAGGGGGCGCGCTAGTCGTCGTTCTAGCCGTGCGAGTCTCCTCGCTGCGGGCTCATCCCTGGCCTCGTCTCTCGCCCGCCGCTGCGCCACCAACCGCGCCCACCGCGCCTCGAACCACAGCTGCATCGTGTCACGTGTCAATATATAATACGGTACCCGAGAGGGGGCGCGCTAGTCGTCGTTCTAGCCGTGCGAGTCTCCTCGCTGCGGGCTCATCCCTGGCCTCGTCTCTCGCCCGCCGCTGCGCCACCAACCGCGCCCACCGCGCCTCGAACCACAGCTGCATCGTGTCACGTGTCAATATATAATACGGTACCCGAGAGGGGGCGCGCTAGTCGTCGTTCTAGCCGTGCGAGTCTCCTCGCTGCGGGCTCATCCCTGGCCTCGTCTCTCGCCCGCCGCTGCGCCACCAACCGCGCCCACCGCGCCTCGAACCACAGCTGCATCGTGTCACGTGTCAATATATAATACGGTACCCGAGAGGGGGCGCGCTAGTCGTCGTTCTAGCCGTGCGAGTCTCCTCGCTGCGGGCTCATCCCTGGCCTCGTCTCTCGCCCGCCGCTGCGCCACCAACCGCGCCCACCGCGCCTCGAACCACAGCTGCATCGTGTCACGTGTCAATATATAATACGGTACCCGAGAGGGGGCGCGCTAGTCGTCGTTCTAGCCGTGCGAGTCTCCTCGCTGCGGGCTCATCCCTGGCCTCGTCTCTCGCCCGCCGCTGCGCCACCAACCGCGCCCACCGCGCCTCGAACCACAGCTGCATCGTGTCACGTGTCAATATATAATACGGTACCCGAGAGGGGGCGCGCTAGTCGTCGTTCTAGCCGTGCGAGTCTCCTCGCTGCGGGCTCATCCCTGGCCTCGTCTCTCGCCCGCCGCTGCGCCACCAACCGCGCCCACCGCGCCTCGAACCACAGCTGCATCGTGTCACGTGTCAATATATAATACGGTACCCGAGAGGGGGCGCGCTAGTCGTCGTTCTAGCCGTGCGAGTCTCCTCGCTGCGGGCTCATCCCTGGCCTCGTCTCTCGCCCGCCGCTGCGCCACCAACCGCGCCCACCGCGCCTCGAACCACAGCTGCATCGTGTCACGTGTCAATATATAATACGGTACCCGAGAGGGGGCGCGCTAGTCGTCGTTCTAGCCGTGCGAGTCTCCTCGCTGCGGGCTCATCCCTGGCCTCGTCTCTCGCCCGCCGCTGCGCCACCAACCGCGCCCACCGCGCCTCGAACCACAGCTGCATCGTGTCACGTGTCAATATATAATACGGTACCCGAGAGGGGGCGCGCTAGTCGTCGTTCTAGCCGTGCGAGTCTCCTCGCTGCGGGCTCATCCCTGGCCTCGTCTCTCGCCCGCCGCTGCGCCACCAACCGCGCCCACCGCGCCTCGAACCACAGCTGCATCGTGTCACGTGTCAATATATAATACGGTACCCGAGAGGGGGCGCGCTAGTCGTCGTTCTAGCCGTGCGAGTCTCCTCGCTGCGGGCTCATCCCTGGCCTCGTCTCTCGCCCGCCGCTGCGCCACCAACCGCGCCCACCGCGCCTCGAACCACAGCTGCATCGTGTCACGTGTCAATATATAATACGGTACCCGAGAGGGGGCGCGCTAGTCGTCGTTCTAGCCGTGCGAGTCTCCTCGCTGCGGGCTCATCCCTGGCCTCGTCTCTCGCCCGCCGCTGCGCCACCAACCGCGCCCACCGCGCCTCGAACCACAGCTGCATCGTGTCACGTGTCAATATATAATACGGTACCCGAGAGGGGGCGCGCTAGTCGTCGTTCTAGCCGTGCGAGTCTCCTCGCTGCGGGCTCATCCCTGGCCTCGTCTCTCGCCCGCCGCTGCGCCACCAACCGCGCCCACCGCGCCTCGAACCACAGCTGCATCGTGTCACGTGTCAATATATAATACGGTACCCGAGAGGGGGCGCGCTAGTCGTCGTTCTAGCCGTGCGAGTCTCCTCGCTGCGGGCTCATCCCTGGCCTCGTCTCTCGCCCGCCGCTGCGCCACCAACCGCGCCCACCGCGCCTCGAACCACAGCTGCATCGTGTCACGTGTCAATATATAATACGGTACCCGAGAGGGGGCGCGCTAGTCGTCGTTCTAGCCGTGCGAGTCTCCTCGCTGCGGGCTCATCCCTGGCCTCGTCTCTCGCCCGCCGCTGCGCCACCAACCGCGCCCACCGCGCCTCGAACCACAGCTGCATCGTGTCACGTGTCAATATATAATACGGTACCCGAGAGGGGGCGCGCTAGTCGTCGTTCTAGCCGTGCGAGTCTCCTCGCTGCGGGCTCATCCCTGGCCTCGTCTCTCGCCCGCCGCTGCGCCACCAACCGCGCCCACCGCGCCTCGAACCACAGCTGCATCGTGTCACGTGTCAATATATAATACGGTACCCGAGAGGGGGCGCGCTAGTCGTCGTTCTAGCCGTGCGAGTCTCCTCGCTGCGGGCTCATCCCTGGCCTCGTCTCTCGCCCGCCGCTGCGCCACCAACCGCGCCCACCGCGCCTCGAACCACAGCTGCATCGTGTCACGTGTCAATATATAATACGGTACCCGAGAGGGGGCGCGCTAGTCGTCGTTCTAGCCGTGCGAGTCTCCTCGCTGCGGGCTCATCCCTGGCCTCGTCTCTCGCCCGCCGCTGCGCCACCAACCGCGCCCACCGCGCCTCGAACCACAGCTGCATCGTGTCACGTGTCAATATATAATACGGTACCCGAGAGGGGGCGCGCTAGTCGTCGTTCTAGCCGTGCGAGTCTCCTCGCTGCGGGCTCATCCCTGGCCTCGTCTCTCGCCCGCCGCTGCGCCACCAACCGCGCCCACCGCGCCTCGAACCACAGCTGCATCGTGTCACGTGTCAATATATAATACGGTACCCGAGAGGGGGCGCGCTAGTCGTCGTTCTAGCCGTGCGAGTCTCCTCGCTGCGGGCTCATCCCTGGCCTCGTCTCTCGCCCGCCGCTGCGCCACCAACCGCGCCCACCGCGCCTCGAACCACAGCTGCATCGTGTCACGTGTCAATATATAATACGGTACCCGAGAGGGGGCGCGCTAGTCGTCGTTCTAGCCGTGCGAGTCTCCTCGCTGCGGGCTCATCCCTGGCCTCGTCTCTCGCCCGCCGCTGCGCCACCAACCGCGCCCACCGCGCCTCGAACCACAGCTGCATCGTGTCACGTGTCAATATATAATACGGTACCCGAGAGGGGGCGCGCTAGTCGTCGTTCTAGCCGTGCGAGTCTCCTCGCTGCGGGCTCATCCCTGGCCTCGTCTCTCGCCCGCCGCTGCGCCACCAACCGCGCCCACCGCGCCTCGAACCACAGCTGCATCGTGTCACGTGTCAATATATAATACGGTACCCGAGAGGGGGCGCGCTAGTCGTCGTTCTAGCCGTGCGAGTCTCCTCGCTGCGGGCTCATCCCTGGCCTCGTCTCTCGCCCGCCGCTGCGCCACCAACCGCGCCCACCGCGCCTCGAACCACAGCTGCATCGTGTCACGTGTCAATATATAATACGGTACCCGAGAGGGGGCGCGCTAGTCGTCGTTCTAGCCGTGCGAGTCTCCTCGCTGCGGGCTCATCCCTGGCCTCGTCTCTCGCCCGCCGCTGCGCCACCAACCGCGCCCACCGCGCCTCGAACCACAGCTGCATCGTGTCACGTGTCAATATATAATACGGTACCCGAGAGGGGGCGCGCTAGTCGTCGTTCTAGCCGTGCGAGTCTCCTCGCTGCGGGCTCATCCCTGGCCTCGTCTCTCGCCCGCCGCTGCGCCACCAACCGCGCCCACCGCGCCTCGAACCACAGCTGCATCGTGTCACGTGTCAATATATAATACGGTACCCGAGAGGGGGCGCGCTAGTCGTCGTTCTAGCCGTGCGAGTCTCCTCGCTGCGGGCTCATCCCTGGCCTCGTCTCTCGCCCGCCGCTGCGCCACCAACCGCGCCCACCGCGCCTCGAACCACAGCTGCATCGTGTCACGTGTCAATATATAATACGGTACCCGAGAGGGGGCGCGCTAGTCGTCGTTCTAGCCGTGCGAGTCTCCTCGCTGCGGGCTCATCCCTGGCCTCGTCTCTCGCCCGCCGCTGCGCCACCAACCGCGCCCACCGCGCCTCGAACCACAGCTGCATCGTGTCACGTGTCAATATATAATACGGTACCCGAGAGGGGGCGCGCTAGTCGTCGTTCTAGCCGTGCGAGTCTCCTCGCTGCGGGCTCATCCCTGGCCTCGTCTCTCGCCCGCCGCTGCGCCACCAACCGCGCCCACCGCGCCTCGAACCACAGCTGCATCGTGTCACGTGTCAATATATAATACGGTACCCGAGAGGGGGCGCGCTAGTCGTCGTTCTAGCCGTGCGAGTCTCCTCGCTGCGGGCTCATCCCTGGCCTCGTCTCTCGCCCGCCGCTGCGCCACCAACCGCGCCCACCGCGCCTCGAACCACAGCTGCATCGTGTCACGTGTCAATATATAATACGGTACCCGAGAGGGGGCGCGCTAGTCGTCGTTCTAGCCGTGCGAGTCTCCTCGCTGCGGGCTCATCCCTGGCCTCGTCTCTCGCCCGCCGCTGCGCCACCAACCGCGCCCACCGCGCCTCGAACCACAGCTGCATCGTGTCACGTGTCAATATATAATACGGTACCCGAGAGGGGGCGCGCTAGTCGTCGTTCTAGCCGTGCGAGTCTCCTCGCTGCGGGCTCATCCCTGGCCTCGTCTCTCGCCCGCCGCTGCGCCACCAACCGCGCCCACCGCGCCTCGAACCACAGCTGCATCGTGTCACGTGTCAATATATAATACGGTACCCGAGAGGGGGCGCGCTAGTCGTCGTTCTAGCCGTGCGAGTCTCCTCGCTGCGGGCTCATCCCTGGCCTCGTCTCTCGCCCGCCGCTGCGCCACCAACCGCGCCCACCGCGCCTCGAACCACAGCTGCATCGTGTCACGTGTCAATATATAATACGGTACCCGAGAGGGGGCGCGCTAGTCGTCGTTCTAGCCGTGCGAGTCTCCTCGCTGCGGGCTCATCCCTGGCCTCGTCTCTCGCCCGCCGCTGCGCCACCAACCGCGCCCACCGCGCCTCGAACCACAGCTGCAT
This sequence comes from Leptidea sinapis, assembly GCF_905404315.1. Classification (NCBI taxonomy): domain Eukaryota; kingdom Metazoa; phylum Arthropoda; class Insecta; order Lepidoptera; family Pieridae; genus Leptidea; species Leptidea sinapis. The sequence continues at coordinate 978,482 of NC_066312.1, read as the reverse complement.
CGTGTCACGTGTCAATATATAATACGGTACCCGAGAGGGGGCGCGCTAGTCGTCGTTCTAGCCGTGCGAGTCTCCTCGCTGCGGGCTCATCCCTGGCCTCGTCTCTCGCCCGCCGCTGCGCCACCAACCGCGCCCACCGCGCCTCGAACCACAGCTGCATCGTGTCACGTGTCAATATATAATACGGTACCCGAGAGGGGGCGCGCTAGTCGTCGTTCTAGCCGTGCGAGTCTCCTCGCTGCGGGCTCATCCCTGGCCTCGTCTCTCGCCCGCCGCTGCGCCACCAACCGCGCCCACCGCGCCTCGAACCACAGCTGCATCGCGTCGCGCTCGTCCGCGTCACCTCTGTTCGACCGCTCAGCTCCGTTCCCGGCGTAACTTGCTTTTAGTAGTGTGAGTTGAGAATAGACACGGGACGACATCATTCATTCGAGAAGTACACATTACAAAACATATACATTCCCATCGAGCTGAAGCGTTGATTCTCATGCATTTTAGCATCCAAATATTTCCACAATTAATATATCGTTAGATTAAGGTTTATATTTTAAATTATTATTTCTTTTAAACATTAGTTTCCAAAGTGTGGACCCCCATAGTCTATCAGAAGCTCAGATAAAAAAAATAAAGGTTCACAATTCATAGGCCACGTCGAATCTACAAATATTTTTGTAATGAGACTTGCAATAGCGCCCGTTCAAAACGCTTGCACACGTACAAAGGGCCCAACCACGATTTTAATGTTCGTCAATGTCGGAAAATTAAATATTTAGCTGCGTATTTTTTATGGAAATACTTTTATTTTATATTGAAATAAGTTTTTTTTATTTTTTTATTAATGTTCGCGTGTGGTAGGTACGTATTAAAAATTAAATACAGAACCGAGTAATTATAGAACCTTTCATACGAGAATAGAAAGCCGAGAAAGGTTGACCTTTTTATTCTTACTTCATTAGTATTTTTTTGGGTAGACATGCAGGATCCACATAACCAGGACATTTTTTTAAAGTCATCTATGAGAATAAAGTCTGGGAACCTCTTGCTTAAAATATAGAAATAATTGGATTTACATGAACGGCGTTAGTACTATTAACTAAAATGAACATGAACACATCTTGTTAACAACTTGTTGCTGGGCAGCTTTATCAAGGCAATAAAATAAGGATCTATTATCCCAAAGGTACTACTGTTATCGGCCTAAAGTACCATCACCATATTTGGATAATATCAGACGTAGTAGGCGTTTAAATTAGGTGTTATGGTCCATAAATAACTAATCAATGTTATTTAAATTATGTTTATAATAATTTGTTGGATAAAATAATGACAGTATAATTTTCGCGTACTAACGTGAGAGAATTGGTCACAGAAAGTAGCTAATGACCACTGAGCCACCATAACTTTATAACAAATACTTCCACTCATATTTTGTATTTGGTAGTTGTGTACCTGCGTGTCGCGGGCTGACGCTGGCCGCGGCCGGCGGGCAGTAGCCGGCGGGGGGCGGGGGCACGGGGGGCGGGGCCCGCTCCAGGCTGCCCGCGGACGTGTGGCGCCGCTCCCGCCCTCCCTGCTCGTTCTACAAGCAAGCGCACGTCACATTACACACATGTTATGAAGCGGCCTGCTCAGCTTTTGGGATAAGTGCTGACGCTCAGCTATCGCTCTTTCGGCTATTTACCACTGGACTGGCCGCTGTCAAAGTGCTTTTGTGCCTGTTTGATATTCGCCATTTTGGCCATGTAGCGAGAGTCTGCGATACTAAAACCTTTGATGACAACCTCAGCTAAACAAACATCGATGGGAAAACGATTTATAAAAAAATGTGTACGTTATTACGTTCATTCCTGAAGTATAAATAACACGGAAAACGACTGATATTAATTCAAAATACAAAAATATTTCAGAGTATTGTACGCTTCGCTCGCAGCCATTTGTATTAAACGTCAATGGTAAATGTCTGTAAGCTCGCGAGTGGCGCTTCAAATAGGCACAAAAATATGCTGTCAAACATATGTAGCAGCCTGCCCAGTGGTATTTATACAAGTCACTGTTAATAATAAATAAACTGACAAGATAAGTAAATTTTCTTATAATATCACAGGAATCACAAGAGCGTTGCCGACCTTATAAAGCCTCTAATGAAAACGTATATATATGAATTAGAAAACTGAAAGCACATTGAAACGTGGCGGGCGTCGGTTCGCCGCAGTAGACGCCATCGACACTTTTTCTTATGTATCACTAATTAAATTAAATTATTTTAATATTTTTCCTCTAAAATGTCTTTCATGCACAGTTTCTATATCAATATTATTAAGTTTTGTACACAGAACAGAATTGCAATGAAACATAAGTTACCCATAGAACATCATGGAGAATATAAAAATAATTGTAGTTGCGGATAAGCGTCTATAGCCATACAAAGCTATTTCATGCCTTACCAAGGAACACTAAAAGCAGTAAAAATAAAGACAACCAAATATCTGCGGGCGTTTATAAATTATCGTGTAACCGACATTCTATTCGGAAACTATCTGAAGCAAATTAAATTTCCAAATAAAGAATTTTAATCGAGAAGATAGTTTTAAATTGTCACATGATTGGAACCCAGTAATAGGTTGGATAATCCTTAAACGAAATACGAAAGCATGCCACACAGCCTCCAAAACGTGAAATAGCACCGTGTGTTTTGTTGGAACTTTAATTTCGGTTCGAGGTTCAATAGAGATCGTAACAAAACAACAGTAGCACTAGCACTGGAAGCTTTTGCCTGTGAACATCGCCGCTTGTAACAGGTACCTCTAATAGATAATTATCATGTCACATGATAACTTTAATAGGTGATTCATAGCTTACGGACACGGCTAGCAGTTCAACCACATTGACGCCTGACGTCATCATGCATGCCTATTGCTTAATGCGCAACTCATGTCACAGTTTTTAATTTCTTGAAATATTTGAACTTTTTGAAATCAAATTTAAATTCAAATGATTTAATTGTAAGCTAGTAGTAATCAACAGATGTCATATAATTAGCATCTTCAGCCACGTTGTAAAACATAATACAAAAGTACATGTAATTCATTCTGAATTGTTAATTATAGTTTGAAACAAGACAAACAGACATCTGACGGTACGGCTAGCAGCTACACAAAAAACGTTAGGTATGTGTTTTAATTAGGGCTAGACAGCAAAAGGCAGTGTGAGACCGAGCGAGACAGACATAGGCATACAATGAGCGAATGGTGGGTGCGAGAGAGACAACATGCGACTCACGATACTGTATGTGACATGTTTGCTTACGTGCATCGTCAGGGCCGGCTCCGATGCATACTGAAAATTTAATAATGGTTATAGTTTTATCGGAGACCTCTGTGCTAGAAGCTCCTGTCTGTGCCAAAATAATATTCATTGTTATCACTGGGTAGTAGGGTATTTTTATATTCTTTTGAAAAAAAAAATCAAATACTTTTATTGAATGTAGGATTTATATCACTTAAAAGTCCGATTCTACCAGCCATTTCAAAGGATCAGAACATTGCGCACAAGAAACTCTTTTTATTTATTTAATTGTATTGTGATTAAATTTATTCATTAAATAGCCTGCGTCCTTTCTCAAGGGTTTTCATGATCAAAGTTGTACCATAATTATTTTTAAAACAAAAATTGAGTGATATATGTATTTTGTAGATTTTCCTCGATGTTTGCAAAATGATATACACCGCCCAACAAAAACTCACGAACTCGACCTAACTGTGTAGTAGGTATTTTTTATACCTACTACACAGTTAATATTTTGTTCCTGATTCATTGCTATAGTTCAAATTTCTAGAATAATCTATTTCGATTCATCAACTCCCCGGAAGAAAGATTTACTTGTAAAAAAATTACAGACTGGATCATAAACCAATGTTTGAGTTTTGGTTTCAATATCAATAGATTAGATAAAATCGAATACTTTGACAGCTGCAGTTTTCCCGAACTGATAGGATTCAGGGACCTTCAAGATTAGAGCACACGCCCTTAATGAGCATAATACCTAAAAGGTGGCAACTTGACCCCTGATCTTCCTGCGGATGTCCGTGGGCGTTTGCCTCAAAACTTCCTATCATGTGAGCCTCTTGCTCGTTTGCTCCTTCTTATTTGAAAATAAAACAAAAGGTCGCAGATTTTTTGATGACAACCGATTCTGACGATACGAGTATCGTTTGTAATCATGTTATGTAACGTAAAACAGGCTTTGAATTGTGGTGTGATGAGTTCAAGTGATTAAGAAAGTATTGTTAGCTAACAAATTTTAATAAGGTCAAACAATTACCTTGTGACGAGGGCTCAGGCGTTTGTTGAGATAGTTGGATATACTCCTCACAAAAGATTTCGGCCATCGCTCCCTCATCAACTCCGGGTCCGAGAGGGAGGCGGAAGGGGGCAGACGCATAAGCGCCGGCGGAGGTGTCGGAGGTGTGGGAGGTGGCGGCGGCGCGAGCGCGGGCGGCGGCGGCACGGGCGGCGGCGTGGCCGGCCCGGGCGGCAAACGCGCGCGGCTGCGCACGCGCACCCGGCCCCGCGCCGCGCCCAGCCGCTCCAGCACCAGCCACCGCACCACCTCAGTCTGCTCGTCACGCTCCCTCTTCAATTCCTGCACCTTCTCCATGGTCACGTTATCGGGCTCGGGGTTCAGCTTGATCGATAGCATCCAATTCTTGTTCATCGAGGTCCCGGCCGCGCTATGTTTGAACGTTTCGCTCGCGGACCTGCAGATGGCCGGCGAGTACGAACGCAGATTTATGTGAGTCGCGTGCCGATCGGTCGTCTCGCAGGCCAACGGCGGAGAGATATCGTCACGATCGTCGTCTATACTTTTTTTTTCATTCGCCAGTGATGCTTTTAGGCAGTCTCGGTCGGTCATGTCGAGAGGTGGTGAAAGTTCGGATAGACTTATCGATAAGAGCTTCTCTTCTAAATTGTTCGCCGTCTCGACTTCGCCAGTATCGGTTCGTCTGAATCCTGTGCTAGCATTACTCAATATTTCGTTGGGAGGTGAGGCCACATTGTCTGCAACTGCAGTGTGTGACTTTGAGTCAGATGCAAAATTCGGATTCGTGTTAACATTATCATTCAAGATACTCTCAGATTTGGAATCAGAGCCGTCGATGTATTGTAAATTGTCAGACATATCGGTAAATTGCGCAGGCGCCTCGGTCTGTCCGGCCGGCTTCACGGCGGTCTCAGCGTACGCTCTCTCAATAAAGTTCATCGAACGGTCCTTACTTGCGGCGTACGGCTCGTATCCATCATCCACCAGCTCCATGTAGCCCTCGTTGCGCAGCGGCACCGGTGCGCTAATAAAATGGTCGTGCTCCACTTCGTCTGCGAATTCCAAGTGTTCGATCGCATTAGAGTAGCCGACGAGATCGGGCGAGCCGCTGCGTCCACACACATGACTGGCTATGGCCGATATATTCTTGGCATCGTGTATTAACTTGGGGCCGCTCAGAGAACGAGGAGTCTTATTCCGGCTCCTGTCCTCCTTATCGTCGATGCTGCAATCGTCAACCACGACACCTTCGGCAGCCCAGTCGGAGAATTCGTTCTCCGTCAATGCTAAAGTAGTCGCGTCTTTACAGGATTCCGAGTTGTCAGTTTCATTTGCAACATTGGTCTCCCAAACATTGCCAGAGATCGTTTCTCCGGTATATTGTGGCCGGTCAATCTCTTCGCTGACTAATATCAAACTGTCCAACTGTACCAGGTCGCCGACCTCGTCGTGCACCTCGACTCTCGGGACAGACTTGGGTGCAGTTTCAGTGTGCGACTCCTCTGATAACGAATCGGTCTCCAGGTCATACTTGACTGCGTCGTGGCTAGACTCATTCCAGTTCTGTTTACATAGAGGCGAATCGCCTTTGGTTAGTAAATCGACCGGCGCATCGCTGCATACATTTTTGATTATATCTGGGATGTCAGGAGTAGTTTGCGGCGGCCCCGTCGGATCGGTCAGTTGAAACGAGACGTACGGTTTGTGCACAGGCTGTGTGGCCGGATGCAACATTTTTTGGAACTCTGTTATATTAAAGCGGAAAGCTTCTAACTTAGTGTCGAGCTGCGACGTGGACTCGGACTTCCTGACAGCGGGCGGGGAAGGTTCGCCGAGGAGGTACTTCCTCTTCAGCTCTAGCGCTCGTTTGGTAGCGAGTCCACCTGCTGATTTGGTTCTACTGAGCGGGTAGTCGTAGGCGGGCGCCGCAGGGGGCGGGGGGGCGGACGGGATGGGCGCAGGTGCCTCTGTCACCAGGATCGCAGGAGGCGACGGAACGGGAGCGCTCTCCTCTCGTGCAAACTCACTATCAGTTGAAACCTCTGTCGCTGATGAGACCTCGTCGTCGCTCGACTCGCTTTCTTCAGTCTCCATCTACAATATTTGATAGCTTCATTATAAAGTAATTATTACACTATCAACAAAATTATGAGTTTATACATAGGGGAGTGCGAATTGTGCTTGCACACTAACTTAATCCAACGTACCGTTTACTGTAAATACAAAAAATAAGCGCTGTAATGGTTCTACTACAACTATTCGACGATGTTTTATAGACATAAATTAGATAATAACATAAATAAGATTTAGATTAAACTACTTTGCCTATGAACCATGAGGAATTCCATAACTGGCTTTGCCTGTAATTAAAGTATAACCGAGATGAGTGGTCTAACCAAAATATATGCTCACATCACGTGACATCAAAACGATTAGCTGTCGGCTGTTTCGACAACCTGGATTTGTTTTATTGAGATTAAAACAAAAGACATATCACAGCGAAGCAATTATTTATTATTAAGGAGGACCAACAGTCTTAACCTAAATCTAAATAATTTAAACAAGGATTAAGTTAATAAGCTCGCGTTGGTAGAAGCTCGTCAAACGTCAAACTGTAGGTAATGCTAGATATTAGATATCGGCAAATGTGGTGGCTGCGCCAACATGCTCGTCTATAAATAACACAACAATTATTGTTAATGTGGGATACGAACTTAATAAATAATTCCTGCAAAGTAGCTTGGATATAAATCTATTAATTAATTATTGTGAAAAGGGATTGTGCATTTAATCACGTGATTGAAAGTTTTAACATTTTAATCTTTCCTATAATTCTTCTTATCTCGTTGTGATATTACGCAATTTTTCTGAACCTCCCATTTTGAGAGTCACGTGATTAATTGACAATTCCCAAGCGATGATCATAACCATTAGTTACATCGCACTAGGCACATGAACACAGGCGGAACACGAACACAACACGCGGTAAGTCAGTGTGCAGGCATCTTACCGGAACACGCCTGGCGCTGTCCGCCCACTGTCACTGGTCGGCACTGATCGTGAGCTTGGGATGTGTCAATATTATAATATATATCATTCCATTTGTATTTCAAGTGAATATTTTTAAGTTTTGTATACATTGATCGCATTGTTGTTTACTTATTAAGTATCGATTTTCATATTCAGATTGCAGTGTGAAGATCTCTGGAGAAACGCGTATTATTATTTAACAAGCTAAAACGGGTACAATTCGCGCCCTCACAATACTATAAGAAAAAATGTATGCAGAGGTAAATTGAAGAGAAATGGCAAATAATAAGTACCGACTACTTATTTCCGCATCGGACGGTCATAGTCTGTACTCTAACGGGCAAGAGTAATTGCCCGTGGACACCCGCCACACCAAGTTCAGGAGATGCGTTGGGTGTGTTATTTCAGTTTGAAGGTTCCTAAGTCATATCGGTTCGGATTATTTGTTGTTGTTGTTCTCCAGTTAGTCTGTGATATGGCATGGCGAGTGCGCGAGGTCGCTAGAGCAGCCGGCAGCTCGCTACCTCGCTGGTGTCGGGGTGCGCGGGCGCAGGCGGCGCGCGCGGCACCTCCCGCCGGCGCGCCTCGCGGGCCTCTTCCATGCGGGACCACGACTCCGCCCCCGACGACTCCGCCCCTGGCGACATACACACACATGTTACCTTTATTGACTCATTTATTACTTGGGACATTCCAACTAAATAACATCTGTGCGTGTGCCTATAAACACAAGTAAGTAGATACTCAAAACCTTTTTAAAACAATTCATATGACACGAACCACATCTAAACCAGTCGCAACAACGCAAATCTGCACTTTATTTTGACAATTTGATAGCAGTATAAGTTAAAACTATTTTATTGTGAACCTTTTTAGTTCTGTGACGTCTAGGAAATTATAGTTACATATTGTCGTAACGACAGTGTCCCTTATTAAATAACTTTTTTTTTATTGTAGATATCATTCCAGGAGAACATTCATGGACAATTTAAGTAACCGTCAGAATGTGATGCGCGTGGTATATCGTGGCGACAACCAATATAATTGAAAGGAAACAACTGTGAATCATAAAGTGATAGGACCCACCGTCATCAGAGTATTCGTCGTAAGGGAACGAGTCGTCCGCGTCGGAGCAGTACAAGCGAGAGTGCGGCATGTGGTGTGCGTCCATCGCCGGCTCTGGGAAGCGCGCCGCCTCATCCTCGCTCTCATCCGCGTCGATGTACTCTTCGGTACTCGATTCCTCCTCATCACTGCTGCTCAAATGATAAATACAAATTGCAGTAAAAACTGTACAAAATTACAAAACACAATACACAAAACAATGTTCCATCGGTAATAGACATAGACTTACAAAATATGGACTGACAAAGCGTGCAAAGAAAAACAACATCTCTAACGAAGGTACATCTGTCGATTGACAAATGACGACTATAAACTTATAAAAAACGGAGATAGCCGAAATCCACAACGTTTAAGCAACTATTCGCTTTCAAACTTAGCTGGAGTACACTTCGTGGCCAATCGCCATACTGTAACTACTACTATTTCAAACTTATATCAAATAGTCGATGTAAATGGCAAACGGTCTTCGGGTAAACCTGTGGGAATAGGTGTTCCACAGGGTTCTATTCTCGGTCCTTTCTTGTTTCTTATATATATTAACGATCTACCGTTTGTGATAGATGATAGCCATGAAATTGTATTGTTTGCTGATGATACTTCACTTATTTTTAAAGTGAAGCGACGTGCGGATATTGATGACGAGGTAAACAATGCACTCTCAAAGATAGTGTGTTGGTTTGAGACGAATAATCTGCACTTAAACAGTAAAAAACAACGTGTTTAAGGTTCATTTCACCAAACACAGCGGAGGTACAAACCAACGTAAATATAAATGACCAGAGATTGGAACTTGTGGACACTACGGTCTTCTTGGGTATCACGTTAGATAAAAAGCTTCAGTGGGGTCCACATATTGCCCATCTAGCAGATAGACTCAGCTCTGCGGCATATGCAGTTAGAAGAAAGATTAGAGAGTACACGAATGGTGCGACCGCTAGATTAGTGTACTTTAGTTATTTTCACAGCATCATGACGTACGGTATATTACTATGGGGTCATGCTGCTGACATTGATATAGTGTTTGCTCTGCAAAAGAGAGCTGTACGTGCTATATATCGGCTTGGTTATAGACAGTCTCTCAAAGAAAAATTTAAAGAAATAAATATTATGACTGTTCATTCTCATTACATTTATGAAAATTTAATATATGTTCACAAAAATCGGCACCTTTTTGCTCTTAATAGTGATTTTCATTATTATAACACACACAACACAAGAAATAAGGGATTGCTTGTAACTAATTCGAGTAGGCTTCTTAAGATACATAATAGCTTTAAGGGTAAATGTATACACTTATATAATAAAGTTCCAGCCACTGTTCAGGCATTATCTATAAATAAATTTAAATGTTTTATAAAAAAATGTCTCCGTCGTAAATCCTATTACTCCACTGCTGAATATCTAAATGATCGGACAGCCTGGGACTAGATTGTGATTATTTTATAGCGATAGAAATGACTGTACAATATTGTATATTTTTTATTGAAAAGAGTGCAAAAAAAGAATGCTGGGAGAGTTTCTTGCACCGCATCTTCTCTCTCAGAGCGCCATTTTCTTTCCGAAGCGGACATCAAAAGAATTCTAAAGGAATCAATTTTGAGAAAATAAATGCCTTTTATGCATTTTTATGTCAAAACCTCATTGCACAATACATACTAAACTAAACTTTTACTTCGGCAGTTCCGCCTCTTTTTACGTAGTATTTACATCCTCTTTGGTAGGTATATTCGAAGTGTATGATAACAGAACTCCACGCACGGAACATCTGATATATAATACATAAATATCAATTATTTATAGTAAATTTAATGGTCAAAATAACGTTAAATACGAACACAATGGTCTTGTGTAGTAATTACCACCAACTTCCAGAGGTTACTTTTATTTGATGAATGTTTGACGTCGATAGTAAAGTGTTTAGTGAGAATTGAATATGATATGAAATATGAATATATAATAGCAGCAGGCGTCCGGGTCGTCTGCCTCGCTTAAATGCGATGGCTTACGGCGGCGTCGTGCGGCCGATCGTTCCCTTCCGTATAATATGGTCGAGGGAGGTAATGGCTGGTCCATGTGTCGAACGGCTCGATGATCCTGTCACGCAAGACTTCTTATAAACTTTTAGCTTATTATATCTTCATAATGTTGATATATATATACTCTTCGCGCAATACCTTTATTTATTCAGTGTTTGTTTTTTTTTTAATTAATTAACATAAATCTTTACTATTTGACATTACTACCCTAAAACAATGAAAAACATTAAAATATAGCATTACACTTTAGTTACATACTTACATATACAGCGAATATAGGCAGGCGTCTTATTGCAATTCCAATAAGCCTAACTGAGACTAGGCTAGACCAAATAATAAACATTCAATAGTTTCAGACTTCTTTATTAGATTAACTTTATCAAATGATACTTTTTAGATCTAATGCTTCATTTGGTGTTGAAACTAGATTTCAGATTATTTATGGCGGGACCTGTCTGGAAGCTATACTACTCTATATTATATACTTTGTCTACACCCATGCTTTAAATCCTCTATTAAAGATTCTGAAAGAGTTAGCTTATTGCCAACATTAAAACACCCAATGTTCTAATAACAATTACATCATTCAAAGGAGTGTTGTAATGTTGTACTGAATTTCATAACAACACTCCTATGTTTTTTTTTCAATCCCTTCATGCGCAAAGAGTTTCAACAGACAGCCAAATTCTTATTGCTCTATGCGTGGTATCTGTATGAATTTCAAAAAAAGAACATTTTCGTTTACGCGCGTTCCACACTACCAGAACGTCGCGCGCCGTAAAAAAAAAAGTAGGTTATTCGAATCCCCGCCATTTTTCTTCGATATTTTTATTGTTTTGTTTACAAAAAATGAGCGAATCATTTTAAACACTGTAAAAGAACATTATATTCGAGTGAATTTTAATTATTGCACTATACAAAATGTAAATTACTACTAAAATAAATAATTGTTTCATTAATACTTAGTTTATTTGTGTATAATCAGTAATTAATGATATTAGGTTACTACTAGGACTAGTGTTTTAATGTTAGCAGTAAGCTAACTGTTCCAGAATCTTTTAAAGGATTCATATTCTGGGTGTAGATAAAGTCTTGTATGCAACTGTTGATAATTAATAACTCGGCTTCGCCTCGTGTGATAAATCCACATTCGTGTTTTAATACCCCTTATTACACAACAGTTGCATAAATAACTAATACTTCATCCAAGTCGATCTATAAAACACGAATTTCTGAGATTAACAAACACAAACAATAACACACGACTTGATAATCTACTTTCTGAATTCCGTTAAAAACTTGAAATTAAAAAAAAATATTTCATATCTAGAAAGTATATAAATTAAACAAATTATGATTATTTACAATGCGTAGTTATTGTGCAAATAAGTGTTTTTGTTGCATGAAAGCGAAAAGTGAAGATGTTAGACATGGCACCAAGTTTCGTACAACGCCAGCGGCGGCGACGACATCTGGTCTGCTAGTACGGTCTGCGTAATAAATGTGTTTGCTGTTATAAATCCAGAGTATTATGTACATAGGCAACTAATACACAGGACACAACAAATAGTGTATTATACAAATGTCTACAAAATATGTTATAAAAATCCGAATAGATGTGATAGTTGCAAGTTAGAAAGAAATGCAGCAGGAAAAGCAAATGTGCAAACTAAAAAGCAATCATTCATACACTGTGATGGATAACAGTAATTGTGATGGATGGATTAGTAACACATCAGTACCTCTAACTTATGATCATAAATGTTACAAGTTTATTGCTCTATTTCATTTCTTAATAAACTCTTACTACAAATGCTCTAGTCTTATTTTTTATGTATCTAATGTGCATGAGATATCAGCCATGTCTCAATTGGTATTTTTGTTTTGATATCGTTGTTACTCTTTCGGCGTGATGCAGTTTCTAAGTGGTATTACAGTGTGTATAAATAATTAGGTTAGTTTACCTCAGGCCAGTAGGCGCAGAAGTTTCGGAGGCCAGGAAATTTCTGTCGGTCCATTCGTCCTCGTCGATTTCACGTGCGTCCGACAACTCAACGCTGATGCGCTCGGGCGTTGCGGGTAGCAGCGCGGGCGCGGGAGCGGAGACGGCAGCGGACGCGGTGGCGGGCGCCTGCGCGGGCCGAGGAGCGGGCCCGGCCGCGTCCAGCGCGCTGCAGCCCCAGTGTCGCGGGCACACGAGCCGGCTGCCGTAGCGCTCCGTCTTGTAGTTGCTGTGTCACTCAATTACTTTAGACTTCAACTAATATTGCGTTCATAACAGCATTATGTCATAACTCGACATCAAGCAGCGTCTAACGTGTCGAGCGAACGCTTTGTAGAGCCCGATGCCCATGATGTGGATTGAGCAAGTCAACAAAATATTGGAAGGGACTCGACAAGCCACAGCCCTTAAGTAATGGCTACGACCATGTATCAAGTGAGTGGCTACTGAAAGAGTGAGAACGGTTGAAACTTATGAACTCTTTTGTTCTATAGTTCATTTCCTTGATCATGTAGATCAAGAATACAGTAATTTTGATTTAAATTGATTACCTTAAAGGATTTTAGCTTTACTCTTAGTAAAAGTATTTTTAAAAAAATGTGCTAAAACTATTGCAACTCCCATCGCACTCTTGTATAGAAAATCTCTTACTGAATGTACGTTTCCTCAAATTAGGAAATCAGCTTATATTAAACCAATACACAAAAAAGGTTCTAAAATGGATGTATTAAACTACAGACCTATATCTAAGCTATGCCTAATAGCCAAAGTCTTTGAGAAGATAATACACACCCAGGTTTACGACTCATTAAAGAACTCCTTCCACCCATCTCAACATGGATTCCTCAAAGGGAGATCTACTGTATCCAATCTTATCTTGCTCAGTGAATTTCTGACAGAAGCCATGGACAATGGTAGCCAGGTAGATGTAGTATATACCGATTATAGCAAAGCCTTTGACCGAATAGACCATAAGACGCTTTTATCGAAAATTCAACTTTTCGGTATTGTCGGGGACTTGCATCGGTGGTTTTCATCTTATATTGACAGAAGGTCACAAGCTGTGGTAATCAGTAACTATATCTCGAGCTGGGTAACCATTCCCAGTGGGGTTCCGCAAGGTTCGTTACTTGGTCCTTTATTATTCACCATCTTTATAAATGATATTTCCACCTGCTTTCATAACACTCGCTTGCTCTGTTTTGCTGATGATATGAAGATATTTAATACCATTGCGACGCTTAGTGATGTTGAGAACCTTCAAGCTGACCTAGACCGACTGGACAACTATTGCCAAACCAATAAGCTTGATCTCAATCCATCCAAATGCTCTGTAGTGACTTTTACACGTAAATATAACAATATACCATCGGATTATAAATTAAAAAGTCAATCACTAACAAAAAACACTGTTGTGCGTGATCTTGGAGTTTTATATGACTCTAAACTGTTATTTGATGATCATATTGAACATATAGTCAAGAAAGCTTCAAGCGCCCTGGGATTTGTACAACGCACATGTGCTTCGTTCAAAAACATCAAAACATTTAAAATTCTTTACTGCACATTCGTACGCAGTATACTCGAATATGCTTCCCAGGTGTGGAACCCACAATACGACACATACATTAGACGAATTGAGAGGATACAATTAAAATTTATTAAGTATTTATGTTTTCGACTCAAAATTTATTTTAAATCAGATAACTATTATAATTTTTGCAAACGATTTCACATACTCCCTCTCTCCATGAGAAGAGAAATAGCAGATATATCTTTCCTCTTGAAAATTACTTCCAATTTAATTGACTGTCCCGAATTATTAACTTTAATAAAATTTAATACCCCTGTTAGCCTTTTGCGTTTCAATCCTCTTATACATACACCATTAGTTAAAACCAAATACAGGCAAAATTCCTACTTGTGGCGAGTGAGCAGTAACTTTAATAAACTCGATAAGCGAGTAGGCTTAGACCTATTCTGCACAAGCGTAGCATCGGCTAGACACATGTTGAGTAACGAATTCTTTCATTGAATTGTTAGAGCATAAGTATAAGTATGTAATATATCTATCACTATCGTTGACAGTATTAACTGAAGTGTTCGAAACTATTATAAACTAATATGTCGCTATCCGTGAGGACCTTTAATTGGCTTTTTGTCACTATTAGATTTTATTTAAAACTATTGTACGCTGTTGGTTTTCCTATATGAAATAAATAAATAAATAAAAATATAATAAGTATTAATAATTATAAATTTAACTCTAAGCCTAACACTGTTAAATCATAACTTACAAAATATTGGTTTAATAAATTATAATTTAAGTTTGACTTTACTCAAACTCCAACCGAATGTGTTGACTATTAATATTATTTTATGTTCGTGTCCTCAATTTATGTTCTTTAGTAGTTAAGAGTAAGAAACCCTTTTAAAATTTTAATTAAGTATTTCTTTGACTAGATTAAGCTAGTATAATAGAATTCTTCTTATATTATACTTCTAAGTTATTGTATTTTTCTTTAAAAGTGTATTGGTGTAAACTGTAAGATTTCCGAATAAAAAAAATAAAGTAATATTAATAATTTACAAATATAAGCAGAATTTTCAAATTGCTTTGTCATGCTTGCTTAAATGTTACTGCTCGTGGGGGCGACATGGGACGGGTTGTGACCTTCCCTAAAATATGGATGAGGGAGGCGATGGCTGGCTCATGCATCGTGCTCGTGATCGAGCGCTACTTGTGGTGGCAGGATGATCCTGTTACCAGAAAGCATCCTATTATAATAATAGTACTGACCCGGGCCGCAGCACGGCGCGGCACACGGCGCAGCGGAAGCAGGCGCGGTGCACGTGCAGCCCGTCCGCCGCCACCGCCTCGGCCGCGAACACGCGCCGCCCGCACGCCGCGCACGCGACATTATAATAATAGTACTGACCCGGGCCGCAGCACGGCGCGGCACACGGCGCAACGGAAGCAGGCGCGGTGCACGTGCAGCCCGTCCGCCGCCACCGCCTCGGCCGCGAACACGCGCCGCCCGCACGCCGCGCACGCGACATTATAATAATAGTACTGACCCGGGCCGCAGCACGGCGCGGCACACGGCGCAACGGAAGCAGGCGCGGTGCACGTGCAGCCCGTCCGCCGCCACCGCCTCGGCCGCGAACACGCGCCGCCCGCACGCCGCGCACGCGACATTATAATAATAGTACTGACCCGGGCCGCAGCACGGCGCGGCACACGGCGCAACGGAAGCAGGCGCGGTGCACGTGCAGCCCGTCCGCCGCCACCGCCTCGGCCGCGAACACGCGCCGCCCGCACGCCGCGCACGCGACATTATAATAATAGTACTGACCCGGGCCGCAGCACGGCGCGGCACACGGCGCAACGGAAGCAGGCGCGGTGCACGTGCAGCCCGTCCGCCGCCACCGCCTCGGCCGCGAACACGCGCCGCCCGCACGCCGCGCACGCGACATTATAATAATAGTACTGACCCGGGCCGCAGCACGGCGCGGCACACGGCGCAACGGAAGCAGGCGCGGTGCACGTGCAGCCCGTCCGCCGCCACCGCCTCGGCCGCGAACACGCGCCGCCCGCACGCCGCGCACGCGACATTATAATAATAGTACTGACCCGGGCCGCAGCACGGCGCGGCACACGGCGCAACGGAAGCAGGCGCGGTGCACGTGCAGCCCGTCCGCCGCCACCGCCTCGGCCGCGAACACGCGCCGCCCGCACGCCGCGCACGCGACATTATAATAATAGTACTGACCCGGGCCGCAGCACGGCGCGGCACACGGCGCAACGGAAGCAGGCGCGGTGCACGTGCAGCCCGTCCGCCGCCACCGCCTCGGCCGCGAACACGCGCCGCCCGCACGCCGCGCACGCGACATTATAATAATAGTACTGACCCGGGCCGCAGCACGGCGCGGCACACGGCGCAACGGAAGCAGGCGCGGTGCACGTGCAGCCCGTCCGCCGCCACCGCCTCGGCCGCGAACACGCGCCGCCCGCACGCCGCGCACGCGACATTATAATAATAGTACTGACCCGGGCCGCAGCACGGCGCGGCACACGGCGCAACGGAAGCAGGCGCGGTGCACGTGCAGCCCGTCCGCCGCCACCGCCTCGGCCGCGAACACGCGCCGCCCGCACGCCGCGCACGCGACATTATAATAATAGTACTGACCCGGGCCGCAGCACGGCGCGGCACACGGCGCAACGGAAGCAGGCGCGGTGCACGTGCAGCCCGTCCGCCGCCACCGCCTCGGCCGCGAACACGCGCCGCCCGCACGCCGCGCACGCGACATTATAATAATAGTACTGACCCGGGCCGCAGCACGGCGCGGCACACGGCGCAACGGAAGCAGGCGCGGTGCACGTGCAGCCCGTCCGCCGCCACCGCCTCGGCCGCGAACACGCGCCGCCCGCACGCCGCGCACGCCGCTCCCGCCACGCCCGCGCTCACCCCGCGCCACACGCGCCGCCCCTGCCCATGATAATAGTAACAGGTGCTCACTGTTCAGGTTCCCTTCATCATTTTGTAGTCTCTATCTGTCGGCCGTCAGTCTTAACCTTATTCGTTGCCGATCCCACATTCTATGTATAAAGTATACATACAAAGTACATTAGAAAGGGGACTGAACTTTTTTGGTCGCAGCTGTTACAGACATAAAATATAACGTAAAGACTTCTTATTTTATGATCAGCAATATAACCAAAAAGATTTACAGATGCTAAATATAAAAAAAAGTTTTTGTAATAAATGTGTTTTTTGTTGGAATCGTGCAATTAATAACATAAAATGGCTGATGAGGCAATTCGTTAGTCTACGGTACGACTAGGACTGTTATTCTGACCGTCAATGTAACAGCAGTTGACGGTTCTGTTTTTGGTTTCTTTGTCCAATATTAGGACAAGCAAAGGGTTCAAGCCCATACAGCCAGTTGGCGGTTCTTATTATCGCTTTGTATTTATAGTTTATACCCAAGTGAATGTGTTACTATTGCGTTATTCGTATTTTCGGTGATTTTTCTACAATTTGGACTGCATCACAGAACCTGAAGAATATTGCTTTCGCAAAATATTATCTATTTCATTTTATTTATTTTGCCTTTGAATATATTATTTTTAATATTTCTTTAATAAGTAGGTATGTACCAAAGAGAATGTTGTTTTAACTTGATCATGTTATGCATTCGCAATAAGTAAGTAGCAGATCATACACAGTTATGGATTTATTTTGTAATATGAAAACGTATTTATTGAATTTATTAGTCGTGAGCTCCTGTATAAATATATGCAAAACATTAGATCAAATAACACACTTTCATTAACACAACATAACTTTCGTTTAGTGCCCATATCTTGATTGTGTAACAATGAAACTAAAATTAAATAGTTTTAAACTGATATTTTTATCTAACTAATGACACAAATTTGAACACTAACGATTCATTAAAATTTGGGCTCAAAGATATATGGGAGATAGGCGGTCTCCTGTCCAGTATCATTTTTGAGAGGTTCAAGATGGCGGCCGCAACATTGCCAGTGTAGCAATATAATTATCATTATCGAAGATTCGTTCTGTTTAGTATTTAAATCAATCTAGAATATCACCGAATTCTAAAAGAAGCATTTGAAAAACTAGATAACTAATGCCATTTGGGTGAGGAACGCCACTAATTCGCCGATTGATAAATCGAATAATTTTATTAATAAACTTACATCTTCTTTTGTCTCCGTATTCGATGATGAAATGTTATTGTCCTCCTTCTTAACAAACTTAGTTGCTAAATTGGCGACCTAAAAATATAACGAGAATTATTAAATTAATTTTACATTAATTTAGTTGATTCCTAAGAGAGTGCATTCTGTAGTCAAGAGATGATGCTCAATTTGATGATAACATTCAAGTACATGAACCGCACTTTCTCCCAATTAATGCATCACTTCTAAATGATGTATCAATTTCACATATTGAACCCAGAAAACTATTGGATGTCTTGTTGAAAAAAGTTACGACTGACTAATCAATTTAATTTTAATGTAAGAGGAGGACACACACCAGAGGAATCACGGGAGCATTGGCAGCCTTTTAGAAGGGCTCTTTAGAAGGTACCCTTGTCGTATGGTCCTGGAATCACATTCAATACTTTTGTAGCATATTAAACTGTTGTTCAACATATTCTTTTACTTTTACGTGTTACAGTGTTACATTCGCACGCATCTTAAAATTTCACTCTCAAGATTTTTCATAACGCGCCTAAAGAAGTATAGCTTCAAAAATATTTTTTAGATAATTATGTAATAATTTTTAATTAACGATGTAAATAAATTATACATACCGACAACCTCAAATCAATAAATGCACTCAAAACAGTTTTATCACTAATATTCAATATATATAGATATACTAATAAATTATTAGTAAATACTATCACCGTCGTATATGAAATTGATTTAATAAAAACACCAAAATAATATTTATTTATTCACTGTTTAATTCTACTGTTACGAAACACGTGTTCTAAATATAAAAATACTAGAATATAGAACTTGATCATAGTTATCGATTTTCATGCCACCTAGAACTAACTTCACGATGTAGAATTCAGGTGTCGGTATGCGCGCGCATCCTAAAAATTCACTCTCATCATTTTTCTCCATCGCGCCAAAAGAAGTATAGCTTCAAAAAAACAAAGAACACATTTGCAAATGACTTTTCATAATACTTACCAGCTACATATTCATACTTAATAAATGAAGCTTTTGTGTCACATTTGTCACAAGTTATTGAGTTACAATTAAGCAAGGAACATCACACATAGTCTGTGGAATATCATACTCAATAAATTGGCAATGTTCGCTTCTCTAACACTTGTCCATCAGATTACATCGAAGGGACTTTAAAGTAAAGTATTAATCAATTTGCTCGCTGCCTATTTATTGTGCATTGTACCTTCTTTGTTCCATGAAGTGGGCGCCCAGAGTCTTTCATTTTCTGATCGAATTTGTGAAGAGTTTCATCGATTTCACCCCATTTCTCATCATTTGGATCGCCTTCTTTGAGTTTTCGTTGTCGACCCAAAAACTGTGAAATACATTTATGTTACCAACAAGACAATGTTGTCTATATAAGTATTGCACCTTGACAGAGTGTACTGAAATTGTTTTGTGAAATATTTCTGGGGCACTAACGATATTCTATACTTTAAATAAAAAGATAATTTAATTTTAAATTAACAAAATAATTACATTCTTAGCTGAGTTTTCATTCCATGCGATGATCCCCAGGTAACATTAATTTATCCACTTACATATTATTATGTTCATGTTTTGTCTTGTTATGTTTATGTTTTTACATATTATGTTATTATTCTGATGGGAATAACAGGAATCCTGTTTAAGTATTCTAATTTATTTCCCTTCGCTGTCGATATGCAGATATTCTTTTAAATAAAATCTGACCTTGATATGAACTTAAAAATAACCTTTGCTTTCTTTTAAAATGTCCTTTACATGTATGCAAATTGTTAGAATAATTTTACGTTCTTTCGCGTAACATCCAATAGATGGCGTTGTCCATATACATTGTAACATTAAAACACGCAAAGAATTGTCAAAGCATTATATCCGAGTATGTATGGTACAGGTTGGTTGGTTAGATCCCAGCGGAAACTCCATAGGGAGTGCCGCTTGCGCCTCTCTCTCCCCAAGAGAAGGTCGCCTTCGATGTAGGCTTAGAGGGCACCTGCCCAAAGCCAACTGCAGGTGGTGTTTAGTGGGTAGGCACCTAGGTTTTCACGTGTGTCCCACATAACCAACGCAGACTTAGGCTGCGTTGGTATGCATGAGCATTCACCACCTCCCTCCCGTCGTTATCCCGGAGGGTAGCCCTTGCTTGGGCGCAAAAAAAAAAAAGTTGGTTGGTTAGTTCTGGAATATCAGTGAATAAATAGTGTCAAGTTAAAGTGAGTGTGTTTCTTTATCGTAGTCCTACTGTGCAAAATAAACACATATGATGGAATCGATCAGCGGTATCACACTTATGGTGTTGAGGTGAAGTGGTCTATGTTCTGATAAATATAACTTTTATTGCAGACAGAGTTCATATATTTATAGAAGATATGTTTAGACCTTGTATCATGATAAATTTTACAGACACGGTGGAAAAAATTTAAGAATTAGAGGCAAGGCGAGCCTATCATTTACCCCACTACGATTCGACCACGTCACGCGTCCCTTGCTTCCAAATGTAATGCTGTGTCCAGATTTTAGAGTTATCATATTATCACGATGTGGCCACCCATTTAATGAAAAACTTTAATACAAATCGTTTCAATGTCAAGTATAATGACGTGTCAAACTATTTCTGGACACATCAATAATGCAGGTGATCATCATATCAAACATTTCATAAAAAAATATTATGAACAAGAAACTTAAATGAATTTATTTGTTAAATTAAACAATATTGTTTGCGCGTTAAAGTGTCGGTATAAACATAAGTTAATCTAATCTTCCTTGCCTAACGTGGGTAAATCCTAATTTCTTTGAAGTCTTCTCCAGACTGTACATCTATTAAAGCCAATCTAGTCGGCCGTATCATGAAATGATCAATTCTGAATTCCGGATCGGTGGCCACGACATGAGGACACCCGTCTTACTTGTTGTTTGTCCCACTTGGGAACTCTCTCTGCCGGGCGGGGCGCGGGCCGGCCGAGCCTGTTCTCGGTGATCTTCCTCTCGATCTCCTTCACGTTCCAGTCGCCGCGGTCTATCCTGCCCACCGAGCGCAGCAGGTCCTTGGGCTTGGAGGCCCGGGGCGGGGGCCCCGCGCCGCCCCCGGCCCCGCCTCCGCCGCCCGCCAGCTCGGCCGCCAGGCGGGCCACCCGCGCCCCCCCGCCCCCCGGGCTCCTGCCCCCGCCGCCCACCGCGCGACCCTCCTCCTGCCCGGGATCACACATTAAAATAATTAAATGAACTACCGGAACGACACTCTTCGATGTCTATAATTTGCGTCGCGCCACCGGGATTTCTATATAGTAGGAGGTAGAAGAGAGTCTTCGGTGGTAAATTAATAACATCAAAATATTTTCCGCCCGGGGGCGTCCCGGGTCGGCACTCGTCGGACGTCCCGGAGAATTTTACCCATCCAAAAAATATTTTCATCGGACATAATCACTAAACAACCTAGAAACGGAACGGAGGTCCGTAAATTACAGTAATCTGAAACGGGTGAACATCGGAGCCGATGTCGGTCCGCCGGGGAGTCCGGGGAGCGGGTCCGGGCCCAATGGACACGACCTATATAATGTGACGCTTCAATAAATAAGATACATGTAATATTTTACGGCTACGCATGCTTTTAGTATTATGAGACACGTCGTCGGGTATCGGGAGTGCGCCGCTCGGAGGCCGGTTAGTGGGCATGCAACACACGGCACACGGCACACGGGGCTCACGTGGTGCTGCAGCTTCTGCTCCAGCGAGCGCACGCGGTCGCCGAAGCGCGGCGCGCTGGCGCGGTACTCCTGCAGGCCGTGGTCGTGCTCCAGCGCCGCGCGCGCCGGGCTCGCTCGCTCCATGCTCAGCAGCCGCAGACTCTTCTCGAGTCGCTGGCGCGAGATCTGGCGCGCCGTCCGGCGCTTTCCGGCGCCACCCGTCGCCTCCACCTGTCCTCTCCTCCTCGCCATCAATTCCGACACGCGCCCCATTCGGGACGCCATCTCTCCAGCGTTCCGCCCGGGCGACGGGGTCACCCCCCGAGTCCCGGGGCCGACGTGTTTGGCGATAGCCTCGAATTTGTTTGCCAAATTTTGTATGCGACCGGCGTCTTTGTAATTCACTTTCTGATATTGCAAGCACGAATCAGAGTTCTTCCTGAAAGTCGAGCCCCGCATCGCGCTCGAGCGGTGCTCCGCCGACTCCTCCGAATGTGATCTGGCGTAAGCGTTCTGCTTCCTCTCGCATCTGCCGGTCGACGGCTTCGGGACGGTCGGTGAGACCAACGTGGTGTCAGTATCGCTAGAATCGGTGCGGGCTAAAGATATATTTACAAATTTAATGGTATCCGGATCGAGACCCTTCAAGTGTCGCGTGGGCTTAGCGAGTGATCCGGTTATGAAGAAGTTCGTTAAATTAGAAACTTTATTGTCATTGAGCTTGGTGGTGGAATTTCGTGTCACCGTCGGTTTCGGCGTCGGCGTATGTTCAAGGCGTCCCACGTCGTCGAGACGCAGCTTGTCGACCTGCTTGCGGACGTGTTCTGCGGTCGCGTTACTTACGTGGGGAGAGCGAGTCATGCGCCGCTTCTTCTTGTGGCTCGAATATGATTTGTCGATGTCAGCGGCGGCCGCTGCAGCATCTGTAAACCAGTATTAAATCTATTATATATATAAAATTGTATGTGGCAATAGGTACAAGGTTCCCATTGTGCACTATGGTGGTTGCAAGTCGATAATTATAAGGGTGTAAAAGATACGGGGGTTGAAAGATGTTAACTTTGAAAATGTGACTATTATTGATCTAAAATGGTCTGGATTGTTCAGGACATTTCTGGAATGTTCTAGAAAGCTTTAATATGTATACCAATGTTCTGATCGATCGAAAATGTTCTAGAAAATTCTAGAACAATCTAGAAAATTCTAGAACGATCTAGAAAATTCCAAAATGATCTGGGAAGTTCTAAAATGATATGGGAAGTTCTTATCTATTATATATATAAAATTGGAGGTGTGTGTCCCTATATTTCACCTTGCAGCCAAAACTACGCATCGCAGACCAAAAGTGTTTGTATGTGGCAATAGGTACAAGGTTCCCATTGTGCACTATGGTGGTTGCAAGTCGATAATTATAAGGGTGTAAAAGATACGGGGGTTGAAAGATGTTAACTTTGAAAATGTGACTATTATTGATCTAAAATGGTCTGGATTGTTCAGGAAATTTCTGGAATGTTCTAGAAAGCTTTAATATGTATACCAATGTTCTGATCGATCGAAAATGTTCTAGAAAATTCTAGAATGATCTAGAAAATTCTAGAACGATCTAGAAAATTCCAAAATGATCTGGGAAGTTCTAAAATGATATGGGAAGTTCTAAAATCGACGTTTAGATTCTGATCGAATGAGAATGTTCTAGAAAATTCTAGAATCATCCAGAAATGTTTAGAATGATCTGGGAAATTCTGGAATGATGTAGGGAGTTCTAAAATCTACGTTTAGATTCTGATTAAATAAGAATGTTCTAGAAAATTCTAAAATGATCTGGGAAGTTCTAAAATCTACATTTAGATTCTAATCGAATGAGAATGTTCTAGAAAATTCTAGAATGATCCAGAAATGTCTAGAATGATCTGGAAAATTCTAGAATTATATAAAGAGTTCTAAAATCTACGTTTAGATTCTGATTGAATAAAAATGATTTAGAAAATTCTAGAATGATCTAGAAATTTATCGAATAATCTAGAACATCCAAAAATAATTTGGATATCTTTGGAATGTATTCCAAGGCTCTGATTGATCAAATATATTTGAAATGTTCGAAAAAATTCTAGAATCACCTAGAAATTTCTAGAATGACCTAGAATATTCCAGAATGTTTTAGAAATGATTTATATGCCAGGTTTTGAACGATTAAGAATGTTCTAGATTGTATGCTAATTTTCTGATCAATATAGAATGTTCTGGAATTTCCTCCAATGATCTAGAAAGCTCCAAAATGTATCTCAACTTTTTGATAGATTAGAAATATAATGGATCGTTCTAGAAACTTTTAAAATTTCTTGAGATACTTAAAAGTCGAAATTATTAGAACAATCCGCAAAATTTGGTCGGTAGTGGGGATAATTTTTGCGACTATATAAGCCGAAATGTCAAACCCGTGCTTCAGTCGATTTTTATAAGAATTGTATAACGAAAAAATAAATATTAAAAATTAAATAATCATAAATAACAGCGTATAGTGTTTTTTAAAGTGAAGAATCAAAAGTTTTAACGTGCAGTGTAATACACAATATTATTTCTTTTTTTTTTAGTTTTTTTTATTTTAGTGCAGTGTGAAAAAGGTAAAAAAAAATTAAAATATTACTAACGATGCCGAAACGTAAATGCGTATTCTCACGTTCTCGAATTGTATCGAAAAGGCAAAAAATGTCACGGAGAAATGAAACTACAGACGAAAGAGAACAACGTCTCACATTACTTCGAGAAAATTATCATCAAAGTCGAAATAATCAGACTGAAGAGCAGCTTAATGATTCTAAAGAAACGGACCGAATCAGAAAAAGATTGCAAAGAAAAAGAAAGACAAATGAACAGGCAGATGATAGAAGAATACAAAATGCAATAAGAATGCGTGATCTTCGACTAAATGAACAAATGGAGGCTCAAGTTTCTAAAACAACTGTATAATCTGTTCGTCAAAAACGTCGGGAAAAATACAGTCTTGAACAAGAGGCGTTTCATTATAATCCTACTAGAAATTATTTTGAACATTCAAGTATAGTGATCGGAAGAATGAAAGAAGTATGCAAATTTTGTGAAGCTAAAAAATTCAAAGGAGAAACGCAAAGTATATGCTGTTCAATAGCAAAATTAAATTACCAGAGTTAAAATCACTGCCACCGGAATTTCTAGAATATATGAAAGGAGAAACACAAAATTCTAAAGAATTCTTACAACAAATTAGAAATTACAATGCATCCTTTCAAATGACTTAATTTGGAGCAACTGCAGTAATTGAAGAAAAAGGATTTAATCCAGTATTTAAAATACAGGGACAAGTATATCATAAAATTGGATCATTATTGTCACTCCCAAACAATACTCCGAAGTTTTTACAAATTTACTTTGTAGGAAATGAAGAAGACGAACTGGATCAGGCTTTCAAATTTTACAGAATTGCGTCGAGATATAATTCTTCATTTACAGCGCTTTCTACATGAAAATAATGAGTTGATAAAGATATTTAAGACTGCGATGGAAAAATTGGTTTCGGATAATTATAAAATAATAATTCGGGCAGATAAAAAGCCAAGTGGCGAACACGAAAGACGATTTAATGCACCTCAAGTAAATGAAATAGCCGTAGTTATGGTGGACAATGAAAGTAGTTATAGGGATATTGTGGTACAACGAAGAAGTAATAAGTTGGAACGCATCGCTGAAACTCATCACATGTATGACGCCTTACAGTAACCACTAATATTTTGTCATGGTGAAGACGGTTACCATTTTAATATTCAGCATGTTGATCCACAAACAAATAGCCCTACAAACAAAAAAGTTTCTTCCAAGGAATTTTACGCATATCGGATAATGGAGAGAGTGAATAAATACAATCATATACTCAATTGTCGGAAATTGTTTTTACAGTTTATTGTTGATATGCAAGCAAAAATAGAAGCAGAAAGATTGTTATTTATTCGTCTAAATCAAAATAAATTACAAACGGATGAATATATTCACTTACGAGATGCGGTAGCCAATGATGGGGATGTTGAAAATTTGGGACGATTAGTAATTTTGCCTTCTACATTCATTGGTAGCCCTAGGCATATGCTTCAATATGCACAAGACGCAATGGCGTATGTGAGAAAATATGGTCGTCCTGACTTATTCATAACGTTTACGTGCAATTCGTCATGGAAGGAAATTAAAGATGAGTTACAATTTGGACAAAAGTCACATGACAGACATGATTTAATTGCGCGCGTGTTTAAACAGAAACAAGTAAAATTCATTAATGCAATTGTGAAGAGTTGTATTTTCGGAAATGTTAATAGCTGGATGTTCTCCATTGAGTGGCAAAAGAGAGGGTTGCCACACTCACACAATTTAATTTGGCTGAAAGAAAAAATTCACTCAAATCAAATCGATGATGTTGTTAAAGCAGAATTCCCAAATCCGGTTGAAGATCCTGTTCTATATGAAATAATCGTGAAACAAATGATACATGGACCTTGCGGGGCACTTAATATGCAATCACCCTGTATAAAAGATAATAAATGCTCAAAACGATATCCAAGATTATTTTTGAGTGAGACGCAAACGGGAGATGATGGATATCCGCAATACCGACGTGGACCACCGAGTGAAGGAGGATTTACAGCAAAAATTAGAGTACGGGGTGAAGAAATCGAAATTGATAATCGATGGGTTGTCCCTTATAATCCGTTATTATCGAAAATGTTTAATGCACATATAAATGTAGAATATTGCAGTTCAGTTCAGTCAATTAAATATGTGTGTAACTATATTAACAAAGGAAGTGATATGGCTGTCTTTGAAATTACAAATGAAAATAGATATGATGAAATTTTAAGTTATCAAATGGGACGATATATAAATAGTAATAAGGCAGCTTGGCGTATATTGGGGTTTCCGATTCATGGCAGGGATCCAGCTGTTTTTCACTTAGCAGTTCACCTTGAGAATGGGCAACGGGTATATTTTACTATTCAAACAGCACAAAAAGTTGCAAACCAACCTGTTAATACTACGTTAACTGCATTTTTCGAATTGTGTCGAAGTGATCTGTTTGCTAGAACTCTTCTTTATGGAGATGTTCCCAGTTATTACACATGGGACTCATCGCGAAAAGTATTTAATCGACGAAAGAAAGGAGTTTCGGTTGAAGGATTTAAAGGTGTCTTTAAAGATAAAGCTATTGGTCGAGTATATACGGTACATCCAAAGAATGCTGAATGTTTCTATTTACGTCTACTACTTCATGAAGTACGTGGACCAACTTCTTTTGAAGATCTTCGAACAGTAGATGGTTACATTTGCGAAACGTATCGTGAAACATGCCAGCGTCGTGGTTTATTAGAAAATGATAATCAATGGGAGCAGGCAATGAAAGAGGCAGCAGAAACAGCAACAGCGAATCAACTGCTAGAACTCTTTGCTATAATTCTAACATCGTGTAATCCTTCAAATCCGAATAGACTATGGCTGAAATATCGTGATAGTATGAGTGATGATATTCTAGCAAGACTACGTAGAGAAAATCAAGATATGAATATTACATTCAACGATAATATTTATAATGAAGCTTTGATAATTTTAGAAGATCGATGTTTCGCAATATGTAATCAAACTTTAGTTACTCTCGGAGTGAAATCTCCTAAAAGAAACGAATTAAGCGTGACTAATTCTGAATTATCAAAAGAACTTAATTATAATAAAGATGAATTGCAACGTTACATTGAAGAAAATGAACCAAAATTAACACGAACACAACGAATAGTATATAACACAATAATAAATCGTATTGAGACGAATGCAGGAGGAATAATCTTTTTAGATGCACCCGGAGGTACTGGAAAAACTTTCCTCATTAATTCGGTCCTAGCTACAATTCGGGTGAAAAATGAAATAGCATTAGCATTGGCATCCTCTGGAATTGTCGCGACATTAATGGAAGGTGGAAAAACGGCACATTCTGCACTAAATTTGCCATTAAATGTAGCTGAACAAGAATTCCCAGTCTGTAATATCACAAAATTTTCTGTACGTGGCCAAATTTTTATAAGAAACGAATTAAGCGTGACTAATTCGATTAAAGATGCAAACTTATAATATGGGATGAGTGCACGATGGCTCATCGAAAATCACTGGAAGCGCTGGATAGAACATTACAGGATCTTCGGAAAAATACAAAACTAATGGGAGATGCTTTATTGCTACTATCAGGGGATTTTAGACAAACGTTACCAGTTATTCCAAAATCAACACCAGCTGACGAAATAAATGCATGTTTAAAGCGATCAATTTTTTGGAACAATGTTGAAAAGTTATCACTGACAGAAAATATGCGAGCGTTAATTACTGGAGATCCAAAAGCACAAGAGTTTGCCGACAATCTTTTGAAAATTGGGAATGGCACCTACCCACTAGATCCACAGTCTGGTAAAATAATTTTAACTGAAGAGATATGTCATGTGGTAGACACCGAAGAACACCTTATAGACAAAATTTATCCATCCATACAACAAAATTATTTAAATAAAACATGGTTGTCTGAGCGAACAATTTTGGTTACAAAAAATGATGCAGTAAAACGAATAAATGAAAAAATACAGGAAATGATACCGGGAGAGGAAAAAATCTATAAATCAATAGATACAATGATGAATCAAGATGAAAGTTTAAACTTTCCAACGGAATTTTTAAATTCATTAAACCCACCTGGTATGCCTTCTCATGAATTAAAGCTAAAAATTGGATCACCAGTCATATAATGCGAAATCTTAATACGCCAAAATTGTGCAATGGTACAAGATTATGCGTAAAACAAATTTTGAACAACATCATTGAGGCAGAAGTTCTCACTGGCAAAGAAAAAGGAAACTTGGTTTTTATACCAAGAATTCCAATAATTTCGAATGATTTACCATTCTATTTTAAACGGTTACAATTTCCTGTACGACTAGCTTATAGTATGACTATCAATAAGGCGCAAGGTCAGACGTTCCGATTTTGTGGAGTTAATTTAAAAGAATCCTGTTTTTCACATGGTCAACTCTATGTAGCTTTTTCACGCGTAGGACAGAAAGAAAATTTATTTGTTTATGCACCAGAATGCAAAACTGTAAATGTAGTATATAAGAATGTATTTCAATAAAAATGTTTAGGATATCAGTTAATGTTAGATGATAAAAGATATTAATGTCTACTTAGTCGTAAGATTTTAATGTAAAAATAAGTAAGATCAATAAATTAATAAGAAAAAAGAAAATGTGTCTTTTATGTGAAAAAATTGTGAAGTAATGATAGATTATTAACATTAACAAATAAGTATACAATTAAAAATGACCCAGCGAAGCGGGTATTCATAGCTAGTATAAATATAACGGAACCAACTCGACAACAAGCATGCCTAGATATAATAGCGACAAATATTCCTACAGCAGAAGGCAAAGTAATTAAACTTTTTCTATCGGATCATGAATCATGCCAACTAGTAAGTTTACCGAAAATATTTATAAATAAACCGAAAAATTGGTCTATAAAAATTAGGGATTATTGTCAAGAGAATATACATAAATTTAATATGTACTTACAATCTTTAAATTGGATCGATGTATTAAATGAGTCAAATGCCAATACAGCCTTCAAAAATTTTCATGATTTTTTCTGCCTGTTATACGATCTTTGCTTTCCCATATATAATAAGAAAATGTCCAATTATGTTGGCAATAATAAATGGATATCAAAAGGTATTAAGGTAGCTTGTATTAAGAAATGACAGTTGAGATTTAATGACTACAAATCAAAGTCTCATGAAAGTAAGATAAAGTTAAAAAAATATAGCAAAATATTACGGTCTTGTATTGACTGCTCTAAGAGACACCTAAATAATCAATATATACAAAACTCAAAAAATTAAACTAAAGCTACATGGGATATAATAAAGAAAAAAGGTTTTGACCCAGATTAGTCCTACATTGTGGTACTACAAACAACGAATAGGCATTTTTTTCTTATTAATTTTGGAGGAAGGTTTATTTTGAATTTGGATAGCAAGTATGGAGAATCTATTTTACCGCTAAAAATATTGTGTAAAAACAAAAGATCTAACACTATCCTTCTATCTGCTAGTATTATATCACACCGTAATCTTTTAGCCTTTTTTGGTAGCTTGATTGCTTTTTCGCTAAGAAGTCATTATAAGATATGTGATACATATAGCGTCTTTGCACACTCTCAATAAGCTTAATAAATATATCATACTGTGGACTCCAAACTACGCTGCAGTATTCTAAGATGGACCGTACAAAAGAGTTAAATAATGTTATTTTGGTTGAATGAGATTTAAACTCTTTGGTATTCCTAATTATAAAACCGAGTATTCTGAATGCTTTATTGGCTATGTTGTCTATATGTTTTTGAAATTTTAATTCTTTATCAAAACAGATTCCGATGTCCTTTAATTCAGTAACATTCGATAGGCCTTGAGCATTTAGAGTATACGTATTAACTGTTATATCTTTATTAAGAGTAAATTGCATTGTTTAAAAGTTCAATTTGCACCAATCGGTCAATCTGTTTAGATCTTGTTGAAGTAATTTGGTATCTTCAAAAGATATTATTGGCCTTAATATTTTGAGATCGTCAGCATATAGAAAGTATTTAAATTTAAAACAGTGTGTTATGTCATTTATAAATATATTAAATAATATTGGACCTAGATGAGACCCTTGAGGGACGCCTGATATATTTTTGTAAGAATTAGATACGAAATCATTGATTACAACTGTAGAGTGTCTATCTTGAAGATAAGAGAAAAACCATTTCAAAATAGAACCGGAAAGTCCTACTTTCTTCAATTTTTCAATCAGTATTATATGATTAACGCGATTAAACGCTTTGCGGATATCTGTAGATCACGTCCACAGGAATCCAATTGTCTAGTGATTCAACCAAAATATTTGAGAATGATACTAAATTAGAGACAGTGGAACGCGACTTTACAAACCCATGTCTTTCATTAGTTGTGATTTGTTTTAGATACCATGTTAATTTAGAAGTTATAAGTTTTTCAAGGAGCCCATAGTAAACTAAGATTGATATAGGCCGATTGTTGGAGACTTGGCATTTATCTCCAGATTTATACAGGTACAATTAAAGCGTTTTTCCATTTTTTCGGGAATTCACCTGTACTTAGAGATTTATTAAATATAAGTCTAAGAGGTGAAGCTAAGACATTACTGCATCTTTTAATAAATACTGCTGTAATGCCATCACTACCTGCACCCTTTTTTTCATCTACAGAATCTAATACTTTACGGACCTCCGAATCAGTAAACAATCAAGAGCACATCGACATAGCTGGTGACACATCAGTGCTGAAACTAAAAGGGTCAGTAGTGTTTCGGTTTACATAAGTATTATTATTTGTTAATGTGTAAGCCTCCGCGAACGTGTTAAGCAGGCCGCACACCAGGCATACATTTGTAACTCGATAATTGTAGCGCCACATTTGAAACGCGACACATTTAACGCCCCCATACATTTGTACGTGAGCACGCACACCGAGGAAACGTTTGTGGCGGGCGCACTTTGTAGCGAGACGTTGTCCGCTATACACGAATTCAAGATCGAACACGTTCGTTTTTTGTGTCGCGTTGGTTTGCAAAAATGAAAGACACCATTGAATTTTACGTTGAATTTATTGCAGAGGTTGAAAAAAACCCTGTATTATACAATCACACGCTGAATGATTATAGTAACAGACGGATTACAGAAATTATTTGGACTAAGATTGGCGAAAAATTCAATGAAAAAAGTACCTACATTTGTACATTTAATGGTCTACCCAATAAAGTCTTTTTTTTTCTTATTTATATTCTCATTAATCGCCACATCAAGAAATAGTCGTCGTCAGACGATGATGTCGACATTATCAAAGCGGTGCCACAACTGTGCTGCCGATGTGCGCGTATACAATACATTTATAGCGCAATGATTGTGGCGACACAAATGTACGATGCGTGTGGCATGTGGCGCTGGTGTGCGGCCTCACTTAGCAAACAAATTACATATATCGGTTCCGTTTGTGACGACCGTTGTACTGTTGTACATTTGAGAAGGATATGCACTGCAGTTCTTCTTTTTATTTTTAATGAATGTATATAATAATTTGGGGTTCTTCTTCATGAATATTTTGATTTTGTAAATGTAATTTTCGTAGCACATTTTTCTAAATTTATACACCTTTCCCGTTGATTGTGGAATTCCAGGTTATCCCTAGGGTGACCAAATTTTTTGACTTTCTGGTGAAGTTTATATTTTGAATTAATAAGTACAATCAATTTTTTAGAATACCACACAGGATATTTTCTGTAGCCCAATTTTCTATATGGGACATATTTGCTTATCAAGGTATGGAGTTTAGCATCAAATTTTATGACCATGTCTTCGACACTATCACAATCTTTAAAAATATGTTCCCAATTTATTTCTCTCAAAAAGGATATGATCTTTTCATAGTCAGCGGCTAAAAAGTTAGGTTTAAGTACATGATTAGGTGCAAGAGTGTCGTTTATTAAAAGTGACAGACCGAATTCAAGTGGAGGGTGATGGGAGTCAACTGTACTAGGTGGACTATTGCTTACTTTGATATTAGTTATTAAGAAATAACTGAGAACTACGTATGTATTATGGGTACCACAACGGCGCCTATTTTTGCCGTGAAGCAGTAATGTGTAAGCATTACTGTGTTTCGGTCTGAAAGGCGCCGTGGCTAGTGAAATTACTGGGTACATGAGACTTAACATCTTATGTCTCAAGGTGACGAGCGCAATTGTAGTGCCGCTCAGAATTTTTGGGTTTTTCAAGAATCCTGAGCTTCACTTCATTGTAATGGGCAGGGCGTATGAATTACCATCAGCCGAACTTCATGCTCGTTTGGTCCCGTATTTTTATAAAAATAAATACAAATGCGTAAATAAATAAGGGCACGGGGAACTTACTGGAGTAATCCGCGATCGTCTGCTCTGCCGTGTTCCGGATGCTCTTCTCTCTCTGCTGATTCTGTTTTATCTGACGATGACACACAAAACATAAGTTGATAAATATAAGCCGTATTTTATCATTTAACGTGAGAGGGTCAAGGCTCAATATTCGTTATAATTACTTTACGGTAAGTTATCACTTATTTAGGTTTGAACTAGAGATTTTGATAAACCTTTGAATAAAAATCAACCTGTGCAGTGCAACTTCGCTTTCGAACAAAGGAGATACAGAAGCGAAATCCTCGGATATCTAGGAAATCCCTGCAGTATCACGGGATCTTCTTCTTTCAATACAACGTAAACTTCGTTATTATGTCTCATCATCAGCTATCATCCAAAACTTTTAACCAGTTAATGAAACGAAGACTCGAGACTATGGATCATTTATTACAGGTTACGATTTTCAGACTCTCAATTAGTACAGGCCAAGAGCGTCATTTAGCCTCTCTTTGCTTGCTATGTCACCATGACAAGTTAAACAATCAAGTAAAACAAAAAATCTGTGTTGGTCAGCTCCGACGCACGACTGGAGTTTACTCTTCAGGAACGATTGTCTTTGAACAGGTACTAAACAAAATCAAGTCCAATGGAGTCGGTTACAAACAGACATACAGCAGAAGCTAATAAAAGCATATTAATGCTGAATTTCTTTTATCACATTTAATATTTTTCTGAATTACTGCAAATACGGTCATTGTAAAGTAATTGTCCTAATAATGGGCAAAGATATCAAAAACAAATTAGTGAATGTCGGAAATGTCAGAAAATTTCTGAAAACATATATTATTGAAAGGTGCGCGAGAAATGATGCGCATCAAAAACGTTACAATCCCATTTGATGAGTAGGTTTTATTCTCCATATTTTTCTCCATATGTTGATGAAATGTGAAATGAAGCTGTAAACTCGTTTACAAGCGTTATCTTAGTTCTGTTTGCGTTCTTCATCAATTGTGAAATCAGCATTAAGAGTTAGCACAAACTCCCCACAGCTGTACACTGCAGGTACATGCAGCGAGGGTCAGTGTGTGTACCTGGTGGAACATATCGGTATCGTGTCGCACGTGCGGCACCTCTCCCTTGAACGCGTGATACACGCGGCTCAGGTACGCGCGGAGCTTGCTCACCGGCACGTCCTCCGCGCCCGCACCCGGCGCCGGCCCCGCCCACACGGGCGCTATGCCTGTTACATGCCATTCAACATATAATAAACGTGTCTATCTCAATTTAAAACATTGTGCTATCGAATGACGTCTAGGAACATTATTTTAAGTATGAATTATTTTGTCAGCAAAACAGGAGAGTATATCACTTACTAATTAACTCGTACATACCAACATTATATTTATATACCTTGTCTAATTAATTAATAATTTATATGATGAATTCCGGATGTGTGTTTCGGAGTCATGGAAGTTTATA
Organism: Leptidea sinapis; assembly: GCF_905404315.1. Taxonomy (NCBI): domain Eukaryota; kingdom Metazoa; phylum Arthropoda; class Insecta; order Lepidoptera; family Pieridae; genus Leptidea; species Leptidea sinapis. The sequence goes on along the minus strand of NC_066312.1, from coordinate 944,027 downwards.
TGTATTTATGTATGCCTAACAATGATGTTCTATACATATGGACATATCATTCGCAGTCTGATAACGGAACGGCAAAAGTGTGATTAAAGACAATGTAAGCACACTTTTCCCCTTAGTCGAGTGTCAACTGTGTGTCAATCAACAAGCCTAAGTGTGCTATAAAAAGTGCTTAAATAATAATACATTAAAGACTCAAAAAAAAGATGGTATGACTTAACATCGGTAAGGTTCTTTTATTTATATACAATTAATATGCAGAAAGCGTAAGTAATTTAATAAAAACGAATATTTTTTCATTAAATATGGTACAATAATTATTGACAAGTGCTCAGACAAGATACGCTTGTTAGAATGGGACACAGTCAGAAATGAAAACAATAGAGTCGCTCTTTTTAACCGACTTCAAAAAAGGAGGAGGTTCTCAATTCGTCGGTATGTTTGGTTTTTATGTTTATTACCTCAGAACTTTCGACTGGGAAAGCCGATTTTGGTAATTATTTTTTTATTTGAAAGCTGGTGCTTCCCATGTGGTTCCATTGGTCCAAATAAACAAACCTTAAATTTGCTATTAGTATGTGCGCAACAAATTTACGAATAACTCAATATCGCGCCAACCAATTTCGATAGTTCTTTTTCTTATTGGAAAAGATATACTACAAAGATAGTTTGGTGATAGATTGGTTAGGTTCTGCTTATGGGATCCATGACCAAGTAACGGAACTCTTCAATTCTTAGAATCAACGATACTAGGCCGAATCTGTTTTATGCTATCCGGATATTTGAGTCAACTACCGTAACGTCGTTATGGTCAAGTAATTGACGTAGTAAAATATGATTTTCAATGGAACTCTTTAATGACATACAGTAAGGGTGCGATCTGTCGCATAATTTCTAACAGTCTGTAATAATATTGCAATGCGCTTATGTAAGAACGCGTTCATGTAAGAGCACGTGATCATTGCTGCATTGCAAAATTTTGTAAATCTACACAAATTTACATATATTATTAGTTAGTGTAGTTCAAATTCACTAAGAATCTATAAGGCTTAGTGAACAATAATTAGCAATTTTGTGTAATGTGCACGTCTTACAAGAACGTGAACAATTACATCAATACTTATTTGCATCGCAAATATGTAAAAGCTTATTATAATATTTTCAGCTTTCCCGTATACAAAATAATGAAAGAGAATTGGCGCCAGTTGGTAGCAAGAGAGAGATGTGAAGAAATTTACAAACCAAATAAGCATATTTGTATTTCACTACTGAGGTATTAAAGTTTTTGGTTTTAACCACATTAAAAATTTGACAAGTAGTTTCTCTTATTCAATGTTATCTTAACATAAAGAAGTAACAAATTTAAACACAAGCCAATAAATAAACTTACAAAACTTTATAGAAACTAGGCAGAGACTGACGAACGTAAAACTTATTGCAACCCACTTTTTCGTCTGGGTTTAAAAAAATACCTAACTGCGGTAGCAGTTAGGTTAGTAGAGTACCACTGATGTCGCTGTCCAAATCGGGTTTTAAATTCAACATACGCAGCTCAAACTAAGTCTATTGACCAATAATATTTTAAACAATTGGAGTAAACGCATAGCAGTCAAAGGTTATTACGGTGTCATTTGTGGCATGTGCCATATCGGCTTTGATTTTGTATGAGGTGGATTGTCTATATTATGTATAGAACGTCATTGATATCTAAGTATGTATATATTGTATTAAATATATTCTTGTCTTGCACTAATATTAGGGTCATTCCATAATAAACGTTACCAAGTCCTCAGAAAAAAAATCGGCGTAAGAAGTCAGCTATAACCTTTTTTCATAGAAAACATTTCTAACCTTCATGTCTAGAATTCTTTTTACAAAACTCACAACATTTATCATATTTTACCTACTTGAAAGTAATGTTAGAGAGGTCAGGTAATATATTTTATTTATATGTCAATATTTGGAAACATTAAAAAAAAAAGAATAAAGCTGTCAACTGTATCTTGGTTTCCGTTATAAGTGAGCGTTACTTTAAGCGCTATTTGATTCGCGCTAAAAAATAATAAAAATATTGTATTTACTGTTTTAAGAAGAGTTTTCTAAACTGTGGTAGCAGTGTAACACCCGAAACGAAAAAGAGATAATTGTTTGTTTAATTTCTCGCCTAATTATCTTTAAACTAACACGTTTTGCAAAAGTATTGTTATGTCGTTAATCTAATCAAATATCTAACAATGAGTCACACTATTTCAAAGACAATTTTATACTTCTTTACGTACTTGCTCTTCGCCGCAGCATCTAATTAATAATGTATGGTGTGTTAAATTGGTGTTGGTATTTCCTTTCGGTATATTATCATGCCATCAACAAATAAAGAACTAATAGCTAAGATGAGAGAAAACAGGAAGAAAGATCCTGAGAAGTATGCTGAACATTTGCGCAAAGAGAGGGAAAGGGGCGTTATTAGAAAGAAAAAGAAGATGGAAAAATGTCCATAACGTCTTAAATTGGAACAACGTTTAAGGGTGCACAAAGTTAGAGCGCATAGGGCAAAGAAAAAAAATTAAGTTTTTTGTTACTATCCCATATGATATGTTGCCGGCTCTTTAGGTGGGAGTATGCTCTTTTCTCGAAGGTACCTAAGTCCTTTCGGTTCCGGAAAACAGCAGCCGGTAATTGATTCCACAAAGTGGCTGTGGGAGGCAAGAAGTTTCTTGAAAAACGCGCGGTTGTGGATTGCCAGACGTCAAGAAATTGTCACGTTTTTGGAAATAGTTGGAGATAAAGCAACCACATTCAGACGTGATGAAGATATCTATGATTTGCGATACGAGAATATAATACGCGTGTTGCCTACTCTTATTTTTAAACTAAAGGTGATCGTATGAACTACAAATTCCCAGTAGAAATTGATGTCTATGAAAAATGTATGTTTTCATTATTAAATGGTAATCTTTATTAGTGTTTATAATAAATCTACAATTAGTTATTATTAACGTTTGTTATGATTTTAAAAGAAAGCATAATATTTCATCAATAAAGCCCATGAATTCCTTATATTATGTATATTCATTTCGTATTCGTAACACCCGAAACGAAGCATCTGTAACACCCGAAACAGGTAATTTTATTAATTAAAGTTAATGGAAAATTGATAACTAACTAGTTGTTAGGTGTTTAGAAGGGCTAATGTATATAGTTTGACTTGTTATAAATGAATCTGGAGCTTACTGGGAAAATTCGCTGAATTATGCATATTAAGACAGATGGTCAGAAGGTAGACGTAATTTCGTGTAACACCCGAAACAGCTACTTATTTGTAATTTTCTCTTTAATGCTTAAATATTTTAAAAATGCAATTTTAGGAAAAGAAAATTTTACCCAACAAATGTGTGATTCAATAGTTATAAAATCTAGTTGCTAATACTACTTTTAATAAAACATATTTTATTGAGTTCACATGTAACACCCGAAACGATGGAATGACCCATTACAGGCTCTGCCTAAGCTCCAACAAGCGAATAAACTAAGAGTATGCAAAATGTATACAAATAAACTATTTGCTAAAGGTTGGTTTATTCGGATATATAACACCTACCGCGTTTATTTGAAAAACTTTAAAATTACCAGATAGTGTTGCCAGTGCTATAGTCAACATTTGTCATGTTTTTTTTATTTGTAAGGGCGTAAGAGTTTATTGAGAAAAATAAATATATTTAGACTAAAACATTATTCTCTTACAAGTTTAAATGACATGGAACTAGCACCAATACCATACCAAAAGACTGAACGTTATTAGAATAGTGCTTTATATCAGCTTGATATTTATTATATGTTTGGAGTATTATCAGTCCAGGGGTTGATCACTGAACTGGAGGTAAACACGTACGAAACATGCACACTTCAAGAACAAAGTAATTTTTAATAATTGACTTCAATCATGTAAAAATGGCATTCTTACAATGATAAAATAATTTACATAACGTGCACTTTGAACTTTTGTAGGGTATAAAAAACTATCTTCAAAGTTACAAAAACATTAGAAACTATAAAGTAATAAACAATCAATTTAAAAACCTTAATCCAATATCAAGCTGATATCATAGAAAAATATAAAGTAAATTGATGAGGAGAGGAGCTCCTCGGTGAATTAGAAATATATATATAAATATATTCTGATTGAATGAGCAAACATTTTTACTGAAATAATTAGTAATTATACGATGTATATGCTTCTACAATATGATCCCAGAAAATGTACAAAACAAATTTGTAACGAAATTTAAGAGAATTGTTAAAAAACGTTTGTGTAGGAAAGGTTACTATAGCAAAAACGAATTTCTTAATGACACCACAGACTGGGAATGAAGCGAACACCTTCAGGCTTTTTAATTTTAAATGCTAATTATAAAGGCCTGCTGAGTTTCATACGCCCATTCTTGTCAGGTCTGAGGCAGTCTCTTTTGAATGGGTGGTAGTTTTTGACGTTTAAGAAGTGATTTTGAATCCTATCATGAATAAAAATATAAAGTGATGGACATAATATTTAGGCAGGTCGTACCGAAGTGGTGGTGCAGGATGTGGTAGGGGTCGGGGTCGGGGCCGGGGTCGGGGTCCGCGGCGGCGGCGGCCGGCAGCAGGTCGGGCCGGTACCGCCGCAGCAGCGCGCGCAGCGCCCCCGCGCCCGCGGCCTCGCGCACGCCCGCGCCGCACCACGACACCAGCGCCGCCTCCGACACCTCGCTCTCTGGGACATACAGCCGCCCCCACACTTATTATCAGACAATGTTTTAATTATTAATGTACATCATGTTACTCGAGTGTCATTTGCTCGAATCATTTCTTTGAGGTTCATTTATATATTACCACGACAAAGGATTGAAGCGTTCAAATTTCATGCTCAAAAATTATGATAAAACTTTTTAAATAAAAGTCCAATTTAACCACACGTATAACTTGAAATAAGCTTGTCATCCAAAGATATGTTGAAGTCCGCGTACACTAAATATGCCAATAAGATACCCTGAATAAGTGTCAAGTAAAAGACTAATTTTAACAAATTAAATTTATTTCAGGGAACTTAACATTTTAATAATCAGTTTACCGAATTAATAATGTAGATAAAAATATAATATTTGAGTGTTTGTTTCTCTCATTATAGGTTAGCCAAACTTATTAGATCCAAACCCATTCGGTTAGAGCGTTAAGAAATAGCAAATATACACACAAACTCACTCATAAATAAACATTATAGATAAAAAACACAAAAAGCTTCCTAATAGACAGATTTTGATCAGATAATAGGGACAGACTGACAAACGCAAAAGTTATAGCAACCCTCGTTTTTGTCACGGTTTAAAAAATACTCAACTGCTACTCTACTAATGTCACTGTCCAAATCAGGTTCTAAATTTAACATACGCAACTTAGACTAAAAAAAATTTTACATTGCTGCCTATTGACCAATAATATTTTAAATAACTAGAGTAAAAGCAGAAATATATAGATATGACAATTGAAGCATATTATGAAGTCATTTGTAGCATGTGTCATATTTCAACTTTGTTTTTGTATGACTTGTATTGTCTATATTTATAAAACGTCATTGATTGCATATAAACATAGCTCAAGACAATAGTTAGAATGTCGGATCGAATTCGAACTAAGAACCGAAAAAAATATTTCAATGTCAAATTGATTGGACCAGAGTAAACACAAATGAGACTACACGTTTATTTATGCCGAAAAATCTCTAGCCGTTTTTAAGGCGTTTAATGTCTTGAATATAGAATGGCTTTATTTGTTCACCTCTGAGCCGCTTCTTGGGCGAGCAGGAGTCGAGCGGCAGTGGGTCGTCGGAGTCGTAGTAGGAGGTAACGCGGTGCGGAGTGACGGCGCTACGGTTCAGGTTGGGATACCGCGAGCCAGGATCCAACGTGTACGAGCCGAAGTCGCGCTGCAAATTCTCCGGGGTTGTCTGAGCTGCCAACACAGTGCGACAATTAACATCTAATGTTGATATGATTTCAACCTAAATATATTATAATTGTGTGTTCAAACTTAAATTAAAAGGGACCTTATTTATATTACAGATCCATCGTGTTTGTTATTTGCGTGCGGGAAGCTAGAGTATCTCTATGATCTCCAAAAACACTTGTCTGTTGTTTGGATGGGGAGTGATGAGGTAACCGCCCGTGGACAATCGCAACACCAGGTGTCAAGAGATGCGTTGCCGGCCTTAAAGGTACCTAGGTACCCGGTTCAGGTAAAGAAAAATTTCAAAGTAGAAAAGTAGAAGTTGAATTAGCAGGTATGTCCGTTTAAAAATTATTTGAGCAATTTATGAGATCACGAAAAACAACTGACAATCAAATCTAGACTTGCAATGGAAAGCTCATTAAGAAACTCTGCACATTTAAAATTAAAAAGGAAATGATTAGAAACTGGATAAATTCACGGAAATAATTGACTTTAAATCTAATGCCGATATAGTAGGTCCTTACACATGAAATTGGCGTGGGAGGAACAAAAAGTCGAATATTTTTAAATATAATATATTTAATTGATCAAAGTATGAACCATTGTTTTCTATGCACTTTTGCCATCTCATAGGTAGTTCATTGATCCCAGTTCATTGATGCAATTGCTGACAATAGACATAAGCCGTAATAGTCTGGCCAGATTTGAGAAAACTGCGATGAACAATACCGGCACTAGTCCACCAAGCGTTTACAAGTAACTTTTTTGGGGTTAATTTTCGCTTGGGGTAGGATTTGGCTGGCTGGCCAGGATCCAACCATTGCGCTGAGCGCTTCCGATTATCGTAATGAATCCATTTTTCATCACAGGTAATGATTCGGTTTAAAATACCTTCATTATTGTGCCGGTTCAGTAATGTAACGCAGCAGTTGACGCGCGTTTGCCGGTTTGCTTCAGTCAATTCGTGAGGTACCCACCTTTCAAGCTTTTTAATCTTCTCAATTTGCTTCAAGTGAATTAAAACAGTTTTATTACTAACACCGCAGCCTGCAGCTAACTCGGACGTGGTTTGCGATGGATCCGCTTCCACAATAGCCTTCAATACTTCAATATCAACTTGGGTCTCAGGCCGTCTACGGGGCTTGTTCTGCAGGTCGAAATTTCCAGAACCAAAACTTTGGAATCAAAAACGAACCGTGTCTTCTTTTGCAATATGATCGCAGCTATCAACACAAAACTGATTTTATTCGATAGTTTATTAGTATTTTTAAACTTTTTTCGTGGGTTTTATCAATACACTTGGTGAATTATTTTATATCAATTTTTTTCGTAATAAAGCAAACGGGACGCCTTGGTTGCATGGTCGTTTCTCTCGGGTTTGAGGGCTCACATTGCGTAAGATTTTAGCACACATGTAGAAATGGGGAATCATAGTAAAAAAATATGTTTATGCGGCAGCGAATTATTTTAAAATATATAGGTAAAAGGAAGTCGGAAAGTACTAAAATAAAATGTACATATTATTATTATTTTGAATATGCCACGCATGTATGTACTTTAGGGAATTTAGAAATCCAAGATGCCGCCGCACAAAATTATGATATCTACAATATGGATATCGTGTCCGAGGTTGTCGAGGGTGCAAAGAACGGTTTTCGGATCATTTTTGAAATACAAGATGGCCGCCGCGCAAATTTATGATCTCAACAATATCGATATCGTATCTGAGGGGTCGTTGATCCGCATCGTTCGGTTCGTGTCTCAGCTATGCATACGTCGATGTGTACCTATGTAGAGTTGGAGCGCTTTTCGCCTAGAGTGTTGGGAATACCTCGCCTTACATTTATCAAATTTAAAAGTACATGTTCATTATCGTTCTTTATTCCTGTATAAAGACATTACTACCATTTGCTTTACATCTATTTCGATCTTAACAACATCATGCTAATCTAATATTCTCAAACTGATTTTGACAACTTCAGAATTATTTCTGATATCGTGGAAAATAGCATATAAGAATTATACAAGCTGTCTTACCAAAGATTTCACTACTGTAAAAATACTTATTGTTGTACGCACCATCAATACTCATATCAATAAGGTAGTGAAAAGTAGGAATGGTAACATTGGAGTCGACATGTACATTACGAATTAATTATTTGGTAAACACAAAACTATAAAGTCATTCTTCTTAGATTGTAAGGTATTCGGTACAAATGTGGCATATTAGCGCTTCCTAAATTTTATTGAATTGACAAATTGAGTTTTAGTGTAACTCCATCTTTTATTTATAAGCCGCACCACTCTTGTGATAAAAGAATTACTTTTCAGTTATATATATACTAGCGAACCCGATAGACGTTGTTCTGTAAACACTTCTTAAGTTTGAAAAAATGAGTCCAGCCGTTATGAGGGATTCATTAACGTGGGCAGGAGTATTATGAATAACTGAATTAAGAATCTAAACCATTCTCAAATTCACTGGAACACATATTAAATCATCAAAATCGGTCCAGCCGTTTAGGGGGGAGTGAACACACAAAAGGTTAGTAAAGATATAGCGTAGTAGTACCCAGCAGGCGGTAGACGCTCTCCCGCTCGGCCAGCACGTGCAGCGGGTGCGCCGCCAGCCCCCAGGCGCGCGCCGCCCACGCCGCGTCCAGCGCCGACAGGAACCCGCGCGCGCACCCCGACCCCGTGGGCCAGAACGGCTCCAGCAGGCTGTCTCCCACCAGCTGGCACAGCAGCCGCCGCCCCAGCCTCTCGTGCACCTGCCGACATCATTGTTTATATCTCACTCTAGTGATGCAACTGTTCACCACAAAATAACAGCTGTTTGGAACACAATTAAATAATTTAAAGTACAAAAAGTCTTACTTTAGTTTCGATTATGAGAGTCGATAGTTTTTAAATCGGTGAATGAATGATAAGCAGGCCTAATAGCCAATTATATTTAAGTAACAGTCAACCCTTACCTAATTTCTTAATGAAAAATTTAGCCTAATCAAATTGTCCTTTTCGTGAGGTATGACGTGGTGACAGAATTGCAGACAATGAAGAGTTTCTTGAATTTAGATAAGTGTACGTTTTTTTTTAAGGAATAAACAAATGTAGCTAATATGTATAGTTCAAAACTCAATTTCTTTTATTATGACTCATCACCCCATACATACCGCATAATGCCTAGAACCAATGACGTTGTGCGCATGACCAAAGTAACTGACAAAGCACATTCTAATATCGACCTAGATTCAACACCAATAACACTCTTTATTTTATGCAGTGATAATTTACTGTGTCGTTTTTCGCTAATAATCGACGGTAAAAAGTATGACAAGACTACTTCCATGTTTTATATGCGTTGAGTGGTAATGTCGTATCGTTGGTACAGCAATGCCAGCGCGGGTCACTCACAATGCTGGCGTTCTCCGCGGCGTACATGGAGGTGAAGTCGAAGAGGGCGACGTCGGGCTCCCCGTAGTGGTTGAGGGCGAAGTCCCGCAGCGGCAGGCGGCCCTCGGTGGAGAAGCGAGCCGCCTCCCGCGCGTACCGCATGAGCGCCTCGCGGTCCACGTTGGTCACGCTGAGCAGCCGGGAAACCTCCGCGTGGTCCTGCCGGCAGCACAACGTAATGTTTGACTCGATTTGAGAATAACCCTTACTTGTATAAATAACACACTGGGGCCGTTGGATGGTTCAAAAATTTAATCAATAAAATAAAGATTTAGGGCGACATATTTAATAATATATTATATGAGTGTCGCTTCTATACATTAAAAAGTTCAAATAAGCAATTCTAGGACTAAAAATTATATGAGTATACTTACTTGAAGTAGAACACCTTTATCTAAAAGGCTGTGTTTCTTCGCCGTCATCACAAAGTAATGCGTGTCATCCTTATAGTAAACTATATTTTCCAAGTCAATCCTAGTCTCTTCATAGAGATCTTTGAAAAATTTTTGGTTAAATATAAAAGCGACTCCACTGATTTCTGGAACCTAAACATAAGAAAATAATAAGGTTTTAGTGTATATTGATGGTATAAACCGAACAAAATTTGTCATTCCTTTTCAAACTTTTGACACTATGAACCAACCAAGCCTCTCGCCCTGATCCCGTCAGACAATACACCTTATTTAAAAGAGAGAGTATAAACTATGCTCAACTTTTTTTTTATTGTAAAACCAATTTTTCAATAAATCAAACCAAAACCATTTTTATTACATTTATCGTTGGTTTCAATTTAAATTTGTGTAAAAAGTTTGAATACTTGGTTGAAATTATTTTATGTCTTTGTAAGACACCTTGAACATTAATTCAAGTTTATGAATCAGTCAGTTGCTGCTACACTTAAAATGAATAAACAAAACTTAGAATTTTGTTTATATGACTTCATGACATCATGATAATAGACCAACTAGGCACAAATAATTAAAATGTAAAAATTAAATTTACAACACATCAATTGAATATAAATGTATTGGTTTTGGAGTTTGTTATCTACCTTAGGATCGAAATGAGACTCTTTTAATAAATGTGTTTTGTAATTGTAGTGTATTGACATTAAAGCAATTAATTGTTACCATGAGAGGAAGTTAAATAAACCTTTCTCTAGTTTATATCAAACAGAATTTAATGAAGCTCACCGCCGCCTCCTGCTCCGTGTGCCTGTTTATAAAGTTGGCAGTGATGGCCATGGCTAGTTTCCCGCGGAACTCCTTTCGTTTAAACCCTTGCAAGGTGTTCCGCTTGCCGTCCGCTCCTATGAGCACGTCGAACTCGAACTGCGACACGGGGTGGCTCGCGGGCAGGACGCGAGCCCGCCACCCGACCACTGCCGGCAAGTGACACATTATATAACCTGTGCATCACAGCACTTATACAAAGTCAATAGAATAAATTATTAAAATGTTTATTTTTTATAGTCAAATGTTTGGCATAGTCAAACTCAAGTATACTTATTATACTATACAATTAAGCCATAATTAATAAAAACACAAGGTGGTATTGTTTGCAAATGACACTTCACTTATATTGAAAGTGAAACGGAGTCAATCTTTATATGACGAAGTAAACAATGCTCTATCTGACATCGTGTACTGGTTTAGAGCCAATAACTTATTGTTAAATAGTCATAAAACCAAATATTTTAAATTTACCGCGCCAAATGTCAAAAATGTAGATGCGAATATTTTATCAAACCGAGATGTGGTAAAACCAGTGGAAACAGCTGTATTTCTTGGCATTACTCTTGGCGCCCCCATATTGAAGGATTAGCGAATAGGCTTAGTTCTGCAGCATATGCGGGTAAGAAAATTAGACGGTTAACTGGCGCTACTAGTAGATATACTTTAGTTATTTTCATACTATTATGTCCTATGGTATATTGTTATGGGGCAGTGCGGCCGATATTAATACCATCTTTGTGCTGCAGAAAATGGCTATTCGCGCGATTTATAACCTAAGTCCTAAAGAATCATTAAGAAAAATAATTAACTGACTTTGATTTGACTGTTGCTTCTCAATATATTTTTGATAATGTTCTATATGTTCATAAGCACATTGAGGAATTTTCTAGAAACTGTGACTTTCATAACATTAATACGTTTTTTAAAAAAGAATAATTGTTTAAAAACGTTTGTGGGGGAAAAGATTACTATAGCATATAGAAAAAAGTTTACTTTTTTCTTAATGACACCACGGACTGGGAATAAAGCGAACACCCTCAGGCTCTTTTATTATAAATGTTTATTGTACGATATCACATCCAATAAAGTAATCCATATTTTTATACAAAAAAAAAGCCCGCTGAGTTTCTTGCGCCTATTCTTCTCAGGTCTGGGTCAATCTCCTATTAAAGTGTGGTAGTTTTTGACATTCAATAAATGATTTTGAATCTTATTTTGAATAAAAATATTTGAATTTGAATTAAGTGTAGCCGTTATTAGCCAGTTAAATATAAAATAAACAGTTTTGGTACCTTCAGCATTATTTGTTACACTGGGCTCCAAGAGTTCTTCAAAACTGACACCTTCATGAATTTCAACACCCAAGAGTAATGATACCTAAAACATTAAATATATTAGCAAACAGAGAAATTTAATTTTTACACAAGTAAGTCAACCTGTACACATTTAAATGATTAGTAATGTAGATTAGTGATGTAATGCCTACATATTTATCTCAATAGAACTTATTTACTAAGTAATTGTAATCTTAAAATGTTAAGGTACAGAGAATTTTTGTATAAAGACATACATGAGTAGCAGTGTCACCCACTGGTGATGGTGGTATATTGTTGGACCTGATCTACTGGTGTGGTTTAACTAGTGATTAGTAAATTGTAAATCCGACACAGCGTGCAATGGATCTAATAATGTTTCACGACATACTAATTAGAGATCATAATTTTGTTCTTAGTTTATCGATATGTGTAATCCATGCAATATCACTATCCAAAATCAGGCCTAGATATTTCTCTTCATTTTTTCTTCGATTAAGGAGGAAAGAAGGAATAGGTTTGTTAGCTTTAAAAATAATGTACGAGGTTTTAGATATGTTTATAGATAGATAGTTACGTTACTTTATAAGTAGTGAAAAATAGTATTACTATCGGCCTGTGCAAAAGAATGCATTGATCGACGTTCCAAAGAAAAAAGGCAAGCGTCATCAGCATAAAGTGTAATCTGTCCGTGAAAAACCTATTTCATGAATTTAGCTTTAAGTGGTGGTGTGATTAACAAATCAAAAGTGAAACAAACAACCCCTAAACTGTTTACGTTGCCATACTTGGCCACTTGTAAATGGTGATTTGTCGAATACGAATCTGTTTACTTCCTTACTCTTATTACAAATGTAAACGTGAGTGTTTGTTTATTACGCTTTCACAGCTTAAATACTCAACCTTTAACAGTTTCCGATGGAGCACGATACAAATTTAAGGTCAGGTCATACATAACGAATAACGGTGATAGGATGCTACGAAACGAAACATAATCACATCCAACTTTTTAGGCATGGCGTAGAACGAATTTGCTGCACTATTTTTGAGTTAAACGTAAGAAATAAGAAAGTGAAAGTGAAAAAGGTGTCTACAGCAGCTGTTCTTGATGAATGCTGATCAATAAGCTTGGGTTTGGTCGCTACATTCCCAAAAGTGAAAGTTATTCAAACATCCATTATGTTGATGACACTATAGAATTTGCATTAAAAATAGTAAAATAATGGAAATGGTACCTTCATGAGTATGCACTGTAGCTGCCTGATGCTAATGTGATCTATTGAACCCGCGCAAAATTTGCCAAAGAATTTCTTAGCACCTAGAGCTTTGAGATCGTGAATAACAAACGGCCATAGGTGGAGCACATTATTCCGGGATATTCGGTCTCTCTTCTCAACCACAACCTGCCAACAAACAAGATATGGTTAGCGTGAAACTCAGCTGTTCTACCAAACAAAATTGTCTTAGAAATAATTATTTATCTATATATATAAAAGAGAATGTATGTTTGTATGTTCCCTAATAACTCCTAAAATATTCGACCGATCTCAATGAAATCTTTTGTAATAGAATCGTTGAAGCTCAAGGAAGGTTTACATATATAATTTATATAGCAAAACAAAGTTTGCCAGGTTAGCTAGTTTATTATATTTACATTTTGATGAGTGTGTCTCTGAGCACGTCATAACATCACACGAGTATTTCGCGGCGTATGAAATAGTAAAAATAAATATGTGGCCTCTCTTCCAGGTCACCAGGGGTCAAGGTTTTATATGTAAACAGACTCTTCTCTTTTGCTTATTCAATTTTGATATTTATTTTCTTTGAAAATGTCACTTTTATAATTTTGGGATTTTAATAAAATAATTACTTTTACTGTACTCCTGTGGACTAGTATGACTTATATTTTAATTTATTTCATATTATATATGCAATCTATACTATATATTTATATTTATATTTTAATTATTTATTCATCGCGTGCGCCAGTCATGAGCATGTCGGTAACGCTAACCCATTAGATTTTCCCCTACCAAAAAGTGCCCAGGCCGGCTAAAGAAGTTTTCACTTTAATAAATAAAAATCCTTCGCCAAGACATACATGATTTTGTAATATAGCCAATCACAGAAAAGAATGGCCACTTTGTCCAGAAGGCAAGTGGAGTAAATACAGTATTTGTGCGCACCACTTTGGCTCCCAACAGCTGGCACTCAATGGCAGCTCGCAGACCACAGGGTCCGGCGCCAATGATGAGCACCTTCGTCTGCGGACAGCTGCGTCCTTTCGCGTACACCTTGTGATTAGCGCGCGCGTCGAATTTCTTAAACAGTGCCTGAGCTTTCCACGAACCGGCGAGCATAGCCTGAAATTGCATAAACCATTAAACCTTTATTATTTTAAAAATATCATAACTCAACATAAATATAAAATATACTAATAGAATGGGCAATTCCTACACGCAATAGTTTTGAACTACTCGATACGGAGCCTACGAATAAAACCAACAATACAGATAAAGTATATGTACCAAAGCCAGAACCCATCTTTGTTACGGGCGTAATTAATGTAAATTCTCTTAAAGAAGTACTAAACAAATTTGTAAAAAGCGATCTTTACCTCATGACCACACTAAGATCTGGGCACGTCATAAAAATTATACCTAAAGACATCCAGACATACAAAACGATTCGAGAGAATTTCATTGCCGATAATATCTCACACTATACTTACCAGCTTAAAAGCGAGCGAGCGTAGTATTACGCGGACTCCATGCTTCAGAAAATACCACAGAAATTTCAAAAGAATTGTATGAAATTGGACATGAAGTGAGACAAATAGTCAATATCAGACATCGAGCTACAAAGGAACCGTTGCCTGTTTTTTATGTCGACTTAGAACCAAAACCAAACAAATCGAAAATGGCTTTCATTTTCGATGTAAAATACTTGAATAACATGAAGATTACTTTTGAAGCCCCATATAAGAAAAAGGAAATCATTCAATGCAAGAGGTGTCAGAGATTTGGGCATTCCAAGAACCAATGTTTCAGGCCCTATCGCTGTGTTAAATGCGGTAGCGCTCACCCTACAACAACATGTACCAAAAAACCAGACACTGAGGCTACTTGCGCGAACTGTGACGAAAAACACCCCGCTAGTTACAAAGGATGCAAAGTGTACAAACAGTATAGAGAAAGAATTCTTAAATTAGACCCTAAGACAAAAGAAACACCAATGCCTAGCAATATAGAGATGAAAAACCCGGGTCCCCACCCGGGTTCAAAGCCTAACTGCACAGATAATCAAAACCTAATTAAAACCTATTCAGAAGCAGCGAAAACCAAAAAACAATATACTCAAAAAGACATAAAGAACGACTTGGCCGACCTTACTGACTTAATGGACATAATGTTCGAAAAACTACAACATTCAATGTTGACAGTGATGGAAAAAATCATGGACAAAATGATGGACCGTATGGTCCAGCTAGTCAGCAGCCTGGTTAAAAAATGACCCGAAACCTCCAAGTAGTCACTTGGAACGCCAACGGCTTGACGGAACGACGTCAAGAACTAGAAACTTTTCTCAGAACAGAAATGATTGATATTGCACTAATCTCTGAAACAAGATTCACACCGAAGACACACATAAACTTTAATAACTATACAGTGTATACAACCAATCACCCAACTGGGAATAGCCATGGAGGAACAGCAGTGATTATTAAAAGCAACATTAAACACTACCCTATTGAGGAATACCGAACAGAAAAAATACAAGCAACATCTATTAAACTTGTAGACAGCAAACTAGAAACAGTATTCTCCGCTGTATACTGTCCTCCAAAACATACTATAACTGCCAGCGACTTCGTAAACTATTTTTCTACATTGGGTAACAGATTTATATGTGCTGGCGACTGGAATTCAAAACATTTAAATTGGGGATCTAGGCTGACCAACACTAGAGGAAGACAACTCTGTAAAGCCACAGAAGAGATGAAGTTAGAATGTCATTCCGGCAGAGAACCTACCTATTGGCCTACCGACAGACTAAGAATCCCAGACTTATTAGACTTTTTTATTGTTAAAAACATAGATAGTAACTACTTAAACATAGAACCACGTATAGATCTCACATCTGACCACACACCAGTTATACTGAATGTTACTACAACAGTTAATCTGGTAGAACCCCCCCTTAGAATATACAAATTGAACACTACAGACTGGACAATCTATAAAAATATAATCACGACAGAGACAGAACTAAAGACCAAGATTAATACAATAGAAGACCTCGAAAGACAACTGGAACAACTTAATATGACTATTCACATTGCTGCCAATTCTGCAACTCCAAAAAAGACAGGTAAAGGAAAACCTATGAAACATAACTCATATCCAAAGGATATTAAAGAGAAAATACAAGAGCACCGTCGTTTGAGAAAAATCTGGCATACTACTGGATATCCCAGTGATAGGACTGCATTCAATAGGTTCTCAAACGAACTCAAAGGCCTTATCAGCACCCTAGAAAATGATAATATTCAACACTATCTTTCGAACCTAGATCCAATGAGAGACACAAACTACTCGCTGTGGAAGGCTACCAAGAATCTAAAGCGCCCGAAAATCCACATATCTCCTATAAATTATGGAAAAGGAGGATGGGCAAGATCAAATAAAGAAAAGGCAACAATCTTTGCAGAACATTTGAAAACAGTTTTCCAACCATTCCCTGAAAACAATCCCGAACAAGCTATGGAAATCAAGAAATACATTGAATCTGCGAACCAAATGTGTCTTCCACTAAAAAGTACCAGCCCAAAAGAAATCATGAAAGAAATAAGGAACCTTAAGGAAGGTAAAGCACCCGGATATGACCTCATTGATGCCACATTACTTAAAAACCTGCCTCATAAAGGTGTAATGAAATTAGTTAACATCTTTAATGCCAGCTTAAGTCTAGAACATTTCCCTGGGCAATGGAAAATTGCACATGTAGTCATGGTACCGAAATCCGGTAAACCCCCACACGAAGCTACTTCATATAGACCTATCAGCCTGCTACCAGTTATTGGCAAACTGTTTGAAAGGATATTGCTTAACAGGATGAAAGAACATCTAAGTGCAGTATTACCGAACCATCAATTTGGATTTCGGGAAAAACACGGGACAATTGAACAGGTACACCGTATAATTGACACCATTAGCAGATGCCTTGAAAATAAATTATATTGCTCGGCAGTCTTTTTGGATATCAGCCAAGCGTTTGATAAGGTATGGCATGACGGCCTCCTGTTCAAGATAAAAAAGCATCTCCCGCATTGTCTATTTCGAATACTTAAATCTTACTTAGATAAAAGATGCAACCAAGTGAAGTAAAGCGATGATCTCTCAGAAGTACACGAAATAAAATCAGGTGTCCCTCAAGGCAGTATCTTGGGCCCTGTACTATACCAAATTTTTACAGCAGATATCCCAACAACTGACTACACCACGACTGCGACTGACGCTGACGATACGGCATTACTGTCGGCTCATAGCAACCCAGAAACGGCTTCATCACAGTTGTAAAACCACCTAACAGAAGTTGAGACGTGGCTGAAGCGTTGGAGAATAAAAGCCAATGAGAACAAATCGGCACATGTAACATTTACACTTAGGCGAGAAACATGTCCACCAGTAAAGCTAAACTGCAAAGTTATCCCTCAAGATAATAACGCAAAATACTTGGGCATGCACCTAGACAGAAAACTTACATGGCAAAAACATATTTGGACAAAGCGGAAACAACTAGATGGAAAATTGTCACTGAACTGGTTATTGGGACGCCAATCACAACTAAATCCCAACAGCAAGATGCTAGTGTATAAAACTACCATAAAACCAATCTGGACTTACGGAATACAGTTGTGGGGAACTGCCAGCAATAGCAATATAGATATCCTGGAAAGATTCCAGACCAAAGCTCTGAGAACAATGTTTGGCATCCCTCATTGTATAAGTAATAGATACATATACTTCGACTTCGGCCTAAAAACAGTTCGGCAGGAAATAGCCCAACACAGCCTGAAGTATCAGGAGAAGCTGACCGTCCATGTAAACAAACTGGCACACGCTCTAAGTGGAGAAGATGCTCTTCAGTATACCCGGCTAAAAAGAAGTGACATACCGAGCCTACATAAAAGATTTACCACTTGACAAGAAGAGAGTCGTGTGAAAAGAATTTTCACACAAGTGTGGCTCTTGAGGAAAACATAAACTGAGAAATCAAACAAAGAAGTGGCTTATTGTTGGAAAACAGATTGCCATGAAGCAGAAATCATCAAAAAAAAAATAGAATGGGGACATTAAATGTACACACAAAACATAAAGGGAATGATGGCAGGTCCATGCGTCAACTCATGAACTAGTGCTACTTGTATTGCCTTGTTGACCTGTTATAGTAATTAAATCATTGTATTTGTTTGATGCGATTACTAATTTTAACAGTAATCACAACCATCCTGTTCACGAAGCATCCTTACACAAACAATGAATTCAAGCTGTACATGTCGATGTATCCAATGTAATATCAAAGTAGAAATATGTAACAGTATGGAAACTACCTATAAACGTTCGAATTGACACACACAAACATGCGCATTGACGAGGCCCCTAAGCTAAACGGTGTTACAGTAGCGAGTGTCGTGTCAACACGAGTGTCACGTTGTTATTTGTTTCTGCGATCTTTTTAACAATGCCTGCGTATTGCGTGGTATACGGCTGTTTGAACTCGGCTTCGTCAAAACTAGAGCTATTTTTTTTAAACTATAAAGTAGTTTAGTATATTTGGAATGACTTATTGTTATCGTAGTGTAGTACATTGCCAGTACATATCTATACGAGAACCTCCTGTACGCTCATAAGCATATTAGCCAAATTAAGAGGAATAGTGATGTCCATACCCGAAATAAACATAAACTCGCAATTCCATATACTAGGCTCTGTAAAATTGCTAAATCTTTTAAAGTGGACTGTCTTATATTTTACTAGCTGACCCGGCAAACGTTGTTTTGCCATATAAAGTATAATTCACGCGATAGTTTTATAAGTAATAAAATATTGCCTATATTATAGCCTGTACATCATTTTGTTCTATTGTCAATAGTTTTTGCAGCGCACGCAAAAATAGGTTTTCGATTTTACACCTTGTGTTACAAAATAGCAATTTTATTACGGATCCCTAATTTTGACAAAAAAACATAGCCTTCCTCGATAAATGGACTACCCAACACTGAAAGAATCATTCAAATCGGACCAGTAGTACCAGAGATTAGCGCGTTCAAACAAACAAACAAACACTGCAGCTTTATAATATTAGTATAGATAATAAACTCCCAAATGATATTAAAATACATATTACCAATTAAAAAATTTTAATGTATCGTAAAAATAAATTAACATCTAAGGCCTATTATAATGTGAAAGATTATTTGAATGATAAAGATAGTTGGTATTAATGTTTCTGAATTAATTGATAATGAATATTGTTAGACTCGTTCGAATGGTATTGTAAGTTTTGTACTTCTTAACTTTTACAGTGAATAAAGATTTTTTAAATTTGAATATATTATTATTATAATTAGTATGTATTGTATTGTCTGGTACCCATAGTACGGGCTATGCCAAGATAATTTGTGTATGAGGGTGTCAATATTATCTATATTATTATTGGATTTATAAGTCCGTGTGATCGATTGTATTAAATTATTGAACATAAATCACGTGTCAAATGTTAAACTAAGATGGCGGCTGCAATACATTTTATGATTGTACTTTAATGGTTACCTACATGTGTTTTGTCATGGATTTCGAGGATGTATGAAATACCAGCTAATGCTGTAAAATGAAAATCCAAGATAGCACCTGCAAGAAATTAATAATTTTTTCGTGATGGGTGTCGTTTTCATGGTTTTCGAGGGTGCTGAAATAGATAGTGTTGTACGTTTGAAATAAAAATGTTTGTTCACTTTCTTTCGAATTATTATAAGATATGAACACGAGAATGAACTTTTTGTTTATGCAAACCATCACATCTGACGAAAATGACTAAGATAATATTTTGTTATCATTTTCAGGCGTTCGCAATGGCTTCGTTTTAAAATCAAATGCACCACCTTAGATCTCGAAATGGAAGTCATATTTGTAATTGACACTCCCAAAAACCACGAAATTGATACCCATATTGATTTAATTGAAAAAGTCACAACCGCCATCATTTCAACGAAAAATGTTAAAAAATATATTTTCAAGAACAACATTCAGTAAAAAAGTATCCTGGATGAGGAGAAAACAGTGACATATACTCCTATGGAATTCTGATCTGAAACGTAATTAGCCAATGCCTACCTTAATATGATAACCTAAATTAATATGTACCACTAGTGTTAAAGTTAATTTAGTTTCGTTATTCTATCTCCAAAGGTTTACTGAACACCCAACCCACTAAAACAAAATAAAAACCCCTTAGATAACCAAGAACATTTCATATTAAGTGTTGTTTAAAAAGTTTAGAACCCCTGACATACTTATTCCACCAGTAACCTAAGGTCTTTGCCCTGAACTCGATCCAATGGCGGATAGCTAGCATCAGCTATGCGGCGACTCAAGCGAAACAAAACACGAGAGCACACAACTGACCTTTGACTAAAAATGCAGACAATTAAGAAAATTAGAATTATTGCTTTACTCTCATCAGTCACCCATCCACTAGCTTCTATATCGGTTATTAAGATTTTCCACTTTCTTTTAGACCGCTGTGCTATTTTGAGGCAATAATAAGTTATAAATATTCTAAAGGTTGAGTTTAAAGTTGTTTTCCAAGCTACAAACGATTCAAAAAATATAAGAACAATTAGTGTTCATAGCTACGTAGTCGTAAGAATGAATAATAATATGTATGATAGTGATTTTAATAAAAAACTAATTTTATTAAAATACTAAGCACACAGGCTCAGGGGAACTGGTCACATTATGTAAATATTTCAACGAGTTTTCGTGACAGCAAAAGTAGCAATAGGTACAAATTATGTTGTAGAAAATACACAATGTATTAAGAGAGTAAACGACGTCAACCTCTACGCGTTATGTGTGCAATACTAAATTTCTAACTATTTTAAAGTATTTGTAATACAAACAACTTCATTATTTAGTCCTACTTACTATACAAATTTCAACTTTTTGTACATCTTGTCTTTATTTCCATGGTGTACCTACCTACTAATGTAATTATAGGCAAGCTTAACACCTACGATTTTATGGTAATGTATCACTTGTGGTTCTGTTGGTGGATCATAAATAAATATTTAAAACAATGGTGTTCGCCTAGTTGGAATGACCATCCAACCCTGCACCCAAAATGGACTCATTTAAGGAGCATACTTGCGGAAACAGAAGTGCCCAAGCCCACCCATAAAAAAATATAACAATTAAATGCAGCTTAGTGTATTCAAGCAAAAGATAAAATCCATAATTAGGTATCAAAAGTACTTAATAGAAATGACAATACATATCTATGAGCAATAATAGAAGAATAAATATAAGTAGAAGCAGGCGTATATGTGCTATATATACCCAAAGAAAAATTTAAAGAAATAAATATTATGACTCATTGTCGATACTTTTATGAAATTTAATATACGGTCACAAAAATCGTCACCTTCATAGTGATTTTCATTATTATAATACTGGAAATATAGGATTGCTTTTAACTAATTCTAGTAGGCTTCATAAGATACATAGCTCTAAGGGTATTTTTTTATAAAGTCCCAGCGACTGTTCAGGCATTATCTATAATTAAATTTAAATGTTTTATTAAAAATGCCTTTTTCGTAAATCCTACTACTCCACAGCTGAATCTAAGTGTTCATTATATTATATTATAATCTATTCCCAGGCGGACAGATTATCATTATTTCATAGCAATAACAATGACAATAAAATATTGTATATTTATAAAAGAGGGCAAAAAAAGAATTCTGCGAGAGTTTCGCTGCTTCTTCTCTCTCACAGCGCCATTTGTGTCATAAAAAAGAATTATAAAGGATTCTTTTTTCTCTCTCCATAGATTTACTGACTGACTGAGGAGACTTAAAGTTTAAAAGTATATTCAATGAATAATGAGGATTATCAATCATAATATCAATGTTATATTACACTTTATAGAATCAATAAATGTGTGGGTTAATGTTCTGAGAATTCTTAAGGAGCAGGTAAGTAATCTCCAATTTCGCGCTTTATGCATATTTGCATCTGCTATGAGTTTAAAACTCTATGCAATCATGACATTAAACTGATAAATATATGTAACTGATTACAGTTCTAATTCCTATACATATTATATCTTATCAATGTCACATTATCAAATTGACATTATGTAGTAATATTCAGAAACACGTAATTTCACAAAGATAATTTTGCACTTCACACTATTTAACCGATTACGTTTTTTCTTTATTTTTGTGAATTATTGTGATTTCATTGCCAGAAGATTGGTATACAACAGTTTAATTATATATCAATAACTGTTCTATCTATTAAATTCAATACATTTACAAATTCATTTAAACTTTCTGCTTTCTCAATCAAACTACACACTTACACAGCAACTCTAGTCCTCTATTCCTAGGAACAGCATAATATTAGGGGTTAAAGTATAAAATTGCCGATTTGTATAGAAATTTAAATTTACATATTTATTTAATCAAAATAATTGCCATTATAATCTATACATTGCTGCTATTTAATAAGAAAGTCATTTATGCATTTGCTATAGAACCGTGGTTATCTAGATTCGACAAACTGTGTGAAAGCATCTTGTACTGCCTCCTGAGAAGAAAAACTTTTTATCACATAGAAAATGGTAGTCTGTTGGAGCAAGGTCTGGTGAATACGGAGGATGATGAATGGTTTCTAATTGCAGTTCCTTTAGAGTTCAAACGGTTTCTCATGCTGTTTGAGGTCTTGCGTTATCATGGAACAATAATGGTGAAGATCAATTCATGACTTGGGGCTGTTTCACTGCTAGTATTGCTATTATTGTACGGATTAGGCACAGTAGACTGTTATTGCTTGACCACATCGAAGTGAGCTGTAGTGAATAGCACCATGCTATGACCACCAAACAGTTATGATTACCTTTTTATTGGTAATCTTTGCTTTAAGACACTGTTGTGGTGTTTGACCTGGGGTCAGCCATCACGCAAATGTGTCATTATTGTTGGTAAGGTAATGTTAAACCATGCCGCTAATTCATGGGTAGTTTAGCTGGGATTGGCTTCCACCATCTCTTTCAATTCATTGTTATTCATCTGTATAACAGTCTTTAAATTTTTTATCATTTAATTAAATTAAAAATTCATGTCTAATAATTTAATTAAAAAGGCTATTTCATACTTTAACCCCTATTATTATGTTTTTGATTTGATACAAGGATATTGCAATAACCAATTTATTAAGACATGAATAGCAAAAGATAACACAATCCTATCATATCTTTCTTAAATACATTTAAGGATACCACAGACAACTTTGATCTCCACACAGTTGTGTTGCCTCACAACAGGCAACTCACAAATATCTGTTTACATGTAACCTTGAGATGCAGAAGAACAACATCTCTAGTTGCCACTTTTGATTATTTCCAACAGTTTTTGATTACAGCACTCTAAAGATAGGTTAACTGACTCTTAAGGTTATACATCATGTGCATGACTTCAGGATATAATAAGGTGTACTTGTATGTCATATGTAAGACACTGGTTCCAAATAACAGTAATAATTGTCTTACTAATTTTCAATCAGGACACATGTCTGACATAGTTTAACATTTTATACCCATCCCAAGAAAAGTTCTCAAAGATGCCAAAGAAGTTTTCACTTCAAAATATGATGCACCATTTGACAGTGTTTAACCCTAATGTTGCAGCTGATTCTTTTTTTTTCTTTCTTTACATAATTTCCTTTAAAATTATTGTAAAATTAAAAAAAAACATATAGTTGCAATTATATCAGAAAATGAATTATACTAAAATTAATTACAGGTAATTGCTGCTTTATAGGCAACCTATTGCTTATAAATTGCATATTCCCTCAATATTCATTAGTTTTATCAAAAAAACACATACCTGGAGAATAACGCACTGGTTTCTTGTATTAGGATATGTCACATTTTAACTTTAACTATGCCAAGGAATACAATGGTGCAACACATTCCGGAGTCTATGTTAAAGTCAGAGTTACTGAAAGTATAACTATAACAGCTAATATGATGAGACCCAGCCTAAGACAAAATCTGTTCAAAGCCCCTTACCAACATTTGTACTAATTAATTCAAGCTTCAGCTTGCAAAACCTTGAAGTTTACCATCCATAGATTACCATAAACAGATTTTGAAAAGATTTTTTTTTAAATCAGAACAAGCATAAACTAGGCATTTTGGTTGCTGTAACTATTAATAAAAACTGACTTTTTCTTAAGTTGAATAGTTACAAAATAATTGACGCCTGGGATGAAAAACTTGACAATAGGTAATCAACACCCCACACAGAATCTGGTAAATTTATACTTGAAGTAAACTGCATTAAAATGCTATGTAACACATTCACTTAATTGAACAAAAGTTATTGCATACCAAAAAATAAACTGCTTTCTCCATAAAAACTAGTTTCTATCTAAGGTGTTGGTGTTGTTACATTAGTTCAGTAAAGTTCTTGTGATTATACTTAATGCAGATTGAATTATTATAAACTGATATCAACTAGTGTGAAAGATCTTGCAAAAATATATGAAATTGCAATTGCTTTTATTTTGTAATTTTAATAAGGTACAATTGCATGTGCAACACATTAATGTATTTGTTAATTAATTCTAGCATGTGTTAATTTAACTCTTATAATTAATTCTTTACAGCTTATGAGAAGTAGAAACAACAGTATTGAAATAATTTTTACATAAAATATATGAGTAGCATAAAATTTTGCAAGTAATATACTTAAAAATCAATACAGCAGAAATAATTAATTAATTTAAAAATCCAGTCTATTAAGAGTTATATAAACAATATAAATTGATTATAAATTGGGTATTCAATAATTTTGTAATTATTATTCTTACTTTGAGCTTTGGGTAGAAATCTGGTAATCTGTTGGGTTTTAAATTGAGAGTGTTGCATATTTCTCGGTGAAGAGCTAGTATTTGTTTCATAGTTCCAGCAGAACAGAAGTGGTCAAACATTTCAGCTGCAAGGGCATACTCTGGTGGAGTTGGTTCCTGTTTCCCTGTCCGATTCATTGTGATCTGTAATAATATACAAAACACAAATACAATATTATGTATCTCATTCATATACATTTCATGATGGCTGGATGGATGAATGGATTACCATTTTGAGTGTAGAGTGGTTTTTTCAGAAACATTATACATAAGAACAATAATTAAATAAAGGTTCATGTAAATTATGTATTTAACCTATAGCAAGCATTATAAGTTTATTCTTCATTTAAGAGATTTCGTCACCGTATCAAAAGTGAAAGAAATGTGAAATCCAGCAAATTTACAATACAATGATAAAAGTAGACAAATAAACTGATGCACTGCAGTCAGAGCATGAATTAGGTAAGGTACTTCTTGAGTTAAGTAATTGTATATTGTTCGTAGCTACAGAATACAGACTCAATTCGTAATAACTAGTTACCTACGCACTTTTATATGCAAGTCTGCCCACTAGAGGGTGAATGGACTGTTTTATAAATAGAATGGCGAGAATACTCGAGTTTTAATTTGATGCGAAGATATCGTTTCAAGCCATAAAAGTAATTGCTGCTTAATTTCTTATTACACTAAATACAGATTTAATTATTTATTTATGAAGTTCTAACAATACATAATATTAACTTATGGAATCTTTGTCCTCACTAAAAGGTCGTGAGTTGGGTTGGGCTACATGTAGCAGAACGAAGTAACAGATATTACTTACCACTTATGTATTAATTTTAATTTTCTGTACTGAATTTCACTTTTTAAGGAATTACTAATTACAATTCTAAAATCTGATTTTATTCTATAAACTGACGTGCGCAGCGAAGCTGTGACCTATATGCCCATTTATTAGTTTTGAACAGGCTTTGACATTGACAATTTTATAATAACAGTTTTTTTTTTTGGATTTTATGGCCTGGTAGCGATAATCAAACAGTACATTTCATGGCTTTGACACAATTTTAAATTTTTTCTATTTTGAACATTGGCAAGGACACGGACGCCTCCAGTTCACTTCAACACATTTAAGGCCGGAACTTTAATGTGTGCAGAAAAAGAATCAATAATTATGGAAGAGAAAAAAAATTGGATATCAAAGTCAAATAAACTCTATTCACTTAGGCGCTTATAAATCTTCACTATAAATATTTCTTTTAAATTGCTGAATCTACCATAATATTCGGAAAAAGTAGAGCTCTTGAGAAGAAAACACAAGAAACATAACGTCCACTCTTTTCAATCAATAGAGTGTTTTACAATCGCTGTAATATACAAAATAAATTAGTTTGTAAGGGTATGCAATGCATCCAATATATGAATAAAATAAAATTATTAATTCAATAAATTTTTTAATTAAAATCTTTTTATTTAGTTATTAAAATTAATTAAATTATAAGACAAAATTCTATAAACTTTACAACTAACAGTATCCATACTGAAGTGACGCGCCGCTTGCTGTGTGGCACTGAACGTCGCTGCACTGCGCGTCGCATCGCTGCGCGTCAAAATATTCTCTCGGAGGCAACTACGCCGCGATGCGCAGTGCAGCACTGCTCTAGTGCGACATGCTCTATACAAAATGGTATTTTGACGCTTAGTGCCGCGCAGTCAAAGAGTATATATATAGGGAAAAGAGAGCCCTCTCTACGCGTTATGAGCTGTCTATTTGAAAACTAGCGCCATCTGAATATTGGCCCCGAAAATAACTATATAATAGCTCGAAATTATGAAATTCATTTTTAATGTTGTGACGTAATTAAATAACTAACTCTATTTTTTAATGTAGGTATTGCAATTTTTTACCATGTTGAAATTGCGCGTAGAGTTAGTTATTTAATGTTGCCACAACATAGAACATAAAGAATAGGATTTAGTAGTGTTGGTATGAGTAATTGAAGTAATTGGGTGGGAGAAATAAAAAGCAATGTTTGCATATTATTTTTTATTTTTATAATGTTTATGTTTATCATAATATTGTTGGGCAGCTCTTTATGTTTCGTCATCACCCACATATGTTAATTTTCCTGACAAAATTCGATTGATCGATCTGCACCACCTTGCTTTGAAAGATTGTCCTTTTTTTCGCAAGCGCGATATTTCTGCTTGAAGATGCTTGATCTTTGTGCGCTGTAGAGCCATTAGATCTGTGAAAGAATGTTTAATTTACAAATTGTATAATATAATATATGTATTATATGGTATTAAATAAATGGACAATATGAAAAGGGATTCAATCTTAAAGTCTATATATATAAAAATGAATTGCTGTTCGTTAAACTTGCTAAAACTTGACAATGGCTGGATCGATTTGGCTAATTTCGGTCTTGAATTTTTTGCGGAAGTCCAGTAAAGGTTTTGATAAGAAGAAGAATTTAATATGTACAGCAAGACGTCTGTCGGGTCAGCTAGTAATGAATAAAAATATATTCAAAATTTCATTCCCACACGGACATTAGCTGTTCTCAATCCTATCAGGTACCAATGCAGCCTTCATCAAAAAAGACATTTGGCTCAACAGTCTTATGTCATGTCATGCATTAATCTGCTGTTATAAAATTACTGTCACATTTATGGTTAATGTTTGTTAAATAAAGACCTTTCGAATTTCTTATTATGTTTAATTTCTT
This sequence comes from Leptidea sinapis, assembly GCF_905404315.1. Taxonomy (NCBI): domain Eukaryota; kingdom Metazoa; phylum Arthropoda; class Insecta; order Lepidoptera; family Pieridae; genus Leptidea; species Leptidea sinapis. Next base: position 916,119 of record NC_066312.1, on the reverse strand, counting down.
ATGAGTGTTGTAATATTACATCAAAGCCCGCCATTGTCAGGTGTGCTACTCCCTAACTTTGCTGACTCACATACTACGAAATAAATGATGGGCCATTACAAGAATCTTGCTGATTTTTGTCCCCACCTCCGGGACTATGAGGGAACTACTTTGTCCACCTAGACAAAAGATCATAAACTATGTCAAATTTCATACAAATTTATTCAGCACTTTTTGGATAAAAAAGTATAAAAACAATATTTTCAAAAGAAATCAGAATCTTTCCCATTTGTAATATTAGTATAATAATATTAATACCTTTTCCAGCTGTTCTTTTAGGCTTGCTAATGAAACTATAATTATGTTCCAGCATCAAGCACCTTGAGATGCATCTGAAATTGGAAATAATACTTATGTAGTTTGTTGCCCACTTTGTCAGAGTGACTTTTAACTATACTTTTCAAATCATTTCAATTGTCAATTTCAATCAGACGATAATGGAGAAAAATAAAAATAAAACCAAAAATCAAATCATAATGAAGTAGCACTCAGAAAATGTAGAACCAGGGCAGCATTTCTTAAGAGTCTAGAGCTCAAATTAAATCACAAGTTGAAATAAGCTGTCAAACAAAACCATTATAGAAAAAAAGACATACCGACACTACTCACAAAATTTAAAATTATAAAATTTTGTTTTTATTTATGGTTTAGTTGTGTATAATAGATAGAAATATATTATATTATATAATATTTTGGTATGTGTTCAAAACAAAATATAATCATTAATTTACATATTTATTATTTTTGATAATAGCCAACAAATTGAAAAAAATATGTGAATTTTACCTGCAGCCAGGTTGGAATGTTGTTGAAGTTGATGCTTTTTCCAAAATAAAATTGCTCACATATGGCTCTGTAAATAATAAATATAATAATAGATTAATGATTATTTATTATTTGTATGCCACAGAGAACCGGAGAACTTTTATTGTGATTTGTAAAATCTTATGTAACTGATATGAAATTATGAAGACTATATTATATGAAAACATGACATAAAGATCAAGATCAAATGTGGGATTTTCAATCAATAACATTTTATGGGCCCAAGATTTTAAAATTACAACCAAGAAATACATAAAAATTTTGTATGTGTATGTCCATAAATATCAATAATTTTAAGAAGATACTTAAAAGACATGGGATTAAAAGCAGAACAAAATCATATTGTCAATGCCCTTTGACTGAGTTTGACTTTATAATCTTTCTGAATATTTTATTTTAAATAGGATATAATATCACTTACAGAAAGTCAATACTACCTATTGGAAATGATACAATATACCTTCAAAAAAACCATCAACTCAACAAAGATTCTTAGTGGTGTGACTAAATCTGACAGAGTAAGGAATAAAATCGAATATTAACTCAATATGTGTTAAATTAGGGGACTTACCAAGCAGATGAAGCATCGGAACTGCCAATGTGCTTAGCCATTGAATATGATTTCTGTGTCTGTCAGAAAAGTGTATATCACATTTTTTTTTTATGGAATAAGAGGAAAAACGAGCGTACGGGTCACCTGGTGTTAAGTGATCATAATTATATATTATATATATAATATACATCATATCTTCTTATAACATTCAAGATCAGATGTTTAAGGGTTTCCACCAACAAGACTGACCCAAGTTTTAAACTGCTCATGAATTTGACAGCATCTGGGCAACTATGCATTGGAATCTCTGAAAGTAATAAATAACATTATTAAATAAATTGAGTGACTATTAAAGCCATCAGACAAAGTGTCATATATAACCTAGTGTTATGACCATTGGGCTAGTATTTGATTTTGGACTCATATATTGACTTTTCTCTTGATAAAAATGGTGTCAGAAGCCAGCACAGCTGTCAATTATTATTAAACCATATAAGTCAGGGGGAGTCTGAAGTCTGACATAAGGTGATTTGAGGGATTGGATTTTAATCTTTGGGGCAAGATACAGAAAACCGGTATGTTTATAATAGTTTTAACCATGATTGCAAATTCAATCAACGGACCGGTAGTAGAACCTGAGAGTAGAACAAACCTTATAGGTATGATACTTTATTTATCACAAGATTAGTCAATAAACTATACTATTAAGATTTAAGAGAATAATTTACTTACCACGGAGCGCACAACCGAAAGCACAACGTCTCGGCATTACACCAAAGTTCATAAATTCCACAAACAAAAGTGTCTCTATCACAAAACGTAGAAATACACAGAATAAGGAGATTTTTGGAGTGAATTCGCAACAGCAAGGCGGAGGAACACAAGGCTCGACTCGACGCACTTACACTTCGATTTCAATACCAAAAATATGCAAAATGGAACACGAGAGCTACATACATGCGCAAAGTGCAAACGCTAGAAGTAGCCGCCATTTTATGACCAGTGCGCAGGTTTCAAAGCGAGTGACAGCTGACAAAGCTTTAATTTTGGGGCCAACTATCAGATGGCACTACAGTTTTCTGAAAACGTCTCTATAAGGCGACTGTCCCACCCCTGCGCGCAGTACAGCGTTGCGCTAATGCGTTCCGGCCTTCTACTATACTACAATTTGCTAGTAGTTATAGTGTAAGCAAAACATTAGTGTACATCAGCTGTTGATGCTGTCATCGAGTTGGAGTTGTGTAATAGATTTGCTTTTGTATTTTTTATTGTTTCGATTAAACTGCTTTAAACTGAGAATCAAACTGCGCAGAAAGGTTTCAATAATGAGTAAAGTAAATCGGAGTGGCACGCGGGAAGTGATTCTTAAAGTTATCGATGACAGCAATGTTTCGGGGAGTACGAAACAAGACGTATTTTGTGGGATTTGGATAATGATTCTGGACGAAAAGCATCTATGACAGGTCCATCATTGTGTTATTGTATGTTTTTAATCTGCCTGAAATTGCAAATTTTCTGAATATAAGATTTGTAGACCAAAAAAGTTAGATTGACATATTCAATACAATGTCAATCTAACCTAAAAATAAGTCATGTTATAGCACGAGCATAAGTTTTCATAAATAAATTATTATTTTGTATTTGTATTTATGTATGTTAAGTAAGTATATTGTTTTAAATATGTCGTCTTGCAACCCATGTACAGGCTATGCATAATATGGGGCAAGATAATTTGTGTAAAAGGTGTCAATATAATTATTATTATAATGATGATGGTACAATCCCTCCATTCTGGCTTTCTACAATTCTTTTATTTGAATTAATTTCATATTTATAAGTTAGTGCTTCCATTCTTTTATACTTTCTTTTTTTCGGGAAAATCATACAGTGCAGTAAGGCGGATACGATTCAACAAAGGTTTTAAGAATGATGGAAATTTTGAAACACTTACGAGTAGATTCGTCACGATTTTATTAGATACAGAAAAATTCAGTTAGAGAAAACATTTTTTTGACAAGATATTACAAAAGACAAGAGAGTGACAAGCTATTTCTTTTTTTATTTTGTGACACATTGTATCTTTAAAACATATGCATATCTTCTGAGGTTATATGCATTAACTTTAACACCTTCTCTCAATGTGTGAAGCCTAGGTCTAGGTAACGGCTTCTTGTGGAGATCCGCCGATTGAAGCTCGGTGGTCACGTTCTTTACTACCAGTTCCAATATCGCCTGCATGTTTAGTATCACTGTATAACCATAAATCTCTTTTTATAGTTATTTTAAACATAATGGCGAGGTCAGATGTGTATTGTAGATATCTCATTATACGTTTTACTCTGACACAATTTGCTTGAGTTGGTTTCACCAGACTCCTTGATACTACGCTGACGGCAAATGCAATGTCAAGCCATGTAACATGTTCCAACCATTAAATAGGCAAGCGACCCAACTACTTGTCTGTAGTTATTCAGAATGAACTCATCATTCTCGTTTAGTAACACTACGGAAGGGATGGCCTCCGGTCCTCGACACTAACCTATGTGAAACATAGCGGTGCTAGGCCGCTACTTCATGCCGGTATTCTTTGCAAGTGTGGTAAGTAACCCGGACGAGTCTGGCCCGATTGTGCTGACGTCATAAGATGGCAGCGTGACTCTCCCACTTTCAAAAAGCCCGTAGTAGCCTCTTATGACACCCTTGGGCCTGGGACTACCCTATTCATTTTACGCCCCGGGGAAGCACAGGGCAAAAGTCATAGTCCTCTCCTTTCTTTAGGCGAAAACCCTTAGCAACCAGTCGGGCTTTGTATTTGTCAACTGATCCATCAGCATTTAGCTTTATACAACCCATTTACATGGAATAGCCTTTCTATTTTTCGGAAATTTTTCTAAAACCCGTGTTTCATTTTTCTCCAGGGAGTCTATTTCACTATCCATAGCTTTCTTTCAAAGCTCCCTTTCATTGCAGGATACTGCATCTTTGTGATATGTCAGTTCGAAAAATCCATTTGTGATCATGTCATAATCATTGAACCTGGCTGGATGATTGATTAATGATCGATCTAGCAGTATTCTATCACTCTGTGCATTAATCAATTGTTCAAGATTATCTTCCTCTTCATCATCATGTTCAACCAACTGTACAAAATAACTATTGTCATTTCTATTCTCTCCTATTGAATTGAACCAATTGGTTCTTCATGAGTCGACACCGCATCTTCAAAGTTTTCTTCCTTGATAGCATGAGTATTACTCTCCAATTGAATTTCTGACTCATTGTCGTCTGTGGTATTCCTTTCCAGCAGGCTTTTTTTTTCATCAAATATATGTTTACAAAGTAATATTCTACAATTAAACTTATTATTTAATAGCCTGAGGGCGGTCACTCCATTCCCAATCCGTGGCATCATTAAGAAAGTCGTTTCTGTTATAGTAACCTTTACCACACAAACGTTTTTTAACAATTCTTTTGAATAACGTAATACTTTTGTTTTGAATATTTTCTGGGATCTTGTTGTAAAAGCATATACATCGCCCCACAAATGTTGTTTCAGGCTTGAAACTAGCCCTATAATAAGCGCAATACACTAAAAAACCTGCCTCTATATATATAAAAATGAATTGCTGTTCGTTAGTCTCGCTAAAATTCGAGAACGGCTGGACCGATTTGGCAAATTTAGGTCTTGAATTATTTGTGGAAGTTTAAAAGGTCAATAAAAAGGAAAATGCTTCTAAATTAAATAAAAACAATAAATTTGTTTTTCCTTTGATGTGTTCATACATCATTTCTATGAGAGAATTTATTGACGCACGGTTTGACAGTTCTGCTGTGAAACAATTTCTTTACGACAGCAGGGTGCATATTTTACGAAGTAATTTTTGATGCTATGATATATTATTGACAAATTCATATAAAACATTATTTTATTTATTATATACAGAACAACGTCTGTCGGGTCAGCTAGTTAATTATAAAAATTAATTAAACGATTTAAAATTCATACAAAATTTCCAGCTATCATCAACCAATCATAACGTGTCTCTTCAATTCCTTCTCGTCATAGGCGAAATAATTTGCGCCCGACTGGACAGCAGCCACACGCCATATCACCAAAATTGAATTGAATTGAATTGAATCATGCAACTTAGTGTTTAAATTCTCTTTGAATCATGCGAATTGTGTTGAATTTTATCGTAGTGTATGCTCTTTGGTTGAATCTTTAAACCTTGAAGCTCGTTACCAGGCCATAAAATCCGGAAAAAAAATTAAACTTTGAAGGGTAAGGGTGTATTAGTGTTATTTTAAAAATAACAAAATTTAAATATTATGATTATTGAGAATAAATGCTATTTTAAATCATCTTGACTTTATGTGATTTATCTGATGAATGTTGATTATAAATGGAAAATATCTACTGTCTGTGTGAGTTGGCAAACTTGGAACTAAAAGTATAATTGTAAAATAAAAAATGTCGATAAGTGCTGTTCTACTACCTTCTAATTTCCTCTGTTAATTCATTTCTGCAAATTACGAATAATTTGTTTTCTATTGTGCTACATTACCTAAATTTAGTGAAATAGAACTAGCCTCTATTACTCTTACTACTCGTTTAATATATGATTCAACGAGATTCCGAAATGAACAACGGGTTTAGTACAGAAGAAGATTCTAGAAGTAATTCTGATCAAACTTGTTGTCTCCTGGACGATAGCAATAGATGTCGACGAATTGCGGGCAATGCAGCGTATAGCAAGCGAATACAGAGAACTGTTGCACAAAAGAAGCTAAGATTGAACATTGATCTACAGGCGAGGCACACATATATCTGTGATTATCACAAGGCAATGATTCAATGTGCAAGAACAAAGCAAAGGAGGAGCAATGAATCAGAGGATGACAGCAATGAAGGAGAGCTTGACTCCCTTGAGGTGGACTGGTCGCAGCTACAGTTAGCCACACTCAGGAGATACAACAAGCACTTCAAGTTACCCGGATGTGCAAGGCCCGCTCTGAACAAAGCTCAACTAGTAGAAGCTATTCAGAAACACTTTAAGTATTTACCTGTAAATGAAAAAGAGATTGTGACTTACTTTATTTACATGGTTAAGACAAATGGTAATAAGTTGGACCACAAAAATGGTATAAATGCAGCTCCAATGTGAACTTCAAATTTATCCTTTAAATGCTTATTATTCCTATATATGTTTCTGTCTGCATTTGTTACACAAAATATGTTTATAAATATGTATGTATAAATAATATTTACAGAGATATATTTGTAAGAACATTCAGAGAAATAGTTTTGTTTGAAATTAACTAGCTTTGTACTTTCATACTGCTTGTATCCAAATTTAGCTCTGAACATAACTCATTTTTCTGATGTGTGTTGCTTACTTGAATATTGTACTTATGGCTTAATAGTGATTTTTAACACAAAATTACTAAAACTCTTAGTTTCAGTAACTTAAATACAGAATAATACATCAATTGTTGCTATATATAATCACTGTCCATATAGAGTTCAGGGAATGTGCCATTAGCAGCCCATTATTTACTGAAGGAGGTTGGAAAGCTCAAGATGGAAATAATTAACAAACTGAGCCTGTTACTTAAACACTGTGGCTTTTTTAATAGCACTGAAGTAAGTTCTTTAATTCTTTGGTTTACATACCCTATTCACAACTAGAATATTTTTACGTTTTTAATCAATAAAAACAAGGAAATCATGTTTTTTTGCCAAAATGTAGAGGTTGTTTAGATTGAGTAAGTAACTTAAATACACATGAGAGAGGCCATAGGCGTTCTTAGCATTGTCTCTTGTATATTTATATGTAAACATGTTTAAAAATAGATTATCTATTTTTTAGATCAAAAAATATGTAATAATATTTTAAATTTAATGGAGAAGTCATGTTTGTGTTAACTAAAGTCTATAATATATATAGGAAGGATGGAGATAGAGGAAGTTATGACTCATGTAGATTAGAGCCAGTAGCTTGAGCTATGTGCATTACTCCGATTGATCATTATATGGATTACAATATTCACATCAGTAAGCTTTAAAAATGTTACAAATTAAATACAGAATTTAAAATGTGATGTAATAATTCTATGCACACAAACAACAATCCACACAACTCATAGCTTCCTCCAACATATATATTATAATATATTTATATATTATATGTAGCTTTCACTTTTCTAAGAGCTAACATTGCCTAACTAATCCCCACATGAGATCTGTGTCCAGTGGTTCCTTAACTTGCACTTGAAGGATTTCTAATCCCTTAATTTATCACTTTATCTTCGATGAACTTATTGCCATTTTTATATAGTACTTTGCAGTTGTATTTTAAGGTTAATGAGGCATTTATTTATTTTTAATTAAGATGTTTAATTATTATTTTCTCATATTATATTGCAACACAAACATTTTTAATTATGTGGCAGAAAGTTGCTTGAAAACATCATAATGATGGGTTGATTACATGTAATGGCATGTTATAACTGGTTCCAGGTAGATCCAGCAGCCCCATGGACATGTAAACAGTTTTGACATTGTCAACCATGTAATAACATGAACATTAATGCTTATATTAGTTAAATTTGTTTGACAGATATTTGTTATATTCTATAAAGTAGTAATAGCTAATTTTACTTATTGATATAATAAAATAATGTTTCATATTTAAGTGTTTGTTGTGTATGTTAACAACATTCACATGAGATATGTTTTCATAAAGATGTGAAATAGTTGTCAGTTAATAATACTTTACTTATGGCATACTAGTAACTGTGTAAACATAAAATATATTGCCCATTAGAATAACCTTGTAACAGAAGTTATAACGATTTGGATAAAATAGAAGTTCCGGTGCAACTTCCTAAAATAAGTCTTCTCTATAATAATATAATATTAAAACTGTAATTTGTTTGATGCTGAAATGAAATAAAATGCAAATGATTTTAATATCAACTTTTCCAAAAATATTTTAACTATCTTTGTAGTATTAATCATCTGTAGCATAATTATAATATTATATACATTCCCAAAACTAGAAAAATTATAATAATATGTATTAACTATTTAAAATAAATATACAATATACTCAAATGAATGGAATGTGTTTTCATTTATTGTTTTACTGTAAATGAAGGTAAATTCATAAACACCAATCAAATGCACACACTAAGCTTGGTGGTCTACTTTTACATAATTGTTAATACAGTTACAAACATTAGTCCCGCCTATTTTTGTCATGCAAAAAGTATTTTACATTAAAACTTATATAATTAACAAATTATATTTATAAAATATTTTACTTGCTGGTAATTACTAATATCATCAAAATTTATTGCATTATGCATTATTTTGTGGAAATCCATAATTATCCAAAGTTATGAGTTTTATTGAGTGTACTTCAGAATGCAGAATATGGTTACAGTGTAAAATCGTACAATAAAATGTATTATTTGTGCCTGAGAGTCGTCGCTCCATTCCCAATCTGTTGTGTCATTAAGAAAGTCATTTATGTTATAGTAACCTTTACCACACAAAAGTTTTTTAATATTTGTTTTGAATTTTTCTGGGATCTTTCTTGTTGTAAAAGCATATACAACACCCCACAAAAGACTTACTAACGCGTCTTAGCCAAGTAGTAGGCATAGTAGTAACTTTATGTTTGTTCCTGGTATAACATCTACTGAGGCTGCCTCGTGTAGAGGCGAAACACGTGTCGAATTTATTGAAAACAAATCGACTGCCGAACAGTATCGAAACTACAATACACATACTTAAATTATAAAATGTTAAGTATATAAGTGATACCCTTAAAAGATAGTTTATTTAACGTATTTTCGTTTGCTTGCACCTGCTTTTCGAATTTAATTTGTAGTTTATATATATTTCATTTCCGATGATGTACCTTGTCAATATAAATTGCCAATTCATCGAAAGTGGCATATGATTCGATAGTACTCATGGTTTTTAAAATCATGAAAAATATTGAATCTACCAGTTTCGATGACATCTATTCCTTGGCAATTTATGAAACACTTATTGAAATATGAAATTTCAATACTTGGTTCATAAGTAATTATATTATATTATAGTTGCCTTCTGAAGAATGAAGATTAAATATTATATTATTATATTAATATATTGGTTTTGTTATCTGAACTTTTAAAATATTTAAGAATAATGTTATAAAAAATAGCTATCTTAGCATGAGATCCATAACTTGTAATCACACAACATATCATACCTACAATATCTGTTTAAATTAAATATAATTTTTTTACTTATACCCTGATTTCAATAAGTCTTATGTTAATTAAGGAATCTTTCCATGTAACATAACATATATATTAATCACTACCATAATCAGTCCAATTAAATTTAAAATTATATCAAAATTAAATAAAAATCCCTTCATTAGATGTTTTCTGTAAAAACAAAATGCATGATACAATGAGGGCAGCGCAGGACCAATCGTCATGGCGATCTTTGGGGGAGGCCTTTGTCCAGCAGTGGACGTATTCAGAGACTGAAATGATTAATCAGAATCAAAATCAAACTTGTATAAAATAATGTATGGTTCAGATCACGCTATTTTCCTTAATATTATTCTAGTATGACCAGAATCCAGAAATCTGTGTGTGATATCAATATTACATTTGTAAATTTTTTACATGGTAAGACTATAATATCAATATATTGCTAATGTGTTCATTACAATAGTCCGACAAAAACTCTATATCTAGTGTACCTACCTATAGGTACTGCTGTTTAAAAAATATAGCAACTTCCCACCTCGTTTACCAACATCCGTCGAAAACAGTAAAATGCATCAGTGATAACTTCTTTTTATATTAAAAAAGAGATACCACCAGATGGACACTTGAAATTTGTGAAAGTCGAATGTAGCGCAGACTATTTTAGATGAAGTATTGAATGGCCTCTTCTTTATTTTTATATTTTATTGCACTTTTCTTATTTGAAATGTTTGTTATGAGCGAGTACCTGTTCTTCAGTGGGGATGACTTCGTTGGAAATTGCATGGCACTTGTCACACAAATCTTTTTTCAAGATAAAGTTTATATCCGTTAAATAAAATTAAAGTTTATTATTATTATTATTATTAAATATTAAGTCTATTTATTTATATACTCCCATTGCTTAATATGATCTGAGAATCGCCAGAACTCATCAAAAATATTTTTGACGACTAGGATCGGTTTTTCAGGTGGGTTTCCGCTTAGTTATTATCGGATGTCAAAATTATCAAGCTTATACTTGGTTACAGTTGGTGTTCTTTGAGGAGAAGGTCTTGTCCGAAAGGAAGCAACTGAATCGGCGTTCTTTCTTTATTCACAGCATCTTCTGGGTCTACGGGGTCTTCAGTCAGTGGTGATCCGCAATTGAGTGCTTGTGCGAAGAGAAGTGATGGCATTGGTGTAACTTACCACTTCATTGCCCAGTATTACATTGTGGGTGTCATTTGCCAGTCTTATAAAATGTTTCTTTTTTTTAATAAAACTACTTAAAATTAAACAAAACCAACACGCGCTTCTTCGCTCACATAACGGCGAACACTATCGACTCGAGCAGTTTCAATGTGCGCGCGTATCGACACGTACGAACACTATCGAACATTCGGTGCTCAAAGTGTGAAGTATCGATGGTGATCAACTCAATTTTTTTTAATATAAATTATTTTTCAAAAATATTTTCATTGACTCTAAGACTAATTATAATGCACTATCGATTAGTATAATAAAACAAAAAAGGAAAATTTTCAGAATCGATAAGTACTGTTCGTTGCGGCAGTCGAAATATTAGCGGAATTAACACCTAAGAAAAGTCACAACATTTGGAGTAATATCTTTTGGGAGCTTAATATGAAATAAAATGCAATCTATTTTAAAAGATTGAGCAGTTTTACCGAGCCTAGTGGATAGGATTCCGAGTTTATTTCGTGTATTGACATGAGTAGGTACTTACACCACTATTGTTTTTATGAGAATACAAGAGATTCTCGTTTATGTACCGTCATAATATTCGTCATCATTATTTCAGCCAGAAGACGTCCACTGCAGGACAAAGGCCTCCCCCAAAGTGCTGTGCTGCCCTCATCCATCCTATTCCGGCGATCTTGACCAGATCGTCGGTCAATATTGTGGGGAGCCTACCAATACTAATTCTTCCGGTACGTGGTCACCATTCGAGCTATGTGCCCTGCCAACTGCCACTTCAGTTTCGCAAACACTTGGGCTATGTATGTTGGTTCTCCTACGGATCTCCTCATGTCTGATTCGATCTCGCGGAGAAACTCCGAGCATAGCATAACTTATAAGGGCCATAGTTAGCGACCACATCTGCGTTCCGTATGTCATCACTGGCAACTCATATTGGTTAAAAACCTGCGTCTTCAGACACTGTGATATTTTGGACGAGAAAATTTTACGGAGCTTTCCAAACGCTGCCAATCTGCATTGGATTCGACGAGTGACCTCTTTCCTGAAATTGGACCTGCCCAACTGGATTATTTGTCCAAGGTAAACGTACTCGTCAACAATGCCGAGAATACAGTTCCCAACTGTTATCGGAGTAAGTGCGACATGGGCATTAGACATGATCTTCGTCTTAACCATGTTCGTTTTGAAACATAGGTACTTGGGAAGCTGTATTCACGCCATCAAGCATATGGCTTAAGTCTTCCATGGTCTCTGCCATGATTACGATATCGTCTGCGAATCGAGTGATGTATTCGCCGTTGATATTGATGCCCGGCTTGTTCCAGTCCAGAAGCTTAAAGATATCTTCCAATGCAGCGTTGAATAGCTTCGGCGATATGACATCGCCTTGTCTGACTCCCCACTGCAGTCGGATATGTTTCGAGAACTGATCCTGGAGACGGACTGACATGTTGGCGTTTCCATACAAACACTTAAACGCTTTGATATATCGATTATCAATGTGGCACCTCTGGAGAGACTGAAGCGCCGCCGAGATCTCGATCGAATCAAAGGCTTTCTCATAGTCTACGAACGCCAAGCATAGTGGCTGCAGTGGCGGATTTACAGAATTGCCGCCCGTAGGCTATTCAATTTTTCCCGCCTCTAAATTTTGATATCTTAGTCCACAATCATTTCAATTTTCTATCAATAAAATTCCAACTTTATGATTTGTGCTCCAACATGCTCGTTAACAACATCAACTTTTCCCGTATGGTATCATTAAGAACTATGGTACCGTGTTAGATCATTAATTATTTTTACACCAAAGAATTATCAAAAAACATTATTTAATGAAAAAATATTTCAGTCATGTACCTACCACTTTTAAAGTAAGGTAAGGTATGTCTTAAAACTATAAAATACCTACATAATATTGTTGCGTAGCAACGCTTTGAAGTATATGACGAGAGTTGTCAAACTTCAAGACATTGTTAACTTCAACAGCTCCGTCAGCAATATTCGTAGCTCAGCGGAAAAGTGTTTACTTTAGACGCTGTAGACCCGGGTTCGATACACCTACCAGTGTATGGAATTTTTTGGGTTTTGTAAAGTTAATGGAAATTTCTAGTAAGTTCAGGATCAAATCGAACAGAAAAAAAGGGATGGAAAATGTGTAAGCAGGATAAAAATAGTTAAAATAATTTTCTAGTACAATTTAAATTTAAAGATGGAATGGGGGAATCATTTTAAAAATGGAACAGATCCGGGGGTATATAAGCCGTACTAAGCGTGGCCTACGGCAGTTTCATCTTCATTTTCATTCTCTCTCCTTCCCACAAGCACACAGCCGGTCTGAGGTTCGAGTCTCCTTAGGAGACGCCCCGCGACTGTTGTTGCGTAGTCTTTGCGGCCTCCACGGCCCACGTCCTACTTCGCTGTGAAAGCCAGAGCTGCTAACAGCACAGAGGAGGTTTTAGTGGGTATGGGGTGTCCGCTTACGCGGACACTCGAGTCCGACATATTACGCCCCGTTCCGGGGCGTAAATACGTAACAGTATTTCCTCCTCTCAAAAAAAAAAAAAAAAAGCCTACGGAAGTTCTAGTTCTGACTCGAAAGAGTAAAGAAGAAGTAGTGAAAAGTGGAAGTGTTCCGAGAAGAAGAAAATAGAAGAGACCTAGTGTTCGGTGCAGTGTGACGCGTTGAAGGTACTGCCGCCCACAAGAGGAACAGCGGCAGACCGGCAAGTGCAAGTTCAGAAAAAGTGAACGCAAATAAAGACTCGTTCCTATAAGAGGAGTATGATTTCCAATCCCTGACCCACTCACGTGTCAATTGGTGTCAGAAGTGGGATTGGAACGATGCCATTAGTGCGACGATTAGATGCTATTAGGAACGAGAAGGGAGTGACCACGCGAGCGGGAGCAGCTGCAGCGGCAGAGGATCGCGCTCATGCAGCAGATGACCGCCATGGTGCAAGAGCAAGCGCGCCGACAGGAGGAGCAAGCGCGCCGACAGAAGGAGCAAGCGCGCCGACAGGAGGAGCAAGCGCGTAGACAGGAGGAGCAAGCACGCCGACAGGAGGAGCAGCTGCGGGGCTTGCAAGAGGAACAAGCGCGCCGACAGGAGGAGCATGTGCGCCGACAGGAGGAGCAAGTGCGCCGACAGGAAGAGCAAGCACGTCGACAGGAGGAGCAGCTGCGAGGTCTGCATGAAGGCCTCTCCAAGGAAATTTTATCCGTGGTGCAGAAAAACTCCGCCCGGATTGACGCTGTGGAAAAGGAGATCGCCCGTATTGACACTGTAGAAAAGGAGATCGCCCGGATTGACACTGTGGAAAGGAAGATTGGGGAGATGGAAGCAACCATTCATCAGCTCAATAGGAAGGTCGTGTGTGGGGAATCACAGTCGACATCCTTCAGCCTGCGGAATCACATCGACCAAAAGTTTGAAAGTACCCCCTTACGACGGCAAGTCTTCGTGGGCCGCCTTCAAGCTACAATTAGAGACGGTCAGAAAAGCAAGTAGTTGGAGTGACCAAGAAGCACACTCTGCCCTAACACTAGCGCTCCGTGACGAAGCACTTTCCGTATTGGAAGCACTCAGCGCTGGGAAGGAGGAAGTAACCTACACGGACCTTCTTGACGCGTTGGAGGCACGTTTTGGCGATAAACACCTTGAGCATGTGTATCGGGCGCAGCTTAAGGACCGCAGTCAAAGGGCCAACGAAACTCTGCAGCAGTGGTCCGTGGAAGCTGAGAAGCTAGTGCGCAAAGCATATCAGTCGTCGCCAGCTGCAATAGAAGAAATGTTGCTCCAAGTGTTCATCGATGGAATACGGGACGCCGAAGTAAGAGCAGCCGTACGACTGAGTCATCATACTAGCTTGAAGGAAGCGGTGCACATGCGTTGGAAGTGGAAGCGGTTCGCCACGATTCTCGGGCGTTGAGATTCCGCAAAATTGTACCAGCAGATTCCAGCCGAAGGCAAGCATATAGCCCAGTATGCTATGGGTGTGGGGAGCGAGGACACATTAGGAGCACTTGCCCCAGGCGTGAGAGCATAACGCAAGGTAGGAAGGATGCGGCGGTTTCAACGTCACCGCTGGAGCAGCAGGAAAAAAAGGCCAGGGCAGTGGGGTGGGCGCTGGCCGGTAGAAGCAAAGCCCAAAGGATCTTCGTTAAGCAGACATGTGATGGAATCACTTTAGTTATAGAAGGAATGATAAATGGAAAATCTTGCCGTTTCACTTTGGATACAAGAGCCTCACGTAAAGTCGTTAGCCAAAGAAGACTAGAGAGCATCGGAAGACGACATATGCGAGAAAATGCAAACTTAACACTCACAACAGCTACCGGCCAGCGCATACCAGTACAGGGAGAGAAGATCATGGCCATGAAAATACGTTGTACTGGCAAAAAGTGGTAATCGCGGATATCACAGATGACTGCATCATTGGGTTGGATTTTCTTCGAAATCATCAGTGTACGATTAACATGAAACATGGTGTATTGAAGCATGGAGGTGAAGAAATACCAATAAAAGGCGGAACTTTTGGGAAAGTGTTGTGCTTACGAGACACTACTTTAAATCCGAGATCGCAGTCCTTGTCCCTTGTCCCGGTAGTCCTGCCAAGGGATGACAGAGGAAGACAAGTGTCCAGATGGATTGAGCAACTTCAAGAGTATGACTTTGAAATCGAGCATCGAGGGGGAAAAAGTCACGGAAATGCAGATGCGTTATCTAGAAGACCTTGTCCGATGGAATGCAAACATTGCATTCGTCAGGAGGAGTAAGAGAATTTTATAATCCAGCTGATCAGAACAGATTCGATCGACGAGAATTGGAGCAACGATGCAATGAGGAGAGCTCAGGAAAATGATAAGGATCTTCAACCACTTTTACATTGGCTTGCAAGTGGATCACTTAAACCAAAATGGTCTGAAGTGGCTAGACACAGTAAGGCTACTAAGAGTCTCTGGGCACAATGGAACAGTTTGGTGATGCATGACGGGATGCTTTGCCGGAAATGGGAAACCCCGCAAGGAAAGGATTGCCATCTGCAATTTGTCGTTCCCAGAGAGAAGGTGAACGAGATCCTGAGAGCTTATCACGATGGTTCTTCAGGTGGACATTTGGGAATAAGAAGAACTCTCATAAAAATTAAAGAACGATTTTACTGGTTGCATTGCCGTGATGATGTGGAAGACTGGTGCCGTAAATGCAAGAGTTCTGCAGCTGTCAAAGGACGTCAGACCCGGAGCAGAGGAGCTATGAAATTGTATAATCTTGGGGCTCCGTGGGAGAGAGTAGCTCTGGACATAGCCGGACCGTTTCCAGTCACCAAAGCTGGAAACCATTACATAATGGTGATGATGGATTATTTCACGAAGTGGCCGGAAGTATTTGCTCTACCGAATCAAGAAGCAGTTACCGTTGCGACGAAGCTTGTGAATGAAGTATTCTGCAGATTCGGTGTGCCTTTGGAGATGCACAGTGACCAAGGGCGGAACTTCGAGTCACAAGTATTTCAAGAAGTTTGCAAGATCTTGGGAATCCATAAGACCTGAACTACGCCATATCATCCACAATCGGACGGGATGGTGGAGAGGTTTAACCAAACATTGGAGCGACATCTGGCAAAAGTAGTGGACAGTCATCAGGATAACTGGGATGAGTACATTCCACTGTTTCTTATGTCGTATAGAAGCGCAATACACGAGCCGACAACGGTGACTCCTGCGTACGCCAATTTTGGAAGGAAATTGAAATTGCCAGCTGATTTACTCTCAGGCTGTCCACCGGATACTCCGAAAAGTATAACAGAATATGTGGATGAGTTACGAAAAAAGATGTTAAGATAAGAAAGATTCCTAGTTTCGAAGAGGGAACCCTGATTTGGTTACACAATCCTGTAAGGCGAAAGGGGAAGTCTCCGAAGCTCCAACCAAGTTGGGAGGGACCATACAAAGTAATCACAAGGATAAATGATGTGACTCTCAGGATCCAGCGTACCCCTCGAAGTCCCCCGAAAATCGTACATGTCGATCGGGTGGCTAAGTACTACGGAAGCAACGATGATCGGGACGATCATGTCTTGGGAGGGGGCAGTGTTGCGTAGCAACGCTTTGAAGTATATGACGAGAGTTGTCAAACTTCAAGACATTGTTAATTTCAACAGCTCTGTCAGCAATATTCGTAGCTCAGCGGAAAAGTGTTTATTTTAGACGCTGTAGACCCGGGTTCGATACACCTACCAGTGTATGGATTTTTTGGGTTTTGTCAAGTTAATGGAAATTTCTAGTAAGTTCAGGATCAAATCGAACAGAAAAAAAGGGATGGAAAATGTGTAAGCAGGATAAAAATAGTTAAAAGAATTTTCTAGTACAATTTAAATTTAAAGATGGAATGGGGGAATCATTTTGAAAATGGAACAGATCCTGGGGTATATAAGCCGTACTAAGTGTGGCCTACGGCAGTTCTAGTTCTGACTCGAAAGTGTAAAGAAGAAGAAGAAAAGAAGAAGTAGTGAAAAGTGGAAGTGTTCCAAGAAGAAGAAAATAGAAGTGACCTAGTGTTCGGTGCAGTGTGACGCGTTGAAGGTACTGCCGCCCACAAGAGGAATAGCGGCAGACCGGCAAGTGCAAGTTCAGAAAAAGTGAACGCCAATAAAGACTCGTTCCTATAAGCGGAGTATTATTTCCAATCCCTGACCTACTCACGTGTCAATATGAATAAAGCTTACATAAAAAATATACATTTGACGAACGTTGATAAATATTTATTATTATCTACACTTACAGTTTAAAAACATAGCAATAAATATATCTTTTCGTAATTATTTGTTAGTAATAAAATTAAAGTTAAATTATAAAGGCATATTCAAAATCCGATTGTTTTATCACATCAAACCGAACCTAAGAAATATGATGTACATGTATATTATTTAATAAGCAACTTATCAGAAAGAAAAGTGATCGCTGAGCTCATAAAAAATATTTTTTCAGTCATGATTAACTACTTTTTACATAAAAAAGTAATTTTTAATGATTTTTGAAGATCGTGTTCACAGTAATGATGATAACTTTATTATAATTAATTCATTCCGATTGGCATTTTCTGAAAAAGTTGGGTTTGTAAGAACTCAATTTAAATACTTCGTGTACGACATGAGCGCTTGGATGCTCATTTGGATTTTCCAAACTTTTTCTTACTACAAATAAAAAAATTAACTTATATTTAATCAGTTTCAATTTTCTAATCAGCATATTGCCTAACTTCATATTTTGTGAAGGGAATTTTTTTACTGTCAAGTCGCAGTCGTTCATATAATTTCGTTTAAAATTCTATTTAATTAAACCAAATGAGTATATCTCTATAAGATAATGAATTAGTTTTGAATTATTAATAAATTGTCAATTTTAGTCAGTATTTTTACGCATAAAGAAATAATAACTAAGAATAACTTTCTGACATTGAATTTGACAATTTGCAAAGTTTCTGCAGCAAACATAATTAGACCATCGATATCATATCAAGATTGACCTGTGTAAGGAGATCTCATACTTATTAGGTACACGGAGATAAAATTATTGCAGTTATCAGTGAAGAAAATATGTAAAAAATACTAAATTTCCACTATAACATCAAATCGCCCTTTGCGCTTACATAGGGACCTTGAAATATTTAGTATTTAGCACTGTAAATAGGACTATATTTCGATTTTTGTTTAATATTTTAATTTCACAGCAATTATCTAAATTCGTATTTTGTGTGTGTTTATTATTTTTTTTCCAATTTGTAAATCGAAATAAAAAATTATGAACTAAATATGCCGCCCTAGGCTCCAGCCTACTCAGCCTGCTGGTAAATCCGCCACTGAGTGGCTGGTTATACTCCTTTGCCATGTGTATAACCTGCCGCAGCGTACTGTCATAATAATAAATTATTACGTCATTTGAAAGCATTTTATAGACTTCTTAAACAGCCCTTTTCTGTAGCCCAAATATGTTGTCATCTGTGACCGTACTGCGTTACAATTCAATTTTTTTCCAAAATAGGATATGAAATCACTTATTGTACCTACTTCTTGTCAAAGACTACCGCCCATTCGGAAATTTATGCCTCAGACATGAGAAGGACGGGCGCAAAAACTCAGCGGGCTTCTTTTTGAAGCGAAGCTTTTATGCGGACCAGCGTATATTATGATCTTAGTTGTATTGCAAAGGTAATAAAGTACAATTAGGTATCTCTACAAAATGAAAAATAACCAAAAGAAAAGAGATTCTATTTTCTTATATTAGCTTTGTTTAATGCTTATTAATGTCGTTATTAGGTAGGTAATGTAAAACTAATAATCATTCACGGGTCATCACCTACTCGGTAGCCGGTACGCGCACGAACAACGAGAGCATCGGGTCGTTAACCGTTTTTAATCGTTTGTTCTCTCTCCGTTGTATAAAGTTGTCGGCGGTACTCCGCAGACGGCAAGTGTTCCGTCTGCGGAGTACCGCTAGACGTGCCGCTCTGTGTTCGTCATGATAGATACAGATTGTTACCTATACTATCTAGTATCTACCGATATATAAAAATATGAATCTCCTCCACTTTATCTTCTTCCCTAGACGTCACAGTTATTTATAAAAATGTATTTGATTTGAATAGCCCGATGCCGGTCGCACACTTCTCAATCCGGTATCATTAGGAATGTTATTTATTATATGTAAATAAATAAATAAAAAAAAATATATATGTTGGTACCCTCGACTAATTGCAATTAAAGAAGAGTGGAGAAAATCAGGTGAGGCCTTTGCCTAGAGGCACACAGACATACCAACACAATTAAAAGTGTCACGTATTTTTAATGCATAAAGATTAGTTTTTGTCTGAATAAAAGGATATTATTATTAAAGTTTATGAAAGTAATAGGTAAGTGCAAGTCTAGCTGTCAACATCCGCCACCTGCCCAATTTATTTTATTGCCCAAACTGCAGCGCATAGTCTATTAAATAGGTTCTTTTATATGAGAGCCGCCCCACTGTAGCTCCTAAAGTGATGCCCAGAAACGTAGTTATTTGATATACATCATCATCATAATGAGTGACAAGCTCCAACAAAATACTACACAAGTTTGCTCACTCTGGAATTTTATGATTTCCAACTAATGTTTTACCATACTTCACAGGCTCAGTGTGGAATAACATCTGTGGGTAATGATCTTTGGTGTGCATGGATTTTTTATGGGTAGAAAGGAATAATAGTATTATGCTAATTAAACAATGTTTTATGAACACTATATAATTTATTTGGGCATAAAATTTTAACAATGCTAAAAAATATTGCTTAAAAATAAATTGTGCAGACTTATAAAAATATAGATAATAAATTTAAACATGCATATAATTGACTATCTAGACTGTAGACACATATAAGGCAACTTCACTATTGCTAACACTGATGATGTACACTTTACACTGTCAGTGGATGTCACAAACGGCATTGCTATTATCACTATATCATGCCAGAATACCAGAATGAATACATTCACTAATAAAATTTCCTATATCATTACTTTGTACTATGACCAAATTGAGAAGCAACATAAACCATAGTTCACACTATATGCACAAGCTGAGAGTCATTATCATTTGTTTCATACAATGGTGACACACTCTCGGGCAGCTCTGGGACATGATCAAGAAACTGCTGTATTGTGCTGTAATAGTCAATGCAAGTCCATGTGTTATCATGATCACCCCCGGGCATGACAGCCAGGTTTCGATACACAGCTCCGCATCTCACATATAATTCTTTTCCCATAATTGGAGGAACTAATAAATCATTCGAGCCAGAAATAACCAGTGTTGGTGTCAATACACTCCTCATCTTCATTAAGGACATGTACTGAAACAAAGTAAATTAACAATAATTATAAATATAAAAGAATAATAATAAAAAAAAATACTTAGATTTGACGATTAAAATACCACTACAATGATATTCTGAAGAGTTTCTATCATGACAACGAAAGAAACGAAGTAAGCCCTATGACCATCATCATGGAGAAGGAGACCTATAATAATAATTTTAATATGACTTCTCATTTACTTAATATATTCAATAGTGACCTTCTTGGGTTGAACGTACTTTTAAAATAAAATATAATATCTACCTACCTATAGGTACCCAGTACTGCGGGGTATAACGCAGAACCCGTGCCCAGGGTTACGGGTGAAGACCTCAACGGTGGTGAATGCGGAGACAACAGTTGTCGGTACGGACTAACCAGCGGAGGAGGCAAGCTACAGGGGCGTAGAACCTGGATCCTGATGGAGGGCAGCGGTAACCATCAGTACCGAAGTGAAGCGAAAGAACCATATGTTCTGAACCGGTTCACTCTTGGATTAGTATAGCCACTGAGGCTATAGTACCGCGATGTAGAAAGTAACGGGAACCTACTACATTATTTATCCCATGAGAGTTGCAATGATGAGTATGTTTAAAGACAGAGTAAGACCGCCTGGCAACCCGCGTAGCGACCGGCGCCCTGAGTTTTCCGGGGCTGAGGGTGTGAAATGGGTTACCGGCCATCAGGATGCAGGCAACCAGGCATCCTATGGAAAAAATGCTACTGGAAGAAGAAGAAAGAATATTAATTTAAGAAACGATCTTCGCATAGGTACATGGAACGTTCGAGGGCTTCTTGAAGATGGAAAGCTTCATATTCTGGAACAAGAACTTGAGCGATGCAAACTCACTATCACGGGAATCAGTGAGACACATTGGAAAGGTAGCGGCCACTTTGACTCAGAGAAACATACCATCTATTTCTCCGGCAACGATAAAAGTAGCTTTTCGGGTGTGGCTATTGCGATCCCTAAATTATGTAAAAACTCGGTGCTTGGATATCACCTAATTAATGATAGAATTATTTCCATTAAACTTAGCGCATCACCGACCCCACTCAACATAATTCAAGTCTATGCTCCTACAAGTTCTGCCAAAGATGAAGAAGTAGAAGACTTCTATTGTCAACTTGAGTCTTCAATAGCTAAGATCCCCAAAAGAGAGCTATTAATCATCATTGGGGACTTTAACGCCAAGGTGGGAAACACCACAATGAATACGGGCATACGACATATTGTTGGGAACTATGGCCATGGTGTTCGTAACCCAAGGGGTGAACGACTCATAGAGTTTGCAGCCGATAACAACATGGCCATAGCAAACACGATGTTCAAACACCATCCTAGACGCCTATATACCTGGACCTCCCCTGATGGCAACCACCGCAATCAGATAGATTACATATTAGTGAGAACCAGATGGAAAAGTTCAATTGCCAATACACATACCCTTCCCGGTGCTGATTGTCATTCCGACCATCAACTGCTCATTGGGAACCTGCGATTGAAATTGCAAAGAGCAAGACAAATTAAAATGGCTAGAAGAATGGAGGTGAAAGATCGAAAGTCACTAACCACCTCGATACAGAACAGACATGCCGCATGGAGAGCAGGTATCGGAAACAATGACTCTAACTACTTGTGGATCTCGGCAAAAACATATATTGTGGAGGCGATTGCTGAGTCACAACCGAAAACAGTCTTACCAAAACGACAACATTGGATGACGGAAGAAACCTGGCATTTGGTTGAAGAGCGCCGAAAACTTAAAGCCAGTGGTGCTAGCATTACGAAGCTAAATGCCAAGTCAGCTATCATACAAGCTGCTTGCCGACGTGACCGCAATAACCATCTCAGTAAGATATGTCATGAACTGGAACAGCACTCCGACAAATATCAAACCAAAGATCTGCATGATAAGGTGCGATACATAACACGCCAATTTAAACCTAAGACGTGGGCTGTTGAGGACTCCGCTGGGAATACGGTTACGGAGATAAAGGATATCGTGAATGTGTGGAAGGAATATTGTCAATCATTATTTTCCAATAATTTGGTACTAAGCTTCACATGTTCTCCCCACAACATACTTGACCGTGAACCCGACATCATGCGGGATGAAGTACGAGCAGCAATTACAGACCTCAAATGCAATAAAGCCATAGGTTGTGATGAGATCCCAATAGAAGTCCTCAAAGCGATGGGAGAACCTGGAGTTGATATTTTATATACCATCTGCTGTAAAATATGGGAGACTGGAATATGGCCTGACGATTGGTCAAAATCCATTTTCATTCCACAAAAAAGGGTCCACCAAGAAATGCATCAACTACCGACTCATATCCTTGATATCTCATGCAAGTAAGGTGATGCTCCACATAATTAATACAAGGCTGTTGGCCTACCTCTCAAGGCAGATTGCACCCGAGCAAGCCGGATTTGTTAAGGGAAGAGGCACTCGGGAACAATTTCTTATACTGCGTCAGATTATTGAGAAGGCCAGAGAATTCAATACAACCCTTTACATCTGCTTTGTGGACTTTCGCAAAGCATTTGACACGGTCATATGGACACACCTTTGGAAGATACTTGCGGAAATGGGTGTACCATCCCATTTAATAGTTCTATTGAGGAGGTTGTATGAGCACGGTACTGCAGCGGTACGAGTGGATGATACCCTTTCAAGCGAATTCAAGACTGAGGCCGGTGTACGACAAGGATGCATCTTATCGCCATTACTCTTTAACATCTACACAGAGTATATTATGCGCATTGTCTTGGAAGATTGGAACAAAGGAATATCTGTTGGGGGACGCGTGATAAATAACCTCAGATACGCTGATGATACTACCCTTCTCGCACAGACTAGAGAAGATATGGAAATTTTTCTAAACCGTCTAGAAAGTACCAGTCTCCAATTCGGACTTATTATTAACCGAGACAAGACGAAGGTGATGATAGTAGACCGGGCCGAACAAATTGGAACCAACGTACCCTATGTAGCCAACTGTGAAGTGGTTCAGACCTATATTTATCTTGGTTCTACTATATCAAGTACTGGAGGATGTGGCGACGAGATCAGACGACGGTGCGCCATCACCAGGTCTGCAGTGGAACAACTGGGAAAGATTTGGAGGGACAGGAGGATTACCAAGAAGACTAAAGTCAGATTGATGAAATGCCTTGTGTTTCCAATCTTTCTCTATGGAGCCGAAACTTGGTCTCTGAGACTGCAGGACCGCTGTAAAATCGATGCATTAGAGATGTGGTGCTGGAGACGCCTCCTAAAGATCCCGTGGACGGCATTTCGCACCAATGTATCCATCCTCAAAGAGCTTCGTATTAAAGACAGACTATCGTCAATTGTGCAACTAAGAATACTAAAGTTCTTTGGTCACGTCTCTAGAAATGAGAACTCGATGGAGAGACTGGTAGTTCAGGGCCAGGTGGAAGGCAAGAGAGCACGCGGTCGATCGCCAACCCGCTGGATAGACGCCATCACAAAGGCTACTGAGTCCACCATAGTCCAGTGTACTCGCAACGCCTCTAACCGTCAGAAATGGAAGCACATCGCCAGGAGATCTACCCTCGGAAAGGATGTTGACCCACCGAACACTCCACCATGTACCTCGTCAGCGCAACCACGACTACTCTGACAAGAGTGTCCGACTAAGAAGAAGAAGAAGAGAACCTATAGGTACTTGATTTTATAACGTACGTCTTTAAATCTACGAAGACGTAGCTCAACGCCTTTTAAAAATCTTACACTCATAAAATTACAGTGAACCGACAGTACTTTCTTGTCCTGACCAATGTATTTCGTGAGTATTGAATGCAGACATACAATATTAAAATCGAATCTATAGTTACTATTACCAATATTGATTGACAATTTAAGCTGAGACTAAGCCACAGCTGAGGCTGTGTTTATAAATGAGCCAGTCAGTACCTACAGACTACTGGAAATAAATATAATTATAGTAGGTATTCTGTGTAAGCAGTAGGAAATTTGTAGACAACATCTTACAAATTTACAGATTAGTAGTACCAGTGCAGTACAATATAGTGAAATACAGACAACTCAGAGGGCAATGAAAAGGAGCTGTTTAAATATAAAGTTGAGAGATAATTAATATAAAGTAAGAAACATAATAATTCGGAAAATAACCAAGGTAAAGGATGCTCTCAAAGTTTCAAATGGAGATGGGCTGGCCATGTTGGGAGATCCGATGACAATCGATAGACAATTTAGACAACAAAATGGAAAGGACCGCAAGGCGTGAGAAGTAGAGGTCGCCCGGTGGCAAGACGAGATTGCATCCAACGCAGGGAGAGACTAGATGACCATTGCTCAAGATAGAGAAAAATGGAATTCTTCGGAGGACGCTTTTACCCTAAGGGGGTCCACATTAGGAGATTAAATTGCATTAGTAGTAGATTTATTAAAGTTAAGTAGTAATACAATTATAAAATATCAAACTAAGTAACTTTTATGTAACTATTGTGGAATTAAATAAAGCTATACCAGTTCAAATTCAAATATTTTTATTCAAAATAGGATGTGAAATCACTTATTGAAAGTCAAAAAAACTACCACCCATTCCAAAGTGAATGCCTCAGGCCTGAGAAGAATGGGCGCAACAAACTCAGTGGGCTTTTTTTTCATTAAAAATATGTTTTACAATTAAAGTAACATTGTACAATTAAACTTATTATTTAATAGCCTGAGGGCGGTCGCTCCATTCCCAATCTGTGGTATCATTAAGAAAGTCATTTATGTTATAGTAACCTTTACCACACAAAAGTTTTTTATCAACTCTTTTGAATAACGTAATACTTTTGTTTTGAACATTTTCTGGGATCTTGTCGTAAAAGCATATACATCGCCCCACAAAAGACTTACTAACTCGACTTAGCCGAGTAGTAGGCATCATCAGTTTATGTCTGTTCCTGGTGTTAACATTATGGCTATGACAGTTTCTGGCAAATTCACTTATGTGCCTATGAACATACATTACATTATCAAGAATATATTGAGAAGCAACAGTCAAGATATTAATTTCTTTGAATTTTGCTCTCAATGATTCTCTAGGACCTAGGTTATAAATAGCGCGAATAGCCCTCTTCTGCACCACAAATATTGTATTAATATCGGCAGCGTTGCCCCATAGCAATATAACATGGGACATAATACTATGGAAATAACTAAAGTATACTAGTCGCGCCGTATCTATGTCAGTTAATTGTCCAATTTTTTTAGCCGCGTATGCTGCAGAACTAAGTCTGTTCGCCAATCCTTCAATATGGGGGCCCCATTGTAATTTGGAATCTAGAGTTATGCCAAGAAATATAGCAGATTCCACCGGTTCTATCACCTCTCCGTTTAACAAAACATTTGCATTTACATTTTTGACATTTGGTACGGTAAATTTAATGAATTTAGTTTTCTTGCTATTTAACAATAGGCTATTAGCGCTAAACCAGTACACGATGTCAGATAAAATATCGTTCACTTCGTCATACATAGCTTGGTTTCTTTTCACTTTGAAAATCAGTGAAGTGTCGTCCGAAAACAATACTATCTTATGTTTTTTCTCTATAAGATTAGGAAGATCATTTATATAGATAAGGAAGAGGAACGGTCCAACAATAGACCCTATTGGTACCCCCATACTGAGAGGAGTCCCAGGAGATCTCCTGCCATTCACGTCGACCCTCTGAATTCTATTGTTTAGATATGAAGTCAGAAGATCGAGCGCAGTTCCTTTTATGCCATAGTGGTATAGCTTTCTGACCAGAGTTGAATGTTGAACACAATCAAAAGCCTTAGATAAATCACAGAAGATGCCAAGTGCATTCTGCGATTCCTCCCAGGCATCAAAAATATTCTTGATCAGCTCAACACCTGCATCCGTTGTTGAACGTCCCCTAGTAAAGCCAAATTGTTTCAAATGAAGTAACTTATGAGAGTTAAAGTAAGTAAGCATTTGGCTTAAAATTACTTTTTCAAAAATTTTACTAAGGGTCGGCAAAACCGACACAGGACGATAGTTGTTCGGGTCAGAAGAGCATCCCGATTTAAATATTGGTGTAATTTTACTGTGTTTCAGAAGGTCAGGAAACACGCCACGCTTAATACAATTATTAAATACTATTGCAAGATATGGTGCTATGACATCAATTATTGAACTTATTATTTTAGCAGAAATGCCCCATAACATTAACAGAAGTGCCTTACCGATTCCACAATTCCTTAGTATGTACGTAACTTCACAAAAATAGGTATATAACAAAATATTTAATCTAAATTCAATAGATAATGCTCTTGACATCTAGCATAATGTAATAGTGCTTACCTTATTTTTATGACAAAATTGTGGCAACCATGAAAGAATTCTCCATTTTAATAATATTTTAGCCATGTCAGGTATACTTGTAAATGTGTTTTCAACGATCATAGCCCATATTTTATTTCTATTCTCTATCCTAGATGCTAAATCTATTGCTATAGCTCCACCTGAACAAGATAAATTTGTAATTTAAACACAATTCACAGCATTCAATGACATTTCATTTTTAATGCACTCAATCTATGTACACATTTGTCTTTTAATATCATGTGGACTGCATCAACTTTATATATATTTAACAAATAGAAGACATTTGATATTGATTGTATTTTACAAGTTTGATTGCCATGCTAGCTAGCATGCTAGGTTGGCATATGTAGGACAGCAACTATCAAGTTAGGCCTTGAGATGGAACTCTATAAGATAACAGTTCTAAGAAACATAAATATTATGAACGTCTTCTTTTTAAATAAAATTTGCCTACAATTTGATCCTGTAGCAATTTATCATTCCTTTAATTTTACATTAAATATCATTCTGCATTATATCTGGTACATTCAATAGAAGCATAAAATAATAATCCAACCTGCAAAAGATTTGGAGTTTTATATTTTAGAATCTTCAAATGGAGCATACATGCCTCTAAAAGCTTTCCATATTATATAATTGTTTAAAATTTATTAATTGAAATAAATGTGTAAATCTTTGCCATGGTTTTAGTTGGCGGAGCCTCTTCTAACAATATAGTATAATTACTAGCTACTAGTTATTACTTTTAAAGGCAATTCCGTCCGAACATCCCATTTAAGTAAGGGTTAGGTATACCTACTATGAGTCATAAACATCAAACGTCTCTCCCCATTTAACTATTGGACATCAAAACTGGAGAAGCACTTTTAATAAAAAAAATGCAGGAATGTCATTACCACTCCTTCAAATCAATATCAATTCATCAGTTTACAAATATTTTAATCCAACCATTCAAAGTGATGCAACAATAATACTCAAACGCAATATCAATATTAGAGTAAATAAAATATTTTAATAGAATATGTAGTTAATACAGTAGCAACAATCCAAACAATATTTAAAATTAATAAATACAGGTATTAATTACCTCGCTACCTCGACCATGTTTTAGGAAAATCTCATATACAACAAATAAGTATATTTATAATAAAACAAACTCTTATTACCGAAGAACTAGAGAGATCCTGGCCTTTAAGTAGTACAGCATCTGAAGCCATGATTTGGTATCATAACTCATGCCACATGTGGCTTGCCATATTAGCTACGTACCTAGTGACCTCCCAAATAAAAGGATTTTACTGCGGTCTACATCACTCCTCTGCATTATGTAGTCAAAGGCTGCCTGGGCATCGGTATAGAGCCCAGTTTCTGAAGGCGAACCCTCAGACAGACCATAGCCCCGATACTCCACAAGCAAAATATTTATATTTAATTTGTGATATAGCTTGGAAACATTAGTCAATCTGAAATAATTGCAAAATTCTATTACAAGCAGCATAAATAAAGCTTATCACTACATTATAAAACAAAGTCCTGTAAAAGACAGTTGTGAGTTGCGCTGTAACAATAATATGTCGCGCGAACACCATGTCCATAATAAAAACACGTACTTCTATATGATACATATAAATAAGAATTATCATTTTGAATTATTAGCATTAGTAGCTAGTGTCTAAGTGTTATTTTCCTATATAATAATGAATATACCTATTATATCTGCATTCCTCTTAAAATAAATGTTTATTTCAACCCGAACCTAAACTGAACTGTTAATCGATTTAAACTAATTAACCAAGGTGAACGGTCATTACACTCTTCTAGAAAACGCTTTATTCATCTTCTGTTATCCTTACTTATATTTAATATTAAGGTAGATTACATTTTATATCATACATATTATATCAATAACTGTATAAACTAGACAACCCAGTGTAATACAGCCATTTCAGGAGAAGTTGGAGATCAAGCAAGCAGCAAGCAATCTCGACCAAAAGTCATCTTCAAAATACACTAAATAAACAGTGCCTTAAGTTCGAGGAAATATTAAATTTTTAAACAGGAGTTATAGTCAATGATATTTAAAAGTATAGATAGGTTACCTACACAACATTCGGTGTTTGAAAATGATACAATAACGCACACATGAATAATTTAACATTGCAATAGCACACTACATTAAGTACGATTACACGTCAAATAAGGATAGTAAATGCAATTATCGCAAGCGAAAAAGAGATAAATCTAATTCGCTAATTGCTTCGTATTTGTATAGAAAAAATAGAGTTAATTCATCAGATTTGATTTTTTACCGTACACCGTGATTTATGCCTAAATTACGATTCATTCATGAGTGCATGTAGTAAAAGCTATAAAGTAGTAAAACTGCATTGAAATTAGATAAATGTTTCACTGATTTTATAAAAAAATTATTTAATATTGATTATAATATATAGCCACATTGATGATATCAATTATTTATACATAAAATAATAAAAAAAACATACAGACAACAAAACAATACCGAAAGGTATCTACAGGAAAGGTCCCATTTTTACAATTTTACTAACGACGGCTCCCAAAAAGTTTTAAGTGTACAATTATTAGTTTTTGAATCTTATATTATTTATGAATGTCTTTTTGTTGAGGGTTTATAACAATAAGGCTAGGGTTACTATGGATGCGAGTTGTGACAAAAATTTGTTCTGACGAGTTCTGACGGATTCGTCAGAAGAAACAAACGCCTGGTATCCAATGACAGTATTTACACTGGCAACGACGAACGCGTCAGAACATGCACGACGTCGTCAGAACCACTCGAGCGTTCAAACGAGTTTGATTTTTTCGCACGACCTGCATCTGCGAATTTCGAGTGATTATATATGACGGCAGAAACGAACTGACTATCAGAATAACAGAAAACGCGCACAGTGTAAACGCCTTGTTCTGACGAGGATTTCGGACGTAGGTACTCGTCAGAACAAATTTTCGTCAGAATTCGCATCCATAGTAACCCTAGCCTAAGGTAGGTAATGGGAGAAGAAGAAAATGATCTATTGATTCTTCTGCAGTTAGCAAGGGACAGTGTTACTGAAAAACTCCTACGTAAGCATATAGCACTCACTGTCGAGGTCCGCTACTTATCCTATATACGCACTTGTTTATTAAAAAAATTCATATTTCGTATTATATTTACTGCAATAACGACTTTTTTACATCATTTCCTCAAATATTCTACCTCGATCATCCCGCAACAGACAGCTTGGCGGCGATCGGCGTTGTCATGCTGATATTTTGTTAGATAAATAGTTAAATCAAATAAAATGTTATAATTCATGATTTCTTAACTGTGGTATGTAATTCTCACGAACGAGTAAAAAAAGAAGGACTCCGCGCCGTGATATGAAGCACCTTTATGCTAGTGTGTGTGCGGTTACGGGGGATACTAGTTACACAATTTTTTCTCCCTTAAATAAGCATATATGGCCACAAATACTTATATAGTATCTTTTTTACACTTTTTCACAACGCACGATAGCATTTTTAAAATATTTTATTGATACACAAACTGATCTGTTACAGATGATGACAATTCTCATAATGGCGGCCTATCGGCCTGTAGTAGTGTAAGTGTGTGCGTGAGACTATGTATTTACACGTTAATCGGCTTGTTTTGGTGCTACACTGTTATGTAAGGTGACACGGAGTCCTTATTTTTTTACTAGTCCGTGGTAATTCTATGATTTTTTTTACTTTCGTAATTAGTACTTCTTCCCACAACACAAGACGGCATTTTAATGTTGTACCTATATCAAATTGTAAGCAATTCTGTCAACAACAAACGCGTTCGTACCGTTTTCGTATCGAGAGAGCAACTACGACCAAAGGGACCAATTGTCTCCATTTAGGCGATTTATTTTTGGCGTGCTAGTGACATATCTACCGCTTTTAATACTATAATTTCATTGGTTATAGTAATATTCTTGCCCATTAAAATACTTATCTATTGATAATTAACTAAAAAACTAACACAAAAAAGACAAATACAAGAAGTATTGAGTATTACGTTTATAAAAATTAAATTACATCTGCCAAGGGCCTCTACAGAATTTAGTACGGGCGCCGCGCTATTAAGGCGCTCGGTATCGTGAATTGATCACCTTTGAGGTCCAAGTGCTCTGCTAGCTAGCTATTTTCTTTCTCTAAAAAGCGAACGTATTAAAAATTAAAGAACATAATATTACTTCGAAATAAGGGACTTTATACTATATTCACCACAAACGGGAGACAGAGTGCCGCTGACTTTACACGAATCATATTTGATTGTGGTTGGTGTGCGCGCGTCTATCGAGATAGATAGCTCCGTCCAAACGCCCAAGGTCGTTGGCGTGATCCTGAGCCTTAATCCTGCATTGACTGTCTCACGAATCTTGTCAAATGAGTTCGCGCACAACAGACTACACAAGGTGATCTGCTATTGGATTGGTATATATCATCCAAATGATTTGAGTTTTCTTTAGTGTTACCTAATTCCGCCAATGTTTGTCGACGCCAACGAGATTTTTCAACGCTATTTGCCAACGAGACTGAGTCTCGTGCCAGATTTTGGCGAGTCTACACGTCCTGAGAATGCCTCGTGTAGAGGCGAAACACGTGTCGAATTGTTTAAAGACAAATATTGGCGGAATTAACACTAAAGAAAACTCAAATCATTTGGATAATTATGGATTTCCGCAAAGTAACGCCTACTTTAATAAATTTTCTTGGTATATATTAATACAAAATAATATCATTCGATCAATCGACAGACTATGGACAGAGGCGATCGAAGTAAATTCTTCATTAGTAATTTTTATACACTTATCATGGCTGTCTAGGATATGCCATCTTTTCTGCCTGTGCGTTGTCTATAGAACGGTCAACAGCACAACAAGTTAGTCTGGGTGGTACGTGAGTTTGATTTAGTATTTAATTTTGTTATTACTAATTTCCTCTTTCTCTGATTTCAGAAACTCTTAGACACCACGATGTGTTTGATATCTGTTTCAGGATGTAATTTTGTCTAATATCTCTGTATTATTCTAATCTTGGAGTTAATTCAAATATAATATTAATCCCAATGAAATGTATGATATGTTATTTAAAATAATTAAAACAGAGTTTGCTTCTATATTTACTTTTAAGACAGTCAAATCAGGTGGTCTCCTGTCATTTAATGATTGGGCAACAGCTGGCATTCATAGGAGCAGACAAAGGCTATATGAACTATATAGTGAGAGATCATTGTATAATAATCTTCTCTCATTAATGATCTTTTCTCGAATATGTTAAAAAATACTCTAAATTATTTAAAAGTGTTTGTTCTATTGCAAAGTCTATGCATATCAGACAGATAATTAAAAATGCACCTAATAAAATAAAGATGACTTGGAATTTTATTAACTAGGAATCTGGAAGATTGAAAGACCGCAACATTGAATACAATCTATCAATAAACAATACAATAATTCAATCTCAGCAGGAAGTTTTTGAAGCTACTGCTTTTGAGAATTATCTCCTCCACCAGTGTTGCTGAATCATTTCTTCTAGAAAATGTTATAGAATTTCTAAAAAGTTTCAATTTTAGTTTAGTAGTAGTAAACTACATTTCTGTTAAAATAATAAGTTCAATAATTGATGTCATAGCACCATATCTTGCAATAGTCTTTTATAATTGTATTAACCATGGTGTGTTTCCTGACCTTCTGAAACATAGTAAAATTACACCAATATTTAAGTCGGGATGATCTTCTGAACCCGAATAACTATCGCCCTGTGTTGGTTTTGCCGACCCTTAGTAAAATTTTTGTAAAAATAATTTTAAGCCAAATGTTTACTTACTTTAACTCTCATAAGTTACTTCATTTGAAACAATTTGGCTTTACTAGGGGACATTGAACAACGGATGCAGGTGTTGAGCTAATGAAGAATATTTATGATGCCTGGGAGGAATCACAGAATGCACTTGGCATCTTCTGTGATTTATCTAAGGCTTTTGATTGTGTTCAACATTCAACGCTGTTCTGGAAGCTATATCACTATGGCATAAAGGGAACTGCGCTCGATCTTCTGATTTCATATCTAATATCAATAGAATTCAGAAGGTCGACGTGAATGGCAGGAGATCTCATGGGACTACTCTCAGTATGGGGGTACCACATACATAAATGAACTTCCTAATCTTATAGAGAAAAAACATAAGGTAGTATTGTTTGCGGACGACACTTCACTGATTTTCAAAGTGAAAAGAAACCAAGCTATGTATGACGAAGTGAACGATATTTTATCTGACATCGTGTACTGGTTTAGCGCTAATAACCTATTGTTAAATAGCAAGAAAACTAAATTCATTAAATTTACCGTACCAAATGTCAAAAATGTTATTTCAAGTTTTTTGTTAAACGGAGAGAGTTTTGTTAAAACCGGTGGAATCTGCAAAATTTTTTATCATTACTCTGGATTGAAAAAAAGCCCGCGAGTGTGTTGCGCCTATTCTTCTCAGGCCTGAGGCATTCATTTTGGAATGGGTGGTAGTTTTTTGACTTTCAATAAGTGATTTCACATCCTATTTGCAATAAAAATATTTGAATTTGAATTGCCGAGCCCCCCAGTCGAATTCCATAGGTCCATTTTGGCCTCAAGATAGTCTTAAAAATAGACAGCTTATTTTCGAGTAATAGTCTGGACCTCTGTTCCAACATGGGATAATATAAAATCAAGATTTTATTTTAAAAGCAAAACAGGTGAAATAAATATTAAATACAAGTATTTAATATTTATTTCACCTGTTTTGCTCTGTATGCGTCGCCTTACAGGTAAGGCGACGATCCCAATGTATTGGCAAGTATTTTGCATAGTTGTTTTTGGGGAGTTTGATTATTCTGGAATGTGGCTGGCCGGCGTCTTCTATTCTCAGACTGAATGTTAGTTGGACTGATTTTTGGTTACTATTATTTATACTCCACTTTGTCAGCCACTTTTCAATTTGATTTAAGCTGCATTGCAGATTCATGGAGGCTTCTATAAGACATGAACAAGATTGCCCTGTCAAGTAGCATTTGTCACTTATATGCATGTCACTCAAGTTAATATGATTTTATAAGAGTAAAATATTGATATGGCATGAGGGTTTTGATCTTATATAGCAAGCCCTTTTACCAAACTCTGTCAAATGCCTGTCTAATATCTAGAAATATAGATGAACAGTATTCTTTATTCTCAAATGTATCTTAGATGACTTTGCATAATATGTAGATTGTGTATGCTATGCAATTCAACAAAATTTATACATTTAAATACCACGAAAACCTCTAAATTGTTTATCTTAAAGCAATACATTTTCTATTTTTGATTTGTCTGTTTCTGGATCAGATTTTTTGGGAGTATAAATATTGGCTAGACTTTCTCCAAAGGCATTTATTCGCTTTTTCCTGTTGACAGATGTCAATGTCAATAGATCGTTGGGCTATCTAGCCCAACGATCTATCCGGAGGAACCACTGACTGCTAACGTTTCCTCAATGTGAACGTGCTTTTCTTGAAGGCACCCATGTCGTATCCTCCTAGAAACACCACATAAGGAAGGTCATGGCTCAACTCAAGCCACAACTTGGTTTACCGTTGAAGAAAATTCCTTGAAAACCGAATTGTTGTATGGCGTTGAGGAACGCCACACATCCAGAGCGTGGGCATAATTTGTAGCGTATATAATGAATCAAGTCAAACAGCTCTTCAATCCTCCCCGTGATAAATGCATAGAAGACACACAATGAACCAACGTATCAACACAACGCCAAGTGAGCTATCTAGCCGTTCACAGAGCACTGGATCCCCGACAATTTAAGCAGCTAGCAGTTCTGCGATCAAAGCGTTTGAGCTGACATTGGTGTAAGCCAGACGCATAACTCCATATGTGGCCGGACCTTCACTTTGTAGAACGCTAGAATGTGGGCCGGCTTGAAGCATTTTCCTGCTCTATTAATGACGCCCAGGTTCTTCGAAGCCAATTTGTCTTTGCATTCCAGATGACCGCGGAATTGGCAATCGCTCAAGATTTCGAGACACAGCTAATTTTCCGATACCAGGCGAGGCTTTAGGGGAAGAGTTGTCAATGTGCGGTGATATAGGGTTTTTCTAGTGGTAAACGCGCAAACTTTAGTCTTCTGGTAGTTAAATCTGACAAGGTTCATTTTACCCCATTTCGCGACCTTTACAAGAGAGGACTCGATTGAAAACATAAGATTCTTCCAGCACTGGTCGATGATTTCCCGAGTGAGATCTGCATGGCCCATCACCAGTACTGTCATCCACATAGCAAAGTATGTTGGAGGTGTTCAACATCATCGCTATGCAGAAGAACAACTCACAGCATTGGGGTACACTGGACGTTCACGGGTCTCCAGTTCGATTGATAATCGACGATGACCTGTATACTGCGCCTAGTGAGGAATCTGGTGGTCTACTTGCATAAACTCTCGGGAAGACCAAATAATGGAACTTTTGAGAAAAGTGCCTTGTACCAGATACTATCAAAGTTTTGATTCCACAGGGTGACCGTTTTATTTTTTTTATGGAATAGGAGGACAAACGAGCTTACGGGTCACCTGTTGTGAAGGGATCACCGCCGCCCACAATCTCTTGCAACACCAGAGGAATCACAGGAGCGTTGCCTGATTATTGAAATTTAAATTTAATTAATTTATAAAAAGATGTGGTGTCGTGGGACACCAGGTAGGAACGAAGTTCCTTCGGCGAATGTAGAATCGACACAATTTGTAAAAAAAAATCGTGTTCTATTTTATGTAGGTTTTCTTGATTTTTCTCTTAAATTTTGCAGATTAGTTTTTATTTAAGTACAGGAAAGTATTTAGGAAATTCAGTATTTTAGGAAATAATAAATTACGTAAAATAAAAAAAATCGTAATCCAAATTATCAATTAAAATAACAAAATATGTCTCTTTTTTAAATTTTTGTTTGACAACATAAAATTACATAGAAATAGAAATAATTGCAAAAACAGAGAACGTGGCGCCATCTTACATGCCGTAGTAAAGTTACGTGGTCATCGAATGCATATTACCGCCATCTCTAGAAGGGTTTTTAAATTACGATACAGTTTAATGCAACCAAAATGTTATGTTATAAAAATGTATGGAACTATTGTAGAGCTGCTATCCATCTTAATTTTTTCAAGTTATATTATATCTATTACTTGATTGCCAATGACAAGATTGTCAACCCTGCTAAGATTTCTTGCACTCACATAATAAAGTCCATTAGAAAGAAAAAGGTATGGCGCGACAGTCGTATACACAAGCGAGTAGTGTATACGACTGTCGCGCCTGCGCACGTCTTATTTAACGGTTTTATTCCACGGACTTTTTCTTACGGTTTTACTATCACATTTTTTTCAGTTCGGTGCCGCAGCAAAATCCCTATCTCCTCCAAGCCTGCCGTAAGGAACTTCGTTTTATTTAAATTTAATTTCCGATTGTATGATAAGCTCTCTAAAGTGATTCCTGGTGTGCTTTCATTGCAGTTTTTTTTTATATTTTTATAGGATTTATGGAATGTAGCCTTATCAAGCAGATGTTTACTGCAATTCCAAAATCCAAACCCTACGTAATCTTACCATAGAATCATCAGAGCATCTCTGTATGAACTGTAGCTTTTCTATTCCTTTAATTGATTGATGGGTGTTTTTGAAAAATGTTACAGAGTTTGACAGGTTTGAGCGAGTATCTACTTGTACACTTCACACCCCTTATAATTAGCTGGATGTAGATCCAAGCACATGTTGCAGAAGTGATTCAATCTAGTTTTGTGCATTCTGAAGTTATGTGTGCCCCAGCACATTTAACACAATGATAAGGTTTTATACAATAGTTGTCTGTATTCTTCGCATCTTTGGTATTGCACAACTGTGTTTCTTTCTCATGGATGTTCTATAACCATTACTTGGTACTGGTCACCTTAATGTTCTTAGTAGTTTGTCCTTTCCATACCAAACATTTATTATTTTGCCTTCAGACATTGGGTAGTACCATATTACCTGTTATGTCTAGTGGTGTTGTGTGATAAAGGATTCCAATTACTACATAGCAGTGAGTGTAGTTTAATTTCTTGCTTTGTTTTTTTACCATTTCAAAGCTCAAATCAGGGTCTCAATTGCCCGTCCCATTGGACAGCACTGCATCATTTACTACATAATTTTATAAATTAAGCTATTGTTACTCTAAGATAGTAGAAAAACATGGGGCAAATCATAGTGGTGGTTGTTTTTGTTTAAATATTTACAGCACTCACTCTACAAATACATGTGAAAACCTTGATATGGTTGTTAGTGATATCTGTACAACTTTAATTAATCTTGTAACACTTACCTTTGGCCCATATTTCCTGCATTTCCATGGAAAAATATCATAGTTGGGATGTGATTACTATTACTCAATTGTTTTATGAGATACAAATGTATCTTATAACCATCATTTGTTGTTATTTTTATGTTTTCATATGGTAATTGGAAGTTGCTGGGTTGAAGTACAAATGTTCTTGAATCAGGTGGGTCATTTGGATAATACAACAACAGATCTTGAGCAGTGTACAAAACACCTGAAATATTTAAATTATTAAAATTTATATAAGAAAACCAATTTTACTGGCATTACCAATCCATTTATAAGTTTATGTAGGATTAGTTTATTTGAAAACTGCAAAATTAGACCATAATTTAAAATGTACCTACATCTTGATATTAAGAATTTACATTACATAATCTATTACATTAAATATCTTAGGAAACATTATGGCAATAAAATGAATGGAGCCAAAAAACAAACAATGAATTTGTCAATTCAGTTGCATCAGGTTAAAACTGTGATAGCTAGTTCTAGTGCTCGCCAAGTAACAAACAATAGAGTTGTTAATCAGTTTATTATATACACAATATAAAGTCTTAAAGTACAAAAAATGGTTACAATGTCTCAAGATGTTGAGCTGAGTTTGGTGACTTTTATGTAAGTTAAAGTATCTGTATGTAATTTGTTAAAAATATATTTTCTGTTCTAAGTTAGTCTGCCAACAATGATAGCTTTAGTGAACCTGAGTGGAATTTCTTTTTTATAATTTTATTAGTAAAAACAAAATAATATTATTTCAAACCAATATCTTTACAAATGTGTTCATAAAACTGTAATCAAAATTATTCAAGTCGTGTTTTTGTTAACTGCACTACAATATAAAGTATGTGGAAGCTGTAAACTAAGTAGTAGTTAGTTTTATACAATATGATAAAGCATGAATTGAGACATTATTGTACAGCAATAAAAATAAATAAAATTGAACAGCTTACCACAAATTCCCAATATAAACACAGTGAATGCTAGAAGTTGTCCATAAAACCAAAGTAATAGACCACTAGATATTATAACTAACGATGCAAAAACCCATAAACGATATATAATTATTTTAAGTAAGTTATACATGATAAATTTATAATAGGAACACGCTATTTATTATCATTTTATTTAAAAAAAAGCCATAGTATCAGTATCAGTCGTAAGCCATAAATAATTTAAATATATAATAGCTAGCTCGTAAGCAGAAGTTGTACCAGTAGTCCAGTAGAAACTAGAAGTAGAAGCCAGTATTTTTGTTTAGTAAAAAAAATATTATAGTATTAATTATGTTATTTAAATTATGTATATGAGTAAAATGTAAATACAAATAGCAACAACAACTTAGAGTAAATAATGTTCTGTGATCTGTCATATGTGCATCAGTGTTCACAGGCAGCTATCGTACCAATAGGCCTACTCTTTATCGTACCCACTAGTATTATGTGTATCTATACTACATATAAAAAAAAATGAGAGTCTGTATAATTGAATTGAAATTGAATTAACTGTTTTTTACTAGATGTATATTAATACGGTACATACACCAAAATAACATTTTTTTAAATTTATGTCTGTCTGTATGTTCCGGCTACTCTCTGAAATGGCTAAACCTATTTTGACTGGGCTTTTATTAGCAGGTAGTTGATGTAATAAGGAGTAACTTAGGCTTCGTTTATTTTAGAAAAAATATTTTATTTTAGAAAAAAAACGAATGTCGAAGAAACGGTCTAACTCTACAAAAAATTTATATGGCAAATCAAATTAAAAATCAAATGAAACATGGCAATATTCAAACAAATAACATTGAACCACGACATACTGAAATTTCAAGTATAGGTACTCTGTGTCGATATGGAAACCAATCGCTGTTTAGCAGACAGTAGGTATCTAGCAAAATGCTAGCTAGAGTATAGTATATACATAAATATATCTAAGTATATATTACAAGATACGACACAAAAATCAAGCTCCATCAGGTGTGTTAATTAAAAAATGGGTGCTCAAGTTTGAGAAGACGGGTTCAACAATGGATTTACCTCGATCTGGCCGGCCTAGTACGTCGAGGGACCCCGAAAACGTGGAGCGAGTAAAATCGTCTGTACGTGACCAACCTGGACTTTCAACTCGAAAGCGGTCTGCTGTCCTTAACGTGCCAAGATAATGATGTATTAAACCGCATCCTCAAGAAAGATTTAAGTCAACATCCCTATAAAATCCAAGTGGTGCAGGAAGGCTTCAGGACCATGCCACTAGGTTGCAGTTTGCGAACGAAATGGTAGAGCGATTCACAAGTTTTACAAAAATTTTTTTCTCAACGAGGCACACTTCCACCTAAATGGACATGTTAATAGACAAAATTGTCGTTATTGGAGTGACACTATGCCATGGTGATCAAAAACCCCTGCATTCCAGTCAACCAACCCAGTAACTCTTGACGAATTAAAGGATCGTATTCGCACAGAAATCCTAAACATCTCAACAGAAACATGTAAAGCTGACATCGAAAATTTCCGCTCTAGATTGCAGCAATGCCAGAATAATGAAGGATTGCATATGGATGATGTGATTTTTAAGAAATAAATTCCCCTTTTGTTTACTATCGAAAACAATAAACAATTTTGATCTACTGTAATTAGTTTTCTTTTAATCATCATTGCAATTATAAACGGACTTTTGGTCCACCCTGTACTAGATTATACGTAATAAGAAAGAAGAAATAAAATATAAATTTAGAATTTAATAATACATCACGTATTTAATTATTGTTGCAACAATTTTTGAAGTGTAAGTAAAGAAGTTTTTTAGAATCGTTGGTGCAGAGAACGAATTTGACATAATTTTTTAAATCCAAGATGGCCGCCGTGCAAAATTATGATCTCAACAATATGGATATCGTATCCGAGGTTCTCGAGGGTGCAGAGAATGAATTTGGGATCATTTTGATGTGAAACATCTAAAGCCGCACGGAAAACCGATTTCTGGCGTGGCGACGCGTCGCCACAGCATGCGTGTCACAGTAATACCGTCCTCAGAGGCAACATCGAATATAACTATTACCGAAGTCACTGATTAAACGAATTAAGTAGTCACGATTTGAAATAAATTCGTGAATTTTTCTATTTAATGAAAATAAATGTTTATTCAATAAATAGTCATCGTTATCTGGAAAAAACTATCTTCAATTATTTTAACTAATGCACTTCGTTATTTTGTTTTCTTACTATATCACTTATAGCAATATGTATTTAATACAAAAAAGCTAGTTGTATGGTTAAAGAAACCACGAGGCAAGTGAAACTTTTTTTCACAAATTAGATATCAATAACAGCATAATAACCGAAAGAAAATATATATATTACTATAATTATAACACTATAATTATAATGGTTACTACTATATATAACTAGCTGACCCGGCAAACGTTCTTTTGCCATATAATTTATTTTTTGGGTTCGACGGTTTTTTCTCCGACGTATTTTACAAATATAACTACTATGAAAAAGTATTTTCATTTTGATGTGAAACATCTATAGCCGCACGTAAAACAGATTTCTGGCGTGGCGACGCATGCCGTGGCGACGCGTCGCCTTGTCACAGTAATACCGTCCTCAGAGGCAACATCGAATATAACTATTACCGAAGTCACTGATTAAACGAATTAAGTAGTCACGATTTGAAATGAATTCGTTAATTTTTGTATTTAATGAAAATAAATGTTTATTGAATAAATAGTCATCGTTATCTGGAAAAAAATCGTAATATTTTATTTTATCATTATGACATATTTAGTTCCTATCACAATATTATTAAATATTTTCTGCATATTACTTTTACAAAATAATGTCGATGTTTCACATCTGCCAGGCGTCCCGTGACGGCTCACATTTTTTTTGGTTAATATTATTAAAGGGGAAGCACTATTAGGGTGAAGAAACTTTTAGTTTCAGATTTAGAATTTTTTTTTAGTTTTATTAATTACTTAAACTCGGTATATTACTTTGAGTCTTTTAGATTCTGTTTTCTGAAATATTGCTATAAATAATGGGTGTTGGCCGGCCTGCGGCCGGGCTCATATATGTTTATGTTCTAACTTAACCTAACCTACCTTTAGTTTATGGAGAAGGATTTGGTTTTCAGATAAGTTTTAGCTTGGTATACCTATAATCTTTAATCTCATCTAGATTCTGTTTTCTGAAATATTACTATAAATATTGGTTGTTGCCCGGTCTGTGGCCGGCCTCATATTTGTTTATGTTCTAACTTAACCTAACATACCTTTAGTTTCTGGAAATGGATTTATTTACATATTTTATATGAACAGAATCATATAATATTTCTCATTGCAATCACTAACTGTCAAAGTCAAACTTCATAAAGAGGTTATAGGTTATCACGGGCTATTATCCGCAACTCGACGACTACAGCGCGCCTATTTTGCGTAGTGAGGAGGGTGGCTAATCCTGCCACCCCAGTTCCTCAAGGTAATGTATCAAACCTCTGATGTCACCCATGACCTCGGGGAGAGTCCTCGGTGACCCCAGATGTTTGGCCCGGTATGTGGCCACACTCCTACACTCCAAAATGACGTGTGCGGCCGTTTCATCCGCCTCCATGCGGGCTCTGCACAGTGGGCTGTCGGTGACACCTATATTGAACAGATGCTTGTTAAAAGGGCCGTGACCCGTTAGTACATGAGTTATTTTCCGTAACCTAGGTCGTGGAAGTTTTACTAGCTTGCGAGAGAGCTTGGGGTCTATTTGAGGTAGAGCTTCTTTTGCTTGTCTACACCCACTTACTTCCATCCAGTACTTATTATGTAATTCCTTGGTGTGTTGGCGTATTACCGTCGTAGGCCAGCTAGGCGGGAGAGGGATAGTTGGTTCTGGTCCTTTTGCTGTCATCGCTGAGCCTCTCCTGGCCAATTCATCAGCGGCATCATTCCCTCGTGAGTTACTGTGACCCTTTATCCATTGAAGAGTTACATGGTTGTTATTTTCGCATAACTCCCTCAGACACTGGTGACAGTTGTATATTAGATTAGAGGTGATAGTGTGGCTTTGTAGGGCTTGTAGTACTAATTTGCTACGTGAAAGGATGCGGATGTAGTAGTCTTTCACCTTTCGAGTCAAAGTAGCTGTGACTGCTTCTATGATACCCATGCATTCTGCTTGGAAGAGAGTGTTATGAGCTCCTAGTGATGCAGCTATTCTTATATTTCGTCATCCGAGAACACTCCGTATCCCGTGCCCGACCTTGACTTTGAGCCATCTGTGAAAATCCTGCGGTCTTTTGTACTGAAGTCCTCTTTCAGTTCTTCATACAGCTGTATTTTGTATCTCTTATCGAATATGTATTCCTTTGGAGATCTATCACTTACTGCCAACAGCAGAGGCTCCTTTTCAATCACCTCATTTAGAACCTCTTGGTGTGGGGATTGAGTGGTTTTCCAAAGATTTAATGTCTTCAACCTTACTGCGGCGCAGGCCGCCTCTTGTTTTATAAAGAGCCGGAAGGTTCAGCATAGCTTCTACAGCCGCGGTAGGTGTGGTTCGCATACATCCTGTGATAGCCATACACGCTAGTCTTTGGAATCGTTGCAGTTTATTACAAGTAGTGTTCAGCTTGTTGCGTGGCCACCATACAACTGCGCCGTAACATATCATAGGTCGTATCACAGCTGTGTAGAGCCATAGTACGATGTTCGGGGCAAGTCCCCATGTCTTTCCTAACATTCTACGGCATTGCCAGAAGGTTAAGGTAGCTGTATTTATTTTTGATTCCAAGTGGGCGGCCCAGTTTAACTTGCTGTCACTTGACTAGTTATACTTATAACTCCTAAGTATTTCACTTCGCTGTTTAGTTGGAGTTCGGTGTTAAACAGTTTTGGCAGTTTATAGTTACCCAGAACTCTTTTGTTTGTGAACATTACCAGTTCCGTTTTTTGTGGGTTGACTGATAGGTCGTTATCTATGCACCATCTTTCCACAATTTTCAATGCTGCATTTGTTACTTCACATATAGTACTGGCAAACTTTCCGCTTATTAATATAGTTAGGTCGTCTGCGTAGCCTACCGTAAAGTAGTGATTTTCGTTTAGAGTGGTAATTAGATCATTTACTTCCAAGTTCCATAAAAGAGGTGAGATAACTCCTCCTTGGGGGCAGCCTTTACAATTGCTTTCTGTGTCTCACTTTCATTTAGCAATATCACTCTGTGTTTGAGCATGTTTACAATCCATGATGACAGAGTTGTACATACTCCATGGCGGTGTAATACTTCTTTTATTTTTGTAAATTTTGTCTTATCGAAGGCTCCTTCAATGTCCACGAAGGTTCCTAGACAAAAGGTTTTTTCCGAAAGTGCGCCCTCTATAACGTTCACTACAGCGTGAAGTGCAGATTCGGTGCTTTTACCTTGACTGTATGCGTGTTGGTTAGGGTGTAGGGGTATGTTCTTAAGGTAATTCTCCCTCAGTTCTCTTTCACACAGCCTTTCTAGGGTCTTCAGGGCAAAAGAGGTAAGACTTATGGGTCTGTAAGATTTAGCGTTAGAATAGTCACTTTTAC
This sequence comes from Leptidea sinapis, assembly GCF_905404315.1. Taxonomy (NCBI): domain Eukaryota; kingdom Metazoa; phylum Arthropoda; class Insecta; order Lepidoptera; family Pieridae; genus Leptidea; species Leptidea sinapis. The sequence goes on along the minus strand of NC_066312.1, from coordinate 871,958 downwards.
CTCGTTTAGGTATGAAAATCACTTTCACTTCCCTCCATCTCCTAGGGATGTATCTATGCGCTAGACACGCCCTGAATATGTTGATCAGCCGGTTGTGGAGACCCTCTCCTACCCATTGCAACAAGGCGGGAAAGATCCCATCAGGTCCTGCTGACTTAAAGGGGTGAAAGGAATTTATAGCCCACTTTGTTTTATCGGTTGTCACCAACTTGTGTGCTTGTTGCCAGTCAGCTTCCTCAGCGGTTATGTTTTCATTTACCCACTCTATATGCTGCATTATTTTGCATCCTGGAAAGTGAGTTTCCGTCAGGACTCGCTCTGTTTCCTCTGGTGATTTGGTAAATGTACCATCAGGTTTCAGCAGGGATCCGAGGATTTGCCTGGGTTGGTTAGAGATTAATTTCCTTGCCCTGTTGGCCTGGTTATGGCATTGGATGATACTGCAAATTTACGCCAGCTTTCTGATCTTCTGTATCTGATGCGTTTCTTGTATTCAGACTTACACTCTTTGTAGATGTCCCAGTCGTATTGATCGCCTGTGTTCATTGCGCGGTTCAGATGTCTCCTCATTTTTTTCCTGAGCCTTTCTAATTCAGGTCCCCACCAGGTCTTGGTCTGTCTGATTGAGGGCTGGTGAGGGGACATGTAGCATGATAACTGGCAGTCATGAATTCGTATGTTTGTGCTATTTGGTTTTCGATGTTATCTACTCCGATTATCCTGGCTGGGAGTGTTTCGTCCTTTAGACGCGATTCCATCAGCAACTTGTACTGAGTAAGATTCGTTCTGCGGGGTTTCCTCTTGGGAGGCGGTGTAGTGATGTTTACCTCCAGATTAAAAGTATCCATCTGTGGTCTGAGCAGGATGCTTCTTTCGACAAATGCCAGTTGGATATAGAATCAGACATTCCCTCTGTTGCTAAAGTGATGTCTATAATTGTTTTGCTCCTCCTGTTTACAAAGGTGGGTTCTGAAGGTACATTTAAAATATTGAGGTTAGTAGAAAAAAGGTATTCAGTGAGTTGAGCGGGTGATGTGCGTTGCAGTCTGCAGCCACAATAAGCTCGCTCTTGGTTGTCTCGCAGTAGTTCACCAGTTTGACAAGTTCTTCCAGCGGTGGGTCTTCCCCGTCAGGCATATAGACGGAGGCGACCACTATCGCTCTCTGGTGGGTTGGAAGGATGTGTCTGTCCAGTATTTTTATTGCGCATAAGTCTCTGCAACAAAAATCTGTTAGGGGTTGCACATGTAGATTGTTAGAAATGTAGATACAGGCTCTAGGATGTTCTGGCCCTGAGTAATGTATAAGCTTACCTCCGATATTGGAGAGATGGCATATTCGGCCCCGCCTAACCCACGGCTCCTGGATTAGGGCGAGAGCTGTAGGGCTAACCTCCAACCATTTCCGAAGTTGGGCCGTTGCGGTTTCTCTATGGTGGAGGTTTATTTGGATGGTGCTGCACTTAGAAGGGGATGCCATCTTTGGATAGCACACCCTCCTCGCCATCCCCGATGCAGAGCTCTTCAATGCCCTTGGTGCAGTCGGCATCGCCTTTGGTGCCCGCCGCCAGAAGCTCTTCGAGCTCCTTTAGGCTGTCGAGTGTCCTCCGAGGGAGAGCTAGTGGCGCAGTTGCCATCTGCTGGGTCAATTGTTTGAGCGTCCATGGGTTCCGGCAGTGTATCACTGTCGTCTATACTATTCCCTGTTGTTGTCATTGCCTCACCGTTTGTATCCTTAGAGGGGGGGGTCTCGGTGTATTTACCTCCTGGCCCCTGGAACTTCAGATATACTGAGCCCAGCATGAATGAAAGCCGGCGCTCATGCTCCAAGATTTTAGGGATTTGGTCCTCCGGGATGCTTACCACGATGAAGCTGTGGTCGTTGTGGTGATAAAGGGCGTGTAACAACCAGCTGTCTACTTTGGCCCAAGAGTTTTGGAACCGTAGCATCCCGCCGATTGCTTTGGTGTCCTTCCATTCACCTGGTAGTAGAATGCCACACCTGACGTGGTTGGGAATGTCCCAGATGTTCTTTACTGCCAGGGTGTCACCGTTAGGGAGTTGGATTTCTGGGACAGCCGTTTTCAGCCACTCCAATGTTTTAAGATTAGAGCACCAAAGTTTTAGGACGCCCCCATCATAGACGGGTTTGCCCAGAAACGCAGGCCCTTCTCTGTCTTCACTCATAGCGGCCATCATGGCTGTCATGAGCTTATCTTCAAGCTTACTTTGTATAAGCTGTGCTATATTCGCGTCAATATGCCCTGTAGTGGTAAATGTTATGGCCACAACAGAGTCGGTTTTCGCGGCGTTGGCGTATGACGTCGGTTAGGGCCGATTTAGCAATTTGGCCCTCTTGTGGTCACCCCTCGGAGAGTTGGTGTCATCCAAGCGAGTGCGTTTGGTGGATGTCGAGGGATGGGCTACTCTGCCTGCTTTGTTGGAAGGAGGCCCTCGGTTGTCTGGGGCCTTCCTGGGATCATACCGGGCTTGCTTGACTGGCATATCCGAACCTCGTGAGGTGCTGGGTTGCGGTTCGGGTTCAGAGGAGGGCATTGAGGCGCTAGCTTTCTGAGCGTTGGCCTTGCGAAGGTGAGCTGCTATGCGCCTTTGCCTCCTGTTGGGTCGATGGCGATCTGAATTATCTTGTGCCGAGTGACTCTCCCCTATTCGGGGTTTATTTTGGTTTCGGCCCTTGAAGGATACGAGGTTCTAACCTGCCTCCAGTCTGCTGACTGATTGGGCAGACACTGCTGATGCGGCGTCTGTGCCCATAGACGGTTCCCTATTTGGCTCCTTGGTCTGTAATTTCTGGGTGCCAGCAGGTGCTGAACACGCTCCATAGGTATGTGTGGTCGCGGTGGATTTCTCCGCGGAATGGTTTGTTTTGGGGTTTTTTTTGGATCTTGGGTTGTCCATATTTTACCGGGTAAAAACTTCGTTCCCCTTGCTCCCCACCCTCCACCGAGCCCGCAACTGGGGATGGTTAACCATCAGGGCTGCAAGGGGAATATAGGTCCAGCTGGTTGGCCTCTTGCGCGACATCGGGAGCTTGAGATGAGCGGCTAATGGATTCGATCTTATCCATCAGTTCCTCCACCCATTCTAACCCCGTCAGCATGGCTGAGCACCTCCCCTTGCGGGGACCAGCCGAACCTCGCCTGTGGCCCCGCCAAGGCGGGGACCTCTTGGCGGCTACTCACGGGGCTACCGTTTAGCTTGAAATCAGGACCGAAGGAAGCGTATTACGTTACAGGGGTAACTAAACCCGGACCCCTGTCCCGCTCAACCTCCCAGGACACCGTCATCCCCGCGTACGGCGATCGACTGCGCAGGCCAAAGAAGCAGGTGGATGCTTTAAAATCTTCCGGTTGGCACCCACTAACCGCCGGAAGAGTAGAGCAGATATTAGCCACTGGCCAGCAAAGGACTGCCATTACGCAGCGATTCGTGAAAATCGAGCGCAGTAACTAATCAGTCACAGGCGCAATGTTTCCAGGGTGCACCGGGGAGGTAGGTGTCACTCTATTCAGAACGCCTAAGAAAGGTTTCATCGTGGATCGACATCACCGCCCACACGTGGAGGTTTCTGCAAAGCACCCGTCATAAAGAAGTTACCATCAATGAAATATTTAAAACTTTAAACTCTGAGACACGAGAATTTTAGATATAAGGTGATAATTTTATATATGTAATAAAAAAAAGCCTATTTCAGCTGTGGGATTCGATGCCTCTCGGGAACCAGCTTGAGGCCTAGCACGCACTGCGATTAAACGCTTGCTTTTAAACGTAAGTCTGAAAACGCAAAAAAATATAACACAGCTTTCTATACAAGCGCACGCATTAACGACTTTTTTCAGTGACTAATTTTAAAAACGCAACTTGCTACATTTTGATCGCGGTTTGTAAAAGCGCGTTTTTTTTGTGACCCATAGTATTAGTATGGTGTCGCACGTACAGCGGTTAACCGCATTCGGTTTTCTATTCAGTCTCGACTGGACGATAGCAGAGGTTAGACGTTGTTTGCGGTGCTATTGTAAAGAGATTGTGTCATGTCGTCCGATTCAGAAACAACGTCTGTAGACAACGATAATATGTCGAAAAACATTATTATTGAAGTTGAAAAAAGGCCAGCATTATATGACAAGTCGTTGAATCAGTACAGAAATAGGAATATTAAGGCCACTTGCCAAACAAGAGGTATATCAAAATGTTTGCAGGGAATGGACAAACTTGTCGGTGGCAGAAAAGAAGAACAAGGGTATGTGTTGTGTTTTATTTTATTATTAAAAATATATTATTAAGTTATATAGCATCGTATTGCCAATTTAAAGCACCAGATCGAGGTGTAAAGAAGTCGGCAAATAAATTTCGTATTTGCATCACGTCATTACTAGGACGAAGTCTTATTGGGTGTAAGTTTCGTAGTTCCGAATGTAATTGGAATTGGCACAAATTTTCTGTAAATTCCTTGACATCGTTTTTTCGCACGAAGTTGTGCAATATACAGCACGCTTTTACAATGTAATCGCATAGTTCCAGTTTTGTATCTAATGGCCTATGAAAAATTCGCCATTTATTTGCCATAATACCAAATGTACATTCAACTGTCCTTCTGGCATACGAAAGTCGGTAGTTGAAAATCTTTTCTTTCACAGATAAGTTTCTGCTTGGATATGGTCTCATCAAATGTTTTAAACGTGGAAAAGCTTCATCCCCAACAAATACAAAAGGCATTTCAGATCCTTCATTATAATTTCGTATGATTGATCAAGCTGGTAAATCTAGATGGTTTATTAAAAGTCTTTTACCAAAAATTGAATTTCGAAATATGCTGGCATCGCTATTGGATCCGTATGCCCCCACATCAATAGCTACAAAGCTATAGTTAGCATCTGCAATCGCAAGCAGAATAATCGAATAAAACTTCTTGTAATTAAATGATTCTGAGCCGGTGTAATCGGGTCTTTCGATTCTTATGTGCTTGCCATCTATCGCACCGACACAATTTGGAAAGTGTGTGTGTTCTAAAAACCCTTGTGCTATTTTTAACCAGTCTTCTTTTGTCATTTCTTTTAAATAAATAATAAATGCAAATATAACCACAGCTGCTTGCATGTATGATAAATAATTTCACTGATAAATGTAGCGCCAATCAAGTATTCAAAGTACAAAGATTTTATGCTATTTCCCGTAGCAAGATACCTGTGAACAAGATATTAATTTTGTTTATTTGGTTTCAGGAAACTCAATACAAAAAAAATTGAAAAATATGAAAGATTGTTTCGCTAAGGAATTGGCAGCTCAACAAGGCAAATCTGGACAAGCTGCTCCTCCAAAGAAAAAGAAATATGTTCATTTTGATTCAATGCTTTTTCTTATTCCTTCCATGAAGAAACGAGAAACGAGCTGTAACCTATTATCGCATGACTCTACTCAAGATGTTAATGTATTATCGCCAGTTTCTACTCAGGATATAACATTGTCTGCTTCAACTCAGAATTTACATTTCACTAATAACAAGAGAACATCACTACGAAAGAAGAACTGTTCTCGAGATAATTCAACAGAATATGAAAAACAATTACTCGAAATATTAAAAGATAAACAAGTACAGGACGACGACGACGAAGAAAAAAACTTTGCGCTGATGTTGATTCCTATGCTAAGTAAATTAAATGAAGATCAAAAACATTATGCGAAGATCGAAATCCTTAATGTTTTAAGAAAAGCATGTTCTCATTCATCTCCACAACCCTCTCAAATAGTTTTGAATCAACCATCTCAATTACAAAGATCGAAAATAAGTAGTAGTTCACGTAGTATGACCAGCCACAAAGCACCTATCAGTATCAGTATTCTCCACAATCCTTATCAATGGATATAGTATATTCGGTCCAATCACCGTCAGCAACAATGCCTCCACCAAGTCCATCTCCACAGCCATCTGTAAATTTAACTCCTCAGATTCTATCAACTAAGACTGTGTAAGCACCATCTACGCCAACGATACAAAAGGTGCAAATCATCGATCAAGAAATTTTGAAACCCGCTAGTGCGACTGCCAATTATTTTTTACAATTTGGAAATCAGATAATAGAAGAACATGACTATGCCAAAGAGTAATCTAAAAAAATCTTATTACTTACTTTTTATTTTGCATTTTCTTCTCTTATTTGCCGGGTTCAATGCTTTGAAATAAAGGTTATTAAATAGTTAGAAATTGTTTTCTTACCTTAAGGTGACTGAAAATCGCTCTTCAGGTGATATTGCCTTACGAAATGAAGTGTCTTCATAGTGTAAATACTGACCCACAGATTGTAATAATTTGTCAAAAGTACCAATGGACATTCTGTAGTAATTAAAAAACTTATCAGCATGCTGTCGCACGTCATTGTACATTTTGCAAAAATATCCTTTTAAATGTCTTTGATCTGTTAATGGGTGCACCCAGTACCTATGGCGGCGCTGTTTTCGGTTTCTTTTTTCTAGTTTGAAAACCAAAGCCGCAACACATGCTGCTCGCCAGAAATCCATGGTGATACTGGAATAAAATTAAGCAAAACGCCAACCGCAGTGCGAGGTTGTGTGCGGTTTTGCGTTTTCAGTTATTTCTAAGCCGCTCGCGTTTAATCGCAGTGCGTGCTAAGCCTGAATCTGGCTTGAAATCAATAGATGAAATTAATGATTCAACTTCACCCCTACTCCGCGGCTGTAATGAGACATTCGATAGATGGTCGAAAAAGTTTGAGGCGATGTAATAAAGTTTCACTTTAGATATTATCACAGTTTGCTTTTAATCAAAACAAAATTAATAAATACACCAAATCAATTACACTTTGATGTACTATCTTATAATAAAAAACAAAGCCATCAGTCTCTGTATAACCCAAATGTATTTAAGAATACCCTCAACTTTGATAATGACCATTCGAATACTAACCAATATTATAAACGAAAGAAATAGATATACTCATAATATATATAACCCTATATTTTTATTTGATTTAAAATTTTGGTAATATTCAATGTGGTGGAAAAAACATATTTTTCAAGACGGATTTATACTGTTAGTTTGTGAATTAAGAACACGTTACCATCTATTAATCTATAAAGAATCATTTTTATTGCAATTTGTGCGAATTCTAATTTCTAATGCTTTTTCTACTAGACCTTGCCTTAGGACTTTTCACAGTTGTGTTTATTTAATATTATTTAATTAAATGGGCAATCCATTAAAGAAAAAAATTCTGTTTTTCATTTTGTCCGTTTTAATTATTTCGCTATTGATTACATAATATATTAAATAAACACATCAACTCCTTCAGGATTACTATAAGTTAGTCTTACAGAACTAGTATCCAGGCCCATAAACTATTAATAAAAAAGCATGCCTGCCACGTTTCGCCAACCATTACACTTTTTAGTTTGCTTGTCGATTCATGATAATTGTCGGCGTCACAACTTGCTAGCACTCAAATACTAACGTAGTCTAATAGGAAAACCTCTCAAGCCAAGAGTTAAAGATCTAAAAATGAGTGTCCCCGCACCAGCGCCTGCATTTAAAATTGGAATTGTAAAGCAGGTATATTTATTGTTTTAAATAAATTTTATTCTGCATAGCGACTCTTGTAACATAAACCTCGTGCTTTCTTCATAATATGTCTTGTTGGCAGTGTTCGCGTACTGTATTGAATATAAATAGCTATTTGTTATTTCTCAGTGCTACATTAATCCTGTGAATGCTATTAATATTATATACGAATTTGATTCGAGATGACCGCTACAACATTCAATGTGTATGAGAGAATCCATATTGAATTTTTGTACTTTTTCTTAAAGGTATTGTCAGGGGATACCATTGTTATAAGGAAGCAGCCAATTGGAGGGCCACCTCCAGAGAAGACAATTACACTTTCTGGTATTTCTGCTCCGAAATTAGCCCGGCAAAGAACACCAAATAGGTAATTATGGTTAATATCATAGAACATAAACTAAATGCACTAATAAGTTTAAAAGTAAATATAATATTAAAATTAGAGATTAATTTTTTGTAAGCTTATTGAAACATCCCTTGTTTCCATCTGGATCAGTCAGAAATTAACAGCAATTGTCCTTAGTACATGGACACTTCTGCCAGTTTGAACTTGAGTTATACTAATATTCAAGGTTCTGGTTTGCTGTTGAAATCTAAGAGTTAAATCAGTTCTTGCATATCAGAATCTATTACAAATATGAAAAAATGTGCCTCAGGCTGGCAGAGACCTAACAGGCACAATGAACTCGGCAAGACACATTTATTATAAAATTGCATTACAATAAAAGAGCATGGGACAGTTGTTTCATCCCTAAGGTGTATCATTTAGAATTTCTATTTTGGTATAGTGAACTTTACAACAAATATGTTTTTAACAATTCATTTTCTGTATCCACCATTGGGGAAGCCAGTTTGTAAAATAATGGTACACCAATATAGTTTTCATGGTGACAAAAGAGTTGATGTGAGTTATTAATAATATTTGTTATAAATTTTATATTCAGTGACATTGAAACACCTGATGAACCATTTGCATGGGAGGCTCGTGAATTTTTAAGGAAAAAGCTGGTTGGAAAGGAAGTCATTTTTACATCTGAGAAACCAGCAAACTCAACTAAAGAGTATGGAAATGTTTGGGGAGGGAAAGATGCCAATAAGGATGAGAACATGACACATGCTTTGCTAGCTGAAGGTCTTGTGAAAGTTAGGGAAGGTAGTAGGAATATTCCACAGTTAAAGAAGCTTGTGGAAATTGAGGAAATGGCAAAATCGCAAGGGAAAGGTGTTTGGGGAACCAATGTACAGGTATTTTTCCACTTATGTCATTTCAAACTCCATTAAACTAGAATTAAAATAATAGTAAAAACAATGATTTTGAACATGTATTGTTATTTTTATAGAACCATGTGAGACAAATCAAATGGAATATTGAAAATCCAAAACAGTTTGTGAATAAAATGAATGGTGAGCCAATTAAAGCTATAATTGAATATGTTAGAGACGGTTCAACAGTCCGAGCATGTCTTCTTCCTGATTATATACCAATCACATTGATGATGTCTGGAATAAGGGTAATTGCATATGTTTTAATTTCTGTAGTTTTTTATTGTTACCAACTTATTAAACATTTTATTATCTTAGTGTCCAGTGATCAAACAAGATGGTGAAGCAGAGCCTTTTGCTGATGAAGCACGTTTTTTTGTGGAGTCTAAGCTGCTACAGAGAGATGTTGAAATTATACTAGAGTCTGTCAACAATAATAATTTTGTTGGAACCATTCTACATCCACTTGGAAATATTGCAGAGGCACTGTTAATTCAAGGGTTTGCAAAATGTGTTGACTGGTCCATTGCTGTTATGAAGTCTGGTAAATATTATTCACTACATGCTATTCACACTTGCATGTGCTATTATTGTGTAATCATTGAGGAATATGTATGTGGTATATGTTATACTTCAGAATTAGTATGTTTAATCTGTAATAGATACAGAAAACAACTTGACAAAGAAAATTCTTGTGACAATAATTCACAAACTCATCTCCATAATTTTTTGAAATTCAAAGATTTTGTACTTTTGAAAGTGTTTTACTATGTCTGTATTTTGATAGCTTGTATAGAGTAATGTGATGGTTTCATGAGAGAAATTCAAAGCTCTCAAATATTACACAAATCAAATCATTTATTTGTATAGATTCACAAACTATGCTAGACTAACAATTTGCTGGGTAGGCATACAAAAATAATAATTTACAATTCTTACTTTAAGTTTGCAATGAAAACATACAACATAAAAACAACTTTATTCATAAAAGTGTTGGTTTACTATCCATCATAATATTATTAAAATGTGAAAAATAAAAATTGTTTATTAAAGATGTCAACTTTAAATATCTAAATAACTTATTCTAATGACAATAGATTCATGTCTGTTAAATGCTCTTTAACTGAATAATATTTCTACAAAAAAAAATATTGATTTAAGTCTTCTTTAGTGTTAATTCCGCCAATATTTGTTTTTAAAACAATTCGACACGTGTTTCGCCTCTACACGAGGCATCCTCAGGATGTGTTGTCTCGCCAAAATCTGGCACGAGACTGAGAATATTTCTACGTCATTAAAAATTCCTTAATTTTATTTTTAAAAGAGTTAATATTTAAGTTGTGGTCCGCTAATAATGCTGGTAGTTTACTATAGGAGCTATATTAAAGATACTATTACCAAAAAGTGCCATTGTACACTACATGAAACATATTTTTTTCTGTGTTTACTATCAGTGTATCTAAATAGTTGATCATTAATTGTCCTAATGAATACTAGCACTTCATATATATACAAGCAAGGGAAAGTAAGTATCAGTGGGGCGCAAACGAAGTATAGCTCTTATACATTTTTTCTGACATTTAAAAACTCTACCCTTGTCTGTGGAATTTCCCCAAAATATGATACACAATAAGATCCGAGACCATTTTGACCTATAGACTTACTAACAAATGAAAAATAATATGTCATTTGTATTACTCAGGTGCACAAAACCTCAGGAAGGCTGAAAGTATCGCCAAAGCAAACAAGCTTCGTATATGGACTAATTACACCAGTACAGCTCCTTTGATTCCTGCTAAAGATAAACAGTTCTCCGGGACAGTCATGGAAATTGTGAATGGTGATGCTATTGTAGTAAAAACCTTAAATAATGTGCAGAAGAAAGTATTTCTATCAAGTATTAGACCCCCACGGGAAAAGTATGTATGATTACACATATGCAGTTGTAGACAACTCTTAATTTTTTATTTTGAAATATTTTTATGTAATTATGTTTTTTTTTTTTACATTTTAGGCAAAATGATGAGGAAGGTAAGCAGTCACCAAGACCTAAAGGCTTCAAACCTCTCTATGACATACCATGGATGTATGAAGCCCGTGAATTCCTCAGGAAAAAATTAATTGGAAAAAAGGTTAATGTTACTGTTGATTATATTCAACCTGCTAAAGACAATTTTCCTGAGAAGATTTGTTGCACTGTTGTGTCTGGTGGAATGTAAGTTACATTTATATATTGTGTCACAACTTTTAACATAAATGCATGTTGATAATAATAATGTCATTTATCAATTTTCTAGAAACATCGCAGAAGCTTTAGTCAGTAAGGGGTATGCCACTGTAGTGAAATACAGAAATGATAATGATCAGAGAAGTTCACACTATGATAAGTTATATGAGGCAGAAGTAAAGGCTCTAGGACTGGGAATTGGAGTTCATGCGAAAAAAGATATACCAACTCATAGAATACAGGACACCAGTGGTGACCCTGCTAAGGCTAAAAAATTCTTTCCTTTCTTGAAGAGGGCAAAGAAAACTGAGGCAGTTGTTGAATTTGTTGCAAGTGGGTCCCGCATGAGACTGTATATTCCAAAGGAATCTGTTTTAGTTACATTTTTATTGGCTGGTGTTAACTGCCCAAGGGGCGCTCGGCCTACTGTTGGAGGTGGTGGAGTAGTAGAAGCAGAACCCTTTGGCGAGGATGCTTTGATTTTCACAAAGGAAAAATGTTTGCAACGTGATGTAAATGTCACAATTGAAGATATCGATAAAGCTGGAAATTTCATTGGCTGGCTTTGGCTTGACAATGAAAATATTTCTGTCTCAATTATTGAACATGGTTTTGCTACAATGCACCATACTGGCGAATCATCAGAATTCGCGCGTCAACTGAAGAGTGCAGAAGAAACAGCACGAAACAACCACCTTGGCATCTGGAAAGATTATGTAGAAGTAGAAAAAGAAGTTGAGAAGGAGAAAAATACTATTGTTCAGGACCGCACTGTCAAATATGAGAAAGTTATTATAACAGATATCAGTGAAGACGGCAGATTCTTTGCTCAAAACATAGAGCTAGGTACTAAATTAGAGGCATTATTGGAT